>NW_027273863.1:15110000-16310000 GCF_046630095.1 Trachinotus anak
CAACGCAATCTGCTATATCACTTGACAACGACACAGCTCCTCCCTCTGCTCTATTCCTGTGACAGGTCTTCTGAGCACAGACATTAACAGTTAACCCAGGGTCAAAGTGCCTGACCTGCGTCCATCTGCCGTCTGCACACCATCATGTCAGCCCATGTCCACCCATCCGGGCTATAATGAAATTAATGATCGTTCTCAAGTGTCATAATGTAATGTTCAACACCCACTGCTACCTCTGGGGTGACACGTTACTATGGTAACAAGACAGGAATTACATATAACCTTGTCAATCTGGCTTATTTAGCAAAGCACAGATGGGGATACCATACGCCCTGCCCAACAACTCTAACATAAAAATGTCTCAACAAATACACATAATGATCAAAGAAAGTAAAAAGCAGCCATTTAATGCTGATTTCTTTTAAATTAATAATCAGTGTGTATGTTACCTGTGAGGATATTATCTGTGTCAAGCTCCATGTTCACTCGGTTTTTCTGTGCTATGTGTCCCATGATCCACTTGGAGCGGCAGTACTGCTGAGTGGCCAGCAACCACCGCAGTGACTCAGGGAAGATCCTGTCAAAAAGACGGGGGATGTCCTTGTTAATAAGGCATGGAAAATGAGTCAGAATGAACTAAAGAAATCTCACTTTGTCAGTGTTAGCAGCACTAAATCTTGTTTTTGTCAGTATATTTCTATGTAAATGCAGACAAGAGCTAATATTATAAATAGTACCCTGAACAGGAAATAAGTCCTGATTTCATTTGCTCCGCTCTATCATCTGGTAGTTGTATTACGTTACGTTGCGCACATTCGTCTGAGTGGTCAGGTTTCTTCAAATGTTGATTTGAAGGAAGTTGGTAAAAACAATGCCACATCCCTCAGTTGGTTGAATTACTCTGGACCATATGTCTATGAAGTAAAAGAGCTGGTTTCACAGTCTTAAACTGGTGTGGTCTGCGACTGTTTCCACGAATCAGCAATAAACTTGGATCACCTGCAGTGTTGAACTCTTCAGCCCAATCAGCTGTGATATTTGCAGAGTCAGGTACTTTATTTACAATGAGTCCAATTTGTGCCCATAAGGGCTGTCTGCTTTAATCAAGACAGTCAAGATGGGTCCATACCTCCGAACTTCCAAGGCTGACACAGGCATGCTGATGTATTTGGGTGTGTCAGCAGTGTGTGCTGTATGCACAGCACTAACACAAATGTAGGAAGAGTCCACAGTGTAGCCAATAACAGCTTGTTGTGCACCTTACAGGTTAAGTTCACTGTCCAGTGATATCTGTGTGAAATATCAGTGTCACAACCTGCTTCATGTCCTTGGGTTCTGTTGATTTTTTTTTTTTTCAAGCCAGCAAGGCCATAATTGAACAAAAGTGGACAACAAACAGCTTAGCTACCAAACTGCTGAGTGATGAGGGATACCTTCCATAGACTGTATTAAAAAATGGATGAAGACTGTGGGTTTGAAAAGTGAAGCCAATGTGGAAGTGCCTTGAACCTGCATTCTATCTAATGACCATCAGGGGGTTGCAAAAGGAAGTTTGTATTGAAGACTGTGGAAAAATGGCCTTACTTCTCATTTGATTTATTACCTCAGTAAACGTTATCCTAATGAGTTTATGGTCTCAATCGCAAGTTTCAAGTCTTCTTCAATACAACATGGTGTTCATTTTTTAAATTATGGTCCAGATTAAAGGAAAATAGATGATAAAGCAAAACTTCAAGCTTCAAAACAGCAGTTCACAAAGCAATGGATGATGACACAGTGGGTTGCCATTTCATACCTTCATATACAGGTGCAAGAGAAAGTATGTAAACTCTTTGAAATTACATGGTTTTCTGCTTTAACTGGTCATAAAATGTGATATGATTTTCATCTAAGTCATAAGTACAGACAAATACAATGTGCTTAAGATAATATCAGACATATAATTATAGTCCTTTGTGTCTTTACTGAATGCACCCATAAAACATTCACAGTGCTGGTGGAAAAATGAAGTGAATCCTTGGATTTAACAACACTAATCTCAAACAAGCACTTTCAGTATCTGCAAATCAATGTTCAGGAGAAATCTCAGACCAGTTTTCCTACAGACGTGCTTCAGCGCAGCCATATTGTAAGGGTGACTGGTGTGCTGCTCTCTTCAGGTTGTTTCACAGCATCTCTACTGGTTTTAGGTCTGGGCTCTGACCGGGCCACTTTCTTTGTTTGAAGTCATTCTGCAGTAGATTTACTTTGATGTTTAGGGTCATTGTCCTGTTGCATCAGCCACCTTCTACTGAGGTGACTCCTGCACTGAATCATCCCACTACAATGGAAAAATCACCATTAGTCCTGCATTGGTTCTGCTCTGTGTCCTACACTGATTATAGTGCAGTATATCACCAATATTGGTGTTTGATCGGTTTAGTGCTTTGGAGTCCTTTTGATTGTTTCTGAGTGGAGCCCCACTTTCCACTTTGTTCTTCAGGCACATCATGGAAGAAAGCCAGGGTCTTTGATACAATGATAAAAATCTATATTCTTGGATTTCTTCTGCTGACTTACAGCAGTGCTGTGGAGCACTGTGCTTGATAGTAGAATAAATGGAGGTGAATACACAAGTATTTATTGCCTGAGCTTCGGTGAAAGAGACTGCAGTCACAGCAGAGGTCACTGCAAATGAGTTAACAGAAAGACATTACATTTCATTCAGTTGGGAATTCACGGCTGCAAAATGCCCTTGAAGGCAGGGCTTTCTCCACCTCTTTGTTTATAGCATTTCACCATCCATGAGAGCATCCTTGGCTTAACAAGGTTTTATTTGCTCTGTAAAAATAATAGATGCTTAAAATATATCCCATGTTGATTTTTGCTGCTGATGTAACCACATATTTCAGCAGAAGAAAAGCGTTGTCTAGGATTTGAAAACACATTTTAAACAAGGTTTTAAACACGACAAGTCTGTGCCAAAGTGCAGCAGATGCTTGAGTCTCTTCCTTACCAGATGTAAGACAGCATCAGCAGCAGGGGGCAGATGATAACAGCTTGAAGCACCTGCCAGTCGCGACAGAGGTAGGCCACCCCAGGCATCAGCAGCTGACCACCCAACACCACAAAATTGGCCACCATGGTCATGGAAAAACGCCATCCTGGCAGGCACAGCTCAATCCCTGGTAGAGGGAACAAAAAGGAGACACAAAGAAAGAGTGAGCGCATGTGTTAATAGGTTTTCTGCATGGGACAAAGACACAAAATGGGTATGTATGACAACAAGGCAAATGCCACATTTCTAAGATTTATTGTCAATATGACATCAGGAGTAATTATATAAACAGAGCACTAGATCCAAACAATAATCTGATTTGTTCTCATGCTGACAGAAACAGGCCAGACCATAGATCCTGATGATAATAATGATTTCATGAAGAGAGGTTTATGTTGCGCTGATGCAACAAAGACATAATTCCAGGCCATCAAACAGTATGATTACTATCATATTGATACTATGACCTTTAATACAGAGAGACACTTTATTATTATTCTACAGACTAAATAATGAATTAATTAATCTAATAATTAATTGATTAATGAAACAAAAAATTCAATATGCCATAAGGTCAGTTAGAAATATAGGTCATTTTTAGAGCTACAGTACAAAGACGTTAAATAAAGACGATAAGTCACCATGTACAGTTATTGTTCAGAGACAGTAGAGGCTGCTGTGAGAGTGAACTAACTAGAAAGAGGTTCCTTGTACTCATTTCTCCTCTATCAGAATGGCACTGATTCATTCAACCAGTCATTAGCATGCACACCACACTGGCAGCGAGCAACCACAGACAGTCCAGCCCTTTAGTTACTGCAGTGTAGAGGATGGCTTCAAACCAAACCATAGAGAGTGAGCACTACCGTGATGCCACTGTTTTTGCCCCGCCCAAATCTTTTGTCCTGCTTCGTTCATCCCTTTTTATTATATATCACAATTTCTTTTCCCCTAATGGGTCTTTTCTGTTTCCCAGGAATGTGAACAGTCTCCAGATGGGCCTTTCAAGGTGACAGGGCCAGCATAATACAGTGGGTGTCAGCGGCCCCGCTTCATTCCAGTGGAAAAGACCGGAATTTCAATTAGGACTTGCCCCCTTCTGAGGACATGAATAATGCTCTCTGTTCACAGACACTATCGCAGCTGGAATGACAGAGCCAATGAGTGGAGAGCAGGGCGATGGGTGCAAGACCTGCTGAGTTTGAACCAACTAACCTCCAGACTCCTTCTCTTTGTGCTGCTGGGAGAAAAGTGACGGTTCACTGGGTATGGACTACATGGGATTTGAATTCTTCGGTTATGAATAAGGCGTCATGTGCACTGAACAGGCCACTGCATTGTGACAGGAAAAGGAAATCCTATGGTGAGCTATGGAAAGAAGCAGTCTTATGGCAGTACAAACTATATTACGATATCCATTAATATGCATCTATGAAATATGGCACATTTTCTAGACTGAACTTCAGAATGAGTATAAGAGGCTGTGGAAAGGAAAGGAGGCCTGATCACCTTACTCCTGGTGACCCTAATCCTCCACAACCCACTAAATCAGCATTCCCACAATGCCCTGCTGCAGTCTGTGTCCTACTGACATACAGTAAATCTACCAATAGCTAATCTGATGCCAGTTATACAAGAAACTTCACAGAAATGCTGACCAAGGGTCTCTGTGTTGACATAACAAGTAGGACATACAACAATCTATTAAGAAAACACACATTTAAATGCATCAACTATACATCCTGGACGTGAGAATGACATAATCAACGATCAAGCCAGTAGCCAATTAATAGTAATGATAATCCCCAAAGAAGCTTTGGCTGGTTTGCTGACTTTGGCAGAACGAGAATATGTCTCACACTCTCTGGTACATGCCACAGTAGCTCACTAGCCTTCTTTCAAGTACACAGCTCAGTCAAGGAGGACCATTGTTTTACAAGTGAAAGAGATTGGTTGACCACTAAAGGCACTCAGTAAAGCCACTCCCTGTACCCACAGGCTAGTGTTATGACCTTTTCCTGGTCACATGAGGTCCTTAAGGCTCCATGCCACAATTTCACTCCATAATCCTGGCCACTCGATCAGTTAAGCACAACATACTGATAAGGAGACTCTGTGGAATTTCTCTATACTGAAAGATAACAGAAGTTTATTTGATGTATTTATCTTTTATGGTATAATTATGATTTATTTCTTGGTGGCACCTGCAGTGGCTGGAGCTACGGGCCATGTTGTAGGTGTCACAGGTAAAAGCAAAATGCAGCTGCATTACAGTTGCCATCCCTCAGTTGTGTTCCCACCTCTCCTCCCAATCGATGAGACTGACACAGCTGTTCAGGCTGGTATATTTCTTCAATTGCCTGTAGTCAAGTTAACTGCTCCTAGCAACTGCTTCCTCAGCTTCTGTGTTGACTGAAAATGGTAGGTCAGTGGGACAGATATGTCACTCCCTACTAAGGAAGTTTGAAATATTTTCAGAAAAAAACATGTATTCCCAGATCTGCTGTTGGAAAGGTGTATGAGGTTTCAGATGCCAGAATTCTGTGGCTGTGAAGGCTAAAGCATATGAGTCATATCATTTTCATACTCATCAAACCAGTGACCCTTTGTGTCCTGCATGGACGCATCTGCATCTGTTATGCTTCTCTACAAGCATATTCAGGCGTTGTCCAAGTCTCACTTCCACATCATAATGTACTTAGCAAGCTCACAGGCCTAGTTCTTGTTTGTGTTCATGTGGGTGGACTGTATGGGGTTCATCCACACCTTACTGGGTAGGTTCTATCAGTACGCTGTTAAAACTCCTCACTCTCAAAGCTGTGGTCACAGATGAAAAAATACTTGAATGGACCAAACTCAGTTTCAGGCATGTGCAAAGCTGCTGAGTGACAGGCCAGTGCAGCATTGTCAGCAAACAGCTTTTCCCTGATTAGGACCAAATGAACCTTGGTCTTTGCCTGGACTTACTGTAGATCGAAGAGTTTGGTCAAGGCAAATTGCATCGTCAGTGGAACATAGCGATTCCATAGGAGAAGAAATCAAACATTGTGGAGGCGAGTGCTTAGCCCTGTGCGACCCACAGTTTGTCAGGAAAGTCTTTCAGAAGAGGTCACTTCGCTCTTAAGGTACCCCTCACTTTTCAAGAGAACATAATCATCCAAGAAGCTATGGCAGAGGACCTGATAGAGCATGAGGAGACTTAGTCTGTTGACAAGGTCAAAGGCCTCTGTCAGGTCAGTTAAAGGTAATGTAACATGGTTTTCTCTGAGCAAGAACAAACTGCAGTTTATTTACAATCTCTTTGGCAGATAACCTCCAAAGAGGGCTCGGAAGCATTTTTCTCTCTTTGTTTAGAATATAGGGTGATTGTGTTAGCACACAAATATCCTGAGGTACCGTCCTTTCTTCCAAGCAATGAAAAGGAGCTATTGACTAAGAATAAGGTCATACTCATTGATTAGTCCCTTATCTGGAGCTGCAAAGAATGCCAACTAGCCCCAACCAGCCACAGGCACTTTCCTTTGATCTATGTGAGCTAAAATTCTCAGCAATCAAACCACAAGTAGAAGAGTATCTTCTTTTGATAATGTTTGTGCAAGAGTGTGTTTCTAAACTCACACAGAAGGATCTGCACAAAACCAAGCCATCTGGTTCCACAGGAAAGGGGAACGGAGTGACTCATGAGCAGCTTACACTTTGACACAAATATAAGACCAAGTCCGGGGGTTTCCTTGACGCATCAGATTCATCAGCCTGACCAAAGAAGATCTGACACAGCATTTGTTTCTTTTTACACCCATCAAAAGTGCAAAGGTCGACCATGCTGATTTGGCCAATCACTGGACTTGTACTCTGGAATTTGCAGTGTGAGATAGCTCGAGGTTATATCATGCACCGTCTTTCACAAACATTGCATGACAAGGATTAAAAATGACTCCAACTGGAACATCACCACAGGTCATACAGTCTAAAATGTAGCCTAATATGTTAGAGGAGGAAGTCTGCTGAGCAACCAAAAACGCAAACTCTGCACAAAAGAGAACTTTAACCTTGCTCAGGGGGAAAAAAAAACTGAGTCTGCACCTTAACCCATTTATCAGCAGACAGCTAGAGCGGCTTATGGGGAAGCATGAGCACAGCTCAACCAGTTTATCATGGAAAATACCACTATTTGGCTTAAACGCAGATGCACTCTATACACAGTCCACAGTCTATGTCACACCCTGCCTCTCTATATATTTCATCATCCCTTTCAGACCACTCTTAACCCCCAGAATGAGAAGTCTATCTGATGACAGGACAATGTCTCTGCAGTGGCGGGAGGCGGACCTGGCTGCTGTCCTCCGGGAGGCATAGGCATATGGTGGGAAATAAAAAGCTTCTCTCTTCAGAGTCCAGATCTGGCACACATTACTCTGGTCAGGCCAGACTGAGTGATATCCATAAATGGAGAGAAAGACAGGTGAGGAGAGGAGAAAGGCGAACGAAGAATGCTGCCTCTCAGACTGTACCAACAACCAGGAACCTGACATTGACACAAAAGGAATCCATTTACACAGATAAATACACCCAGAGCTTCCATCTTTCTGCGCTGCCCTGTGCACCTCATCTGTGTGCAGAGAGATTAATGCCTGTGCTAACAGGAGAGCACCACAGAGAGAAAGCACCTCATGGGAACTCACGCAACACATGTATTGTCATATGACCAAATGTTTGGCTTTGGCTTTGCATATCGTGGATGCAAAGGATTCCATGAAAAACAGGATATGCTCTCAATATATGACCACAACCTTTCTGTATCTGTACACACACACACACGGCAGAGTTACATGAATTGTAAATGTTTCTTTTAACATGTTGACGTTCCATTAAATGTTGTGCATCTCAGGCTGTGCCAGAGGGGTTGTAAGCTGATGGACAAGCTTGATTGGATTTGTTCCAAAGCATCACATGAGCAGAGCAAAACCGCCAAACTAAAATGCATAATATTGTTGCAATAGACAGTTAAAACCTCTGAGGTAATAACTTACTCACTAACACTAAGTGTGGTCAAATTATAACTCTAACACACTTCAAAAAATGCTTTAACACAGTTATGGAAAAGTGCAGCAGAGTGCTATAATGCCATTCATATCACGTGTGCTTCCCTTCCTTGGGTGCCTAGTAAAATGTAGCCCTCTGTTTGTGTTTATGTACATGGTCACTACCCATCCTAGACCAGTTCATGTACAAAAGGTGTGACAGCAAACACTTCCCACACAATCAATACAGTGTGAGCGTCTGGGCGTGTCAGGAGCAAAATTACCGTATTGACAGAAATACATAACAATGTGCGTTTCTTTTTTTCCCCTGAGAAACTACACTTGCTCACATGGGGCAATCTAACATTTATGGATTAGTCGTAAATGTGATACATTTAACATTATTCCTTTATCCTTTTATCTTCTTTGTCTGTCCTTTCATGTCTTGTATCTTCTCTCCCGGACATAAAAAAAAAAAAAAATTCCAAAAGCAGCAACAGGAATTATTAACTAAACAAAATCCAAGCTGCTTATATAAATAACAGATACAGTTTGCATTTTAGTCAAGACTCAATACAAAACCACATCATCAATAAATCAGCTTGTAAAACAGTGCAGGGTGTGGTTTCATTATTGTAATTTTGTGGTGCATGTTAACGAATTATGTTTTACAAAAGAATTTTAAATTGGCACTGACACTATATTTTGTCATCTGACAAAGTGTGTTTGCTTTTGTGTGACCTGTAACTGCCTTTATTTATGTGGCCACGACCTATCATCTGGCATTGTCAAAATAAAACGGGACATTCATTGTCCATCCTAGTGTCTGTGAATCTTGTCAGAAAATCTTGACTAAATTATGGAAATGTTATTAGCTGTTAGCTGTTAAATGCTACAGCTGTAAATACCATCTCTTATTAAAATAAATAATTATAGTCGGCGGACAACAACTTGAGCTGGCTATTTTCCCAAAGCACTATCGTGCCACAGCATCCGCCATTAAAAATAACTTCTGCCTTCTAGATCATCACGCACAGAGCAGTCATAAGCATGTGTGTCAAAGGTCACTGACAGAAAAGTCATGAAGCTCTTTATGATGCATGACCCGACAGAATCATGCACTCTGTCTGTTGTCCTTCTGTATCTCTCTGTCTGTTTCTCTCTCTGTCTGTATGTCTACTGTGCCTCTCTCTACAAGGCGTCTCTCACACACAGCCATGGCATGTATAGACATGCTGCCTGTGAGTCAGACATGCAAAGTGAACATCCACTTAAGATGAGTGTAGAGACATTTGCTCTGTTCTGTAGGGCAATTACATGTACCTCTCAAAGTATACATCCCACTACTTGAAAACATTACAAAGTTACTTTCAGGGGGCGTAGAGGTGTAGGATAAAAAAAAAAAAAAAAAATTAAGCCAATGCATACACCTGAACACACATGCACACACTTATGCTGACAATCAGGTTCAAGAGAAACCTCACTTTATCCTACAATTCTTTCAGAAAGCTATATGATATGTGTACTTTTGTCTGTGTAATAATACCGCTAAACTGATATTTGGTGTAAATGAATACTTCAGGGGGAAAAAAAGTAATTAATGACTTAGAAAAACAACAGATTCAAGCCCTTAAGAGCTGAGGTGAGTGCATCATATAACCTGTGTAAACAAAGAGCAAGCTCTGGCCCACTGCCCCAGTACACAATCGCTTCGTCTCAAGCTGATCACAAAATTCTCACACAAACACCCAGCGCAGCCAGCTAGCATGACTCAGCTCGCTGATGTGCAGTGTGTGTTTGTATGAGAGAGGGGGGGGGTAGGAGATGAGGTTCAGAGGTGATGTACAGGGAGGGGGATGTTTAATGTAAAAACTGCAATAGTGAGCAGCACTATGATGCTGAGCTATAGGCACTGTGAGCCTTTCCTGGCCTGCCTGGTGCTGTGATGCTAAAAAGGCTAGCTCACACTGTTGGAGCACTGGGGTATAAATAGTGGTGCTGCATCAGATGACTTTCTATAGCTATCGGCTTTGCTATTCCGCTGGTATACTTTGGATTAATGCGATGTGTTAGCTTGGTTTATACATGAAAGGGGTCAATGTTCATACACAGAAAGGCTTCACTTTCACTTGAGGTGGTGGTGCAATTGTGTCACAGTGCCTCTTAGTCTAAGACTCTTTAGAGGTGAAAAACTTTGCTCTCTCTATCCCTCGTGCAGTTTCCACATTCCTCTCAGTCTTTACGTTCCTCTTTTTTTCTTTTCTCCTCACGGTAGTTGCTGGTCCCCATTCCTTTGTCTGAAATTCTCTTCTGTCTCCCTGTGTGGCAGTTAGCAACAGGAGCTGTATAAGTGTCACATCACATCAGCCATGTTGGACCCAGCACTGGGCTTGATTCTGACAGGCCATCCTGGCGGAACGAGTAGTAGCTGTGCACAAATTGCTCCACATTCTCAAAAAAAAGAGGCTCGCCCATAACCTCAAAATGGGTTTCCTGATCGTTGCCTCCATGGAGCAATGATGTAATAAACAGGGGGTCAGGAAGGTGCTGTCTTCTTATTACTGCATTGCTGTATTCACAAGGACATATAAAATTGCCAAACCAAACGGGAAGATTGCAATTATCATATTGCTGTATTCCAGACTAAAATAATAGTACACAATGGCGCCCCGGCTTTAAGATGCTTGAACTAAAACCTAATTGCTCATGGATTGATGAGAAAGGGGGATTAGTGTAACGTCTCCAGTGCAAACACAGCTGAAGCCGGGATTTGTCTCTGACTTTCCTTTGTAAGCAGAGTCAAACAAAGCCAGCCACGAACCACGATCATGTGGTTCATAATGTTACATGCAGAAATGTCACATGACTAACACAGTGTCCAGACTACAGTGTATATTAGCTTTGCTAAACTCTTAAGCATGTGGCCAACCCTCATGCAAATGCATTAAATACCCTAAACAGCATACCATGAAATAAAAGGATTGATTATCTCCAGTAATGTGTTACTGAACGACTGTGTTCCTGCTCTTGGATCAGCTCTGGTGAAGTTTTGTCAATACAGACTAGCTACAGGGTAAATATCATGTGACAGAGGCCATATATGATCAGAAATAAGGGTGGCAGTATAGCAACACAAAACCTATACAAATATGTAAAGCTCAAACAAACATGTCCAGCTAAGCCCTGCGTAAGTTGAGTTTACTATTTAGTGATACAACAAGCTCTTCATAGACAGAACTATTATTTCTAAGCAGTCATGAGGACATAGGTGTTCCAATGAAGCAGCTTATTTGGGGAAATGAGTTTGATTATTGTTTTATGAGTTACTGAAATGACAACAACAAGGAGGATATAAAATGACTGGTTGGATGAGAAGTCTGAGCCCAACTGCTTGTTTTATGCTCATGGACTGAGGAACTTTATGGCTTGACTATGTCTTATGCTTTAAACATAACATGTTATCAACTTCTAGCCCACTAAGCCATTGGTTAACCACACAGGTACTTGAATATAATCGCATAGGGTGAAGTGTTGCATCAACATTTCATAAGCATTGCAATAAAGAAAAGAATCCTTATAACAACAGATTGTTCGTGACCACTTCATTTACTCTGTGATCACTCTCCTGTAGTTTTGTGGACTGCAGATTGTATGTTAGAATAGCAAATGCAATCAATGTAAAAATAGGGAAGGCAACAGTAGAGCAGGAGAGGGAGGCAGAAAAAGTAAGAGACTGAGAGGAATAACAAAAGAAGATAAAACTCCAGAAAGAATAATAAGAACGACGTAAGAAAGGAGACACGATGTATTAAATAAGCATGATTATTTACTCTGACTCACAATATGGACTCTCTAGACAAATATGCAGTTTATTTGGAGGAAAATGCAATGATTATAAGCTGAATACTAATTTACATTTCACAAGAGCTAAAATATGACAAAATTTTTAAAATATGCATGTTATATAAGCTTGCATGGAGGAAATACTATATTATAGTATTAAATAATAGTGCAATCTCTTCACCTCCTAATGGGATCCAACTACCAGGTTGAGAAGCACTGACTTATTTAAACCATAAACTGTAGGTTAATGTGAAAACAATGGATGCTGATGTCTAGTTCATTTAAATTTGATCAACTGATAAACAGTATAACTTCACGCCTTCGCCTCCTTCCGCCCTGCCCTTTTCCCTTTGTCTTGGGACTAAACTGTCTTTCTATTTTGAGAATGGGACAAAGCTTTTCAAGGTATACAGTGCGGAGTAAATTAGAAAGACAAGGACATTGAGGGCCACTTCCTTCATCATCTCACTCTTGCGCCTCCCCTCCACTTTTGCAAACTACCTCTGCACTGGGCTATTACCGCAGCCAAAGAGGCTTTTAAGGACGCATCGCTGAGACCAGAATGCGCAGTGACCACAAGGCCAATTATCAGGATGCGATCAAAAAAGTCCCTTCTCTCCCATTATTTGGAATCTGTATAACATTCCCACAGACCTAAATATTTAAACCTTTACTGCACAGGGAGAAGGTCCCATCAACAGAGAGGATTCATCTCCACAAACAGTAGAGTCTGTGCAGACTCTTCCTGCAGTGATGGCTGAAGCTATAGGAAAGACAAGTGACCACACCACCCCCTGCCCCTTCTGTCATTATCAGAATATTGATTAGCAGCAACAAGGATTAAAATCACAGGGAAAGACTCATGCGAGTGCACGTAAATCAAAATTAAAGAGTTCACTTCAAGGATAAGTAGGGTGGCAGTTTCTCAGTAATGAGAATTTATCCCGACAATGGCTTTCAGTTTAATAAATGTTAGGAGGTCACTGCAACACAATTACTCTTCTTTTAGCTGAATGCTACCCTCAGCTAGAGACAGGAATTAAGGCGGAATAGCTTTTTGATTAGGTGTGTCAGGTTGTTAGTGAGAACAGTAACAGTGGGAGGATATCAAGGATTAAGAGAGGGCGGTGTAGACAAAATGAAAATTGTACCAATAAAACTGCAATATCACAGTATTATTCTCAAAATATACATTTAAGTATTTAAGTATGTAAGATATAATGTTTTGAAAGATTTTGGTGAGATTTGTAAATCACAACATTTTAGAATGTCACAATACGATTATATGGAAAGGAAATGAGGAAATGAACAATATTAGAAATTAGGAAATGAACAATATTAAAGTATTGACTCAGCCCTGACAAGGAAAACCACTCCTTACAGCTTTTGGACTGGCAGTGCAACAAGAGCTGCTCTTATTTCCTAGACATGGAGCCAACAAACCAGTTTGAGCTATAGATAAATACACCACCAATGCTATGGAATAGGCATCTGTTTTCTACAGGCTGTTTCTGCATTGTTGCTGTGGCTATATCTTGTCAGCACCTCTGTTTAGTGCAAACATTAAAACCAAGGACCCCCTACAAACCTTTTACAAAACTTTTCAGCTTTCAGAGGGCTCTACCTGCATGGCTCAGGGCATTAGCAGAGATGTTTCAATGTACACAGCATTCAATGTACATAGTCAATACAGACATGTACAGAGCCTGAGAGGTTTTTTGGAGGAAGAAAAAAAAAAAACCAAACTGATATACACAAATTATTCATTTGAGAGCACAAAATTATGAAATAAGGAGCACAAAGGAGCTTTTTTTTTTTGTCTTTTTCCGAACATGAGTCAAGTTCTTCTTCTTCTTCTCTTGCAAAAGGCTAACTTTTTGCCAATGACCTGTTAGCTTTAGCCCCATTCTGTGATAGGAGCTATTTTTAAGTTTGGCTACTGCTATATAGCCAACATTAGCATTAACAGCTGTTTATTTACCAGTCTAGAAGAAACATTGCGAGCTCAGCATCAAATTCCATTCCTTTACTCACCAAGAGCCGTCTCCAGCTGTGGAAAGCAACCTTCTTGTTTTGCTTCTATTTCTATTACTCCTTTTCTTCCACTGAAGTTAGGATGCTAACAAGCTAGCTTTCTGATACCAAGTCACCACAGGGTCCAGTCTGCCCTGAAGAAATTGTGCTGTCCAAAGGGCGTATTATAACCTTTTGTCTTGTAAACACAACAATGGCTGAAGGTCAGGACAGAACTGGTAAGTAAATTGCTGTTAATGCTAACGTTGGCTATTGAACACCAGCAAAACATCAGCAAATATTATTATTGATGTTGTTGTTATTGTTATTATTATCATTATTTATTTATTCATTTCTTTTATTTTTTCATTTCATATTCGTCAAAGGACTTTGAGCTGCATTCTGTGTACGAAAAGTGCTACATAAATAGTTAATACATAATATATAATACATAAAAGTTTATCATCATTATCAAAACTTACAAATAGCTTGTTTAAAATTAGATATAACATGTATGTAGCCATTGTGAGCATATTTAAGACCCTTCTACATAAATCTTGTTTCAAATTAGTCAGCTGGAAACATTAAAGTTGGAGACAGAAAGGAAAGTTGTCATTTCAGCCGACGAAATTTACAGTCTTTGACTAGAAATTTAAAGCCTGCGTTCATTTACTTCTGTGTGATATCTGAGATCCAGCGTACCAAGAATGACAAAAATAGGTGTAGTCTGTCTGCTAACAATGTCATAGCCTACATGCTGTGCTACACTGCAGAGCTTGACAGGCGTAGCAACAATAGCAGAGGCAGCCAGGTTTGCCATAGGGTCAATTAACACAGAGCTTTTAGTTGAGAGTTAAAGACTCACTGAGGACGTAGAGAGAGAGGGTGATTCCTGCCAGGCAGAAGCCCTCAAAGAAGCGCAGGGTGCTGAACATGGGGACGTTGACAGAGAAGGCCACAGTCAGACCAAACACCAGCATGAACAGCACCGATATGATGAGCACTGGGTGGCGGCCAAACCTATGGAATAAGGTAGAAAGAAAAATGACTGTGGACGCTTGAAAGTACCTTTTAATTCTACATATCTGTCAATAAGACCTGGCTGAAAATCTTACCAGTCAGCAAGGATCCCAAACACCAAGTATCCAAAGATGGACCCCACCAACAGAGAAAACTTTGCAATGTGGACTTTCCATGCTGAGTCACACACCAGACTCCACTGTAGAGACAAATAAACACTGACATTAGTTCCAAGACATTTATGCTGGGTAAAAAAAAAGTGCAAGTGAAAGATAAATGTAATGTTTTGCGGATGAGAGATTTTTGTCTCTGTCTGATTTATAAGTCCTTGTGGCCACCAAAAACACCTAACACTGACATGTCCTTTCCTAATTATTCCAGACATTGTTTTACACAGAATATATTGCAAGTAATTTTTTAAATGTGAAATGGTTTAAATTGAGGCTCAGCTTACTCCTCACTTGGTTATTAGGTTATTTAGCACAAAAATATGCTGTCTTGGATTCTTTCTAGTGATTCTGCAGGTAAGTATGATGCAAAATGATGCACTGGGGTTTTCCACCACTGGTAAATGTATGCATGTTTATACAAAACCCACATATTTGACTTGTGATGCCATTGCAAATGTTGGAGGATCTTATTTATCCTCTGCAAATCAACATCCGGGATTCAATTATCTCTGTTTATGCCAATAATTTCCTCGGGCCAAATCATCACGTCTGCACAAGATAACATATTATTTCATTATTTACTTCTGCCTCCTCTACAGTTAGACGAGATGTTATATGACAGACCACTCTGCCTCTCCTGATTTTCTCTCCTAAACAAAACTCTCCAAACCAGCAGCGAAGGGATTCCTAGAGTGCAAACAATGCAGTGCGTGACTGCTTTTGGAAGAACTGTGCACGCCCTTATTTTTTTGCTTTTCCCCCACAGCACTGACAAGTTGTGACAAACAGGCCTTGTACACAGCACATGCAATGACTGTAGAGAGGTACAGCAGCAGATGTACAGCCCAGTGGTGCATGTGCAGAAACTCACAACCCAAAATAGTCTACCCAGACCTGTAACTTGGAGTAACATTGACATAATTACTTAAAGGTCCTGGTAGAGCAGTTGAGTGAATTTCAGAGAGGAGGTGGATACTAGGACTCTTTTTGGCAACATATGTCTCCCAGCTGTCTGTGCTGACAGAAGCGGCAGGAAGGAGCAGACAGGGGTGTGGTAGCCGTAGCAGGTGCATAGCACATGTGAGGCTGATAAACCCTGAACTCAGATCTGTTTCATCTATACACCTCACCTTCTCCCTATAAACACAATGCCATGTCAAGTTAAAATGGCATTTATTTCATGTGGCAGCTCTATCTCACCCTCAACTACAAAGTGTAGTTTGTTCCTACATTTTTCTCCGAGGGGCTCTAACCTCGCATAACCTCTACCATAGTGACTTGTCCAGAATGGAACGCTCCAGGATTACCCAGAGCCACCCTGCCATCACATGATCCAGGCATGCCACTCATTCATGGTTTCAGTATCGATGTCAGCAGAGAAAAACACAGAGGGAGGCAAACAAGTTGCTGTTGCGCAATGACTGGAAAACCAAGGGTTTTTAGAAAGGTAAAGCCTCCTCCTCCAGGACCGTGACAAACTCTGAGTCTGCGGTTACACATGTTCCAGCACTGCCCGGCTGGGTGACAGTTTGGTGACTGCGCAGAGCAGACATCTGTGGGTGACCCCAGACAGACAGACAGATGACCAATGTTGTAAAATACCAACGTAAGAGCATTACCAAGTCACATGATACAGACAAAGCAGCAGTTCATCTCACAAGTGTTAAGTGCTGCTGAGATGTGCAGCCAAATGGGCAGAGCATGGCAGGTTGTGATCGCCAAAGTATCATTAATGCGCTTTATTTAAAAGCATCTGCCAGTTTGCATATATTATTAACCACAGTTTCTCTCCAAGGCCAATACTCTTACCAAGCTCATACACCATCATTAATGGGCAGACTTTCAGCTTTGGCAGAACAAAGAAATCACAGCAAACTGTGATTCAGCCTAAGCATGAGTCAAATCCATGCAGCTTGTCTGCTATGCCCCTATTATTTCTGTCAGTTGCTCCCTTGCTATTGTCTTGCTCATTTGGGAGTAATGAATAGGAGTCAGTGTCCAGAGTTGGGCAAGACGCACATAAATCTATTAGCCGACAGAAAAATGCAGAACAATGTAGAGCTAAGCGCAAATCATTTGAAATCCCCAGGATGTCTGTCGACCTCTCTCAAATGACCGGCCACCAGTGATCAGTCTACACCAGTGAGTCTCATTAGCTGAGATGAAGACACTCTCAACTACAGCTGCACATTTCTGCACTCGTTGAACTACGGAGCGGTGGGTGGGTGGGGGATGTGGGGGTGGGGATGTTAAGAGGGGGGGGAGGAAGGGAGGGAGATGGATGAAAGCACAGGAGGAGGGAGGAATAAAGATTATACAATGCAGAAACAGAACATGTAAAGATGGGGGGGGGGGACACAAAGAATAAAGAAAAGAATGGGGAAGGATAACAAGCTAAAGAGGCAGAGATGCTTAAAAGCACTTGTGAGGAGAAGGCAGAAAACACATGGAGAGACTGCTGCATAGTTACTGCCTAGCAACAGACCATCTCTGTGGTTATCAGACTCTTTCTGCTTCCAAGTGCAAGTTTTAGCACCACTGCTTCACTGAAGGGTTGAAATCCTATAATGTTGTGGTAGCGTAGGTGAGGGTAAAAGAGAATAGCAAAAGTGAACAAAAGGAGGGTGAGTGAGAGCAAAAAGATAAATGTATACTGCCCATATTCACTTTTTATTGCAGCTTTGTGGTAAAAAGAAAGAAAAAAAAATCTGCAGATTATCTGACCCTGGACATATAACCTGAGGGATTTACTGCCTCAGAGCAATTTTGTATAAATGTGACAAATAACTGTCATACTATTGTAGCATCCCGATTATACAGCACATCAGATGAGAAACACTAACATTGACAAGTTATATTTTCCTGCAGCCAACAGTGACAGATGGTGAAACAACAAACCTTTGCCTTCCAATCTACTATTCACTGTCTCCTTTTGTAACTACACATCTCTGCCGCCAAAGAGACTTCATATGCGTTGACAACACACCAACACTCCTCCAACCTGAATTCCATCACACAATCCTAAAAACAAACTTAAACCAAGGCCAAAGGTCAGGTACCCCACGTTGCTCATCCCTTCCTGTTACAAAACAGCACTTATCAGAAACAAGCCTGCAGCACACACTCACACAGAGCTTCAACACAGTTTTATCTTTTGGTCACACAAGCGTCTTCCCTCCCAGCTGACGCTGTGAGTGGCTGTCATTGTGTGCTGATTGGGTATCTGCAGTGGGGTCATCGCCTTTCAACAGCTGAGACTGTTTCAAAGTGTCCCACACTGATCCAGGGTCTGTGGAAGGAGCCAAACAGCTGGGTAAACAGTATGAAGGGACACAGAGTAGAGAGGCCTGCGTGGTGTTCAACTACAGTATCATCTTTCAGATCTATGGGTGTGGAACCTCCAGACACTGATACAGGGTCTGGGTGTACCCACCAATGTGCTTTTACAACATATCTTTCTTATCACTTCCATATGATGCTCTAACCCAACGTCACACAGAATGTTTTTACTTTAAAGGTTACTTTATCAATTAAACAATGAATCTACTAATTGTGTCAGCTCAACAATCAACAGAAAATGAATCCACAACAATCTATTTAATCAATCCAGTCATTTAAGGAAGTTATTAACCGAATGTGCCAAACACTGACTGCTTCCATCTTCTAGTACACATGGATTTTTTGCTTTTTTTCTCAGTTTTGTCATATTGGTTTTCATTGGAATATTATGGGGTTTTGGACAGCTGGTCAAGCAACAAGCAATTTGAAGAAATTACCTTGGATTTGTACCATTGCCATTTCTTTATAATTTTCTTACATTTTGAAGAGCACATTTAAAAAAGCTTAAATGCATGATGGTGTCATAGTTTGGTATGAGTCCAAATGCTGTTCTACAGCTGAGTATTGCAAGAGGGGAAATTCAAAAATGAGTTTTAGATACAAAAATCACCAGTCTGTAAATGCCTCATGTCCCTGATATTAATATACAAGAACCAAAGTTTCATAAGGGATCAATGGAGAGGTTAATCTTTGCTTTGTGGAGGTTCTCAGGTCACTATTTCAGGCAGCGTGTGCAGCTGCTACCCATCTGAATGGGAGCTGAGTAGGGAAGGTTGCAGAGAGACTCTATCTGTCTCTGAGTAATGATACATTCTCATTTCTTAGGCTCAGTCCAATTAAGACGGACCCCGAGGAGAGCTCTGACTCAATTAGGATGGGTCTCCACATTAACCACTTTGGATCCTTCACCACCACCTCAACCCCCGCTGCCTCCATCAAGGCTTTCGCTCTTTGGCGCTGAGAAAATGGATCGAGCAGACACGCATTCCTCTGCTACTGATTCTGGAAACAAAACCTTTGGAGCAAACAGTGAAAATGTCCACATTTGTTGACATGTTAACAACGTGTTATAGTAAGGGTTAGCAGAGTAGTATGGTGTTAGAATTCTTGGTACATTTTGACAGACACTATCACATTTTGTCAGTGTTGGCACTCTTGCTTTTTAGGGATCAAGTGTCACAGATAGCTGAGCCCAGTCATGTGCAGTTATGCCTATGCAAACCAAACACAAGGAGAAACGCCAAGTCATCACTTCCTGCTCAAGTGTCACATCCTAGTGTCAGTGCTGTGGTGGGAAAAGTGGGCCTAACAGGAGTGAGGGACAAGTTGTCAAAAGAGACAAGAGTCAATTCTGCTTTGTTTTTGGCTCCATTTTGAGATTCGCCTGCAATCGGATTCAATATCTCCCAATGGTGACCTTGTCAGAATGTGAACTGCACGGGTCAGGGAAGACGAGCACAGCCATTCACTTTTACCAGCCCTGCTCAGCCCTGGCACTCATCTGCAATGGTGGTAGTGTCAACATGACATTCTCAGCATGTGTGCAACGGCAACACAAAGGTTAGTATCTACAGGTTACGACGCCAGCATGAGAGGAGTGACGGCCGTGCTTTCGAGCTAAAGTCACCACACTGGAAACTTCTCTTTCATTTTACGCCTGAGAGAACAGACATTTTTTGATTGTTCGTAATAAGGACCCACCCAGTCAGTTTGCCTCACATATGCTTTCATATTCAGCTGCAAGTGAAGAGTATTTTGAATGTCCCCATCCCCATCCAAAAGTTGTTGCTCTCCAAATTACCCTGCGGACAGTTAATGAAATCAAGACTTAAACTGTCCCTCAGCTCATGCCTGAATTAAAACGCCACAGCTGCATTTTATTTGCTGTATTTAAATGAGTCGGTGATAAGCAGATGGGCTGTTGGTATCACAGTGGTTGCAAGCTCAGGGTGCCACAACCTCCTTCCTATAGCACAGAGAGGCTTCAAAGCCTGGCTACAGATCAAACTCTTTCTGATAAGCCTTTTGATTATGGTGTGCATTCCAAACACTTTAGAGGTGAAGATGCTGCAGATTAAAATGCAATTTACAGTGCTCCGCAAGGGTGTGTGAGGTCATCGGGGTGTGTATCAACATTTAAACTTTTTATGAGCATAACTGAACGATGAACATATGGATTCTCTCTGTTTCCCAAGTCTTAATGATCAGAATATGAAGATTTAATCACATTATCCTGTGGATAGTTTACTCAGAGAGTCTTGTGGATTAAGGTTTCATGCTTTTCCTCCCGTACTGAAATAAAATGTGATATCTTGATATAAGGATGCAGCATCCACAATGGGAGAAGAGCTAATAGGCCTAATGACATAGGAAACCCTTCCTCCTCCAGCAAGCAGACCAACTATGATAACAGCAGGCCTATACAGTCTCCTCGGCCTGGCATGCACAGATAGGGATATTACAACATTATGGTGATGCCATAGGAGGTAAAGGCATCCCCCTCAGAGAGTCAGAATGAGAGCCAGAAGAATATCTCACTGATGTTTGGTTAGGCTGGTGATAGGGCAGGTGATGTTTGACCAGGGATGGGGTTGCATTATTCCAGAGAGTGCACAAATGACCTTTGCTCTAAATCAAAGGCTCCATGTCTATTATGTGCATTACGACAACCGGCAAATTCCACCAGCCCTGGCAGTTCTGCCCAAAGTGCCAATGGTGGCCTCTCTCTGCTATAGATCACACCTCGTGTCAGCTGTTGCAATGACTCACTGTCAGCACGATGCATGCTCTCACCTGTATAATCCTACTACTCTTTGGTCCAGTGTGAGCCAAAGTCGTGGCTCTACACAGAATAAAAAAAATGACTCAGTGCGAGCCGGCCCACCTTTTGGGAAATGCACGCCTTGGATGCAACAATGGAGGCTTAACATTAACACCATCACCAGAGAGCTGCCAAACAAGCGACACGATCCGGGCACAATTTTACGTTAACATGCCTGCGATGCTTGTTTGAAAGTGACATGTTTAACGATGGGCGCAGTGTTGATTAGTGCCAGAATTTGACCCTCGTACTAACGTGAATCAATCCTACCAAGAGGATCAGAGCGGCTGGGGTGTCACAGAATGCACATCACGATGGGATGGAAAGGATGCCCATCCTCAATTATGGACAAGCTTACCTTGGTAACCACGTTTTGCACGAGTCCTGTGTGCAGCTCGAATGTCCACTCGCTGCACCGACACCGCACGCTGGTCGTGTCATTGTGGGTGCCGTGACTTCCATTGGCATAAATAGGAGCTGGCCGCCCGCTGATGTTTTTCGGACTGTCCAACAACGAGGAATGACTGGAAGTCTGATTAGTCAGGTTCGCCAGGGGCTGTACACATGTGTTGTTTGGCTGGGCGAGGAGGAAATTATCAGAGAACTGGCTGAATCCGATAAATAACGCCGGGATCCATGTCAGCACGATCAGCTGTTTCTGGTACTTCCCAAATCCCCCGAGAAACGGCAGGACGGAACCGTCGATGCGTGTCAGCAGCCCCGGCGACGTGGTTTCGGGAGACACGAAGCCGTTCTCCGGTTGATGGTCCTCCGTGTCGAGCTGCACCACGGCCATCTCGGTTTCGCCGATAGATGCCTCCGTTGTGCAGCGAAGCCGGGGTTGCAGTGCGACTACCCCCTGTCGACTCCACAATGCGTCAGTGCCCCCAGCTCCGGCGGTGAAAGCCGTGCGCAGTCAATCACTGGAATGGAAATAAGACGCACCTCTTTATTATCAGGAAGCATTTGCCTCCGTCTGCCACCTAAACAAAGTGCGGGACTGAGCTCAAGCTCCCGAAACAAAGGCGGTTTGTAGCTGAATTAGGCAATGACGAGAGAGGAGAAAAAAAAAAAAAAAAAAAAAAAAACTATTTCATGATCTATTCCGTCGTCTGATTCATTGTGTCTATGTCGGGCAGCTGTGGCAGCAGGAGTGTAGGACGTAGGCTACTTCCTGAGGGAGCCACAGGTAACACACCTGCCCACAGAGGCCGTGTGCTGTTGACTCTTCCCAACATGGCACCTGTAACCATTGGTAACCAGTTTGAAAGGAAAATGCTCATTCTCCTTGCAGTTCTAGACCGACAGTATTATTGTGCCACGTTGTGTTTGTCATTTCCAATAAAAAGACACCGATACCTCCGTTTGTATATTCTTTTTTTTTTTTTTTTTTATAAATTAGCACAGCGTTGCATCTGTTTTCTTTGTATGGGCTGGTGGAAATGTGTTTGTGATTTAATGGCAGAATAAAAAATCAAAACCAAACCCCCAGCGACCACTGTTTCAAGTATTTCTGCCAGGAAGTTGCAATATTCCAGCAATTTGGATTTGGGGCTTTCAGAAATTAGAAGTGACATAGTAGGGGCGAATAAATATTCAGATGAGAGATAAACAAATCACGAATGAATAAATTATAAACGGGTGAATAAATCCAAAGATTTTTGGAT
Source organism: Trachinotus anak (assembly GCF_046630095.1). Lineage (NCBI taxonomy): Eukaryota > Metazoa > Chordata > Actinopteri > Carangiformes > Carangidae > Trachinotus > Trachinotus anak. The sequence goes on from NW_027273863.1 coordinate 15,132,932, forward strand.
GCACGGTGCAGATGTCCTATCAGCAGGGGACAGGAGCAACTAACTCTGTCCCCGCCCACTTCTGTGGCAAACAAAACCTGCAGTTTCTACTGTATAAGCCAGCAAATCAAAGAGAGATAGATTTATATGGTCTAAAAAAAAAAACACACACACAAATAAATAATATTCATATAGCCTGTGATAACTTTTAAACAGAAGATAATGACTTATGTTTGCTATTCAGTGCATGGAAGCAGGAATCAAATGGGGTTTTGGTGTTGACACTGTATCAAACCTATATCTTATGTGTTTTTTCATGGTTTGAGTATGAGTGATAAAGAGAGATACAGAATGTGTCCTACCATGTTCTGAGGTTTAAGCATTGTTGGTGATTAATGTAGCTTAGTGCTTTTTGAAGGAGGATTCTTAACCAGTTTCTATCACTCAAAGGATTTGTAACTAAAGATATTACTTGCTTCGTCCAAGGTTACTGGATTTTTTTTTTTATCAATGCTCTCATAAGTTGATTACAAATGAAGTCATCAATAAAGGATTTTTTTTCTGCCTTACCCAGTGTCTGGTTTTGTAAATGTGAATGAGTAATTCCTCTCCACTCTTTCCAACAGGAGAATGGTTGAACTAAACACTGAGGGCTAATGAAGTGAAGAAGTAAGAAGACAAGAACAGGTAATGCTGGAAGAGCATAAACAACCAACTGATTTTTTTTTTTTTTTTTTTTTTTTTAACGAGTGGCTTGATCAGTATCAGATAAGATTGTTAATTGAATTTAAAAAATCCTAATAATTTATCTCTTTTGCTCATTTTACTGAAAATCCACCACTCATTTGACAAGACATACATTCATTATTAATGTGTTATTGTGCATATGCTTATGTCTTGAATAATGACCAAGGTTTTTGGGTTTGTAGTACTCATTGTGAAGGAGTTAATGTGACCTCATGGGAACTTGATAAATTAAACAATATTTATGATAACACAGAGTTCAATACTGGTCAGTTTGATGAACGCCCACTAGCTTGATAGTCTATATTTATCTGACCATGTGATAGCAGGCTCCGGCTTCAGCTACAGCCTAATGTGTGCTGAGCAATGCTTCACCCTCCTGGTCATAATGTGCTAGTACACACATTTTTTTAACTAAGTCAGCTGAATCATGCACATTTAAATTTCACTGGTTGATAATAATAATAATAATAATAGTAACTTATTTATATCATTATGTCATACACAGGATGCAGCTCAGTGCTTTGACAAATATAAAAGAAATGACCTTATTTCACATCACATTTCACATCACATTTCAAACATATATTTTAAGTGTTATCACACCGCTCTCAGTGGTTGCTGTGTGCAAAACAAGTCTGACATATCCTCAGAGGCCAGCAGGGAGGATGACTGAGGGCCCCTGAATGACCTGCAGTGTCTTGTTGCATTTTCTTACATGCTGATGACCCCTGCAGGCAGACTGGAGCAACAGCACTGTTGTCTTCTCTTTGTGGCCTCTGCAGTCTTTTTTTTTCTTTCTTTTAATCTGGCAGCAACCCTGCACTGTAAACAGCGTTTTTTTTTTTGTTAGTTTTTTTTCAAATTCATGAAGTTGTTTTTTGATTGAAGCAAATTAATAGTGTTGGTGAGACATAAATCAACTTATTTTCTTTGACTGTTGCAAGCAGCTTTAAAATAGCCACAAAATAAATGTGTAAAATTGATACATTACATGCAAAATACTGGTGTATGTGCAACAGCTAATGAATTAATTTATAAATGTCTTTTGTAAAATGAAAACTGCCGTCTTCCCTTCTTTTGTCTGCTGCTGTATGCTCTTTTTTCTAACAGGTAACAATTAAAAAAATTATATGAATGATTGACTGGACCTATTTTATCTGCACCCTGTCCAAATCTATCATCCAGACAGTGGTTTTCATAGCGTCTGCAGAACAATCTGCATGGCTGCGGTCCAACAGAAACCAGTCGACCATTGTACTTTCACACTATCTCACTGTGCTGTTTGTTATCATTCAAACTTGCTTTTTACACTCCCCAGTAACTACAACGGGTGTGTCCAGGATCCGCCCCATATGATGCTATGAGTCAGAGCAGGTGTGTGTGTGAGTGTGTTGCTTTATCTGTCTGGGTCTGTCTCATAAACCGGCTGGTTACACATGAGGTGTAAAAGAGGAGAAAAATCCCGAGGTGTGTCTGAGCTTTCATTCTGCACTGAGTAATTCAAAACTGTTCTGATGTTCAAAGATAACAAATATTCCTAAATGTTATCAATAGATTCATAGGTTTAGGTCTAAACCAACTATATGGTGTTGTTGATTAAAAAAAACAAAAACCACACAACCTTCCACAGGACAACAATATAACCATATACTGTACAAATATACTTTAGCTATGAATTTAGTGCTCTCTAGTTTCAAAGTCCAAGAGATAGCTTAGTGCAATTCTATGTGATTTATCCCTTTGGGGTTAAAGTCAAGTGAGAAAGATACATACAAAGACACACACTAAAAATCAAACACTGTAAAAAGCCTTCAGTTAATCTTCTTGCAGATAAGCAAATATTATAAAAGAAAGGCAGTTGGCAAAAAAATGTTTTGGCTCAACATAATTATACAACAGCTTTTGATGTTGTGTTGTTTTTTTTTTTTTTATCAAAGCTGAGGACTAAGTCCTGATTATGTAATATTCTGGGGAATTTGGGAAGATTTAATGACAATGAGTTCACATCTTAAAGTTACAAAGATATTCCATATGTTGTGCTTTTCAAGGCTGATTCTGATTTTTTGTGTATAAAATCATTTCACTATTTCTTAGGGGAAAATAAAACAAACAATACCATTTATATTTAAAAAGAGTTTTGAAACAATATCTAGACCATCTTGTATGGGAGATAAAAGTTTTTTTGTTGGTTAATCAAACCTTTTTTATAGAAGTGAGATTTCTGGGTTCTTGATCTTAATATTTCTTAATTTTTTCCTTTTTTTCTTTACCAACTCTGTCTTCTTTTTTTTTTACTTAATGCAAAGACATATTTTTTTTTTTTTACAGTAGGTGATTAAGTCAGTTTCAGTATCAGTCGTCTTGTAAAGCAGCCCTGAAGAAATTTCTTTTTTTTCGTGAGGCATTGGCAAGTCTGAGGAGCCATCTGTATGTTAACAAGCTGCAAGGGACACTCAGGACGCAGCATTAATAAGTGAGACTGTCAATTATCCACACAATAAATGAACCAGATGTCAGGCTTTTATTTCACTGATTACTCACTGAATGATGTCAGTGCGATTCTCTGGAAATGATATCATAAGTGTGTCTACAAGTGTCAGCAGGTCTAACAGTCACCGTGGATCACAAGACATAACATATGCCTGTTAGACTTAACCTGTTATTTCCCTTGCTTTGTTTTCGATTAATCATATTTCTTTCCCAGACATGTTGGTGTGAGTCCTTTCAGGGTTTAGTTTTGTATTCCAGATGTCAGTTTGTTATGTGTAGCGCGTATGTGAGTGACAAATTCACCTTTGCACCAAATCTCTATTACAACTGTGAAATGTAGCAGCGATCCACGCAGGATTTTAGTGCAGAAAGCAAACATCAAGTTAAATATTTACTCCAAGCCAAGCTGGAGAGACCATGAGCGAACATGTTACTTTCTCCTCACAGTACCCTTGTTATACGTCTGGATAGATCATGCAGACAGGAGGTGAGACGGATAGAATGGATAAAGGAGGTTAAGCCCACGGGTGGCTCCTGTGCATTATGACAGAGAGGTTTAACTTATTCTGACAAAATGAACTATCCCTGTAGTGTTTGCCACACCTCTTATCCCACAGAGAACATATGCAAATAAAAACAGAGAGTTGGCATTTGCATTCGACTCTGAGGTTTTAATATAAGGCGGCCGGAGACCTAACAATTCATGGCCTGGTTCCAATTAGTCCCTGCTGTCTCATTATCCCGTACAGCAAGGTTCACTGTCCTACTGTTCAATCCGCCTCTTATGGCCCGAGAGCTATCATTAGGCGGGAGTTTGGAAAAATGTGCACGTTCAGTCTTGCAGAGTCTTTTTGTTTGGAGAATACACAAACAGGCAAAGCAGACCCACCTGAGCCCAGTGGGGGGGGGGGGGGGGGGGGGGGGGGGAAATTTTTTAGGGTGCGTCTTGTTGTCCAGGGTGTGTATGGGTGTGTTTAGCGTCTGAGATTGGCCATTGAAGAAATTGTCATTATTATAGCTGGAAAAATAATTACTGTATACTCACAAATGTTCAGCACAGACAAGTCATACCAAGTTTGTTTAACATGCGCACTGGAAAAGAGAGGGATAGTAATGCTTAAATGGTTTGAAAATTCCTGCTTCGGGCGTTGGTTTCTTAAAGTCACCGGTTCAGTTCTCACCCGTGACCATGCCTCCCTCCCCTCACGTCTCTCCCTTTCACTCTGTTCTCACACTGCTGTGCGATGCGGCCGAGTAGTTGTGTCCGTAATGACAGTAGCTCAAGGGCCGAAACACCAGAGGGCACAATGCGTCCGTCAGCAAAGTCAGCCATTGTTCCCACCTTCAGTTAAAAAAGGCTGTAAGACTTTGTTATGAACCTTGCGTGGTTACTTTTGTGACGATGCCTGTATCTCTTTTTCTCACTAGAGAAAAAGGGTAAAGATTTCACCCTCCCAGTATTTTTCAACTCCTACTCCGCCTCATACTGCTCATACTGACACCAGGTATGTGTGACCCTCCCTACTCTTCTTGACGTTCTCCCTCCCTTTCACTTTTCAAAGCCGAGACACACCTACCTGTGATGCGTTTTATTTGCACAGAGATAGTAGAGAGGTCAAGACATGGTGAGAGTAAAGGAGAGAACATTTTTTAAAAGTTAAAAAAAAAAAAAATAAAGTAAACCAAAAAGCATTTTTATTCTCACAAAAACTTGGTGTCACTTGGTTGTCAGCGTAGGGCTCCACAGGACACTGAACTCTCAGATGCACTCCTTTTGACCTCAAGAATGTTGAACCTTGGATGAGAAATTCTTTGCGCAACCACTATCTCTACTCTCTGCACTGGGGATTAAATGTGTTGGCTGCTGTATTCCTTAATTATTGTCAACTGGGTATGACACTGTCGCTTGCCAGGGTTTAAATGAATCCACACTGATCCTGAAGCTGTGACAGAGCGGGGAAAAAAAAGGAGAACGCAAATAGCCCAGAAATTTGAATTTATGAGGAACCCAGATCTAGAAAGAAAACGCAGCATGGATTTAGAATAATTACTCAGAGGGTTTAAAGGTAAGGTTCAGTGAGTACATTTACATCAACATTCGTATCCATGTTTTGGTCATATTTAGGATGCGGTGTTTACATGGGACATGGAAAACCTGATGCTTCAAACCTGCATTCATGATTTCTTACCATCCCAGCCACTATGTCCTGTATGCAGAAACCTGGATTAGGTGTTAACCAGTATCCTGGTTTTCCACCAGAGTACTCCAGGTAGTATACCCAGGTTTCTCAAAACCAGGATAAGATATTTACATGCACAACACACGAGGGCACTCCAAAAACTGATCATAAAGAGGATAGCGGTGCGCATAGAAACATACTCATTATGAGCCCTGAGATCCATGAATGTCTGGGGGAAATACACAGTGATCAATGTCACTGTAAATGTGTTTGAACATTAAGTGTTTGATTAAAATGAACCAGCTGAATGTCAGCTGATGTCCTCTGGCTAGATGAGAAACTGTGAAGAATTCGTGTATGTTTTTGGAGTCAATATGAGCAGATGTATGTATACATCCATTTATTTTAATCGCGTATTCCTCATAGTACGAGGCGCTCATTACAATATAATCCATATAAGAAATTTACCACAGAGATGAATCACCATCTCTGACGTTACAGGCTCTCTGTTTTGAATATAGCAAACAAGGTGTTTTTTTGTAACAGGACAGGCAACTTTGTAATAACCGAGATAGTGGGAAAGTAGCCACCTCCCAAGATCTATGTCTCAATTTAGACTATAATCCATCACAACTCTACAATTGCAACATAGCTTTCCATGTAATCTGCAGAGTGAAATGTCAGCCCCAGAACTACGCTTCCCACACAAGCCAGTGGTTGCAGGAGTGTTTCGTAAACACAGCAAGGTGTGGTTTCTATTCGATCCAAAAGCGACCAACTTCCGTCTATTCACAGCACACCATTATCTGCGCAACAGGAGCACTGGGCGGGGAGAGGCGCAACGAGGTCTGTCCGCTGTCCGGGCAGGAGAACAAGAAAAAACAAGAAACAAAAAAACTTTCCTAACACATAGAACAACTCATCAAAAATGAGCATGTACGGCTCCACTTCTAAACTGGCCACGCTGGGCCAGAGAAGCATGTCTAACTCGCGACCGGATTTGGCAAGTGCAAGTTTTCGAAACGAGGTGTTCGTCGGTGGGAACGACTTCCATCAGGATTACCAAGCGCCAGGCGGCGGATACGCCTACACCTCCACCGTCTCCAAGACCTGGCACGGCGGGGGGCTCGGAGGACAGAAGACGCACGTCAGCATGGGTGGGGGCGCAGGTGGTGGGATTAGGTAAGAGCTCTAAAATCACCTGTTGCTTTTAAATAAATGTTACACCACGGAAACGCGTACAACTTGGGCCATTGAATGTAAATGCACAAATGTGACGTAAATGGCGTCATGACATAAGCTACACCTTAACCTACAAAGTCATGGACATATTTGAGTAATGTTGTGTCAGCTCTCTCCAAGCGGTGAGGCTTCAATCTGTTTGGAGATGTTTTGGAAGGTTAAATTGTTAAATTGAAAAGTCGCCGGCTGTGCCCACAGGAGCGCAGCGTGTAAATGACTCTCTCTCAGAGCAAAGCTGTTCTTCAGTCCGAAGGGTCATGGCCTCTCTGCTAAAAGCGTAATTTTCTTATTCCTTTCCGTGAGATATGTACAGTAAGTAGTTTTATCCTCCCTCATCTGTTGCCCAATAATCTGAACAAGGACGTGCGCACGCCCCTGGAAGGTCCTCCCATTACCATCATCCATAACAGTCATGTCTGTGTCAAAGCTTTTAAGACTGTTTCGTTTTCAAAGTTTCTCTCTTAATGCTTAACTCGCGGTGGACAAAGGTTAAAGTGAAGCACAGGATATGGCGGAGCTGCAAAACTCTTTAAAGAGAGAAAGTCAAGAAATGGCAGTGTGAGTGTTTTGCATGAGTGACTGTCCAGTGGCCCATTTCTGTGTCCCACAAAAGAATTCAATGAGTGTGTGTTGGATTTAAACAAAAGTTTGATCTTTTTCAATTACTTAAGCTACTTTGTTTATTTGATTTTCACACATCACCGTTGTTGTGTTATGCCGTGTTCTCTTAGAAACTTGAGTCTACCGTGTTTTAATTTAAATTTCCATCCAATCCGAGAATCATTACATGCATTTATAACAAATTAGTAACCTACAGTATTAGGCTTTGAAAGCTTGAGAAGTCATCTCACATGTTTTTTCTGTGCTTAACATTCTTTTAACAGTCTTTGTATTTTAAAAAAAAAAATATTGTCTTCATGTTTTCTTTTCAGTGCACAGGCTATTCAGGAAAGATCTTATTTCCTGAGCACCCAGTGTAATGATTACCTGCAGAGAGCGAAGATGATTCTCAATAATGTAAGTGTAGCACACAGATTACACTGAACATAAATGATCTCATTTGTTTGTTTTGACCTCTAGTGGAGGGTGGGGGGGTGTCAGAATATAACAAAATGGCTGCTTAGTCCGGCTGTGAAGTGAGGTTATCACAAATATATATTCAGATATGGTTGGCATTTTGTTGACTGTACAGTGGACTACACTGTTGTGAGTTTTTCTGCAGACATGTCGGTATGATGATGCTATATCAGGCAGGACGTGACTTGAAAAAGCAGATAATCTCATCTGCCTATGATTAGGTAGGAGGCAAGAGTTCAGTGTCTTTTCTGTGTGCTTTTATAGGGGGGTCCTGCTATGGAGCTGGAGAGGATGTTGACCATGGCTGCAGAATCCTTGGAGCAGCTGAAGGTCTGCGGCCGAGAGCTGCAGCATATGCGTATACCTAATGACGTCTTCAGAAAGTAAGCCTGTATGTGTGTGTGTGTGTGTGTGTGTGTGTGTGTGTGTGTGTGTGTGTGTCTTTGCAAAGTACAGGTGTACACTTGTGAGTTTGTGTGCCGTCTTTGCGTGTTTACATTTGCATATGTTCATTGATGACTGTGTATACACTTTTTACTAATCCTGCCTGCAGCTTAACATAGGTCGGTGGTGTTGAACAGGAATACGGTCGTGGAGTTATATCTGAATTCTTGTACTTGAACCAAGCCTTATACACAGAAAGCAGCACTTAATGTCTCCTGCACACGCTGCATTTGTCCACCTGACCTCGTTAAAGTCATGAGATCGAGGTGCCCACTCAGTATTTCCTTTTTTGTACAACTCTACAGTGTTGACCAGTTCCAGAGCATGCATGCCGCTATCCATCAGCAACTTATCAATGGTCGACGGCACAAGGGCAGTGCGGGCTCCCTTGATGGGGGGAGGGCCTTTAAAGATGCCATGGCCTGGATTACCCAACAGAAGGTAAGCTCTTCATACTTAAGAGACATCTAAGAACATGGATGATGTTTTTGAAATCAATATGATAATAAGAAAACTTTTCCTAATCAAATCATTAAATGATAATACTGAATTGTTGCCAGGATCACTATGCTCGTCTGATGCGTTCAGTGACAGCATCAACCACAGGTCTTGGTAAAATTTGGGCTTGGCAGTTTTAAACCTGTTGGAGCAGTATAAATGATGGCACCTGCATGTGTGTGCATGCCTGTATGGGTGCATTAGTGTGCACTGCTTTTTATGTGAAGGGAGGAGGAGTGTGTGTGTGTGTGTGTGTGTGTGTGTGTGTGTGTGTGTGTGTGTGTGGTTTTTTTTTTGGGAGGGGGGGGGCTTTTACCCTATCACTTTTTCTGACCTCCTGTAACTGAAACCATCTGGACACGCTGCCAAAACCTGATCCGTGAGTGAAAGAGGCCAAGAGAGGTGCAGGAGGATTGAAACAAAGAAGATGGAAGATTTGCCACTGGAGAAAGAGACAGACAGAGAGAGAGCGAGGGAGAGAGACAGAGAGACAGAGAGAGAGGGGAAGGCAGAGACCAACAGAGCGAGGAAAGAAGGAGGCAGATAAAGAATCTGTGAAAACAAAAAATAAAAGTAGAAGTAAAGGAGTTTGAAATCTGACACTCCCCGCAGAGTCAGTTGTTACGGGAGAGGGCAGGCCAGTCGATCTCAAACGCATTCATGGGAAAACGCCCTTCTTCCCCAGCCCTCCCACCCAACAAAAAACACACCCTGTCACTCTGTCACCACTTCAAGCCTCACCTCTCTATATTTCATCATTCATTCCCCCCTGTCTGCAGACACAGAAACATTTCTTTACATATTTTTATCGCAGCCTTTGCACTTTAGGCATTGGCTTTTATTAAGCTCTAAACTGAAAACATATCACCTGCTGATCTACTGCTGCCATTTTTCTTTTTCTTTTTTATCTTTGTTGACCTTTCCCCGTTAGACAATAGCTGCAGTACTTTCAGACAGGCTCTCTAAACAGACGTGTTGTGAGTAGAGTCAGTCCGGTAATCATGAAGGAAAAGGGAGTGGTGAGAGAACAAAAGCCTCGAGTGAAGACAGAGAGAAAAAAAATGCGAGTAAAGAGCAGAGACTGGTCGAGGTTGGTTTGTTGGCAGAGCTCTTATCAAAGCTGAGGCTGCAAACAAGGGGGGGAATAGTTGGAATAGTTTCCTGCTTAACAACAGACCTTATGATTACATGCTGACACCTGGAGGACAAAGTTGGAAAAGACATAGATTTAAGGTGAAGATTTGAAACGTATGAAATATTTTCACTGGAGCTGGTGATATTCTCATCATCAACCAATCCCATTAATGACTAAAACAATGACTTCATTCTATTAACAATTATTGCCTGTGTGGCCAAAGCCGGATATAGGGCTCCATTATTATCCACAAATAAAAAATAATATAAACAGATCAATGAGCCACACCTTTGCACTGTGTGACATGTTCCTTCGTTACAATGAAGGAAATTACAGGTATTTTTCAGCAAATGAAATCGTGTATTTGTGACTCGTTGTTCAAAATGTGCGTCTCAAATGGGAACAAGTGGACTAAGTGCCACAGACAGGGTGGTGGGAAAACATTGTGAGATGGATTATGCATTGTTGGTTTTGTTTTGATCTTTTCATGTTTTTTTTTTGGTTGACATTAAAAAATAAGGAATAGTGTCAGCCTTATTCTTTCAAACTTGAATAAATATTTTACTTCCTAAACCTTTAATATTCCATGAAATATACATCCCTTGATCAAAGTTGATTTTGACATTGTGATTGTGTGTGGAAGTATTTGTGTATCTATAGGTAATAAACTGATTCTGCATCTTGTAGCGTATGATTGAGACAGCGCCATGGGGGGACGACTCAGCCACCATAGAAAACCAAATCCTAAGCCACAGCAAAACCCACGGCTCTATCCAGAGGAGTCAGGAAGTAGACCGTGCCAGAGATGAACTGGTAAGTGGTCTTACTCCGCCATATTTTGAAGCTCTTCTTAGTTGCTCTCTTATTTTGGATTGTTGTATTCTTCAGATATAAGGGAAAACTGTCGTCTGTTCCTCGTGTGTAAAAATGTTTCGTAATCTTATTTGGAACTGAACAAAAAAACTAAATCTCTCTACTTTTGTTGTTTTTCAGAGGGGTGACAAGTACAACCTCTCCCTCCTGGAACAAGAATGGGACAGCTTGCAGGTAGAACCAAACCTCTTTAGTTCATTAGTTCATCAAAATCAGCAGCATTATGGATGAGCACCGTTGTTACTTTTCTTTTTTTTTTCTTTTTTTTTTACCATACTCATGAATTTACCTTGTGTCTGTCCCAGAAAATGTCCCACAACCGTGTGATTCAGCTGCGTGAGCTTCAGAACATCATCGAGGAGATCTCCCGAGCCATCATGTGGGTGAATGAGAGAGAGGAGGAGGAGCTTGTGTTTGACTGGGGAGACAAGAACATCGACCAGTACATCCCTAGGAAGCAAGAGAGCTACTCGGTACGGTTCTCTGTGGCTAAATTCCACTTTAACCCTGGTTGGGTGTTACTACCTTAGTTTTTATTTTTTACTTAATCATTTAAATCTTAGTGACATATGTTGTTCCACAACGTGGCTGTTTGGGATCCTTACCTTGCGTTTTTTTTTTTGACAGAGGCTGATGAGTGACCTGGAGGTGAAGGAGAAAGAACTGAACAAGCTGAAGGTGAAAGCTGATACACTCCTGAACAACAACCATCCTGCCTCAGATAAGATTGAAGTAAGTAGTTTTGTTTTTCCCAACATCTCAAACAACAAATTATTCAGTACTTTTAGGCTGATGACTCTATGTGTGCACACAGGCCTACATGGATACCTTGCAGACCCAGTGGAGCTGGCTTCTTCAGATCACCAAGTGTATCCATGTTCATTTGAAGGAGAACGCTGCCTACAGCCAAGTGAGTGCACAGTCCTGCTCATGCTCTAGAGCGCTGTGTGTTTTCATATGAGCACTGATCAAAGTGTGTTGCTGCCATCCTCAGTTTTTCAAGGAGGCCAATGAGACCTATTCGAAGCTGCAGAAGGGGCATGAGACTATACGAAGCAAGTTCACCTGCAACAAGAACACCCCACTGGATAACCTCTCTGAACTCCTGAAAAACCTGGAGGTATCATTTCATTCTGTTTAGTCCAGGAAATACATACTTCCCTGCAGGTGTAATGGATAGAACATTCTCAGACAATTAGTTCTGTTGAGTGACCTGGGTGTAAACAATTTGCGTGTCTGCTCATCTGGTTTGGCGAGTTTATTGGCAGAACAGATGGAATGTGCCTGCATTTATCTTGGACTTTAAATGACAAAATGTGACAACCGCTAGTTGCAATGTACTGTGAGCCAGTTCAGAACACATGTCTTATTTTTTCATGTTCACAGAAAGAGAGGGAGCGAATTATGGAAAATAAGAGGCAGGTCCAAAGTCTGGTCAACAAGTCTAAAAGTATTGTCAGGCTGAAACCACGCAACCCTGAGGAGAAGAGCAGCAGCCCTGTCATAGTCCAGGCCCTATGTGACTTCAAACAAGACCAGGTGGGATATATGCTCTTTCTCTCTCTCACACACACACAAAAACACACACAGACAGAGAGAATAAAGTGAAATACTACAAGTGTAGCTTAGCATTTGTATGTTCTGTTTTATGCTACAGAAAGGGATTCTAAAAGGGAATGAGGGAATCCTCAAGGACAACTCGCAGCGCAGCAAGTGGCTTGTGACAGGACCTGGAGGTCTGGACATGCTGATTCCCTCTGTGTGTCTTCTCATCCCCCCACCGAACCCGCTCAGCATTGGCCTCGCAAACAAGTAAGATACATACAGTGAATGAGTAAAATACTCTTCATATATTGGTCATAGTCATTAAAATCCTGTCATCAAACTTTAAAGGTTATTAAGGGCTAAGGAATAAGAAAATATTCTCAACCTACAGAGAAGCAAGTAATCATTCAGATCAAATTTGCGTTTGATAAATATTACCGTATTACTGTATTTTCATGTAGTGCCCCTCTAAGCTTTAAGACTGCACATAATGCATTTTAAAAGAAATAGAAACACGGTACACATCCATTCATGTTGATTGATTCTGGATTGATGGCTTATTCTGCCCCCTAGGAATGAGCAATATTATGAATCCATCATGAGCATCTGGAATCAGCTCTACATCAACATCAAGAGTCTCATCTCATGGCAGTACTGCCTCAAAGACATTGATTACATCAACTCTCTCACTCTGACTATGGTAAGATGTCACATAGAGTGCAGTCAACTTCTTAGTTTTATTTTTTAAATTAGTTATTGTTTTTATAGCAAGCAAAGCAAAAAATTTAGGCTCTGCTTCCATCTTACTTGGTCTGCTCACTTTCTGTGTCATTTGCTTTACCTGACCTCTGTCCATTGTTTGACAGCTGTCCAAGATGCGTCCCGAGGAGTACCGGAGCGTCATCAAAAGACTGGAGACTCACTACCAAGAGTTCCTGCGTAACAGTCAAAATTCTGAGTTGTTTGGGGAGGAGGATAAGAAAACCATCCAGGGCCACTTCGATAAAGCCCAGACCCACTATGACATACTGATTAAAAAGCTTCCTGATAACAGTGAGTGTTAAATGTCTTTACCTTATCCCTAACTTGTCAGTCCTATAAATTTGCAAAGTACTGTTATTTATTTATTTTTTTTGCCAACGTAAACTGATGTCCTTCAAAATTTTCACCAATCTATACAGGAGACGGAGGGAAGCCTGAACCCCCAAAACCATCTCCAGAACCCACCAAGCCTAAGCCTCACTCGTGCAGCTCTACCCTCAGCCTTACCCTGCTCAATAGTCTGCAAGAACTACGGCAAAGGCTGGAGTCAGCTGAATCCGGTCTCACCAGTCATCTCCACATTCCCATGGGAGACAACAGTGTGCATGAGTGCACAGTGCACATCCAGAAGCTGGAGGTATGTAACCATTCATTTGTTTGTCATTTTCATCTTTGCTACAAACTCCATTTCAAAATTTGTAAAATCTAGGTAAAATATACCCGTAAATATACAAAAGCCTTCACCACAGTTGGGCAGGTTCATTTCATTAAGTGTTTTTTGGGTTGAATTTAACTTAATATCACATATTGATTTCCAGACTGTGCACCAAGATTTGGACTCTATTCATGATGAGTACCTGTGCCTAAGAGAAAAGATTATAAAGCAGCTGGGAGACATCCCTGCAGACTCTGAGCAAGCCAAGTTCCTGCGCTCTGAACTAGATATCATCAACCAGAAACTGGGAGGCCTGCAGGGTCTCTACAAAGTCTACCTTCAAAGGTACATCATTTTACTCTAATTACACCACCTTTTTATTTATTCCACAGTGCTTGAGTAAATTTTGCAGAAAACAAAGTAAGTACTGGGACCAGAACTTGATGCATTGTGCAGCTGCGCTGGTTACCGTTTAAAAACGCTTTTTTCCCGTAAATTGTTGCATTTAGTCTAATGACTGCATGTCTTCAACAGACTGTCGGCTCTTCAGGCCTTGCTCCAGAGCCTTCTGCAGGCTGAGGATATCATTAAAGTCCAGGAGGCCCGGCTCACAGAGAAGGAGACCTCCTCTCTGGACCTTCGGGAGCTGGACAACTATCGGAGCACACTAAAGGTTTGACACACTTTACGTATTTAATTTAGACTTATGTCTCTTGCTTTATACCAGTAATATGAATAATATATCAGTAATTAATTAGTAGCACCTGCTCACTTGATTCACTTGTAATGTATCCTTTAAAAGATATGTAATATTTTTGTGCAATTCTCTATTAAAGCAAATGAAGAGTGATCTGGAGCAAAAAAGAGGCCTGCTGACAGCCATGGAGTCTGACCTGGCTAAAGCAATGCACTGGAATGGGCAAATCTCTGAGTCCTTCCACAGATGTGACTTGACGAATTACTCAGACCTGGTGAATCAGATGTCTGACCGCTGGCGCCGGATCCAAACCCAGATTGAGAGCAGGTACAGTAGGATAGTCTGTACATGCACACATTTCTTCAATATCTCTGAATAGTTTTCCATATCCTCTGTTTGTCAGTGATGGCAACAATGTTAAAAATATCCTCTCATCCTTTCCTCTTCCTCCCACTCTTTCCTCCTCAGAGTGTGGGACTTAGAGAAGCAGGAGAAACAGCTGATATTTTATCAGCAGAACAGTACTTCCCTGGAACAGTGGATAGACAATGCCAGGAAGCGCCAGGATGCTCTTCAGATGGTTAAGCTCAATGACATCCAGACCATGATGGACCACGTCAACAAGCAGAAGGCATGTCTGTCCTTGTTTACATCAACAAATTGGAATCAATAATAATATTTGAACTGAACTTAGTTGTTTTTGAATTAGAAATATCCACCATTTATACTTTAATTGAGATGCTGACAGCCATTAACTTTGGTGTATTATACAGCATTTTATACAACATATGCTAACAATCAGAATATCAGTCCTATCCCAGATGAGTTGATGATACTTGACTTACTAGCTCTTGAAATCAAGTGTTTAGCAAACACTCAATAATAAAGTAAAGTGCTGAATTTCTTAGAAGAAATTAGTGAATTTAATGCCCCTTGTCTTACTGCACAGGCACTTCACACTGAAATTAAAGGAAAGAAGGAGAAAGTAGAGGATGTGCAGAAAAATGCAGACACCTGTGCTGCATCCATAAAGGTTTGTAGTGAGTTTATGTGCGCTATTTTCTTTCAATTTTCATGTATAGTGCCAAGCTGGCACACAAGCAACAGCAGTAGCATTGTGTTTATTGTGTTGTGTGTTTTCAGGACTATGAGTTGCAGCTGGCTTCCTACGCTTCAGGCCTGGAAACACTGTTTAATATTCCTATCAAGAGAACAGTGCTGCACTCCCCTGCCTCTGTGGTCAGACAAGAGGTATGACTTCCCATAATGTCACACAAATGAAATTCTCAGTTTCATTTTAAATGTACTAACACACATTTGGTAACCAAATGAAAATTTCGCAAGCTGTCACGTATTTAAGGGATTATTTTATATTCATCATCTCTTTGTGAAATATCAATTAAATAGTTATTATTTCCTCTGTATTATAAGTTCATGTAATACTGCTAATTTAAAGGCTAATGCTTTAATAGTCACGGAATGATGTAACTGGAATGTTATTGACACCTCAACATTTCACGTCACATATTCATCCACTAATTCTCATTCCATCAGGCTTCTGACCTCCAGTCCCGCTACATAGAACTTCTTACCCGCTCTAGTGATTACTACAAGTTCCTAGGGGAGCTAATGAAGAACATGGAAGAGTTGAAGGTAAGTATTGGATTTGTATGATGCCATTCATCATTCAATCATCATTGTTATGTTAGCGAAAAAGTATGATAAACGTAAGATATATTAGGTTTATTTAACAATATGGAAATGTAGGTGACTGAGGCTTTTTTCTGTTGCTCTCCTCAGTCGAGGAACACCGAGATTGAGTTGCTGAAGGAACAACTGAGGTGTCTGAGGGAGGACCTCCAGAATACTAATCAGAAAAATAAGTCTTTGGAAGATGAGTTGAACCGCTATGAGCAGGAGCTCTCTAAAGCAAAACAACAGATCCTTTCTATGGAGCAAGTGAACGTGACCACAGTGGCAAAAGTTGGGGCTACCAAGGACAGCCTGGACAGCACACGCATGCAGCTTCAAGAGCTTAATGACCAGCTGACCAGCATTAAATACCAATTGAATGAGGAAAAGGGGAAAAGAAGGCTGGCAGAAGAGCGCTACAATAGTCAGCAAGAAGAGTATGAGGCAGCTGTTCGCCGAAGACAGAAAGAACTGGAAGAGCTCAACTGGACCAAGATTGACTTAGAGAAGACTGTGAAGGACAAGGAACGTGAACTGGAGAGGATGAAGATGCTGCTAGAGGAGGAGGAGGCACGTCGACGAAATGCTGAATCAGATATCTCAAAGGTAAGAACACAGTGCACCCAGGAGATTAATCAACTTAAGCAGACATATGAGACACAGATCCACGTTACCAAGACCACAATCCTGAAAGCCTCGCAACAGAAAGAAGAAGATGCTGCGGAGCTGAGGCTGCAAGTTGACAGACTCACTGCTGAGAAGAGAGATCTAGAGGAGGAGCTGAGGAGACTGAGACAGTCCATTGCTCACACAGAAGAGCAGAAAAGCAGAGCAGAGCAGGAAGCCAGCCAGCAGAGGGCCTCAGTGTCACAAGAGGCAAGGATGCGCAGTGAGCTGGAGGTGCAGCTGAGAACCCTCAAGCAGCAGAGGGGAGAGGATGACCTCAAATTAAAGGAAGCCACCAAAAACAATCAAGAAAAGTCCAGGCAGATCAGCATGCTAACATTTAATCTGGATGAAGAAGGGAAGAAGAGGAGAGCTCTAGAACTGGAAATCAATCACCTGAGACAGGCTGAGGCAGAGCTAAAGGCGAAGAACACCGCTTATCTGGAAACAATTAACAAGCTTAAAGTGTCTGAGCAGGAGATCCACATCACCCGAGTGGAGCTGGAGAAGCAAACCAGTGAGAAAACCAAAGCTGAGCAGAGTTCTGCCAGGCTGCAGAGTCGCATCCGGGAACTTCAGTGCTCGCTGGATGGGATGGAGGCAGAGTTGGAGAAGCAAAAGAAGGCAGCGCAAGAGGAGTTCACACGCAGAAAGAGAATGGAGGCCGAGCTGGAGAGGATGACACAAACGTGTAGAGAGCACACCACTACAATTAACACACTGAAATCTGTTCAGCAAGAAGCTTCCCACGCTGGAAGGAAGTATGAGCAGGACCTTAGGGCCCTCCAGGAGGCTCTGGACAAGAGCGTGAGGGAGCATAAAGTCACGAAGGAGGAATTGGCGAATGTAACAGCTGAGCTTAGGGCACTGAAACAGAAGCTCCAACAGGAACAGGCCCGCATCTATGAGCTCAACCAACGTAATGAGAGTCTGTATAAGACCATTGAGGAGAAGAGCCGCCAGCTAAATGAATATACTACAGAGATTGAAAAGCTGAAGACCCTGACACAGAACCTGACAAAGGAGAGACTGAGGTTGGAGGAGGAACTGAGGGCGGTTAGACAAGAGAGAGATGAGCTGAAGCTTTCAAAGGACACTATTGATGGAGAAAGTGCCACTCAGATCTCAGCCTTGCATGTCCAACTTCAGAATAGCACCAAGAAGACAGCGGAGCTCCAGGCTCTCATCAATGACCTGACCAGGGAGAGAGAAAAGCTAAAATTGGAAATAGACAAATTCCAAAAGCAATCGATTGAGGTATTTTTGATTGCACTGAAGGATCATCTCCACATAAATCAACTAATATTCTATTGCTTTTGCATGAATAGTTATAGGTGCATTAAGACAACCTGATTTCAAAGTAGTCCTGCTATATATTTGTGACAATACTCAAGATGACTTATAGTTCTGCATGAAATTCACTTAATTACAAATACCTTTGCATAGATATGCATGATTTTCACTCTTTACTTTGCATATTATGTCACTGAACTCTGCCCATAAATTAATAACAATCACTTTATTAAACACTGTATACTAACAGATGTTTAAAAAATGTATGCACACATCTTTGTGCATATATACAAAACCAATTAGTTCCAACAGGACATGAAATTGAAATCACAATTTGAAGTTACTACAATTTTATATGTCAATGCGCTTAAAATGCAACATGCTGCTTCATGGGTGCTTCATATGCATTAATTAATAGATGAAAGTTGTGGCTTTTTGCATATATGAAAATAACATTTTGACATTTTTGTACAGACGTAACTGTGTTCTCTTGTCTCTCCATAGACATCCATCACGTTGCATGAGTCCCAGAGCCAATACAGTGAGCTGCTGCTGGGGAGGGACAGTTTGCTCTCTAAGCTTAAACTGCTGGAGCAGGAAAAGAATCGTCACCAGCGCATAGAAGAGGAGCTCACCCGCATCAAGCTTACACTAGAAACTGAGCGCCGCAACAAACAGCGGCTGCAGGATGAAAAGAATTCCATCCTCAAGGATTTCAACCATATGAAGAGCCAGTATGAGCTGAGAGACAGCCAGATCAGGCAGTTTGAATCAGACAAAGACAGGGCTGATCGCGAAAGGCTCTCCCTGAAGAATGAAATTGAAAGGCTCATGAGGGAGCTGAAGAGTGTTGACGAGAGATATAAGAGCCGGCTGCTGAGCTCTGAAAAGGAGGTGTCAGACCTGGCTCTCAAGAGAGATGCCCTGGAGAGAGAGATACAGAGGCTGAAGCAGGGACCTTCCACGATGAACAGGGAGACCCAGACACATGAGAGGATCCCAACAGTTGATCCATCCAAGCTGATGTTTGATGGGGTGCGCCACAAAGTCACAGCCCACCAGCTTTGCGACTGTGGTATAATCAGTAAAGCCACTCTTGACCAGCTCCTAAAGGGACAAAAGACAGTGGATGAGGTAGCCATGGACATCCAGCTTAGTCTAAAGGGTACTGGCATTATTGCTGGCATGACAACAGGTTCTCATGAGAAAATGCCATTCACTAAAGCCAAAAACAAGAATCTCCTCAGCTCAGAGAGCGCCCTCATGCTTCTGGAAGCTCAAGCAGCAACAGGTTACATAGTGGACCCTGCATTTAATGAAAAGATGCCTGTGGATACTGCCTGCTCCAGAGGGATCGTAGACACAGAAGACAGAGACATCTTAGTGACAGCTGAAGCAGCTAGCACAGGCTTCAAGGATCCATACACTGGCAAAGTGTTATCTGTGGGTCAGGCATGCAAACAGGGCCGCATAGACAAAAACACAGCCATCCGTTTGCTACAGGCTCAGGAGTCTGTGGGAGGCATATTGGATCCTGTTCTGAGTGTGTTCCTTCCAAAGGATCTGGCCTTGGATCGCAATCTTATTGATGAAGAGCTCTACAGGGCTTTGAACAAGAAACCCACCTGCTACCTGGATCCTGCGACAGGAGAGAAGATAAGCTATAATGACCTTAGGAAGAAATGTACAGTGGAACCTGTTTCTGGCTTGCTTCTGCTCCAGGCTCCAAAAGAGTCCATGAAATTTACTGGTATCCGTGGTGAAGTCTCCATCAATGACCTCATCAATTCTGAACTTCTGGATGAAACAGACTTGATGAAGCTCAAACAGGGCAAGCTGACCAAAAAAGACCTTGAAGAGAAGCTGAAGTCCTACCTCTATGGCTCTACCTGTATCGCAGGTATCTACGATGAGGCCAACGACCGAATCCTGCCTTTTTATCAAGCGATGAAGGAAGGTCTTCTCATGAGAGGAACCACCCTGGAGCTTCTTGAGGCCCAAGCTGCTTCTGGCTTCATTGTTGATCCCGTCAATAATGTCTTCTTGACAGTGGAGGAAGCCACAAAGAGATGCCTGATAGGGAAAGAGTTTAAGAATAAGCTGTTGTCTGCAGAGAAGGCAGTAACTGGATACAAAGACCCATCCACAGGAAAGACAATCTCCCTCTTCCAGGCTATTGAGAAAGATCTTATTGAGAGAGGTCATGGAATCCGTCTGCTTGAGGCCCAAATTGCCAGCGGTGGGATTATTGACCCCAAACAGAGCCACCGTATTGATGTTGCTGTTGCCTATAAAAGAGGGTATTTTGATGAGGAGATGAATGAGATCCTAACTTATGAAGGGGATGACACAAAAGGGTTCTTTGACCCTAATACCAGGGAAAACCTGACATATCTTCAGCTGAAGGACAGGTGTATCACAGATGCCAAAACAGGCCTAATACTCCTGCCACTCAAAGACAAGAAGAAGTCCCAGAAGTCGCAAGAAAGCCGTACCAATGTCCTCCGCAAGAGGCGAGTTGTGATCGTTGATCCAGACACTGGGTTGGAGATGTCAGTGAGGGAGGCCTATCACCGGGAGCTGATTGACTATGACACCTTCCTGGACCTGTCAGAGCAGGAATGTGAGTGGGAGGAAATTACTATCAAGGGGTCAGATGGCTCGGCACGTTTGGTGATAGTGGACAGGAAAACAGGAACCCAGTACGACATCAAGGATTGTCTGGAGCGTGGTATCATTGACCAGAAGTCTTTGGATCAGTATCGTGCAGGAACGCTAACCCTGACTCAGTTTGCTGACAAAATTACCAGCACAACTTGGAGCACTGAGATGACCATCACAGCCAGCAATGTTGATGACATGGTCACCTGCAGCAGCCCCACCCAGGCAACACCATCCTCTCCTACTGTCCGTAAACGCTTAAGCAGTATTTCTATTACTGTTTCTCCCCCTGAGATGTTTGATGATCAGAGCCCTGTGGCAGCCATATTTGACACAGAGACCTTGGAGAAGATAACTATTCCTGAAGGGGTCCGAAGAGGCATTATTGACACTATTACAGCCCAGAGGTTGCTTGAGGCGCAGGCATGCACAGGTGGTATTATCAACCCTGCCACTGGGGAGAGACTGTCGCTGCAGGATGCTGCCCATCAATGCATCATTGATGAAAGCATGGCTACGAAGCTGAAACCTGCCCAGAAAGCCTATGTTGGTTTTGAGGATGTGAAGACTAAAAGAAAGATGTCTGTAGCAGAAGCAGTAAAGGAAACATGGCTGCCTTATGAGGCTGGTCAGAGATTTATGGAGTATCAGTACCTGACAGGAGGCCTGATTGATCCTAGCGCTGAACGTCGCGTTACCATTGAAGAGGCTATCCGCAAGGGGTGGCTTGATGGTCAAGGTGCCCAGAAACTTCAGGATTCTCGGAACCACCAGAAGAACCTGACCTGTCCCAAGACAAAACTGAAGATCTCCTACAAGGAAGCGATGGACAACTGCATGGTAGAGGAAAGCAATGGTATGAAGATGCTGCAGGCCTCCTCTGTGTCCACTAAGGGAATCAGCAGCCCTTACAACGTCTCTAACCCAGGATCTCGCTCTGGGTCCAGAGCTGGTTCTCGTACTGGCTCCAGGAGCGGATCCCGTAGGGGCAGTGTGGATTACTCCTCCACTTACAGCTACAGCTTCTCTTCCAGCAGTACCACCTACAGCTCCAACTCTGTCTCTTAATGCACTGCAGAGAAAAAGATTAAAATTGGGCTAGGCTTATTACTAGTAGTTCCTATGCAGTTTTAGTACTTTACTAACTCTTTGCTTTTCTAAAAGTTTTTTCTGCTACTTAATAGATTTTGGGAGATCTGATTCATTTAAATGTTTAGATTGTTTGCAGTTTTTGGTGATTTGGTGTTTGTTTACCAGTATAATTCATATTCTTGTCCTAATACATACATTTTGAATGAATATATTTGTTATTGCTCATTTTAATATATGGCTTTTTGATCATTGTATCATGGTGTTATTTTGCTTGTTGAAACTCAGCATGTGCTCAGAATTGATTTAACTATTTTTTATTCTTAGTTTATAGCAGCTTGACTCATGTAACCTATGCGTCCTGTTTTTTAGAAAAAAAACTTTTTTTGTTGCAAATGGCTTAAATTACTGACTTGACAAAGTATTGATTATAACTATGGATATTCTTTGCCACTAAAATGTTATTCAAGTGATTAGAAAATAAAGTTGTCATAACAATTCCCATTCATTTATTCATCCTTTCATTCACTCAATCATTAGCTGGGTATCGGTATTGTGCAGTACAAGCTGAAAGGAGTCACTGTACATCTTTGTATCAAGAGCAGTAACCATTGTTACCTATGGATGGCGCTAGTTGTCATGCTAAAACTTTAATTGTAAGCCTGTGATCCAACTACAGCAGCTTAATGTTTTAAGAAATAGACTTTGGCTGTAGTATAATATTAAGTAGTCTATTGTGTTAGAAATTTTAACAAATCTAGTGGGAATTTCACCAGCACCCAAACTCATATTGAATATTTGATCATTTTCGTGTCTATATTGTCAATATGAACAAAAATGGATATTAACCATAGGTATTAACCAAACATTAAACATATATAAATATATATAATATCATCGAACAAGTCTCTTGTGCGCCAAAGTTAAACTGCCAAACTGACACTGCTGGAGATAAAGATTTTATTTCAATGAATAGACTTGTCAGTTTTAAAATTTAACTAAATTATTTATGAAGTTATTATGCTTGAAACCTAAAACTGTTGCGTATACGAAGTACATCATACCATTGAACCCCAGAGTAAAACAGTTTAGTTTATAGTTTCTATTCTATTTCTATTTTGTTCTTAACATAGACATAAATATTACAAAACAAAACATAACAGCCCCTTTAGTTACATTTGTGATTTGAGGCTAAATGGATAAAACATGATTTACATTAGTTTTTGTTTTAAGTGATGAACTGTAGGATACTAGAAAAATGCGCATGTTTCAGTTTCTTGTCTTTCGTTCACAGACTCCTGATTAATTACAAATTTAAAAATGAAAATGAATTTTAAAAAAAAGATAAGAAATCATTTATTTATCCCTGTAGGGAAATTCATAAAAATGTTTTTTTTAAAAATTAAATGTATATTTTATGATACAATGGTCAAACACGAAAAGCAAATTTTGTCACTTGTCCAGTCTTCACATGTGAAGGAGGTTTTGGGGGGGGGGGTCCTTTGGGGGGGGGGGCGGCTGGGGGAAGTCAGACTGCGTGTGAGGGGTGAGGATGAGAACAAATGGAGGGAGGTGGAGGGAGGAGGCCGCAGCTAGGGGAGGTAGAGTGAAAGGGGGAGGGAAAAAGGGAGACAGCCCTAGCGGCGCAGTGGGAGGACTATCCCGTGCCAGGACTTGTGGCGGCTGCAGCGGCAGCTTGGACTGGAGGAAGTGTGTTGGGGGGGCTGAGCAGGAACAGCAGGAACAGCAGCAGCAGCAGCAGCAGTTCAGGAACCGAGCTAGAGCTTCCAATTTTTTTTTTTTTTTTTATCACCGCCAGCCACAGAAAAAGGCCAGAGGAGAGCACCGTGTCCAGCCGGGACAAAGTCAGCTCGCAGAGGCGCCGGACCTGAGAGCACATTCCAGCGGAGGGAAATGAGCCTCTCAGCCTGCTCTAAGCCTGTATGACGGGCTGAGGGCTCTTTGACTCGGGACTTTACCCCAGTCTGTCTCTTTCAGCAGCTCTGACTTACAAAGGAAATCAGAGGAGGGAAAAGAAGAAGAATCAAAGTACTCGCTCTCAGCTTGAAAAGGTAAGGCACGGTGTCTGAACTTTTCCACGGTCAATCATTAGCAGGGAGGCTTTTAAAGTCAGACTGGTCAGTGCTTAAAGGCAGGATTAGACTTCCACACACTAGACTACCTTTCAACATCTCCCCCCCTCCTCTTTAGTCCTTTGCTCAGTCACATTTCACTGAGTTTGCTCATTTATTCAAAACAGCAAAACAAGGCACAAGTCTCTGTATTTACTTTGGCTTTGAGCCCTCGTCAAACCAGGGGTGTGTGTGTGTCTGCGGATAGCTGCGTGTGTGTGTGTGTGTGTGTGTGTGTGTGTGTGTGTGTGTGTGTGTGCTCCAGCTCTTTCAGCAGGACTCTGAAGACAGAGAAGGGAGTCATTCAAACTGAGCAAACACTGATCTTGTGATGTTTTTTTTCCCCTTTTTATTGTGAAAGAGCATTATTGAAAGCCTTTGAATTGAACTCCCTAAAGCTAAAACTGAGTCATTTTAACTTTTTTTTTTTCAGCCTTCTTGTCTTTGTCAATGAATTGTGTTGTTCAGTAGCTATAATTTGGGGTTCCTTGCTGTTGTGGGCCTTGGTGTACTGGAGACCTTTATAATTTGAAACATATGGGGCCATCCTTTTGGAAGACTTGTACCCAATAGTCTATAGAGCGCCAAAAGAAACAGGCCTACTTTGTCCTTTGTTGACTGCCTGGACTGTCCCGCTGATGGATAAATGATGGAGACAAACAGATCAAGAGAGACTGGCTTTTTTCTTTGAGCTACAGCTGCTGTGTGGTATTTGCGGCCTTAGGGCTATGCTTCTTAGGCAGCCATTGTTGATGACATGTACAAGCGTCCTTACATCACAGCAGCTACAGCCCTCTTCACCTGAACATCACCCCCCCCCCCCCCTTTCCCTGCTTGGCAAACCAGACACACCTGCATGTACACCTTCTTGCGCACCTTCCTTTCAAGTAGCATAAACCATGCAGGTTGTTCCTCACATTTTGCAGGCTAAACTCTTTCAAGATTATCTTTAATTACAGACCAAGAGAGACAGGAGAAACATTTTTGAACTGGCAATTATAGCTTTTGTTGCTGGTTCTATTTTGAGGTTAAAGTCGTACGAACAATATCTGTCCCTCAAGGTGAAAGAAGTGCGCATCAGAAAGCCAAAGTGTCCGTTTTCTCTCACTGATAACAGGCGGCAGTTACAAAGGACTGGCAGAGCGACAGATGAATGGGGATCCTGATATTGTGGTTTGGACAGGTGGGTTGGCAGTGGCTTGGGGATTGTGTACTGTAAGCAGAACACTGTGATCTAACCCTGGGAGGAACAGCATGGGACAGAGCACTGGGACATTTCACTTTGTCACAGCAGTGCCACAGCCACTTGGCTGACATGTGTAAGCCATTAAAGAGAGAGAAGGCGACCTGGAGAAGGAGGGAGACTGAAAGTAATAAAGGGGCAAGAATGGCAAGAAAGAGGGGAAAGCAAAAGAGATGGAGAGAATGAGAGAGCGAGAGTGGGAACGTAATCCATTTTGGAACGCATTCCACTATGACCTTGGGATAGAAAACGGTAATTAGGGAGTACTTTAGGAGCCCTAAGGGTGCACTGATTTGCGCAGAGAGAGGGCTGTCATTTTTATTCCCTTCAAAATAGTGGTACAAATACATGTTAGAGTTCCAGGGTTACAAAATAAACTTGCTAAAAATGCCCGGCTCCTTTCTTCCGTGGCTTTTTTTTTTTTTTTTCAATAGTTCTCATGGTTTTGTTTATTTCAGTTCTTCAGCAGTGAATGGGTGTCAAAGCCACAGCGTAAACACATAGAGCCCCTGACAGGAAAAGGCCAGAACAAACTGTGGCCTTGTCCCTCTCTGGGCCCTTAAACCAGCCTGTTATGTCACTGTGGACATGTTATCCAGCAGCATGAGGCGTTCGCTCGTGCCAAGTGTGAACACAAGGCGGTCTGGAATAGGGAAGCTGATGGTATCAAGGTTATTAGATGGCTATTAGATGTTAACGCTAAATACCAGCTAGGGGCTACAGCAAGAGGACAAGGGCAAGAAACAAATCTGTTCCGGTTGTGCAGCTCCTCTCATCTGATGAAGTGGTAAACAGGCATGAATAGTTCTTTTCACGTGCTGGACAAACAGAGAAATAAAGGTAACGTAGCTTCATTTAGTACAAATGCTTAAAGTAAAAAAAGTTTCAGTCCAGCAGTACCCCCACAGGCAGCCAGACTTCCTGAAGCATTTATGGCACTTTAGGTGTTACTCACGTCTGCAGACAAACAGTTTAAGGGATCATTAATCTGTCCAGAGTCTCCCAAAGAGACACTAGTGTACTGTATGTGTAGGTGCTTTTTTTTTCCATAGCTTCAAAACACAGCCAGCTCCTAGAAGCTGGGTTGGATGAGCGTTATCACCTCACATTGAATTTGAGTTGTAACCGCAGCAGCACAGCCGTCTGTACCAGACATTTGGGTTGAGGTGTAACGGGAGGTCTGTTGCTACTATAAGTGTTGTGTCTTTTTTTCTTTCTCCTATTAGTGATGAATATCAGTACACCCATTTTTCATTTCAGACACATAATATCACTTTAATGGACCTATAAAAATATTCAGGCTGTCACAAAATGGAGGCTGTTGCCACAACATGTCAATCATATAACAGACGTTCGAGCCAAGAGAAGCAATTCAGTTTGATTTCAGAGTGTGAATGGGGGAAGGGATGCCTTGATTGCTTTCATATGTGTGCAGACATAAAGTTTGTGGAGATTTTAGTTCTGTGTGATTGATTTAAAACACTTCGCATCTTTTTACAAATTTTTCATCCTGTCCATTTAAATATAGATGAATCTATTTGGTAGATTGAAGTGTCTTATTTGGTGATTCTGTGGTCCAGCTTCTCCAGTATGAAGATGTAGTGGTTTCTGCTTCATAGAATTGTAAAAATTTGACGCTTTGGGGCTTCAGGGCCCTGATGGTAACTTGTAATTGGAATAAATCATTATTTTTGGTAACTTGTAATTGGAATAAATCATTATTTTGTTATTTTATTTTATTTTATTTATTTTTTTTACATTTTACAGAAATGTTTTTAAAATAAGAACTGAAAATGAATCAATCAATCATAAAAAAAAACTCATAGTTCCTACCCAAATTTCTGGGAGGTTCTCTCTCTATGCTGCATTTCTTCTCCCACTGGTGTGTACAAATATGTAAAAGCGATCTGTGTGATGACCACGAGGAGCTCTCTAATGGAAGATGCAGCTGGGGAGCCTGTAGACATGTAGCAACCAGTCTAATCACATACAAACAAACTTTCACATAAACCGATTCGGTTGCTGTGGCTCCAGCTGAGGCTTGGGAGAGACTCCTTATTTGTGACAGACAACCATGCAGAGTTTTTGCCAACTGTTGTCACCACAGTGGACTCAAAAATGAAAACAACTATGAGGTCACTGTTCACATGATTAGGCTGTGATTTAACCCTTAGGGGATGACTTACATACTGATGTCTGGAGTTTGAGACAGTTCCCCCGGCAGTTTATGTCCTATTACGTGATGCCGTCTTCTTTCATCTCGTGGTCCACCTGCTCATACGAAATGGAAGATTCCATACCGTGTGGGCCAGGTGAAGGGTGTGGCTCCTGAAATAGAAGCAGGCTTCGTCCCAGCTCTTTAATACTCCTGCCTGCTCTGTATTCCCTGCATTTTTTTATACTCATAAATAGAACATTTGTTGAATTTATTCTTAGGATTGTTCAGGGCAATTGAGAGAGAGGCATTTGGAGCTGGTCATGCATGTGAGAACGTGGCTGACAGCACCCACGCAGCCCAGTCAAGCTCTTACCTGCAGAGTTTGGAGCTGGGGGAGCCAGACACACCCTAATCCCCCAACATCCTGACCTTAGTAAACCTGTTGCAGCTTGTATATAGTAGACCTGGCAACCCCTATTCCTGAATCTCTCTGCCTACCCCACTCCTCTACCAGACTTGCTCTCACAGTGCCATGGGTGGGCTTGGGATTTGAGTTCCTTGGCACTGCTTATTCTGCCTTTGTGAGCTAATGCTGTGCCTCAAACCAGGAACAAAAGCAGTCAGCGCAAATTAAAGACCAATTATCTTTAGTGCGTGCTGGGGCAAGTCACTCGTGTTGGCTTGGATGATGAGTGGGAGAAGCGAGAGGTCTTTGGAGGAAAAGGATGTTTGTTACTGCAACTCTTCACATGAATGATTCATGTGAAATTAATAAGCCCGAAGTTCATATTTATTTAAGTTTTTGGATTTATTCTGTTGTGTAATATATTGCCAACTTTTGTTGAGCTTCATAGCTTTGAACTGAAATGACTTGAACCTGTATTTTACTTTATGTACTTACCTTGAAGTAGGTTATTTAGTTAATTGAATATGAATACCTCAACACTGCGGGTAATATGCCTTCTTGCTTGGAGGTAGCAAAGACGGCTGATAACACTGTAATGTCTGTCTGTTAAATATGAAGCCAGCACTGGCAGCTGGTTAGCTTAGCGTAGCATAAAGACTGGAAATTGAGGGCAATAGCTAGTCCGCCTTCGTCCAGAGGTAACAAAATCAGCCTACCAGCACTACAACACGTCCAAAAATGAGAGAGGCAAGAAAAAGAAAAATGATCCTACAGGTAGTTGTGTGCCAAACAATTTCTTGGCATAAGAAAGAAAGTAGGAAGTTACTGCGCCTGGCTGTAAATTGGTCTGGCCCATAACTCCCCATAAAGCTACAATGTGTCGTTTTACAACTTTGTTGTTGTGTGGATTAAACACACTAGATACAGTTTGTTAATTTGTGAGCTTCAGAAGTTCTGGTGGGCAGATTTTGTTACCATTGCTACCCTTAGACGGACTGTTTCCCCCTGTTCCCAGTCTTTATGCTAAGCTAAGCTAAGAGACTACTAGCAGTAGCTCCATTTTTACCTTACAGACATAAGAGTGGTATCAGTCGCTTCATCTAACTCTCTCCAAGGAAGCAAAAAAGGGAGTTTCCCAAAATGTTGAAATATTTCTCAAACCCAGTTAAAACTTTAAACTCGTGATTATTGTACCAGATTAATTTAGTAGCATTCTTTCACACTCTGGGGGTGGGGGGTCACATAGAGGTTAAGTGTTGGTTAGATACCCTTCCCATCTCTAGTTAGCACAGTACTTTGACACTTCCAAAACATTACTAAGCCTTCTTGCCATACTCCTGCCCTGGAGATACACAGAGCCTAAGTACTGGCCAACCTGTTCATTAATTTCTCATTAGTCAACAGTTTTTCCTCAGAGTCTCAGGGGAAATAGACTAACCCCACCATTAGTTCCAACAATCCCTGAGGACCTCTTTCTCCTCCTACTCCCACCACCTCCACCAACTAACACACACACACCCACAAAACACCCAACCCTGTTTCCCCGAGTGATGACCTTTTCATTGACATGGCCTCTTTCATTCCACTCTGAAGGTTGGTTTAAACCGGGGCTACACTGTCTCTGGTTTATGGCTCCCTCCCTGGCCCCCTTCAAAGTGTTGGGCAGTAGCCTGCAGTCGTTGCAGACTTAATTGACAGACACATTCTTGACTGTGGATCATTTAATCACAACAAACAATTGGTGTCATTCAAGAAGGATGTTGATATCTTTGGCAAATTTAGGAATGTGTTTCTGTTTGGGAAAATATGAGCTTGTGTGAATTTATGAATGTGTATAGATCAGTATTATTTGTTTATTTGGGGTTTTTTTTGTTTGACCTAGTCATTGACCTGGAGACGAAATCTGGATCTGTCAAAAAGCAAAGTTTGGTTTGGTTTGGTTTGACAAAATTCCAATATAGTTATAAAACACAACATTTTGTCAGGGACAGAACAAGAGCTGAAACAATAAGTTGATTCATCAATTAGCTGATGGACAGATAATGAAATGCCAATTATATTGATAAGGAATTTTCAAGAAAAAAAAAACATTTAATGGTTCCAACTTCTCAAAGATGAGAATTTGGAGCCTTTCCTTCCATTATTGTTAACTCAGTGTCTTTAAGTTTTGGACTCTTGGACACATATTAAAAGCAATTTGGAGACATCACTTTGGGCTCAAAAGCTTTGTGATGGATATTTTTCATTTAATGTTAATTCAAGAGAAAATAATCAGCTGAATATTTGATAATGAAAGCAATTCTTTGTTGTACCATGTACAATAAGGTTCGTTTCTACAGTGAAGTTAGAGAAAGTCATTCAGTGACTGACATTAAAAAAATATTAGCAAATTTAGCAAAAACTATTGGCAAGGGCCGCAACTCACAGTCATTTTTATTTTCCAATAAAAATCACCTGTCTATTTTTATTTGAATAATCTTTTCATGGTTGTAAAATGTCAGAAAATAATTCAAAGTGTCAGTCACAATCACTAAGATGACAACTTCAGATTGCTTGTTTTTTTCCAACAGTCTGAACAGTCAAAATCCTGAATATGTCACATTTATTTATATTTTTTTTACATTTTCTATATTTTTTGCAATACATCCATTTATTATCATTGTAAATATCCTACATCTTTGTTGTAAATATTTTATTTTAATTTTATTTTAATTTTTACACTACTAAGTTTATTTATGTTATTGTTTTGCACCAAACACCAGCACAAATTCCTTGTATGCGGAAACACACTTGGCAATAAAACTGATTCTGATTCTGATTCTGATTCCGATTCCGAATTGGCATCATATAGAAACAATGAGAAACAGCTAATTCTTACAGTTAAGAAGCTGGAGACACTTGATAAAAGCCATGAACAGTTGTCAGTTGACTTACTGATTAATCGACTGTGACAGTGTCAGCATTGATGTTTGCAGCAACGCTACTGACAAGCAGCACAGAGCATGCAGAGATGACTAGATAAGAGAGTAAGGGGTGTGTGGGTGTGGGTGTGGGTGTGGTATGTGGTGTGGTGGTGGGGGGATGACAGGCTCTCTTCAGACCACCACCACAGGAAGTTCATGGCCATGAGGTCACAGGAACCCGCCATCACTCAGGGATTTACAGCAACTGGTTTCAACTGGAATTCTTGACCGTTTTTTTTTTTTTTTTTTTTTACTTTGTCATTATAGCTCCGACTGACTGTCTGACTGTGGTAATAAGATTGCTGGCGTCCAATCTTTGGATACCACTCTACTGTATCTCTCTTTGCAGTACAGATAAGCAACAATCATCTCTCATGTTAAAAAGCCCCTTATATATTGTTTCCTTTCAACTGGTACAGTATCTGTGACACATGATGTTGACCGTTGCTGTGCAAACAAGACACCCTCTGTCACAATCTCAATCTGGAATTGAGGTCATTCTCTAAAGATATCTACAGGAAACCTGGGCACAATGACAAAAGCTGAGGACTTTGACCATCAAATATTGACTTGAGTAAAGTCACCTGCCTAATGTAGGTGACTTTATGGTGTGAGGTAGTTGAAGAACATTATCCACCTACATGTCTGCTTCCATATTTTTTTAACAGGAAGTCCCAAGATTCAGGGATGGAGGAGGGATATGAGCTCGACCTCACATATATCACAGAACGTATCATTGCCGTGTCCTTCCCCCGGGGGTGCTCAGAGGAGATCTACTCACACAACTTGAAGGATGTCACGCGAATGCTCAAGTCCAAGCATGCAGATAATTACCTGGTCAGTGCTTGCTCATGTGCTGCACGCTGTCTCACCTTGAAATGTGCTGTAGCCAAGTGTCAAAGTGCAAACGGTATTGATGTGTGGGCTGATGGGCTTCCCTGGAATGTTGACATAAAAGTATTGATCTCAGAGCTCTTTGAGCTCATCCTTTGATCATGATAACATAACAGTAAGTCGTTAAAGCAGAAGTGTCACATGCAGTAATCTTCCTTATGACATTTTAAGGCATTGGTTCTGTTGTATGTTTTGTTTAGATTATCAACCTCTCGGAGAGAAGACATGATCTCTCTAAAATGAATCCTAAGGTAAGTTTAAGTATCATCTGCATCACAGTTAATAAAACCACATTAGGAAGTATGTCGATATGCATAAGTGTGGGACAGAACAAAGCACAATATGTTTAAGGGGCAAAGTAGATCTTACTCATCCTCTGTGATCAATTGTGTATAACCAGGCGCCATAATATTGATGGGTAATGCATAGTGCCATAGATGTGGCTGTGCAGAAAGATATGATATCCGTTCACAGTGTTTGATGTGTTTTCAGACCCTTGATACAGGCTGGCCGGACCTGCATGCTCCACCTCTGGATAAGATCTGTACCATCTGCAAGGCCATGGAGAGCTGGCTCAATGCTGACCCTCTACATGTGGCGGTTATACACTGCAGGGTAAGCATGTACAGGTCATGTTGTATCATGAACAATTTAGCATTTAATCCACATTTAAGCACAAGTTTTTTTGTTTTTATTTTAAATGCCCCAAATCTTACATTTCCCTCTATAACTTTAAAGGATACGTTGTCTTGAAATAAGATTCAGATGCCTCCTTCTCTCTGAAATGAAATCTGTTCTAAAGTAAGCAGAAAATAGTGTGTTTATGTAGGATCCCATCATTCATAGTATTTTTGGGGCATTGAAAACAAAGTAAAACCACAAGTGCAGAATGTGCCGTGAATCATCTCCTATCCTCTCTTGTTTCTTTAGGGCGGCAAAGGTCGAATTGGTGTTGTCATTTCATCTTTTGTGCATTTCACTGATGTGTCAGCCAGGTAACCACCACTATGTTTCACATCTTTGATGATATGTTGCCATAAATGTTTGCGCTGAAGTTAGGATTCATCATAATGTGTGTGCACCCACCCACCGCTGGCAGCAAATGATAACAACAGCACGCTGCAACAATGCATGAAGAATCATTTTGTAGACCACAAGCAATGTCATCGCTTAACCGCGGCTGATTTATTTACCTCTTTTGATTTCGGGTCAAGGTGAATCACAAAGTGAGTCAGAGTAAAGCAGCCTGTTTCAAAGTCAAAAGGATAACCACACAATTTAAGCCATGAATCACCCCATATTGAATTGCATGAATCAACTTGGAAACATGTTAGTTACTGTAATAGCTTCTGGCCACAGTGTCAGTTTCATGAAATCTATTCATCGTGAAGAAAAACCATTCTAACCCATTTTCTAACCATTGTCCGTCAAACAAATTCTCAGAGGCTGGTGCTTTACTGAGCCCTAAAGTCAAGAAGTGCAGCAAACATTTGGAGAGATGGCCTGGTGTTATGCTGCTATGTCGATCCTCTCTGCACACAGCAGACATTGTGTGGCATAAGCATACATCAGCCTTCGATTTAGCCAATCTCTGTTTCCCTTAGTGTTTGTGTCCCGCTGAGGGGGGACTGGGTCGGTAAAGGTGAATGTGAAAGACAGAGGGCAAAAAGAGGAGTAGAGGAAGAGATAGGAAAACAATGAGGCAGATTTACAATAGAATAGATTCAGCGGGGTGGAGCAGAGGGAGAGGGACGACGCGAGAGAAACAGAGCTGTGCTGAAAAGGCTCCAGCGCCTGTTGGTTTTAGGTCTGTCTGAACAGCCGAGCTGTGCACACATTCTGGCCTCTCTCTGTCCTCCTCTCCCCCTCCGTGTTTACTTAAGGCTGCCATTCTCTTCCTCTCTGCTGGAATCCCCTGTCTCTCCGGTTACTTTCACTCTTGTCAATTATGCATGTGTATGCATGTGTGTGCGTGTGTGTGTGAATGCATATGTGTGTGTGTTTGTGCGCGTTGTCCTAATTGAAGTCAGGGTTAACACCATTCAATTATAGAGCAGCAGAGTGTAATCTCTCTGGAGTCATAATTGCCTAAAGTGTTTAATGTATCTCCCTGTCTCCCTCAAAGTGCTGATCAGGCGTTGGACCGCTTCGCCATGAGGAAATACTACGATGATAAGGTCTCAGGTCTGATGACACCTTCGCAGAAACGGTAAGACCCAAAACATAAGCACGCCCTTCTGCATAGCAGCATGCGTCTAACCATGTGTTGTTGCTGGTGCTTTGTTGACCCACGTCTCCATCCAAACACATTCATGTCCCAGATGCAGCTGATTCAATACGACACTTTGGGTGTCCCGGTGCTGTTTGTCTATTTTGTCACTGAATAGCCTTTTCATTGTTGATCATTGAATCCCATGGAAACCTGGTGTAATGCTAACCCTCTGTATCGCTATGAATCATCATCGTTCACACTGTTGACTCGATAAACTGAACTGGTGTCTTTAGTTTGTTTTGTTCTAGTTTCTTGAAGCTGTCATGTTTGTGTGAACAAAACCTTCATCAGTGATAATAGGGACAGATGTAAATTTTAAACATTTCAGTACTAATCCTGATATTATAGTTTTTTTATGTAGTTTTTGCAATCTTTTAACAAGTTTTTCTACAGTTTTTCTTTTAACCTAAGGAAGCATACTTTCTTAAAGGTTGTCTGCTGACTGTAACTTTTCTTTCAGCATAAAGACATGAGCAAAAGCATAGAAAAGAAAGCAAACAAGCCTATTTTCACATCTGAAAAAATAACCCAGATGATGCCATAGTGATGTTGTCCTGATGTTGAGGTTGTCCTGGC
Organism: Trachinotus anak; assembly: GCF_046630095.1. NCBI lineage: Eukaryota > Metazoa > Chordata > Actinopteri > Carangiformes > Carangidae > Trachinotus > Trachinotus anak. The sequence continues at coordinate 15,167,301 of NW_027273863.1, forward strand.
GTAGGCTAGGAAATCAAACATTTTTATGCAAATCCTGTGTTTCAAACTGGGCTCATGGAGTTTGAAAGTCATGGAGGTTTAAAGGTTAGGGAGAATCTAATGAAAAAAACATTATCAAGTTGCATTATGGAAATTATAGGCTCCAGCATTTGTGGAGCTTGACCCGTTCTTGTGACTAAAAGACGGGATATGTTGGTTTTTGTTGCATCCATTTTCACCAGTCTCTATGTTTTCATGCCAGGTATGTTTGGATCCTGAACAGTCTTCTAAGTGGATCCATGAAGATTAATGCCTCCCCCTTGTTCCTGCACTGTGTCATCCTTCATGGGATACCAAACTTTGACGCCACTGGAGGTTAAACTCATATTATTTACCACTATACACAGCTGCAGTTCCCAATGAAAACACAGTCGCTTATACCACGACAGTATAAAAGAATCCAGACGCAACCACATCAGAGTTGGAGCCGTAAACAAGATGGAGACTTATCTGTATTTTATATCTTTCTCTTTTTCCAATACACACACATGCATGCTCAGACAGATAGAGGCACTTGTGTAAATATAACTGAGGAGAAGAACGTCTTTATGGGTTCCCAGTAAACTCGTGGGGATTCACACCCATGTTTGCATGTAAATTGCTGTTTTCGCTAATTTCGCTGAAACAACGGGGGGTTTTCGTCACATCATGGGGCTGAAATCCCTTTCTCACAACAACACTTATCACACGTTATCTGTGAGCAAAACAATCTGAGGAGCTACTCTTGAGGTCATGCTACCAATGCACTTGTAACAAACATTTTTTGAGAATTTGCTGTGTTTTTTTTTTTGTTTGTTTTTTTTTTCCAGTTTGTCGTCCGTACATCAAGGTTTACCAGGGAATGCAAGCAGTGTATTCATCTGGAATCTAGTAAGTAGTTTACACATGTGGTACAGTAATTTGAACGTTATTGTTTACTTCAAAGAATGCTGGAATACTTCAAAGCAATTTTCTGTTTAACTTAGTTTAATGGTGATTTTAATTCTGAGTTACTGCTTTCTGCAAATGTCTGATTGCTTTCAAACTCTGGCCCACAGTGACTGACTCCTCAGTTTTTTTTTTGTTTTTTTTTTGTTACAGTCACATTGGTCCAGGCCACAGAGACCGGGTATGCATCACCCTGGAGCCTGCCCAGCTTCTAAAAGGGGACATCATGGTAGGGAAAGAAACAGAATGCCTTTTCAGAGATTCTGACATGAAATCTCATTGAATTAATCACAATTTTTTCTTTTCTTTTTTTTTTTTTTTTTTTTGTAGATTAAATGCTATCACAAAAGTGACCTAACTTCAGAGCGTGAAGTTATTTTCCGGCTGCAGTTCCACACGGGAGCAGTGCAGGGCTACAACCTGATGTTTGAAAAAGAAGACATGGAGGCTGCCAGCAAAGGTAGACCTGGAAAAAAAAAAAAACTCTGAGAACAGGTCTCAACGTGCAGCCGCTAGTTTACAGCAACTCCCCTGCTCCACACAGCATCTGTAGGGCTCAGTCTGGACTTAATTTAGACTTGGCACTTTGAGACCAATAATCTTGTTTTCCCAAACATGTTACGTGTACTGAGAGAATCCTACTCACAGACAACACCATTCATCTCTCCATTTCTGCATGGCAATGGCATCCCTGTGTGTTTATATTCCAGATCCCAGATTTCCAGATTATGGCAAAGTGGAACTGGTGTTCTCCGAGGGACCAGAGAGAATCCCAGGTAGATTCCTAACTCTTCATCTTTTTCAAAAGTTGCTAAAGGGAAAGCAGTCGTGATGCTCTCTCCATTTTTCCCTTTGTGCCATCCTGTGCTCTGTTCCTCCCCCTCTGCCCCCTGGTGAGAAGGGATGTGGAATGCTGCAGAGGGGAAATGTAGTGTGAAGTGTGTGCTGACAGAGAGGTAAAGAAGCACAGCATGTGCTGCCCCAGATCCCCACAGGAATGAAACTATGTAGTATGGGTCTGTGTGTGTGTGTGTGTATGTATTTACTTGTACGTGAAACACCTTTCCAAAATAGAACAATATTTTTTGTCACAGTAACATAATGAAGGATATTTGCTAGGGTAAGACTGATTTGATTGATAAATGCTGGTGGTTTGATCAAAATGGGATATTTCCAGTAATTGTTGTTCCTCAAAAATATGACATAGGTATGATTTCAATCTACAGCCTAAGGGCTCACAGTAAAACCTTAAAAAAACAACCCGTTTTGGGGTTTTATTTTTTGTTATTGATGGATATCACTGACATGTCTGTATGAATCTACAGCCAGGACACAGTTAGCTTAGCCTAGCAAAACAGGTGGCAGCAGGAGAAAACAGCTAGCCTGACTCTGTTGCTTGGCAAAAACTGTCCATCACGACCTCTACAGCTCACTAGTTAACACATTACATTTGGTTAGTTTATGCTTGATAAAAAATGAAATGTAAAAATGACTAATTAATTCTTTTTTTTTTTTTTTTTTACTTTTGGATAGAGCCAAGCTAGCTGTTTTCACCTGCCTCTAGTCTTTCTGCTTATCTAAGCTAACTACCTGCTGGCTGTAGCTTCATATTTAGCATACAGACATCGTGGTGTCAATCTTCTCATGTAACCCTTGGCAAGAAAGTGAATTAACATATTTACATGAATGTTTAATTATTCATTTGAAGGCTTTTAAACTGGAAATGTAGTAAAATGCAGTAGTGAAAATGTAGTGAAGAAAACAGCTAGATACGTTATCTACAATAATGTTATTTTTGGGTCCAGGTGCTGACAGGTGGCAAAATGGGGCAGATGTTATTGTGGACTACAACACAGCAGATCCTCTAACCCGCTGGGACTCCTATCAGAACATCTGTGATGGTGAAGGTACTGTCGCTATGCTGCAATTACGCACCACATGACTCACAATGTTTTGTTATAACAGTGCCAGGGTCGTCCTAATGAATCAGATGCCATCTGAGCAAAAATATCAGTGGCTGGTTTTATGAATGGAAAAAGAATGCACAGGGTGTTATTATGGGATTAAATTACTATTGTTACTTTTCTGCTATTCCGTGTGCTCTCTCTGTTTCTCACTTACACAAACATATGCACAAACTCTCTTCTTCTCTCAGGGAATTAACAGAGCGTGACAGGTCCTGTGCCCCATGGTATTGAGGAACTGCAGTGTGATTGCATTAACATGCACACACGGTCACCACTGGCTTGGTCTATATTGCAGTCAGTGGGAGCAGGAGTTATTACTGGGATGTAAATTCTTGTTTCCACAGAGCCTGCCTGTATTTTTTGTCATGGCGAGGAAAAGAAAAGGAGGCAAAAGATTACATCTGTGTTTGGTATGACAAGCAGTGTTGTTTCTGCGTGAAGGATAGGGAGGAGGAGTGTTGTTGTATGGAGTGAGTGCTGTTTTCAGAGGAAGAGCAGCTAGTTCTCAAGAGATTTCTATTTTGTTGTTTCATCAAATGAATAGGCATGCTTTAACCATCCCACACATAGTCTCACCAGCACCCGCGCACACACACTCACACACACACACGCTCACACTCAGAGCCACCCTGTCAGGGCGTCCCGTCCTAGCTGCGGTTGTTGCTCCACTCAACCACAGAATTCACAACAATCTCCCAGAATAGAGCAACGTGGTGGTGGCATTAAAACACAGATCCACCCTTTCCCAGTATTCATTGAGTGTTTTTATAAGCCGCTTGATGAAAATGAGCTGCCTTTTTATATTTTCATTTAAAATATCCCAACACATTCATATAGAATTTTATGCAACACCTCTGGGAATGCAATTAAAGAGCAACCGCTCAAATTTAAGAATTCATTAAAGCAAAGCAAAGACACCAACAAAGAAGCAATATTTTCCCTTGCCATTATTCCAAAGCATTCATGTGGGATATTTACAGCCTTGTTTTCTCATGTAAACACTACATCTGAGAGGGAAGACTGGGAGCTTTGTTGGAATTCTACATCTACTTACCACCAGTCCTGTGGCAGGCCCAGTTTACCTCTGAGAGGCTGTCACTCAGAGGCTGCTCAGGAGGAGGAAGTCCAAAAAACCCTTGCCACTGTAGTGCTAAGGTTGTGAAAAGAAAACTTCATTTACTTCAATGGCTTTTCAATCACCAATCACCAGTGGGTGTGTGTTTGTCTCCATGTGTGAATTAAGAGCTGGATTTTAAAAGATTGTTTTCCCAGAAAGGTTGTTTACTTGAGTTTACTGTCAAAGTGGGTCATTGACTTTGAGTGGCTTGGGAACAGTTGCTTGTGGAGATGAGTAGTTAAAATTCATGTATGGTTATGGCTCATGCATAAGTGCCAACAAGAAATCTGTGCGGGGCTACTCCAACCTCTTTAAATGGTTGGTTCACCTTATTACAATATATTCAATTTATATAAATATGCAGGTAGTTGTGGCTTTATTAACAGAACTTTTGCAATGTTTGAGATTTCTGCTGCCACTCCAATACAATGAAGGTGAATGAGATATTGCTTGCTGGGCTCAAAGCATTCAAAAATTACAATTTACATATTCAGCAGCAACATTTCTTTCCAGAGGCGGTTTCCCTGTCAGTCTGAATGATCCACAGACCTTGCTTTCAATCTGTAATCTGAATGGAAATTATTTCTGTGGTAGGATGTAGTTCCATGAGACTTCTATTGGAGGAACATTAATCTGATATTAAGTGATCACACATTTTCAATTTATCAGTGTCTCTCTGGGACAAACCCACTCATTTTGTTTGAAAAAATCAATTTAAAAAGGTGCCAAAAACCGATTACAGCAAAGTCTGTGGATTGTTCATAGGTACCAGGATATTGTTTTGGCAAAAATTGTTTCTGTTGGTTCTTTTAAATGTAGTTTTCCCATATGTTTGAGCACTGGATTCACCTGTGTTGTATTGCAGCAGAGGCAAAATTCTCAGTGATTAACAAAGATGAAAACCTGAACAAATAAAACTATTTGCACCACTTGATAATATTACAGGTGAGTAGTTTATTCCTCTCTACACTTTCTGTTTGTACAGTATGTCCTGTACAAATAGTACTGTCTGTAGTGCTAGTCTGTAGTACTATAGTGCTGTCATCTACACATCAGAGGCACATGTAGGAGCTTGGGCGGAAGAACCTGATGATGATGATGATGATGATGATGATGATGGTCATTATGCTTTCGTCTCACGGTTTTGGCATTCAGATGGTGCAGAATAACTGAGAAGGAATGCAAAGGGTTGGGTAATTGCATAGCCATACACAACCAGACCTACTCCTGCGATATGAGAGCAGTTAGAGGAGCAGCTCCGGCCTCGCCGCTCTCTCCACTGTAATTGGTGGATTATTCGGGGACTCGCTGTACCACACCAACCAACATCATGAACACTAGATATAAAGGGTTTGACTGGTTTTCTCAAGCTCACTGGCTAAGGACATATTGGTTAACCATACATGGGTTTGTTAATGTCAGTGTGATCCTGATAGGTAAAAAAGTTTTTATAACAATTGTTGAACCCCATAATTGAGTTCAAGGCACATCTGTTTCATGGCGATATTGTACATGAGGACGGCAGGCGTGTAATTTCATGACACACAAGAGTGAGGAAAAAACAACTTGGCTGCTGTTTTTCATGAGAATTGCCCAGAGCTTCAAGTAGAAGGCAAGGATTGCTTTAATTAAAAAGTGTCTTTTTACAGAGTGAAAAAGTCTGGAGCTGCAGGAATGTTGTTTTCATTCTCTGATCCTCTCTGGGCCGCCCTCTCCTTTTCTTTCTTTCCCTCATCCCCCCCGCCAGTGGGGTACTCCCCTAATGCAGGGCAAGAGGTCGGGTTACTGCTTTCCTCCGGCCCGCCCCCACCCTTAAACTCCGCCCCGCTTGTTTACATTCCTCTGTCCTTATTTGGAGATCTCAAGGTCCCCCTTGTGTGGAGTGCAAACACTCTCACCTTCTCAGCAGAGACAGAAAGCAGGGCCAACTTATACGAACTCATGATTTGACCCTGACCATTATTTCCTGGTGAAAAGCCATGTTTGCTCTCGTGTGTCTGCGTGGCCTTTTCTCCACTTCAAGTTTTGCTTTACCAGAGATGGGGATTGTCTTGTGCTCTTACCTGGCAGTGGCAGCGAAGGTAAGAGATTTTTTTTTTTTTTCTTGACACAGATGGGTGGCCATGAGGGGGGAGGGAAAAGAAAAGGGAGGCAGGATGACAGGGGTGACAGAGAAAGCGAAAGATGTCCAGTGTTTAGGGAAAAGGGAAACATCTGTCTTAAAGCCTGCTCGCACGCTCCTAGGGGGGATGTTAAGAGAGGGATTTGTTGGAAAACTCCCGGCGGAACTGACCTGCATGGAGGCCTGAGCCGGGGCTGCTCAAGGCTGTATGCAGGGGGTTAGGGGAGGGGAGCACACATACAGGAGCCTTCTTGAAGAAAAAGAGGAGGGGGAGCTTTTATCATGCCTGTCTGGTATTCAGATCCTCCAGTCATAGTTTGACTGAAAGGCAAGTACTTAAGGTGGTAGATTGAGGGAGAAGCTTAGGAGTCATGTTCCAGCTCTTTTGTGGTGGAGTGACAGTGAAACAGCAGTCTCTCTTACTTGACCACACTGCTCACATGCACTAGGAATTCTTCTCAGTTTGTGTAAGTCAAGAAAGGCTGAACTCGGTTTTAATTTAGTTTTTTTTAGTTTTTTTATTGTTGCCTACATCATGATGGATTTGACTCTACCTTGCAGAATGACTGGCCTCTGTGATTTCTATTTTACCTCTGAGGATTAAGGAGGTTGTTTGGACATATGTTGGGGGTCAGGGGGCAAGCAAGAGGGAGTAGGTTGGCTCAATCACAAGGGGGTGAGGAATGCAGGGGTCAGACTCTGAAGATCCATGGCTGTCTGAGTCTTGCCGTGGCACACAGAAGGCTTAACATCTCTTATATAACCTGAGTCCAGGATGCATACACTAGAACCTTGAAAGTTCACCTGATGGCCTGTTGGGAGAGAGAGAAGTTGTTATTGCTAAAATGAATGACACATCTTTGCTTGAAATGAGCTTGGATTAGGATATCAGAAAGAGGAATTTGAATAGGAATTGATTTTTTTCTGACACATCTAATGAGGTGATTTGATCTCATTTCATCAACATGATTCACGTTTTCCTCTGCCCATGTATTAATGTCCTAGTTATTTGTAGGCTGATGCTCTGTATTGTGTGGAATGTTGTCTTTGTCAGGTGAGGTGTGATTGTAAGTGTTGAGCTTTGTCAATAGCAGTTTGTGAATGATGGAGTTTGTGGGATGGCATGACTGTGCTTGTTCATAGAGTCTTGCATTGTGTGTGGTTTTGTGCTGTTTGTGTTTGTCTGTGTGAGTCTCCGCTGTTTGTGTGTCTCTGTGTGTACGTGTGCCCATACCAGCTGACTGTATGAAGCGCTGCATCTCTTCTATTTTGCAGCACCACGCTCTCAAGGCCTAACCCAGGACAAAGCAGCTAGCAAGAGGAGCCCCAGCGGAGGAGAGGCAACGCTGAGCCGAGGGGCCCGCACAACCTCCGCCACTTCTAGCCCTGACCACAGCGACCACGCCCTCTCTGTCAGCAGCGACTCGGGCCTGTCCAGCACTTCCCTGTGGGCAGACAGGCCCACACCTATCACTGCCACCACCGCCACCACTGCCACCATCAGGGCTAACCAGGGACCTAGCCAGCAGGAAAAGGTCCAGCTGAAGCGCCTCCTAAGCGGCTTTGGTCTTGAGGATCCCTCACTGGAGGAGATGGATGATCAAGGCCCAAGGGTGGGCATCCAGCAGATAGTCCCAGCCCAAGTGCACATCAATGGAGACCCCCGTCCCAGAGAGAGGGAAACAGACATTCTGGATGATGAGGTCATTACAGGTCATGATCTACACAGCGTGGACAGCTTGGGGACCTTGTCGTCCTCCTGCCACAAGAGCAGTCAGAACTCCCTGCTTTCAGATGGCTTTGGGAGTCCTGGAGGAGAGGAGCAGCAGAGCCAAAGCCAGCACCACCTTCACCATCCTGCACCCCCTCCCATGGAGGAATATGAGAGAGCCTATGCTGAGGCTAGAAGGGGCTGTCTGAGCTCTCGGAGCAACTCTGTGGCCTCCTCTCATCCCAGTAGTGCTCCCGTGCCCAAGCAGCATGTTTACAGGCAGGGAAGCTATTCCACACAGTCCTGGGTTCGCCAGCAGCAGATGGTTGCTGCACAGCAGTTTATCTACATGCCAGAGGAAGGAACTGATGCTGAAAGATACCCAGGGAACAAGCAGGGGAGCAGTCCACCCAAAGCAGGCCTGCCCGCTGAGCCACAGGGCCCCACGAGGGACACAACAGTGGATGCTCTGAGAAATACAGCACCCCACAAGGAACAGACAACAATAAACAATAACAACAACAACAAACAGGACGAGGAGTTCAAATCTTTAACGATGGACATTGACAACTCCATCGATCAGCTCAACCAGCTGATCATGGACCTGGATCCCACATTTGTGCCGGTATCGAGCTCCAATAAGAGGAATGGCAGCACACACGTCAACAGCTCAGCGGGCAAATGCTCAAACGGCATCAATCTCAGATTCAACGATAATAACGCAGCAACCCTGACAAACACACAGCAGACAGGTAAGACGGTCAGACAGTCTGGGTGTGGTGGTGGTGGTGGTGGTGGTGATGATGTGGTGCGGTCCAGAAGTGTGATCGTGAAAAGACAAGTGAGACAGATCATTATGAAACCAAAGAAGTTGCTTTGCTAGAAATGTCTAATAAGTTTGGTAAAGATATAAGGTGTGTAACAACTTCACTGAATGTGCTGAGAATATATAAAACAAGTAGTAGTGCCTCTCCTGCTTTACAGAGTTCACTCAACAAAGCACACCTTCTCTCCCTCTCCCACCTGGCGTGTTTTAGTGGCAGAAATAGCAGGGTTGTTGCCAACTTTTCAGATGTTTTCAGTATGTTTCTGAGGAAGGAGCACTGTCCAGACTTGTCTGTGGAGCTATCTGACTACAGGATCAGTATGGTACATGAACAGAGGGAGAGCAGCTGTCATCGAACTTTCTGAACATCGCCGTCTCTCAGTGTTGGATTATAGAGATTACATACAGAGGAATAGAGATAGCTACAAAATCAAAGTCCTTAGAATGAATTGTGTTCCCCTCTTGTTTTGTGTCGAGGTTTTAAGCATTGTTACATATAACACAGACACAACCTCTTTCATTTAATCTTTCACCTGTAGTAGATCTCTCCTTATGACTCTGTCCTGTTGTTGCGTTATTAACTGTCCAGCCTTCTTTCTATCAGTAATATGTTGCCTATGATACTAAAACGTCTCCTTTGATTGTTGTTGTTAGGCTTGCTGTGCTTACAGGGGTTATGCCTCATGATGCCTCTTGTATCTATAGTAGATATCCACCAAAGTTATTTCCACTTCATGTTGAAACTGATCCCGGGACCATATTCAAGGATGCATTGTATAATCTTGAACAGCTAAAGACTTTCCTACAGTAACTGTTACCACCAGCTTGTGCACACTTTGAAGAAATTGCGAAATTACAAAATTCCACGATGTGTCTTCAGTTTGTTTCTCCCTGAGCCCCAAAGTGGTGATAAACATCATAAGAAAAATGTAGCAACATTTTGTTTTTGTTTTTTTTTTTCATGTGACGTTGATGACTATCTCTTTCCAGTGTTACAAGGACAAGAACTTCTTAATGTCAGATTTGGTTTACCCTTAAAGGTTATGAAGTTCAGCACTGTTGGCTCCAGAATAGTCATACTACTCTTGGTGCAATAGCTCTTCATTGTATGTTTTAGCTGAAAGCCAGTGAGGCAGAGAAAATGCAGAAAAGCTGTCTGGATGTTAGCAGTCAGTGAATCGCACTCCAGTACATCTACATGTGGTTGTGGGGGGTGGTGGTGGCGGGGTGGGGGTGGGGGGCACAGAGTGGGGGCACAGAGTGGGGAGGCCTGAGGAATTTCCAAAAGAGGAACAAGTGAGCCCGGAGGCAAAGTTTTTTCCATTCGATTCCAAAGGCATACCTGTCTGTGCATATCAGCTCCACAGAAGTATCATTCCAAGAAACAAACGCCGAAGGCTACAACTTTGGTAATTCACAAATAGTGTATAGGAAGTGATGGATTGTTTGCTTTCAAGGTAGGCTTTTTATGCACTGGTGATAGGAGTCGTTCCGCAGAACTGTGTTATTACATTAGGTGGGAGCAAAAGTTATTTATGATTAGGAAAGGCAGATAAAATTGTTTGGGTTTTTTTTGTGGATAATTCATGACTATCTGCCAATTAATTTTAACACCCTTAACTGCATTAAGGAGGAGAGGAAGAGGAGGGAGATGGAGGTTGGAGGTTACAGTATTTGTGTTGTATTAAAGGAACTGGTGCTGATGTACAGCGACTGATGAGAGGTGACAAAAGCTCAGTAAGGTGGGAGATGACCAGGACCAGAGGTCAAAGAAAAGTTTGAAGGAGAAATTTGGTCCAATATAAAACCTCTTTACACCTTCTCGACTTGCAGGAAGCAGAAGCATTTTTGTTATATTTATATCATATTTCGTTTTTTTTTTCCAAGCACAAGATCCAAGAAAACAACACACATTTGATAAAGTAATCTGCAGTTGATGTCAGATTTATTTTATTTATGAATTATTGTTCTTTTTTCTTATTATATTAAAGAAATGCATGTCCCAGTCTAAGATTCCTCTTGAGTATTGCTCACACTCATATATGTGTGATATAAAATAATTTATCACAATGTATATAAATTATATATTTAGGTAAATGTAACATTTTCATATAAATGTGTATCGTGATATATTTAAAAGACAGTATTCACTCATGTTAATCAAATCCTGCGCTCACGGATTTGCATCATTAACACCGGCCTAATGCAGAGATAGTTTGGGGACAGCTACCTTTGAGGAAATTGTGTTTGATAAATATCTGTTGCCTCACAATACTGTCTATGTGATATTGCCCAACCCTCCTCCTGAGGTCATATTAGGTTACAGAAATGACGGCACTGAAAGTGATTCATTGGAGAGAGTGGGTGTCTCTGCTGCATGACAGTAACTGAACCACTCAGAGCCTTGCCTGCCTGTGCCCATGACTGTCTCACACACCTCTTTACCAACTTACTGACAAAATGCACACATTCTCCGGATCAGTGATACACATAAGCACAAACTCCTGCAGACAGATGTAATGCCAAAAGGGAGAATTTGCATCCCTGAAAAACATGCATGGAGAAACACAGCCAAATATGGATGACACTATCTGTGTCATCCATATTCGGCCCAGACCTAATGAGTAATGATCCCCAGCAGTAGCACTCCTGCTCCATTTGCATTCTTCAGGGATGAGAGGCCAAGCTCTCTGGGAGGGCTCAAATTAACACCCTGGTGCTGAGTGGCAGCACTCTTCAGAGTTGTCACAACATTGACCCCCACCACCACCACCCCCCGACACACACACACACACACACACACACATGCTCCACATCACCAGCCAGAACCCTGGAATTCCTCAGCTGTCCTGTCCTCTGAAAACACGACTGTAGCAGCACCCTGGGGTTAGCAGTGTGGTCGTTTCAGTTTATGGACTGACCAAATAAAAATGTCATCAGTCCCAAAATTTTTACAGAGAGAAGTCATGAAAGTAGCCAACCTAGGTTACAAAGCTGTCTACATCAAAACTGAACTGATCACCAGAGCACACAGTGCAATTTAGTCATGCGCGATAAATCAGAATCACAATTCAGCTGAACCATATTGTTGATATGATCCTGTCTAGTTGATGCAGTGATGTAAAAATGTTTAAACAATATTTTTCCTTTCAGTATCTTGATCTACTTTACGTCCTTGAAATCAGTGATGCCTGTAAATCAGTTAACATGTAATGACCCACTTGCTGCTGTCTACCTGTGTGTATCCAGCTGTCCTGTCCAGTGAGGGGCAGGTGGGTGTCACACGGAGTTTGAGTCGTCAAGGAAGTGATGTCACAGATCACCCAGGCTTCTGTAGTTCAGGGTGGGGTGGGACAGAGGAGTACAGGGGCCAGCGGACGTACTCCCCCTGTCTTCCACAGTCCCAGGTAAATACAACACTTGTGCAGAGTGTGTAATGCTTGTATGTATGTTGATTTTCCTATGAATGTATTCTTACTGTATGTGTGTATGTGTGTGTTCCAGCATCCCATGTTGTACAGGAATGACAGTGCTGACTACAGGGCCCAGGGCCCAGTCATGGACAGTGGGGTTGAGGCCGGGAGTGACATGACCCCACCTACTCCTGCCTTCCCCATTTCTCCACCTACACCATATGGTAAGTACTATATGTCTCCCGTGTCTTTGTGAATAGGTTCCTTTTGTGGGCATGACTAATTTTGCATGTTTTTGTGACCAGCTTTGTTTGTTTGGTTTAATTTAATGTCTCTGTCCTTCTTTCCTTTGTGTTTTCAGTGAAAGATATGTCAGAATTGACTCAACTCAGGCAAACACCATCTCCAAGCATGCAGTCATATGGAGGCTACAGGACAAACCGTGGTAGGTTCAGAATTCAAAATGAACTCATTCTTTAGAGAAAACGGCATCACATGAAGCTGTAATGAAAATTCTTCAGTCTGAGGGAAGAAAGTGGTCTTTCTTTGTGAACTTAACTGCTGCTTTTAAGAATAGACACAGGACATGGGTATAGAAAAACAATTCTCCATGTAATTTGATGGTATATATTTAAAATACAGGGCCGAGCCTGTGGATTTGAGGCACCTTATTATAGGAAGCTAAACAATTGACCAAAGTGCTGTTCAGAACAAAAGAAAAACCATTTCCACTGTTCTTCTATCAACTTACCTGTGTTTTTCCCTTAAATAAATTAAAGGTAGTGGGTGGCAAAAAGACAAGCAGTGAGTGAGAGGTCATTGCAGGAGTCTTCTTTCATGTCTGCCCTGTGACTGCCTGTTTTGATCCACTGTCTCATTAGAACACAACTATCTGAGGTCCCCCTTGCTTTACCTAATAATGGTGAGATTGTTGTTCGAGGAATTTTGGCGGTTTTGAAACAGAGGCTGAAAACAAAGACGTCTCATGAATGAAAAAGCAGGGAGATTCCTAACCGGTCTCTGCCCTTCTAGCTTGGTTTTTGGAGAATGTCTGCGTGGTCACAGCCTGAAGGGAAAACTTTTTTAGGCATAACTGTTGTTCTTGAGATTAAAACCGATCCCCCTGTGTTTCTTTGTGTGTGGATGTTTTTTTCTTCGTTGGTGTTTACTGAGGTGGAACACACCCTGGCTGTACGATTATTCTCAGAGATGTGGAAAAGCTGTGCACTTTGTAGCAGCAGCATTGTGGACTTTGTAAATTCCAATATCCCTTCATGTTGCTTTCATTGTTTACTCAATCGTAATGATTGAAGGGTTTAAAACAATGGGTCATGTTGCATCCCAGATGGTTTAAATGAAGTTAGCCGTGGCGTGTTTTTGGATCAGTGTTGTCACGGACGCACAAGATTGTACATGTCGGGAACTTCCCACATATAGATAGATGATCTCTCCGTGAACTCAACCTTCACTTTCATTTTCACTCTTTGCTGACCTCATATTGACTTGTTCCCATAGAGATCTACAGTATGTCTAAAGGTTGTAGGGCCCGGGAGCAGATCTGTGCCTCTGCTGTGCCTCTTACCACCTCAGACATCCAGGCAAGAATCACCGCATTCAGCCCTGCCACATCTCCATGGTTACTGTGGGTCAGGAACCATGACACAAAAAAACATTTGTCTCTGTGTACACAGAGGGGGAAACAGGGACAAGAAGCAACTCTTTCACTCGCTTTGCACTTCTCGCTCCTATAAATGTTACCCAGAGAAGGCCTGGCTGTAAAGCCTGCATTGGAACATGAGCTTTTAGATCTGGGGATGTCAGCGGCTCCAGACTATGACTGATTAAAATGAAGCTTTCAGATAATTATGTCAGAGGGCTTTTAATTTCTAGCTGCAAATGGGTTTGATTTGACTGTGTGGTTTGTGGCAGCGGTAATTGGTAATTGGTTTTACAGAGATTGATGGCTGGGTTCAAGGCCATGTGGACAGTTTTCATTTCATTTCAACTCCAACATTGATTGTTTGTTGCTGGAAAAAACCCAGCGCTCTTTCCTGAGGGATTTTCTTTCTCATATCATGCATTCCTATTTGTTTCAGCAAGTTTATCTTTGCTTATTTTAAGTTCGTAAGTTTGTTTATGGCAGCTTTTCTCTCTGTTTGTGTGTATTTATTTTCATGTTTACAGCATTTAAAACGCACAAACAGCTCCACCCCCACTGTGAATGTGTTCAGAAATATGCTTGAAGAACTCTTAACACTCTGTTTTCTCTCGCTCTCACACAGAACCGCGGGAATATTCAGACATGATCAGCCATGTTGGAGTTGACGGTTTGTCAGACTCCTCTGTCAACTGCCACAGGACGCTAAGTGCTACACACTCTGCCTCCAATGTTGTGACCCTTAAGCGGACAGACAGGTAGAAATCTCACCTCTTAAAAAAACATTAACCATTTTACTACAAGAGGACACAAGTTAGTAGTTGGAAAAGTGGGATCACTTTACTGTATGTAAAAAGTCAGTGACTTTTTTTTTTTTAATTAACTTAAGCTCATCCATGAACCAGTCCTGGCCAGAGCATCCCGTCCTGAGCCGCCACTCCTCTCTGAGCAGCTGCACCTCTACCAGACAACCACCGCCGCACTCCATGTCACTGGACTATGGCCACCACTCTCCTCCCCTGCACCACCCTCATATCCACCCAGCCCCCAACGCCCATAGCTCTCCTCGAAGCAGCCAGCGAAGCCGCATGGCCCGCTACGCTCATAGCCACAGTCCAGCTCAAAGCTTTGAGGAGCAGGATGACTCGAGTATCGGCTATGGCATGGACTTCCCAAACTCCAGCTCCTCTCTGCTGGGAAATGGAGGCATGGACAGGGATCTTTTGACCTCCATAGATGGGCAGAATCAGTCACAGGGTCAGCCCCAGATACAGCCCCCGCTTCTGCCTGAGAAGAAGAGGGTGTCGGACGGGGAGCATTCGCTGGGAACAGCCTCTCCGGCCCTCAGTGGCTTCTCGAGTCCCCACAGCGGGAGCTCCGTTAGTATCCCCTTCCCCAACGTCTTGCCTGACTTGTCAGCTCAGACGCCAGGCACAGCCTCACCTCTGCCAGGTAAGCTAAGGTCTGCTAAAAAAAAAAATCACAAATGAATGCTGCTAGAGCTGTTTTGACTGATGATTGTGTGGTTTTTCAGATGTACTGGCAAGCAAGCAGGTTACTGTAAAATTTGTGCAGGACACATCAAAATTCTGGTATAAACCAGATATCTCAAGGGATCAAGGTAGGATTCCAGTGTCATCTTTTTATCCAAAGTAATAAAAGCATGTGAAACTTTTCCACAGAACCATAGAGCAGCCTCATAATTATGTGTCTCTTCCCTCAGCCATTTCAGTCTTGAAGGACAAGGAGCCTGGCTGCTTCATCGTGAGGGACAGCCACTCCTTCAGGGGGGCCTATGGACTGGCAATGAAGGTTGCTACACCCCCACCTTCCGTTCTCCAACAGACTAAGAAAGGTATGACACACATGAATAAGTCATGCATTGTATTGTTAGATCAAGTATTATTCTTCCCTTTTTAAGAAAAGAAGGAAATAAGGACTAAATATGTGTTTCCCAAGATGTTGCAAGCAATATCATAACTGAGATATCAGGGACTGGTCCACTAGTGTTCGTGGGAATCATACATCACACAGTCACACACAAAGCCATCTACAGTTACAGCTCACTGTACTCAGCTTCATGGTGGAACATGAGAGTCCCTTCCTCTGTTTGTGTGTGTGAGAGCTCCTCACTGTGTTTCTCTCCTGGGCATCATCGCGATGAAGCCAAACAGACCCCTATTGCCTGATAGTCTTAGATGTACAGCTAATGTTTCACTCCTTCACAAAGGATGTGGCGAGTCCATAAGCCTGCTCTGATCCCAGGGCCTTCTCCTGGGAAGCTCACTGCCCCACATAACTAGATGTCACATCCAGGAACTGGGTTGAAAACAAACTGCTTGGATGTTTACTTCCTAGTGTGTTTGTTTCAGGAAATACGGGAAGCGATTTTTTTTTTTTTTTTCTTGGAAAGAAAACAAAGTCTCTAGAGGAATCTGTCCAAACATTCTCTGGCCACGTTTCAACATGAAAACAAAGACTGATTGAGCATTGATAGAGATTCACACATCACTTTTTCTTATTCAAAAAAAGGGCAGACATTAAATCCCACACAGACAGTATCAGACACAAGTTGGATTATTCATATGGTTTTTTTTTTGGACAAAAACAACACGAGGGCACAAAGGATGCCCTTATGCCCTTCTTCTACGGCCCACCACAGTGTTCAACCCTTTCATTTCATCCCCCACTCACACCTGTCCTTTTGTTTGCTCTCACCCGTCCACAGTCCAATGGCACCTGTGGTGACATCATGACACGGTCCTTCTCCACACTTTCAGCTTAGGGCATTGTGGCTCCTTATAAGTGTGAAACCCAACCCACCTTAAGGAGCGGGCCTTTCTCCAAGCCTTTGTGTCAAAGACATTCCTCACATAGACTCCTCCTGCCCCCTCAGAGGCGCTTCTGTTGAATCATAATCCCATTAATCTCTGGGGAGATTGAATGTAGTGATTTAATATGTTTTATGTAACACTTTAAGGCTGGGAAATTACGTGTTGCACGCAAGATAAATGCTCGGAGCTGTTATTTGGGCCAGAGTAAATCTAGGGTGTCAGATAGAGGACAGTTTAGATAAAACAGACCACAGACAATTGTGTGGAATTAATTATCTCCCATATCTCCCTCTTTCTGTCCTGTTTTCCCACAGGAGGCGATCTATCCAATGAATTAGTGCGCCACTTCCTGATTGAGTGCACACAGAAAGGAGTGCGGTTGAAGGGTTGCCCCAATGAGCCCTATTTCGGTGAGTGCCTGCTCTGGTAGAACCTCTCTCTGCACAGTTGCCCTCCGACAGTGACAGCTCCTGGCTGTTTGGCCGCATCGCACCAAAGATCAAGCATTCATGCACAACAATGCCCTCTAGTGGTCAGTGGTGGATTGTACCACTGGCTAGTAGTGGTTAACTGCAGTTATCCAGTTATCTGTTGAGTTGATATGGTGTGAAGTGATTACAAGGTCGATCAATCAGATCAAAAAGGGATTAAAAAAGTAATTTCATTAATTGTATTTAACGATTTTATGTCAACTTTTTAGTAATAGTAGAAGATATGACAAACAAGTAAGTGATGTGATAATAAAGCAGTGAATCTGACTGTAATTTTGATTTCATATGCTATTCTTTTACAGGAAGCTTAACCGCATTGGTCTGCCAGCATTCAATCACTCCCTTGGCGCTGCCCTGTAAACTTATAATACCTGACAGAGGTAAACTTTCACACACAGTCACACAAAGTTTTATTTTCTCGAGTAAGATTATGGTCAGAAAGGAAAATAAACATTATTTAGTTTTTGTGGCTACCCATATCTGCCAGTCTGTCTATTTAGCTGTCTGGCCATGAAGTAATTTTATTTGTTTATGTTGTGGTTTTCACAAAATAACCTCACTGACGTTTGTTGCTGTTCTTGTTCATAGATCCTCTTGAAGATGTTGTGGAGAATATCTCGCAATCAGTCACCAACTCTGCTGCTGAGCTGCTAAAACAGGGTGCAGGTAATTGCCTAATGTCACTTGCTATGAATAGACATTATGACAAAGTAGTGTACATAAACACTGACACAATCCTTGTGTGCAGTGCTGTGACACTTTTGGAAATGAGTGCATCCACACTTAGCCATTTTTTTCTTGCCCTGTTATTGTGGACTGTAGGACTCGGTCACTTACGTACCTGCTGTTCAGTTATTTGCACATAGCTGTTGTGAGCTGAGTGTAATCTGAGTCTGTGTGCTCCTGCAGCCTGTAATGTGTGGTACCTGGGCTCAGTGGAGATGGAGTCCCTGACGGGTGTGCAGGCAGTACAGAAAGCCACCAGTATGACGCTCAGCTCCAACCCTCCACCCACCTCCACCGTGGTCCACTTCAAGGTTTCTTCCCAGGGAATCACCCTCACTGACAACCAGAGGAAGTAAGTACCAAACGCACTTTTACGCCATACAAACATGCAAAGACCCACTTCTCACAATAACCATCATTTTGTCTTTTTTAGGCTCTTCTTCCGGAGGCATTACAATGTCAATACAGTCATCTTTTGTGCATTGGACCCTCAAGATAGAAAGTGAGTATTGCTAATTGAAAGTCTGAACACATGTCACTGCAGAGTTATCAGTGTTAGTCATGGCTATTGGAAGGTAAACCTGTTATTACTTCAAGAAGGAGTGGCATGACAAAATGTTTCCTAGATAATTACAGCTTGAACAAGAAATTACATGAGCGAAGGAATATCAGCAAATCAGCCCATGAAAAGACAACAACTAACTTATCCTCTAACTATTATCCTCATTTCACTAAACATAGGTGGAAAAAAGATGGCTGTCCTTCAGCAAAGTAAGTCAATCACTATTATTTTGTACATCCATTGGCTTCAGAGAGTTTTCAGATGCCTTTACTTTTTCCACACTTTAGTCTGTGTGACATTTTCCCCATTAATCTACACTCAATAATCCATAATGATAAAGTGAAAAAAAAGTGCTTTTAGAAATTTTTGCTCATTTGTTAAAAATCAAAACCAGAAATCTCTCATTTACAACAATATCCAGACCTTTGATTCAGGACCTTGTAGAATTCCATTTGGCAGCAGTTACAGCTTTGACTCCTCCAGGGTTAGTCTCAACAGGCTGTGCCCACGGGGATTTGGGCAGTTTATCCGATTTTTTGTTGAACTCTATCAGATTGGATGAGAAGCATCTGTGGACTGTCAACTTCATGTTGCTCCACAGTTGTTCTACGTGGGTTAAGTCTCAATTTGCACCAGCAGAGGACCTGAATGCTTTTATAATTTAGAGATTTCAGTTAATAAAATTCAATTTTTTAATAAATTTACATTTTAAAAACATGTTTTCACTGTGTCACTATGAGTAAGTGAGTGTTAACAAAAAATTATCCATTTCAAATCAGAAGAAGAAAGAAAACGGACGAAAGTGCAAAAAGTGAAGGGTCTGAATACTTTCTAAAGTCACTGTAGCTACACCCTCAACATCACTTCATTTTAATGAGACTTGGTCTGTTGAGATGACAGATGACAGTGCACCTATTTTGTACTTTGCTCCACCTTTGCAGGATCTTTGGCTTTGTGGCGAGGAAAACCGGCACTTCCATGGACAACATATGTCACCTGTTTGCAGAGCATGACCCTGAGCAGCCAGCGAGCGCCATCGTCAACTTTGTGTCTAAGGTGATGATCGGCTCGCAGAAGAGTAAGTAGGATGGAGCTGGTCGCCTGGACAGACACAAAATAAAGACTGAAAGGCTGAACAGAGGACAAAATGTAAAGACTGGAGATGGTTATGACCTGAACATTAACCCTGGATATCAACTGGATATTATATACATTACCATCACTTACCAGCACCAGGGCATTTAATTGTATCTTTTAGTAGAAAAATATAAATCCCCTTCTATTTTGTTATTTTTCTTTGCTGTAAAATGAAATGTATATTAGCCATTTACAAAAACATCAAAATCATAGAAAAATATATAATTTTTTTCTACTGGTTTACAACTGTAATGTCTTATACAGTTATATTCATTCTCATCATATTTTAAGGACATAACAAAAGGCTGCTTTTCTTATTCATGTGTAGAATTTTTATGGACGAATCAAGAAAACCCTATGTTTGCATGTTGCTTTTTTCTACTATTTAACCAAAACAAGCTTAATTCAAGCTATTAACAGCCTGTAAAGTTGTAGCTGACCTGGAAGCACCTCTGTGCTGCATCTGTCCAGCATGCAGTAAGTTCAACATGTGCAAGGAAAGCGCAGCAGATATGTATAATTTGGACTCTGGGACTGGCTACATCGCATACAGGATGATCTTATTTTATCTATGCAATGTAAAATTTTATTTTTTTAAACCACAGCCTTCTGTACATGTGCAGCATGTAGCTGGCTTCTCTGAACTTGTTAGATTATATTCCTTTTAGGATTTATGTGAATATGACCACTTATAAAGCTGTCAGCAACAGTTTCATGAAAGCATGTGTGAGTGTGTGCGTGTGTGTGATGAAATGAGAGAAACCATAGAAAAATATTTTAATTAAACGCTAATATATATATATATATATTGACTTGACAGGAGTTGGTTAAAAACACATCGGTACTTTGTGTAGAAGACAGTGGCATTCCACTCCCAGCTGCCAAACTTTACCCTCTTTGTGGGGGCACGTGGCCACTAACAGCACTGCAGTGTTTCAGTATCAAGAAGAAATCAGTATACACATTCTGTACGTTGAATTTGACTTTTTTTTTAAAAAACACACAGGCTGCTATATCGAGGAAACAAATGCTGTCATTGCGTTAGTCTTTAAAAAGTGAGAACATTCAGTGTTGGAACTGCACAAATAAATTTAGCATTGGGCATTTTCAGCGGGTCATCTGTCTATGACGTATACAATATACTTGCTCTGGGAGACAGATGAAAATTGTATTATCCCAGCTGAGTGTTTGTTGACATTGTATATGAGATGGTGACAACAACAAAAAAAAAATCATTCCTTTCGACTGTTTTTGTGTGTTGGGCAGCCATTTCATCCAGAGAGGGACCTACCACCACAATAAAGCTTTGTTAATATTCTTACATTATGTACACATTTGTTATGTTATCATTTTCATGGCCTATTATCTGTACCTCATACTTATCTCATACAATACTGTGCCTCTGTTTATAACATGCTACATGTGAACAGTTTATGTGTATATTGATGTTGCGTTGTATTTGATGTGTCCTGTAAATAA
Source organism: Trachinotus anak (assembly GCF_046630095.1). Lineage (NCBI taxonomy): Eukaryota > Metazoa > Chordata > Actinopteri > Carangiformes > Carangidae > Trachinotus > Trachinotus anak. The sequence goes on from NW_027273863.1 coordinate 15,188,309, forward strand.
ACAAAAGGAAACATTTATGTAATCTTGGTGATCTGTTAACCCTTCAAATTAAAAGTTTGACATAGGCATCTTGTTTCCTCATCACTTGCTTTATGGTTGTTAAAATCAACCTATTGCACACTCTCTGAAAGCACATGTAGCTATAAACTGTTATCAGCCCTTGACTGGAGTTTTGTATGGCTGCAGCTTCCCATCTTATGGAAATATTGTAGATGTCTTGTGCATCATTTTATACTCATTTCCTTAAAATTTAGGATCATTTTAGATAACTCTCAACTTCAAGGTTTGATAACTCTTGGCTGCACAACATGAGTTTGTAATGACTGACCCACTGGTGCAGCTCTTGCCTGATCTCAAGTCTCAACCTCAACAGCTGGAGTATTAGTCACAGGAAAGTTTCTCTAACTTTAGTGTTTTCCAGTAGTAGCTATAATCTCACAATACAAAACAGGATGTGAAAAGGGGAGACAGATCATGACACTACTTCCCAGTCAGTAATGAGAAACCCTGCTGGAAACATATTTACTGGAACCGCAGAGAAAGGAAACAGCTTCAGTTCAGTTTGCAGCCAGCAGAGGACACTAGCAACACAAAACATTTAAACCTGCACATGAGTGGAGTGGTGTCGTGACGTGGCTTATTTCCCCTGTCAAATTTTTTTTTTTTAGCTGTAGCTTAAAGGTGAAATAGTATTTGTGTAAGTGGACCACCACCACAGCTTTTCATAAAAGATGCAGTGCTCTGCATCTGCATCTTTTTCTTTCATGTGCACATATCCAACACACACGTCCACTGTCTCAATTGTGAAGTGCAGTAAAAGAGGACTCTGCCTCCGCACAAGCCAGGACAGGTTACTCTAATGGTACTGAGAGGGAATAAAATTGCAGAGCCGAGCCTAAGAGGGAGGAAAGGTATAATGGGGTAGACCCTTCCTCCCCTCCTCCTCCCACCTCACTACTGTCCCTCTGCAGGTGGTGAAAGTGAAGAATTCCCGGGGAGGGCAGGAAGGAAGCGAAAGCCCAGGTGTGGTGACTGCAGAGAGCCCAGAGCCCGTCTTCCTCTGTTATTTAGTGCAGAGTGGCCTCGAAATAAAAGAAGCTGGGGAAAGTCCAGAAAACCAAGCAACAATATTAGACTACAGAAGAACCTGTCAGCAGAGACAATATTTCATGCAGGTAATAACAGTGTGAGAGAGCATGAGAGAGCTGGCCTGGCTTGATACAGCAATAATTCCCAATCAAGCTTGATTTATATGTCTTAATATTTACTATTACCAAGCTTATTAATGATATAAGAGAATTACGTAAAGGAAAAACAGACAAGAAATTGCCCAAGAGCAGAATTAGGTTTATTTTCCAACACCACTGATGAGCTTCTGTAATATAATCACTGCTATTGTGCTGACATTCCTGACCCGAGCAAGACACTGATTAAGCCCGTCACATACAGTACGCCTGTCTCAACAAATGCCAGCTTTCCAATAAACACAAATTTACACCCGTCTCCTCCAGCAGACTGAAGCCAATCAAGTTTCATTTTGCAGATAATGTGGAGGAAAAAGGCCGTGTTTATCAGGCTGACACAACTCATTCTCATTCCTCGGGCACCCCCAGCTCTGCTGCATTTTTACGACCACTTAATTAGAGGGGCAGGGCTCATCTCTTTCCTCTGAGGCAGAACAAAGGTTGGGGAGCAAAAATAGAAAGTGAATTCTGGGATGGCTGCACAATTTGAGGCCCCCTGTTTGGTTTTCAGCAGATGCTGAAACCTCAAAACACACTCTGAGATAAATTGGGCCGCATACAGACAGTTCAGGTCAGGTCAAAATGGGGGCATGTTTTACAGTTGATGCTCATTATTGAATAATCAGTATAACTTAGAATAACTATGTTTTGCTCCAGATTCCAAAAGAAATCATGCAGAGCCCAAAATCTGCTAATTTTAGTGCAACACACAGACAGAAACCAAAACAGTTTCTGATGTAGGCTATTGTTGCCATGACTGCACCAAAATGTGAATTACTAAGTGGACAGTGCAGAGCTCAGGGGTGCACAGTGACCCCCAGTCTTCTGTCAGATAATGTGGTCTTGGAGGGGCCATGGTCACCGTCTCTGCACTAGAAACAACAAACAGTGGGATCAAGTGCTGCTTTTGTGAAATTGGGTCATCATGGTTTGAGCAAAGGTGTAAAGCTGAAGGGGGTAAACCATGATCGCCATCTGTTATATGCTGACAAAGCCCAACAGCCCTGAGAGATAAAGACACAATAAAGACTTTGTCTTTCTTTTTTACAGTAGGTTTGGTCATATCTGCCCATGGAGTGGCAGAACCATTTATCCTTTAATTTCCACTTTTCTGCACACTCAAGCACAACACATGGTGTCTAGGTGTTACAACTGACTCAGGTTGGTGGGAGACTGTCCTGTGCAGTGGGCAGCTGGCCTATCATAACTGGTAGTTTATTTGTTACCGTGAACATAAATATACCGAAGATGAGAACAACTCAGTATGTAAATTCAAATCCCATTTGAATTTTTATTTCCTTCTAAATACAAAATGTGGACATATCCTACTTTTTTTTTTTTTTTTTTTTTTTTTTACAACATCATATTTTCCTTTTTTCCTTAGCTGAGCTACTCCTTAATCTATTCATGTAACCCCTGGCAATTTGCTGCACTAAATTGGGGTACACATACTCCTGGGTGATCATGGCTATTTTCCACTTTCTTAAACCAGCAGGGAGCAGTGAAAAATCCCTGAGACACTAGAAATGAAACATCTGCATGCATACAGTAGGCCTGAAACTCCCCTTGGACTTAACATGGACCAAAAAAAAAAAAAATTAAACTTGAGTAGAAATAAGATACACATTTATAGTTACATATAATCGCATAAATGAGATTTTTAAAAAAAAAAACAAAAAAACAAATGGGAATGGGCAGAGATCGTGTAAAATATGACCTAAATAAGTAACTAATTAACTAACTGAAACTACACAGAGTAAATCAGATGAGCTTTCCACAGTTGGGTGAACCTGTCATAGACAGCGACAGCTTTGACATGGACTGTGATAACGCTCTGTCTTTTCTCTCCATTCCTGCACCAAACCACATCTCGAAACCACAGACCACCAGCACTTATAAAATAAATGGAGCATTGTAGGGCCTCCATCTGCAAGGGATATTTCCTCCTCCACCAACTGTAATTTGGTCTTTGTTTTTACGATGAGTGATGGTGTGTCGGTGTCAGTGTGAAAATGAGACATGACTGTGCAAGAATAAATTGCACGCATTGTTGTCTGTTTCATTTGTATTTAAATCGTTTGACACCATTGTTGTGCATTCAAAAGCATGAAACAATGAAGCATGGATGAAAACGTGCTTTGTTCTCAACGAGAAACAGTTGGCCATTGCATGTTTACATTAAAACAATGCTTTCCATGTGGTTCATTGACTATAGTTTTTAAATGACAAGGCTCAGTGACAAAGTGAATGAGTCAGAGTGAGAAAAATGAGAATGGAATGTTTTGGAGATGAGGAAATGTGTATATATATATATATATATATATATATGTATATATGTATGTCTGGATATAGGTTCAAATAATAATATGTTTATGCAAGACAAAGAAATACAGACATAGGAAGTGATACAGTCTGGGGTGGGGGTTGGGGAGTGATTCGGGGCCCAAAGTGAGCGGCGCCACTCTCAGCCCACTTCCGAGCACTCTGCAATCCGTCAGGCTGAGTGCTGAGAGCTCCTCGCTCTCTGTCCTCCACTACGCTCAGGCTTAATTACAGCCTTGGATTGCCTCAGGGGCCAAGCCTCCAGAAATGGGGACCATGACAGTTCCACGAACAGACCAATCCAAAAAAAAAATTATTAACCGACCCTGGAATTAGATCAAAGGTGGCCTTTGCCCTTTTGGCTCTTTTCTTGTTCACCATTCAAACCACATCTAATAATCGGATAATTGTCAAAGGTCTGTATGGGTTCCAGTAAGAGCGGAATCAAAGGGAAGACATGATTATATTAATCATAATAGAGACCCTTGCGTCCAATTTGTGTTTGATGAGAGCCTGTTCGAAAAGCTCTCAGACAGGGGCAATTATAAGAGAGACGGTCATGAGACGATGGGGGCAAAAAGAATAACAGTGACCATGCCAGACTTGTCATGTGATCTGCGGCAGTCTCATTCCCAAACAGTGCTGCACCTCCTCTTTTACTCCAACACACCTCCGTACAGTATGTGCCTACACACTCTCACTCCACACACACACACACACACACACACACACACACAAGGACCCCCACTGCCATCCAAAATTCCAAGTAAGAATGGGAAAAGAAGTGGTTGGTGTTTGAGAGTGAGGGGCACACACACACGCACACTCTCTCTCTCTCTCTCTCACACACACACAAAACGTCCTTCTCCTGGTTTAACCCAGACATGCTCTGCAGACCTCCAGCTGATTAAACTATGCACTTTTCAATCTGTGAGCCTTGGCCCTCTCTCCAAATACTTGCGCTTTTCCCTGTCACTACAGTAACACCATCCCCTGTATCTCTGCACTGCACTTAGACAGAATCACACTAACAGAGCCAGAGGAGGGGGAGCTGCCAAAACAAGCATTATTACATATGGCATGCATCAGAAATACACTCAACTTACTTTTTTCAATGAAAGGAATGCTAATAAGGCATCCCGATCATACATCACATACTCCCTGCTATGGATTAACTAAAGTGAACCTATACAGTATTTTGGGTGAATTGACCCAGTTGCTGTGTTATAATATTAAAAACGGGGATAGAAATATAGTAATAAAAGCATCATTATGAAAATAACTGCTCAGAATTATTCATAGCTATAATCTATGGGTTTAATAAAACTAGAGATGATACTGAGAATACATGTGACATGACATGGGCAGGTTTATATTTAGCTATAGGGCTTCAGTGCAATAAGCCACAGTGAGCAACAGCCTGGCTGCTGGAGCCAACGGAGGCCACTCTCAGAGCTTCAAGCCAGTGTATCTGATTTGTGCAAATCATCTTTAAACAGTGGAAAATTGCCACAGATTAGGATTTGACAAGTAGTTGTGGTTTGCTGTTGTGGCCTCTGAAAGCAGGTTATGTTAAACACATGTACAGTAATATCCTGTGTGTGCAAACGCACATTCTTCACACTGCCGCTTTATTGAGTGGCTGCTCTGTGGGACGACATTCCTTCAGTACATTGCTCCCTGTGCCCGACGCTCTCCTCTGCTATGCTGAATATGCACAGGTGGCTGAGAGACCCCCTTCCAAAGATCTCAGAGCGGAGGAGAGGGAGGAAAATCAGCAGGCTTTTTTCAGCATATGAAACAAATGTTTGGCATTCCACTGAGCACTGCTCTGCTGTAGACCTGTCTGTTAACAGGCAGCAGTATGCCAGGGCTTGTTGGCAAATGATTTGACTTTGGCTCCCAAGAAATTTCAAAAGGAAAGAGGAACTGCACTCCTCGCCTCTCCTGCTGTTATTCTTTTGAGGTATTGTGGACGTTCTGTGCTGGTGTATTCCCTCGCTCATCTGTAACCAATTAATAGTGGACCTAAAAACTCTACAGATGTAATTACTCAGGAATTTTCTCACTTACACGTGTGCTATGTGTCCTTATTCTTAGGTCTGCTTTGTAGCACTGACAAATGACCAGAACAGGCCCAACTATGTCACACATCCTAACAACAAGTTCAAAGATCACTGCTTCACTGTAGGTGTGAGGAGCAGGTACATGAGGTGCATTCTTTGCATGACACAAAAACACTGAATACCATATGGGCACGTCACCTTGTAAACGATGTTTGGCCGGTGGGTTTCCTCCTTGGTCTGAACAACACTGATGGTGCAGGTGGACAGCAGCAGATCTTGTGGCCCAGTTATAGTTTGACTTTCATCCAGCCAACGTGAAACCTATTTGTTATAAAATAACGTCACTTGGATTTTCTTTGCTCCATTTACAAGTAAGCAAGGATTCGAGCAACAAGCATCAGGTCTGCAAATGAGGCCATTTTATTGGTACTAGATGACTATTTGCAACCTTCTCAACCTACAGAATGCCAAGGTTTTAAAGAGATAAACTATATCTACATCATATTACCTGCAAACAAGCATAAATCATGGATATGTAGAAAGTCTAACAGGTTATATGGTCATTTGGGATATTAGTGTATAAAATTATGCTTTATAAAAAGGAGGGAAGAAGTCAATTGAACTTCAGAGCTTTAAACGTAAAAGTAGTCATTATTCTGGAAGATACACATTATAATATTATTACTGATAAAATAATGTGTAAGCAACATTTCTATGGGCAAGATGTAATTAATGTAAACAATTACGCACACTGCTGGGTGGTTTCATCTACAAAAATGCACCATATTTCCATATTTGACAAAAATATGCATTTGTTTTGTATGCAGAATATCATTCTGCAACACACCCAATAACTGTAGTAAATAAAAACAATAAATGTTGTGTGATACAAGTATAAAGAGGAAAGCGAAGGAGGCCACCACCACTGCTTTTGTGTTCTTCAGCGCCTCATCTGTTGCACTGTTGTAGCTCATACTGTAAAGCTTGAAATGATCATCTTATGTATGGACTGGTCGCAGTTTATGAGCTTAAACCATAACCAGGTCATGCAGGGTCATGTGCAGGAGCCTCTTGGGTCTCAGATCAGTGGACACATACACACACACACACACACACACAGTATATGCAAACATATAGTCATGTGAACACTTGTACATAAACACACCTGCCCACAGCCCAGCACTAAACACACACACACACACACGCACAAAAACACAAACATATGGCGTATGAGCCCATTTAAGTTTCCAAAGTTCACCGCAAGTGTCTCTGAATCATTGAAAAATAACGTACACACGCATGTTGGCGCCCCCTATGAATGAATACGCGCATAGGAGATGCCTGGATCTGCTGTGTGTGGGCTCCCCAAACTGAGAAACTGAGACCTGATACTTTTAAAAAAACATTTCTGCGGATATTTCTCATGGGTTACATAACTATTTCCTAGAATGTGTCTAATAACCTGACGGTCTTTATTGCACATTAAAATATATCTAGAATATCCAGACCTCCACTGAATCCCTCAGCTAAGGTAAAAAGTAAAGTAAAAAAAAACAAAAAAAAAAAAAAAACACTGGCCAATCATTTTTCTTAAATTTATGTCATTTAAAATAAATCTTAAAGAGCCATACCGTAAATGTTATCCTGTGGTCTGTGTATTTCCCCCCGCATATTGCCCCGATGGTTTAAAAGGAATAACGGAGTCGAGGCAATTCACCAGGAGACCACAAGCTATTCGGGGGTGTGACTACAGTCACCGGGGTCTATATATTGAGATGTTTTGTCCAGTGGCTTTATGTGAATGAGAGAGAAGCTGCCCAGAGAAAAGTCACCACAGCAGGACAGTGCGCTTCCTCACTCCCTCACCATACGCCCCCATACGCCGCCATGGATTCCCGTTTTCGCGCACTTTGCATGACTTTTGTCCTGGCCTCGTTGAGCCGGAGGTCAGGTGCGGTCGGACCGGTCATCAGATGCGAACCATGTGACGTTGGAGCGCGGCTTTTGTGCAAACCTCTGCCCAAGGACTGCGCCGAGAGGGTCCGCGAACCGGGCTGCGGCTGCTGCATGACTTGCGCGCTGAGCTTCGGTCAGCCGTGCGGCGTGTACACCGGCAGATGTGGCTCCGGACTGACATGTCAGCATCAGCCCGGTGAGACCAAACCTCTGCAGGCTCTGCTGGAGGGACGGGGGGTCTGTGCAAACGCCACAAACAAGAGAGCAGCCGTCAGACCAACACCTCCAGTCAATGAGCTCCCAGGTAAATCTGAATCTATATGCATAGAACTCAGACTTGTATTTATCACCCCAAAAACAAGACGTGTTGGTAAGACAAAGAAGTTATTTAAGTTTTGGCAACATTAATAACTGGTGTCACTCATTACATTTTTTATCATTTATGGAAAGAAGGGGTGGAGGATGAAACAAGTTGAAGGACATCTAAGGGAGATTTGTAGAAACTCTGTGCAGAAATACAGGTGCAGCTCAACATCAGAAAGGTGTGAGGACCTGAACTTCTCTGAATCAGTTACCTAAGACTCAATGTTGATTTTTTAGGATCCTTCCCTGAGATGGCATAAGTATTTAGCTTGTGCACTCCAAAAGGGGAATAAATGAATTCAAAGTTCAAGGTAGAGACACATTTGTAATGTAATAGTAGCCTCATTGCATATTTCTGCCGAAACTGCCAAAAAGATGGACATAAATTTCAGGAAATGCTTCTGAAAAATGGAGTCACTCATGTCCCTCAAACTGATTGCCGGCTTAAAAAGTGAAACATGTTTGAATCGACATGAAAAAGTAGTCCCTTAAATGGAAGGTTATATATCTCGGTGTACTGTTTTGTGAGTAAACACGTTTTTATTCAAACTTCAGCAGAAAATATTGACACTCAGGACGAGGAGCGGAATTCCACCGGCTCGGGCCTTCAGATCTCATACAGCACCCACAGACCCATGGGATCCCTGAGACCTCCGCTTCACCCTTTCTTCCCCTCTGCCAAGTCAGAAGTCCTGAGGCGGGAGCAGCAGAAGCGAACCCAGAGCTTTAAAATGGAGGAGCTCCCAGGACCACTCATCACAGACCAACAAAACTTCTCCCTAGAGACCAAACAGGAGCCTGAGTATGTAAGTACCACAACCAATATTTTTCTGTCTTCAGAGCACACTGGAGGAATGTTTTTCTCCTCTTCCTCTGTGTTTTGGTGTTTTTCTCCCCCTGCGGGTGATGAAATGTTTTGGGTAGCGCCGCTGACGGTTGGCAGGCATCGTCGTGAGCAGTAGAATGGCATGGCAGAGAGCGGGTACGATGGCCCTGCGGCTGACCTGGGTCAGGCAGTTGTTTGGCCACAAGGCGTCCGCGTGCCGGGTGTACTGAGAGCCAGCAAATGATGGATTGGCCTATGTGAGTGCCTGTTGGGAAGCCCTGCTGCTATTTTGATCTTCTCTTTGGACAGAGAAGTGAGCACACACTAGTAATGGGCTTTGACTGGCTGCTTTGATTAGTGACTGGAGTACTTGGACTTGAGGACAAGGCTTCTGGCTCCTTCTTTGAGCTCTTTGAATTCACGTTATCCCCCATCCTTTGTATAAAGTGTAAAAGTTCTAAGCAGCTTTGGCAAACTGTTAAGCCCCTACAAGTCGGTCAGATGAATTCAATTCTCATCCGTCACTTCTTTCATATTGCAGCCACCATTGTTTAAGTATTACAGCAGAGCAGTGTGTGATGCAGTGTAAGCCAGCTTTGTAAATGTCTTTATTTACAAACCCCATCATGATTTGTGTCAAAATCATGCGGCTGAAGGAAAAATACCTTGAGCTAACGGCATCAGCTGCACTCAGATATGTTGAAGTGCTTTCAACTTTGAGCTGGAAATGAGTATTTCAAAGCACTGGGGAAAGTGCAGTAACTTCTCATGTGTTTCCTCATCTGTAGGGTCCCTGTCGGAGAGAGATTGAGAGCATTCTCAGCAGCCTCAAGATTACAGACATTCTCAACCCCAGAGGTTTCCGCATACCAAACTGTGACAAGAAGGGCTTCTATAAGAAAAAGCAGGTAACACAGCACATTTAAAGCACCATCATTTGATGCTGACTCCAGGATAATGATAGATTGATGCGTCGATTTCACGAGGGGCTACGCATAATTTAAAAATCTAACCTTTCAACTTGTTTAATACTTTTAAAAGCTGCAAAAATGAAACCTTTTTTTTTTTTTTTTTACAGGCTACATTGATAAAGATTCAGTGCTAGTCTAGTGACTCAAACTTTAGTTCTCCTGCAGCCCAATTACAGATTCGTAGCTGTCCTCCTGTATTCATTGCTAGTTATTAGAGCCTCATCATTGCACCACCACACCAGTGAGGTAGACCCTAGCCACTGACTCTGGAGACAGGAACCACAGGGGCCAAACCCCAGTGGGGTTGACGGCTGGGACGATGGCCGTTTAACGGGAACCCTCCCAGGGAGACAGACGTCAAGGTGGCCACCGGCACCCGATGCGCTCGCCCCATAATTGCTGGACTTTTGAGAAGCAGGCACAGAAATAGAGCTGCAGCCATTCCCCACGCTCACATGGTTCACCCACGATCGGGTTGTAATAAATGAGTGGTTCTGACGCATTCATATGGAGGCACTTAGGGCTCCTGCGCCACTGCATCACCGAGGCAGCTTTTCTTATTACATAGCAGTCCCTCCTGCTTAATGGAAGTGTTCTCTTTGACCTGCAATCATCTCATAACCAGCCTCACAACGCCAGGCTCATTGTCTTTGTTTATGTAGAGTGGACCTAGTGTACCGTGCTGAGCCCTCAGGCGCTGAAGGAGTGGCAGACATTTCATGTTGGTCAGTTTAATTTGGACGTTTGCATGATTTTAAGCAAAAACATCTCTTATTACAGCTCTTAATAACAGTAAATGTTCTTTTAGAGAAAAAAACATACCAAGGGCAGACTTCATGCTGGGAGCAGATCCACTTTTCTTAAGTAAATTGGGCTTAAATTTTTGATTACCACATTAGTTTTCCTTGCATACAGCTTGTGATACTTTTGTTTTGCAGCTGAAATTTTAAATCCATTATGGTGCATTTTTGTCCTCACAAAATTAAGTGAAGATAAGACATTTGTTTTTAAAAAATTCAACACATAATGGCCTTCTCCTTCCAACCTTCCCGTGCAACAGTGGTCTTACAGCAAGACGGCCCTGCTCAGATCAGACTCTCGCTCAAACCTCACTGAAATATTGAACTAAATCAGGATGTACACCCCCCCCCTCCCTGATCAGCTCTGACTCCTCTGTGGAGCAGTAGCACAGTTGCTGTAGCCCTTGAAATGAATGGCTGCATGTTTTACTAGAGTGGAGGTTGACCTTTAGTAAAATTGGCAGTAAAATAACAGCCCTTGGGTAGCTCCACAGACTCTGTAAGTCATTTGTAGTACCCATAATTTGGAGCTGTGGGGTATAATCAGCAACAGATGATTCGTACTGGCCACCAGCTTCTGAAAATAGATCTTGGTTCTCAGTTGTTCACAAACGGGACTAAGCAAATATTTTACCAGGTTTCTGTTTACCTTAAAGGTCTCTATATGTGTGTGCAACAGGAGGTAGACCATAAAAGCTGCTCAAAATACCACAGCGTGTTGGATAGCCAAGGCTGCGTCGACTCAGCACAATCTGACCATTAATACCTCTTAACTATTGCTGTTCTACTTCATTGACTAAAGTGGCTTGTTACCCATAATGCTGCATATTCAACTGGATTTACACATTTAGCAGCCCCCCCCCCCCTCTGCTATTTCTCTTCCCTCCCCTTCACCTTGTCCCTTCCTTCACTTTCAGTGCCGTCCATCCAAAGGCAGAAAGCGCGGCTTCTGTTGGTGTGTGGACAAATACGGGCAGCCTTTGCCAGGTTTTGATGGGAAGGAGCGAGGAGACGCCCAGTACTACAACTCCGAGAGCCAATAGGAGCAGAGCAGGACGGAGGGAGGGAGGGTGGGAGTGAGAGCAAGAAGAATTGTAAACAAATGGAGACACTGAGGATATTGGGAGAGAGGTCAAGAGATGGCTCAACCGATATGTGGATGTTTGCTATTTCTATCTGTTGCCTGTGGGACCTTTTTTTCTGAGGCAGAGCAAGGGGAACAGAGGAAGAGTACCAGGAGGAAAAAGCCTCCGTGTTGCAGATACACTCTGTACTTTTCTGCGACGGATGGATACTTTATAAGCTGTTTGTCTCTCTCCCGACCTGGACGGCTTCTGAGAGGAGGATTTATCTCAGAGGCCTTATTCTGATTATAAGACACAGAGACATTTACGTGTACTTGTCACAAACGTCGATGAGAGTGCTCTTCATTTACGCACAATTAAGTGGCATTGCACATGTGTACATGCTTGTGACGTGTAATCATAATTTGTATGCTTGATGATTTGTTATAAAGACGTTGTGAGTGGTCATGATGTATGTATGCCTGAATATGTCTCTCAGAGTAAGCATGCAGTGCCTTACTATGAATTCCACTTTTTGCAGTTGCTTCCTGCTCCTCAGGGTAGTCGGCCTGGAACTGTGCAGCTCAAACACTACAGTGCGTCAGGTTTTTACGCTCGATCTCAAGCCACAGAGAGAAAGAGGGACATCTGTATCTGTACCATGATCGTTACTGTTTTGTTGTCACTTTACATAAGCTGAATTTTTTGGGGGATAAAGGCCACAAAGCATTATCTCTGATCTCTGTGTAGCCAGTGATAATTTTCATCACTTGCCTTGGTTTAAGTAAATATGCTGTTTGCATGTACAATGCAACCCTCAGAGGTCTATTTTTACTTAATAAAGGCAGTATAAAATGATCAGGTATTGTTATTTTTCTTTTCTTTTTGGAATGTGAATGAACCAAATGGGAAACAAATACATTAAAAGATGACCCCAATCATGATGAAATAATATATTTATTGGATGCACATCAATAGAATTTGAAGACTATATACACCGTTTCAACAAAACTGATAATGGAATAGCAGCATTCCTGGAAAATAGCATTCCCAAAAAATATGGTCCACTGCACATGACCTTAACAACAAACTAAAGCATAAACGTGAGTGAATCACAATAAATACTAGAATAGAAGCTAAAATAGGTAAAAGAAAAAAAAGACCGCAGTGACCCTCTAGACAAATACAAAGGTGAGAAACGTGTAGCCGAGAAGGGCCCTCAGCAACCCTCTGCTAAACCTGTGGACCTGCAGAGACTAGTCGAGGTAGACAAATGCAGAAGAACCCATCCCAAACCTCACAGTGGCTTGGATGAGCCCTGATATGTTTGTGCTTGGCCACTGTGCACATACTTGTGGCACTTTAAGTATTTCCCCCAATACCCATTGAGGAAACGCCAATGGAGATACATTCAGACAATGTCAACATGTTGAATGAATGAGCGGCTGTGTTGTTTCGTGCCATGCACAGCTCCAGTTTTGAATGAATGAAAAAAAAAAGAAAAAAAAAAAACCCTGATCCTGAAGACTCTGAAATGGGCTTGGCAAAGCTGCGGACCTGTGGTTTTGAGCAATGGAGTTATTTAGTCAGAAACACAAATGTATACAGTGTTGCCCTATTTACAATTGAAAAAAACAGGCAAACATATAAAAAATCTAAAAACGACAAATGGTTAATGCTAGGAAGAATATACAAGTGGTGAATAAATAAGTCTTGATACATACATCATGTAAATAAAATGAATAAATGTGTTTTTGTAAAAGGAAGTCAGTTCACCAGGTGGTTGCATGTACATATTAAGTTAAGAAACATGTTTGCTTGTATCTGCATGTGTCTGTGAATGCATCTGGGTGTGTCTTTGTGACTGGTAGCATGTCCATCCCTTAGTGTGTGACTTCTTGATGACACTCTGAATCAAGGAGCAGGTCACTCGATCCTGGGATCTTCTTCCCATTCCAGGGAGAGACACACCAGCAGCGAGTGGGTGGACCAACCAGAGAGGACTCACACTGAAGGAGAGACAGAGATGGGGGGGGGGGGGTACCGCATGAATAAAACACCCAGTCGTTTCAGGTTCAAATATTTGCTTTGTGAAATCCTAATATTCCCACCTGCTTGGCCTTGTAGAAGCCGTACTTGTCACAGTTGGGGAGGTAGAAAGTTGTGAACTTCTCTCCTAGTTTCTGCTGAGAGCTGGCTATCATGTCCAGTGCCGTGTGCAGTTCAATGTGACAGGGTCCCTGTGCAGAAAAAAAAAGACAAACAGTGAGAACAACACCCACACATTAATATGTTAACATTATATTCACAGTTATCTCTCTGGAACCATGGTCCCTCAAAACCAAGAGCTCCCTCTTGTGGAAGGAAGGTTTACTTTGTCGAATCACTTTCATGACTTCATGTTTTCTCCTCACCTGTTGTACCAGCTTGTTGCGGATAGCGTTGGCCTTGGCCTTGATGCTCTCGTGGCCCTCAGCAGTGTCTTGGTGGTCAAAGGGAAGGTTGAGACCCAGCAAGTGGTGCAGGGAGCTGTGGTCGGGGACTCCCTCAGTTTCCTCTGTAGAAGTAAAATAAATGTTTGTTTACCAGTATGTTTGAAATGTATCCTGTTGTGTAAGATTTCCTGCTTTCTAGCTCAAAGTGAAGCATTTTATAACCATGACGTGAGGAAACATTAACAGTGAAGACATAGGTAAACCTTGACAAACTTAGATTACCTTGGCCCACGTCTTCAGTGCAGACCCCCTGCCCCCTGGTCAAAGCGTGGAGAGGTCTGGCCTCACCAGGCCTGGGAGCGCAGCGGAGACCCTCACCACAGTGGGCTGTGTGGACTCCACAGGATGCCCCTCTCTCCAGAGCGCAGGCCATGCAGCAGCCGCAGCCAGGCTCCCTCAGCACCTGCCTGCACTCTGCTGGGACGGCAGGACAGTTGTTCCGTTTCTCCTGAGTGCAGGGGGCACAGTGGATAGGCTCCGGTCCCACCACTGGGGATGACCGCACCATGACTAAGACAGCCAGAGCCGCTCCTGCCACAAATGTAAGCCTCTCGTGTAATCCAGGCATCTCCAGTGTTCAGATAAATACTGTATGTTCTTCCTTTTGGACTTGCCTCTGTAGTTTTCCTTCTCAAGTGATTTCTGCAAACCAGCAGTATTTATGTGGAGATCTGGCCTCCAGACAAGTTAATGTTTGACACAGTGACCACAGATATAAAATAGTTTTGACAAAGCTGCTGTAAACGGTGGATGACCCTGCTTGACGTACGTAGATCCAGGTTCACAAGGTCTGTTGTCAATATTGACTTTTGAACATAAAGCGACATCAAAACAACCCTGTTTTTGGACGTCCAAATTACTGATCTCTGTCTTTACATTTGGGGTTATGAAAACATGAATACCGCTTTTTGAAGAAATGTATCAATAAAGCAGTGAATAACAACATCCACAATAAGGAATCCTAGATAATCCAAGGAGTTATAGGTTACCAGATAATGAATGGTGATTACGAAAACTCACTGTGATTACTGCTGTCAAACACTTATTTTGTTAAGTAACGCTGACTGATATTGTGCTTTGACACTGTTTTGACACTAAAACCCTATTTGTCCCTGTAGTGTCTTTGGTGAAGGTTCCTCTTATCAGGGAGACAGAAAAACAAGCTCATTCGCCTCTAACATTGCATAACCCTAACATTATGGATTGCTCTGCTAGAATCACAACATGTTTGTCTGAAGAAAGATGGTAGTAACAGGTTGTTTCCTTGGTGTAGTATTTAACATAACTATCTAAGGCAAATGCCAAATACCTCGGCACACTCTATATGCGATATACACACCAACACTACTAACGCTGTAGACTCTATATGACTCCAGGATTTTCATTTTGTAAGATCTTTGTTTAATTGAACAGAGAAGTTCTGTTATCTAACCCCGCTAACTTGAAATCTAACAAACTGAACAACAAAGAAATCTCCCACTGTAATAATGCTTCAACCAACAGAGACCAATAAAGCGATCAGGATTCAATAAAGTATTTTTTATAATTATTATTACAGCATAAGTTCCCATAAACCCAAGCATGTATACACTGATGAGACAGAGATGATTATTGCAGGGTCAGTCAAGGCCCTGGATGCTGTTGGTGGTGAGGATTTGGTCTTACCACACAATGAAATACAGTATATACAGTATTCTACTTGAATACTCATTCTTCTACTTCACTACATCTGGAGAGCATATATTACTCTTTGTACACACACACACACACACACACACACACGACAGCATAACTTTTCATGCAACTTTAATGCAATGTTACAAACAGTACATAAATCAGCATATAAAAAAATAATTCAGTAATATAATGATCTGTATAACATAACCATATATTTTTCTGTATAATGAAAACTTTTAGTTCTTACACTTTTGTAAATACAGTTGTACTTTCACTTCAGTCAACAACGTAATGCAGGATTTTTACTTGTAATGTATTTTTACCTTGTTGTATTCCTCCTTTTACTTAAGTAAAGGATGTGGATACTTCAACCAAAAGAGGTTTTTATGGAAAACTATTGGACTGGGACTGAATGAAATGCTTAAGTAAATATTTTTTGCTCAAGCATGAGACATGAACAGGTTCTCCCAAAATAGGTTTAATGTGTTCACTTCTTGAATATTAAACCCCCCCCCCCCACCAATGTAGTTTGTGAAAACTGAATCTAATTGAAATAAAACACATAATCTGACTGGCAACATATCAAATGTTAAAGACAAGCTGCTTCCAATAAAAAAAATAACCTCTTCCCTATTGCTCTGTGAAAGTTAAATACACAACTGGCAACGTGTTTGACAGCACTTGCCGAGAGAGAAAGCGCACTGGCCTCTCAACGATCATTTTACATGAGCATTTAAATCAAAAGACACTGACTTAGAAATAGGTTCAGGTTGAAGCTGACAAGAGCAGCCTCAGGTCTTTTTTGGTTGATGTTTCCATCTTGACAGACAGAGAAAAAGGACTATACTTGTTTATTAGTTACATGTGCTGCATGTCTGATGTATGGGGAGCGGGCGCGCGCGCGCGCGCACACACACACACACACACACACACACACACACACACACACACACACACACACACACACACACACACACACACAAAAAGTGAAATAAAGATAATAGATAAAATAAAATCATACAAAAAAAACTAACTACTAAGATATGTTGACAGGAATGAAACAAATAATATCATGCAGTGAACTTCATTGAAACATACGTATATGCCTTATTATATTCTTGTTGTTCCTAATGTACTTGTTTTTTTTACTGATAATGGAAAAAAAAAAAAGAAAGTGACTGAACATTGCACATGGACTTCCCCATCTGGCAGTGCCAACTCTTATTATGGAATGTGTTTTTTTCTACATTCAGTATTCAATAACAAGGTCAATGCTTGATGTGCCCGGCATGTTCCTTGTTCACCTTGTGATGAAGAGTGTTACTCAACCACCAGTTGGTGTGTTGTTGCCTCTTCGATGTTGATCATCAGGTCTACCAGCCACTGTGGAAACGGCTTCTCCTTGGAAATATTTTTGTGGGGAAAAAAAAAAAAAAAAAAAAAAAAAAAAATTATAATCCATACCCTTTTTAAAAAGGGTTCAATCATCTATGTTTAAAATAAACACTCACATCCAGTGATGACTTCTTGATGCTTTTCGTCTTTGTACTCTCCACTGATGGTTTAGGTGGTGTGGCTTTTGGCCATCTGATCTTGGAGAACTCAAAACAACAGAGAATTTTTGAGCATCTGAGTTGTGTGCGTTAAATATTTCATTTGAGTCTAAAATGTAAAAATGCTTACTGCTCACCTTTATTCTCAACTTTGGCCATTCAGGTGTTGTAGCCTCATCACTGAAATCCCCAGAGAAATCCTGCTTTTCTTCCTGGTGATTGTTAGTAGGTTGCATCTGAACAAAACTCTTCTGGCTGGAAGAACGGGACAGTCGCCTGGGTCTGAGAACCCTCAGCAGAGCTTCTTCTTCTTCATCATCTTCTTCTTCTGCCATTACCTCCTCTGTGTCCACACCCACTTGAGTCTGAAGCATCTCAGGATACTCCTCACTGTCTCCTGTTTTGATTCCTCTAACTTCATCTTCTTGCTCGGACTCTTCCTGGATGGGCTCCAGTTTCTGTTCCATCATTTTATACTCATGTTATTATGTTAAGTATAGACAGAATTGTGACATGTTTCATATAAAATTAAATAACAGGGGATTAAAACTTACATTTTGCTGCTGAATCTCCATTTAGCTGAATGACTGAACTTTTCTAAAAAAAAAAATGGAAAGATCCTGCAGCTTTTCATGAGCTGATTATTCACATCAGGTGTGGAGGCTTAATTGCTGTCTGATGACAGGTGGTGATTTTTTTTTTTTTTTTGACAAGGGGAAATGAAAGCAGTGTAATCTGACCCAAAGGTTCCACAATAGCAGCTGCTTTGTTTTGCACATTTTTAAAAACTTTATGGAAGAACAATACAAAATCACAGGAGCACCCCTTTGAGGGTCTGTACTTCTCTATAATTTTTCTATATTTTTTTTCCCCAAAGAAATCCTGTAAAGAAATATGCAAACTGGTACTGATTATAGAAAAAAATGACAAAGTGCTCATTTGGTACACTTCCACTGGTAAATTAATTTCAAATAATTGGTTTAACCTATGTAATGTGTAAGTCAGTGCACAGCAGGTCAGATGAAGATGCATTATGACATTTTTCAAATACTTGGATTAAAATTCCTCAGGGAATCAACGTTTGCTCACAAATTTAATCCAACAAACAAAATTCAGAAAACAGTCTTTGTCTCTGGTTTCCCAAAATTTGCACCAAATTCCACAGTTTTTTCCAGGATGCTTTAAATTGGGTTTTTTTTCCCTTTGGTTGTTAAAATCCACCCTGATGTAAATGCCCCGACCTAATTTACTCATCATGACCCTTTTTAGCCCTGATGACACCAGGGGGAGTGTTGTTTGTGAACCATCATTTACCTTGGATTCCCTTCATTGCTTAATGTCAACCCTAGTTTGGAGTCAGGGGGTTTGACCATGATGGTGATAACAACAACTGCTTTTTTTTAAGTTAATTTCTTTCGGACACATTCACATTACTATGCACGGTAAATTATTAATAACTAACCAGTATTTGTTCTGTTTTATTCCAAAGCAAAAACAATTCCCACATTATACCGTACTGAAAATGGTTGACCCGGGCATTTGTTGACACATCTGTTACACTAAATGAACCCCAGACAAACTCTACGTGAGAGCTGGGAAAACAACTTTGGCCCCAGCTCAGTGTTTGTGACATGGTGACGTTCATCTGGCTATGAGCTGTGGTCGTACATCACTAGATATAATAAATCTGTCATTGTCTGACATATTTTGCTGTGTAGAGTGAAAACTGTTATTTTAAGAGCCATAAACTAAGGTTTGAGAAATGAAATTTGATAGAGTGGAATTAACAGGGAAAACTGCTGATAAAAAGTTATATTTATTACCTGCCGATCATTTGCAGTGCAGGGGGGGCAAGGTGTAAATATTGTGTTTCAGTTAAAAATGGGTTTGAAAACCAACAAAAAAGAACCTTATTCACACTCCCAGCGACAATCCTCCACAAAACCCCCATCCACTACTTGATAGCTAAAAATGTTTACATTTTTATTAACACTCATAGCCATACTCTTGGGATATTTTATACACCAATATTGTCTTTATTACAAAATATTCAATAACCCAACTTTACACTGTACAAGATACAACATAGTTTACAGCTTTTGGCTATTTACAAAAAGTATGATCTGCATATCAAAGTGAATATATCTAAAAAGGCAGGTTGCAATCACTGTAAGCATATTGAGTAAGGCAAAAGACTTGAAACATTATGTATTTACACTTTTGCAGATCAAGTAAAAGTTTGATGCGCTGATAAAGATGACATCCGAAGACATCTGAAGCGCCTCACATTTCTGAGACTGTATCTGAGAGACAAGCTAAAGCTCATAGTTTCTGAGGAAAACCCAAAATGTAGCTTCAATATAGCGAAAAAAATCTGGGGTACAGGAACGTATGCCTGAAAGACGACAGCCAGACACTGCGCTGAGAAAATACATGACTGTACATGTATCATTTGCAGAGGCCGTGAGTAAAGGACTAGGCTGTGCATTTGTGGAGGTTGTGTGCTTGTTGTATGTGCTTAAGTCATGGATGTGCTCTCCTCTGTGTGGACAAATGCTTTCCTTGTCCCTCTTAGATATCTACATGTGTGCTCACACCATATATAGATGTGTACTGGTCCTCTAAGTGATTTATTTGTCATTAATACTTTGTGACTGGTCCAGTTTTGGCATTAATTAGTTTCCGGCACACATCGAACAAGTAGAACTGCTTTTTACCCACCTTCCTCTGCTCCTTTCGTTGATCTTTACTGCCTCCTTAGTCTCACAGCCACCACTGTCTGTGTGTATACTTATCACATGTCACATTACATTAAACCACTGTGAATCAGGACAGTGTAAGGACATTCAGGAAACCTTATTTTGGGTTCAGAAAAGACACTTTAAGTCTACCGATGACGTCTGAAAGAGAAGCGTACCAAATATATCCAACCCGCTGCCACATCCTTTCTTTTCTCTTGCACGGTGAGGCAATATAAGCAGTAAAACTAAAGGTCTATGGAAAGCTCAATACTTTGGTTTCTTTCAACAGTAGTTACTATGGCTGTCAACTCTTAAAAAGTCATGCAATATTAACTGTAAATATGTCTCAGAAAAAGCCTATTTCACCCAGTGAGCTCCAAGTGTAAAAAAACAAACAAAAAAAAAAACAACTGTTTTTTGTGCTGTTTCATTACAATTCAGAATTAACCACACATGCATACACACACACACAAGTACACACATGCATGCTTACATACACTAAAAAAAAAGAAACAACACCATTTTACACTGTAAATAATGCAATGTATCCTTGGCATAATCAGAAAGACAGTGCAAAAGCAATAGCATGATCAGTCTTTTTCTGGATATCAATGCACATATCCCTTGCACATGGAATATGTAATACATATAAAATGAAGATGCACATTATAATACCTGGATCTGAGGGAACCCAGGAACACCAACAAATCTAATAATCTGGTATAGAGATGTTAAAAGAGGATTTGAGATTCCGGGTATTGTTCCTCTTCACTCCCTGTTTGTCATCCAACAGTGGCACACAGTACCTCAAAACGAGTATGATTGTCCATATCACCCTGTCATTTCTCCGGAAGTTCATATCCTGAATGAGCATATTCTGGGTTTTGCCAGTAGCTCAGGATTTATAGGAAATACCTGGACAGCCCTGTCTTCTGTAGGCCTCCAACCAGGATTTTCTTTCCTTTTTTCAGACAGGTTTATAGTCCTGTCTTTTCCCCTACACTGCTATGTCTGCAACAGCTGCCACAGCCTCAATATCAATCTCTGTCCCCTCTACGTCCTCCTCCTCGTCCTCCTCACCCACTGCGGGCACGCAGGATGAGGGCAGGCATGTTGCTTGGCTGTTGCTGCTGTTGGCAGTGTTCATCTGAATGTTGCTGCCCATGCTGGCATGGGCAGTCAGGCTGGCGGCAGAGGAGACGCTGCCCAGATTGGTCGGGACGCTGGTCTTCCCACAGGAGTGGATCCGACGAGCCAAGCTGGCGGAACGCATGACTGAAGAAGTGGTCACAGTGCCCACGCCCTGAACTTTCCCTTCCAGGAAGTAGGTCAGCATCTCACCTTTACCCTTAACGCTGACTTTGCCACGGCACACCAGGTCATAGTTGGTATTCAGTAGGCGATAGACCTCTTCAGTCACCTGAATAACAGAGAAAGGGAAGTACAGTTTTTATGTCAAGTCAGGCTAACTATGTCCTGACTCCAGCTCTGTACTTACTTTGCGTGTATTTATTGTATCTAAAGTTCAAATTTCAATTATATACGTTTCTAAATATTCATATTATTCAATATGTTTTAAAACTTCATATCATGCTTCTGAGTGACTGCAACATCTTACAAAGCATTAAATACAGTAGAAAATCAGCAGCAATTGCTACTAATGAAAAAGCAAAGAGGAGCTTTTAACCCTTGTTAAAGGGCGTCTTGGTGAAAAAGCCAGTAGGGTTCTGGTCTACTGGTCAACTGACTGAGAAGTAAGCAGACTTCTTTGAAATAGTCAGTTCTTGAGTGTACAAAGCAAAAATCACAAAATCTGGGCTTTCTCTTGAAATTAAAATTTATTTAATTTACTTTAATTCAATTCAATTTGATGTAATTTAATTTGTATTTTTTGTGTTGTTTTTTGTTTTTTGTTATGTTTTTCTGCTCTGTAAAAACCAAACTTCCCTTATAATTGAAAAAAAAAACAAAAACATTTGCATGAATATTGTAATTTAAGGTGCTTTGGTTACCTGTATCTTTCCAGGTACTCCAGTGCTGTCCATCCGACTGGCCACATTGACTGTGTTCCCCCAGATGTCATACTGCGGTCGTCGTGCCCCAATCACCCCTGCAACCACTGGACCAACATTGATACCTGTACAAATGCATAGAAATGTTAAACAAGCACAAGACAAAGTCAAACTGAAGATTCTCATAGTTGCATTTTGATTTAATTTGTAATTTTTTTAATTTGTCTAATACACGTACCCACTCTCAGGACAAACTCATTATATGACTGATAGTTGATTTCATCCAAAACGTCAAACATCTCAATGGCGTAGTCTGCTATTGTGCTAAGATGGTCGTAAACAGATTTTTTGGCCTAAAGAGTGGAAGCACATTAAGCAGTTATTATCTATCCTCTTCATTACAATGTACTACATCCATTAACACATGCAAACGGAAACAAAATGACATGCCACCTTGGTACCAATGGTGGGGACGAGGCCCACAGCTGCCATGTATGTACTGCCAATGGTTTTGATTTTCTCTATGTCTTTGTAGCACTCCTTATCCATGAGCTGCAGAACATACATTCAAATTAACACACAAAGCTTCAGTGTAAACCAAACTGAATGTACCAGAGGGGTATGTTCAAAGTTGACAAAAGAAAGAAAACAGCATTTTACCTCATCAAAGTCAGCAATGATCTCATTCAGGAGTCTGAGGCACTCCACTCCCATGTTGTTCCCGTCCAGCTCGATGTAGAAATCATTGAAGTTTGGGATGGAGGCAAACAGGACACCTACTTGTGCATAGGACTGATAATACAGATCCTAATGGGAAAAACAAAGAATACAGTGTAGAAGCATAACATATGTCCAATTATGTTTTCTAATGTTCTTTTTTGTTGTTGTTGTTTTCTGCCTTTTTATCTACCTGTTTTTCTGTCTGTCTGCCTGCCTGTCTATTAGCGAGGCTCACCATGTTCCTGGGGTTCGACATAAGGAAGTGTTGAGCCACGTGTGCGGGCAAAAGGTTGAAGAGAATCCTCCTGTTGTCCAGCTTGACTTTCTCCATGCCATCTCTTTCCTCCTCCGCCTGAGACCACATAAACACACAGAGAAATATACAGAGGCCGCCATGAGAACTGTGGCTTGTTCCACATTTTCACCACACGGGGTCAGTAAAAAACCTTACGAGCCCCACAACATGCACTAATGTCTGTGTCATAGTTGGACTATCAATACACTTGGGTACTTTACTCAATCAATAATGCTAGGTAAAGGGTTAAAGAGCTTAAAAATCAGCTTTTGCCTCAACACTTTAGGCCCACTATGCAAAACAGTCATTTTTCACACTTTTGATGCCAAATGAGACCAAGCAAAAACAAGCTTCTTACCCTTGTTTTTGCCAAAGAACAGACAGCTGGTAGCCTATAAATACAAATCCTCCCAACATAGCCCAATAGTTATATATACCATAGCTGTAATGAAAGCATTTCTACGGTATACCTCTGTGTCTACCCTCTCTGCCCCTCTCTCAAATACATGGACACATAGAGACACACGCTTCCTGACCTGCACAGCCCATAGAAAGTCCAGGCGTAGTTTGAGGTCAAGTTGCCTGGAGTGGAGGGCCAGGGCACTGACAAAGAGCAACAAAGACAGGATGGGCTCGTAGCCCCGGATGTGGAAGGACCCCCCACTGTGGAAGAGACCGACACACAAGTCAGCACTGGACTGGACCACACAGAAGACTACACAGGCGGGTGGAATGGACCCCCCACAGTGTCAAGAGCAATCGTGAGTAAAACTTTACTTGTGAAATTATGAAAACAATGATTTCTAAGGGCCAACATGAAAACATTAAATTAAACTTATGAATTATGAAAGGCTTAAATGTGCTGGACCATACAATATCATATCATTTGCTGTTGCATTAGCTGTATTTGATCAATATTAGCTTTTAAAAAAAGAGATCTTTTATCCTAATAACCTTAGCAAATTCAACATAATCATTTTTCAGGGGCACGTTTATGATCTGGGCTCTGACAAAATTGGCCAGGCCCCTCAGTACTGGGTTGAAACAGCTAATGCGCTCCCATCATCCAGCCCACATTGTCCTTTCAGGCTTCTGATTTGGAACTAATGAGCACATGTGCTGCTTCAAAGAGTGGAAAATGAAAGAGTGTGTGGGCTGAAGACAAGCAAAGACTCCTCCACACACACACACATACGTACATCTCAGCACATGTACTGTAAACGCTCTTTTAAACTCCTGGTTTTCTGCTGCTTCAGTGCATCAAACAAACACTAAACCCGCTGCTTCACATTCACAGCCAATCACTGCCTCTGATCCTTGAATGATGCACGATGACAACCGGACCTCACTCTGAGCTCTGATGGGATGTGGGCATTGTTGCCATGTCACTTCAGGAAATGACAGAAATAAAAGAAGTGCAAACAAGCACAAGTTGTTTGCCTGATTATGTGTGCGTCTGGTGTGCGTGGTCATGTTGCGTTGTGAACCTCACCCTGCAGTCTTGCGGAAGCCGCTGAGCTCCAACACGGTGACATACAGCACCCCCAGAAGGAGCATTAGCGCCATCTTCGGCAGCCAGGACACCCGCAGGAAAAGCGCCAGGGTGAGGGTGCCCACCACACAGGAAAGAAAGGCGTAGCGGGCACCATCACAAGGCAGCTCCGCCATGGTGTGGTTGGCTCCGCTGTCCAAATCAATGATGACGATGGAGCTGTTTGTGTTGGCAATGCTCCACAACCAGGGCATACAGCCCACCTATCAGAGACAAACAGGGGGATACATGAGCTTATAGATGGTAGGATATTAATAAACCAAAAAGGAACAACAAGTACAGCTCAAAACATGCAACATTTTTCTCACTGGTTGGCCAGTAAGGTGGCAGATGACATTTTTACCACTTACCACACAGGCCTGGGCCACAGCGTAGATTAAGAGCACTATGAGAATACAGAGAGCAGTGCGAATCTGAATGGTCAGGCACCCTGGAAAACACTGAGAGACAAAGACAAGGAAATAAAGATAAAGGTGACAGACAGCATGAGGAACACTAAATTATATTTTAAAAATAACATTCATATTGTAGATATATATTGCTTTTATTATTGTGTTCATACAAGGAACAGCATGAGGAAAAAAGGCTTGAAATCAAGCTGATGTGCAGACAGAAAGTGGCAGCATGAGGGAAGTGAGGTGAGTAAAGAACAGAGATAAAAAGAGAGCGAGAACATGAACCGATAAAGAAAAAAACTTTCAAACTCGTGGTCAGGAGCTTTAAGGACGACCATCAGCCTCAACAAAAGCTGAAATTAATACACCAGCCATCTGCGTTTAAATACCATACAGGGGCTAAGAAAGTAATCTTGAAGACACTGAATACTGAATTGTTATTACAAGGCTTTATAAAATACGTCAGCAAAAACATAAAATGAATAAAGTTTAACTTGCCAGCTCCGTCAGTAGTAAAAGTGGATGCAGGGATAAAAAGTGAATCATAAAAGAATGACCTTCTCTCAGGTAAAGTGAGGATAAGAGTGCATCTTTATTTACCTGTACTCTAGTGATATGCAGGTACATGATACAAGCTACTAGGAAACAGATGCAGAAGACGAGAAGGACTAGTATCAGTGTGCCCCTGAGTGGAAAAAGAGGAGAGAGGAAGATGGCGGGGTTAGTTATAAAGTCAAAGATCTCTGTAACTGAAAGAGTCAATTAAAGAGGTAAGAAGAGAGAGAAAAAGCAACTGTGAGAGGAAGGGACAACAATAGGACCAGCTGTACATACTGTGGTATGATGAGAAGATAGACAAGGCCAAACAAGGCAGCTAGGATCAGAGAGAGGACCACCGCGCTGGTGAAGTACTCATCAGGAACCTGGTGGTACTATGTGATGACCAGATAAGTGTGAGTAACAAAACATTACGCAACAGCGTTCATTCAGAGGCCTCATCCAAAACAAGTCTGCAGTGCCTAAAGCCCCTCACCCTCTGTTCGCGCTCAGAGCACTTATACATGAGTGTGAGGACGTTGAGGTCTGCCGTGTCTGACTCAGTCTGGCGGGCCTCGATCAGCCGACCGATGTAGCGGTTGACCCGGGTTCTGGGGCTGCTCTGGATCAGGTTAGCCTGGTTGGCGTTGGAACGATTCCTCAGCTTCTGTGGAGCCGTCCTCATGGCCCTCCGCTGGTGGGATGAAAGATGAAAAACAGCAGTGTGATAAATAGGCTGCCATGCAGCGCACTTTGTTCTCTGCACTACTGGAGTATTATCATATTAGGAACAAGGGTGAATAAGCATCAACAATAAACACAAGCAGCTGATTATACTTTCAAAGTAGGACATCGTCCTCACACTTAACTTCATTACTGAATGCACCCCGCTGTGTCTTCAGCAGCCAAAGTGAGCAGTTTTACAAAACAGTGGGCACTGGAGCAAAGAGATTTAACATGGCAGTATAGATGTTTGTGTGTATACAGTGTGTGTGTGTGTGTGTGTGTAGGTCGGTGTGGGTACATGTATCTTGAGCATGCTGGATGAATTGTGTAGCTAAGTGGCACAGTAGGGAGGCACAGGGTGAGCAGGGATCACCAGAGTGTTCATGAGTTCATGGCATGACATGAACATGTACAGCCCACTGACTTCTAGATTTCTTCCTTTTCTTTCCTCTCTTCCGTCCCTCTTTCTGTCTCTTCTTCCTTATTCCCTGCTTTCTTTCTCTGCTTCAATATGTTCTTCCTTCTTTCTAACTCCATTTTTTCCTTCCCTGCTTCAGGAAACTCTTCCTCCGGTTCTATATATTCTTCTTTTCTTCCTCCCTTCTTTCCTTCATTAACTTTCTTTATTACCACCTTCCCTCCTTCTGTAAATTCGTCTTCACTACCTTCCCTCCTTCTATTCCTCCTTCATTCCTTATTTCCTTTCTTGCTTCTGCCTGTTCATCTTTACCTCCTCCTTCACTTCCCTGCTTCATCTTTTCTTCCTTACTTCCTTCTCTTTTTCTCCTTCCCCTTCCCTCCTTCCATTCAGTCTTTCTTCCTTCTCTTTCTCCCCATTTCCATCTATTATTTCTCTGTGACTCCCTCATGTTCTCGTCTTGTGTTATTCATAAGGCAGTAGCACAGTGGCCTGCAGATACTGACTTCTCCTTACGTCCTATATTGTGCAAAATGTAGCACAGGACACATCATGCAGACATGTCTGCTGCACCAAAAATCCTATTCATTCATCCCCTGTCCCTCATATTGCTCCCCAGTCGTGCCTTGAATACATATGTCATTTCACACAGCTGAAGAGTGTGTGGTCTGAATGTGAAATTGCCATTCAGTGGAAGGTGTATGCATGACTTAACCTGTCACCCCTTTCGCTTTTCTCCATTTGTCTGTTTCATACTAATCTGCCTTCTGTCTATGCTGTGAGGATGTTGTCATTACTGGTAATGCAGGTATAAGTGGAGACACAAACATGTGGTGTGAGGGAAAGATCTACTGGATGCAGCAACTGAGGGCAACATAATAAAAGCGGGAAGATGATGCTAAATTAAATGTTAAAAATTTCAGCAAACAGCTCTTCACATACATGTAACACCCTCTGGAGTTATCCAAAATTGCGTGTGCACACATACACACACACACACACACACACACACACACACACACACACACACTGTATTACTATACCTGTGAGGACATTAATTTGATATAAATCAATTCTCAGATGTTTGTCCTGACCTTCACTGCCACAACCCTAAACTTAGTCTTAACTCTCATATAATTGATCAAAATTAAGCAAAGGTGTGAACCAGTTTTATGTCCCTACAATGTAACAAATACATAGCACACACACACACACACGAACATACACACAGACGTACACACAACCGCAAATCTGGATTAAAACAGCTGGTGCAAGAATTGTACAGATGCCAGGCCACAGGATTTCTTTCCAGGCACACAAGGTTAAATAAGCTCTTTGACATTTAGCCAGATTGCCAGTGTTGCGAGGGTCATGGTATGTTGGTCTCTGGCAGGAGCAACATGCTGAGGTCATTATAGCTGATAGGATCGTGCACTCTGAACACACCTCACCATCACTCCCTACCTTCTTATGATGTAGTACACATCCTGTGAAAGCCATACATTTATTTACTGACAGTTGCAAGAACATGTTTTTCGAAGCCTTTTGACTGGGAATCCTGAATTGTTTTCTGCTAAACAGTGGTTAGCTATTTCCGCTAATTCATAACACATAGATAAACAAGATCTTATATAACACATAACATGCAAAAACACATTTAAGATGGCTGTACTGTGAAAATATACAGTGTTTAATGAGCTGACAAAGCACATAGGCATAACAGCTATGGACACAGGAGCTTTTCTTGCAAATGCTAATATCTACTGTCTGTCCATGAGCTCACATTAAAAAAGCCACTGAACCAGGGAGAAAACCAGGACAACACATTATTGCTCCTCGAATGTTTGCCAAAGATGCCTATGATGTTCCACAACCCTTCTCGGTTGGAACAGTGTTCTGTGGAGCTTAAGCTCGCGTCTTAAGCTAATAAAAATTTGCAATGTGGAAAGGCAGAGTCAGAGCCCTGAGGTTAAGCTCACTGAAATACTCTAACATGACTTGAAGCCAAAGCCTCTAAGAATATAGAATAAATAAAATAATAATTGCTGTACAAATCTACACAAAGCATTTGCCTGAAAGATGTCTATAGTACAGTATATAACCTATACTGTAATGATTAAATCTGAATAAACAGACTTTCTTGTGATTAAATAAAGGGATCGAGCCACATTTAGGAGCTTGTAGAAATCCAGGTAATTCAAACAAACCTTTCCTAGCTATTTTCCACTATTACAAGTCTAGACAATCACACTGTATACTGTTTTAGTCACTACACAGCACGAACAAACACAGAAACGTCAACACAGACACTGAGAGTTTATACCTTATCCCCGTCCTCGCAGTTCATGACATTGGAGAAGGGAATCTCAGCCTTGAACATCTTCCTGCAGTGCATAAGTTGCACTAGTAAGTAGCACACAGTTTTGAACTTCATCTTTTTGGCGGGCTTTATATCCGAAAGAATCAATCCTGGGAATATCTGTCACCAGATAAGAAATGGGAACAAGGATTAAGTCATGATATCCCACACAGTAATATATATTATGTAAAGGTCAATTACTCATGCACAGGCATTGGAGAGTATGCATGTGCACTCATGCTCATGCACACACACGCATGCAGTCATTATTATCAGGTTCAGGAATTTAGCTGGAAAGTGGTTAAAATAAGGTAGGTCAATCCCTTTGGTGGTTTTAATAATTTTATTACTCTGATGCCCTCGTTTCTCTTCCATAATACTATTTTAGAAAACTTGATGAACATCTAGCATATGACAAAGGGTTTGAGGAGATGTCTGTGTGTCATTTGTAGTAAGAAATATGCATTTTGTTTGATGCACAAAGTTGAAAGTGTGTCCCTAAGCAGCAGCAATTAAAGACACTATAGCAGAGAGAGTAGCAGCCTATCCAACACAGCTTAGTCCGGGCACATCTCTCTCTGAGCCATGCCTTTGATGAAGTCTAACCATCAGCTCTATTAAGAGGATTAGCAAAGTCTCCCGCATATCAAAGAAAAATACACGCAACTGAGATGTTACAAGTTCACATAAGGACCACATGTAACCTATGCGCAAGTCTTATCTTGCATAACATGAAACCTGCTGCAAGAAATAACGATGAGGAGAGGTACAGGAGAGGAGAGGAGAGGAGAGGAGAGGAAAGGAAAGGAAAGGAAAGGAAAGGAAAGGAAAGGAAAGGAAAGGAAAGGAGAGAAGAGGAGAGGAGAGGAGGCCTGATGGATACAGAGACAAGACTGAAATTCCCTCTCCAGCTGCTTGTTGCACATCTGTTGGAGATGTGCGTGTGTATGTGTATACATTGACCCACACACATATCTCTGTAGGTTTGTCGGACAGTACAGATTTGAGATGATAGATGCCAGAGGCTGTTTTTTTTTTCTTTCTCTTTGTAGCCCAGTCCAATCCATTACAGGCTGGAAGTGAGATTAGCTCAACAACAAATGTGTGGGAGCTCCATCATACAGTGCTGGATGTTGTAGTCAGACTATATTTCTATTTGAAGGATGGCTTTATTGTAGATATTGGTACAGAGGTACAGAGGAAGACAGTTCAAGATAAGCCTGCTTTGTCAACCTAGCCTACTCTGATTTGCAACATGGGTCCATTAATATGGATTAGCATATAACCTGCAGAAGCTTTGCTAATGTGTACAGTACAGGGCAAGGCCTAGAAGGAAGTCTCATCTTAACATACATCTGATTTGGAGCTATTGATGTCATCTTAGTCATTTTCCTCATAGAAATACATGCAGTATCTGGAATACATGTTCCTCAGTATAGAATAACAATACGATACCTTCCGACGGTGAGATGGCACAATAAAGAAGGTTTCAATTTCATGTTTTTGGAGGAAGGCGTTTCTTTCATGACCGTTTCCAGGCTCCACCTCATAGTCTCCATTTAGGCACTCCAGTGTAGATCTGGTGATGTGGACTTTCCTGTGGCACAAACAGGGCAGGCATAGCACATAACATCTCTCATAGCCAGTGCAGCTGCAGAGACATTTGGCACAAACAGTTCTGAGCAGGTCACCTGCAGAAGATTCAGCTGCTACAGGAGACTGTGAAAATAGG
The DNA here is from genome assembly GCF_046630095.1 of Trachinotus anak. NCBI lineage: Eukaryota > Metazoa > Chordata > Actinopteri > Carangiformes > Carangidae > Trachinotus > Trachinotus anak. Next base: position 15,219,133 of record NW_027273863.1, read on the forward strand.
GGCTAAAATCCTGCTCCCACAAGTATTTTTGCAAATATGAGAATATGTCAAGACTAAGTATTCTTTTCAATTATTTCATTTAAGCTGCTGTGATCAGGGTCATGATCGGTTCTGACAATTGAATTTTTCTGTAAACACGTAAAAAGTTTGCCTTGTTTAATAAGTTACTGGTATGTTTGCATCAAAAAAAATGCTATTGAGTCCAACAACTATTGGATACCATTTGAAAAAGCCGCATCTTACCGTAAAAAAAAATTGGAAGAGACAATATTATATCTAATAATTTGATTGTTCCATTGATTCTGCATTCTACATTGGTGATCCTGCATTTTTTTGCTAGCAAGACTAGCAATCACTTTGTGGAAACTAGTGGTCATCCAAATAGAAAACTATAAATAAAGAATGACAAAAAAAAAAAAAACCTAAAGAATAAAAGCAGATATGGTATATTTGTAGGGCACAACTATAGAGGAGTCAAAGAAAACTGTTGTCCACAGCTCTTGAGGTTCATGTTCATATAAAATGTTAAGTACTCACCCAGGTAGTCCTCCAGCCTCCATCACATTGGCCAGGGTCACATCATTGGACCAAACATCATATTGCCATTTCCTGAGGCCCAGCACTCCGCAGAGCACCCGACCTGTATGCAAGCCCACGCGCATGTTTAGGTTGACTTCTGTGGCCTCTGCTACTGACCTGCAGGGGCAGAACATGAGTGCTGGAGTGAGGTCATATCTATATCTATATCTATAGTTATAGCTATATCTTTTAATTAGAAAGAACCTATGAAACCAGCACAAAAGATGCACTTGGCTAAGTCCAACCACAGACAAACATAAAATCGGTAAATCTGTGAGACAGGTATTAGTGCTTGTTCTCAGTCAGCAATCCAACCTATCAAAGGTAAGACCACCCTTTATGCATTGTTACTATAACGTCGTAATATTCACTATTAAAAGCAATATTTATGTATAATGACTAAAATACTGGAGACCACCATGAATTCAGAATAATGTAAAAATCTGTACCTACAAGCACTCTTTGTAAAAAAAAAGACGTGGCAATCTGTCAGGAAGCAGACAGGGAACACATGCTCTTCAAATATACATACCAAAATAGACTGAAGAACAAAACAAAACTGCCAAGCCGGTCATTTTTATTTAATCAGTGTTGAGGAAAAAGTCTAATCTTAATTAACAGGCTTCCAGTCAAGTCATGAAAGTAACTGATTCAATCTTCTGCTGCATCTCAATCTCTCACTGTCTTTTCATCCTTTTTCCAAACTGTGCAGGGTATGCATGGGAAATAAGCTTTTTTGAGAGTAGAATAGCTCTTTTTTGATCCATTAAAATGTTTTCTCTCAGCCAACCGCAGTTCTTCCCCTCAGATGTTCAGTGTTAGAATTCACTCACAGCACACATGGCTAGTCAGGCTGCAGTTTGCCCTACTTGAAGGAAATCTCTCATTATGGACTCAGTTAAATACTGGGCACTGAATAAAATAAAGATCACAGTCTCTTCCAGCCTCTACAGTGCCTGTTTGGAAGCATATTCTATTATAAAGATAGTGATGATTTCATTCATTTACAGGTAGAAAAATGAATGTCATTTCAGTACGTCAATAAAATTGTGATCACTCACGTTATGGTGTCAATCATGTCCAGACCCATCTCTACACAGCAGTGGGCATGGTCAGTCTTGGGTTGGGTCAGTCCAGACACACAGTAGTAACAATCCCCCAGGATCTTAATCCTGCGACAGTGGTTCTCCTGTCAATCAAAAAGACGGAGTGGAGAGAGAAAAAAGTGATTCTATGGCTTCCTACATAAATAATGAGCCAATATGAGCCAGTCAGTGATAAAACTCCTCTTTACCTCCTCATTTCATCAAACACAAACTGGTGCTATAGGAGTTAGGCCCTCTTAAAGAATGAAAATTGAACCTTTAGTCACCATGGCAAGCTTAGTAATTGGTCAAAACTTCACAACAGGGTACAAAATGCACCTTTCCTCCATTTTAATCAAAGTTGCAAAAGAGGGTTTTGAGACCAGTGGTGCTAAAGTCAAAAATTCTAACATTTAATTATAGTTTATCCATTATACTGATCCATATCCATCAGCATAAGTCTAGCTTCAAGCTATCCATCACTGCACTTGCCAAGGTCGAGTGAGTTCATGGTGAAGGAGAAATGGCTTTTTAAAACTTAGAAGGTTTTACCTTAAATTTTAGAACTTTTACAATAACACTGCAGCGTTTATAATGTGTCAAAAAATGTATTAGGCAGAGTACACTGGCAATGGCTGAGATTTAGAGAAACTACAATTACAACAATGCAGTTCTCTTAGAATAGCTTCATATTTGGCATACAGACATCATCAAACTCTTGCTTTAAGTCTCTTTGTACTCATTGATGGATGGCCCTGGATCAGATTAGTGTTTTATGCGAGTGTGGTTGTTTGACAGCATGGACATAAAGACATGCCAATGACATCACCTGCTGTGTGGCCACATAGTTCAAATCAGACAGATGGAGGCAACAGAAAGTTGGCTTTTTATCACTGCTGCTACATGGATGTACCCAACCACATCTGTAAAGGCTGACAGCCGTTCATCAGTAACAGATAAACTGAGAGTGACTCCATGAATAGGAGAGGCCTACATGGCCAGATTCTGAACTTACACCGACACTGAAATGGTTCCCACGACACAGCACTAAATCAACGGATCAATTTCACTTTAGGGAATAAGGTGAGTCACTCGCTCACTTTTTAGGGACAATAAGCAGTGGCATGAAAAGGCGGCTTACAAATAGGCTATAACCCATTATTAGAGGATATGAGCAACAGACGTTCATTTTACCAGGGAGACCGGGGTTACCATGGACGCCTTCTCATAACCCTTTATTGTTTCCATGGAGGTAATGGGATCACTGCCCATGTGTGTGAAGAGCACAAAAGACTCATAATTATGCACATCGATGGGCACAAGACAAGACGGATGCTCTATTTTTAACAGGCGAGCTATGAGAGTTTTTTTAGAAAACAGTGAAAGCCACTACTATCGTATCGCTTTACATGCTGTGGTCATGCTTTCTGAGTGCTCGGTGACATGGAGGCAAATGTGCCGTTCATGTAAAATACATTCTTAGGCACAAAGGTAAATATGGTACAAACTGCTGAGCAGCTGAGGAAGATGTTTTCTGTTTAAATATAACCCTCAATATTGAATATAAAATTGAAATAGTAACCATTGATCTCAGATGAGATACTATAATTAAAAGTAAGATTACGGTTACTTACTTCTTATCAACATGTGTTAGTTTCACACAATGTTTAATATATTTATAATGAAAAAATATTATTATTTAGAAATTACATGTCTATATCTCACGTACATTTACCATGTTACTTTGCTCTGTAATATGAGGAAACTGCACGGACATGTATGCACATTAGTCTTGAGTATCTTTTGGTCCCGTGATACTTAATTTCCTTCCTGGCAATCCAAATAATTTTATTTAATCTTTTCTTAAAATAAAAAAAAATATTAGAATGAGCTTTGTGCTAAAATTAACAACAAAATATCTTCAACATAATTGGCTCTCAAATTTAGTATCAAGTGAGCTGGATTGTAATGTATTCACTTATACAGCAGCTACTCAACTTCATTGTCATGACACTTAAGTACTGTTCTCTTTCTCATTTTTACTTGATAAAGAAAATACTTTTATTTTTTTTGTAACATAGCCAATGGGGTCTCTTTGGGGTAACTTGGGTCATAGTGGAGAAGGAGCAGATGGTGCTATACATCATTGGCTGAAGTAACAGGAAGCAGGGAAAGCCCTGGTACTTACAGAGTCTCCTACTCTGTACTTTTCCTGTGCTAATCTGCACTGCAAGGGCTTAGGAGCTGATTCAGACCCAAGCAGGATTACCACTGTCATGTGACTGAAGCATTGTGGGCAATCTGGGTGGTCATCAGTGAAGACGAAAGATGGGTACTGTCTATTAGGGTTTTGAACCAGGCCGTGACACCTACTTCAATTTCCATCAGAAAGGAAGAGGATTGTTTTGGATAATTTGTGTCATGTTTTCAGTGAGATTAGAATATATTGAGAGCAGAACCCTTCAAAGTGTGGTGTAGTTGTATTACCAGGCACCTTACATACAGTAATGTGCTGCATATGCTCGCAGGGATGCAAATTAACACTTGAGTGCACACAGACACAGATGGAGACAAAAAGGGAGAAACAAAGCAACAAATACAGGGAAGGGGAACATTCAATAAATGATTATGAAGGAAAAGATGAGCCAGCTGAGAGAAGCAGCAGTTCATTTCCTACAAGTCTCCAAAGGAGAGAGCAGCAGTGTTTGATGCAAAGACAAAGATCAGTGCCGTGTACGCACTGTTGATGGGGCTAAAGATTAGGGCCTCCACTCCTGTAACTTTGGGAAGCTGAAAGGACATGGGGCAGAATGTGTGCTTGCTGCTGTCTGTCTCTGAACCTGCCCTCTGTTGGCTATAACACTGTAGAGTACACTGTAAAACCAGCTGAGAAAGACTTTTCTTCATTCAAATTAAAAGCAATTGCACTGTTTTATGCATTTTGTATCAGGCTATTACATTTTTCACAACATTTTTCCAATCTGCCTTAGCTTGGTGAAGGATTTCACGTCAACATTTCATCAATATAGGCAGACAGTGATTCATTGCAATGGGCCTCTGTTGGGCAAAATCTTTAGGAGCGCCATAGAAGTTCCCTCAACATTTTCCCCCCTCTGCACTGACTTCTCTCCATCTCTGCCTGCATGCAAGCAAGCACGCGGTGACAAGGCATTTCCCTTTTTGTCAGCAGCTTTCTTATTGAATTAATGTACACTCAATTATGTGCAACAGCAAGTGAATAATATATCAACACTTCCTCCACCCACCTCAACCTGGTGGGTAGGAGTGAGCGGGTGTTGGAAATCTGTGAAGTAAGTCTATTAATGTAGATATATTTAACAGATATGACAAATAACAAATGCTCAGTGTTTTATTTATTGAGGTTTTTTTCATGGATGCCACCGGTTGTCTGAACATTTGATCGAAGCTGGAAACAAGGAACATTTTTATTTGTTTATTTTTTATTTTTGAAATGATTTTACAAATTGGTTGAAAAAAATTTGGCTAGCTGTAAATACACACACTTCAGACACCCAAGTAGCCTGCAGTATATGTGTGTGTGCAAACACATACACACATTCTGAATCAGCTCTAAGACAGAACACTGTAATCTCACGAATTAGTAATACAGCAGATATGGAAATATAATAATATATATATTAGCCGAATGCAGCCTTTCCGTGAAATGAGTATCTATCTGAGCAATCCCTATGAACTGTAACAGAGACTCTTTTTTGTCTCTGGATGAACACTGATGATTCTACAGTGATGTCATCAGGGTTATCTTTCTGTGTGTGCTCGAAGACAATAAACAGAAAAGGCAGCGTTATAAACTGGGGCTGTGTGGTTTAAAAGACCAGTACTCTCAGCAGTACAGGGAGAGTCTAGCAAAAGATGCTAGAGATGCATTATGGGAAGTGTAGGATCCAGTCAGGATATCTTAAACTGTAGCTCATTTAAGTCCCCCAGCATTATGAAAGGACACATCACTTCATGGTATGTTCACCGCAATAGCAACCATCCTCATGATTTCTTTTTCTTTTCTTTTTTATTTCGATTTTTTTTTAAAGCTGGGTTGTTTGGTTTGGGCTTTGCTCCAGTTTGCAATTTTTAGCACACAGGCATCTGAGGGAAGCTGAAGGACTTGACAGTGATCCCTGCACCTGTTGATGAGACAAACCCAAACAGGGTTATTTGAGTTGTGCTTACACCCAGACTTTAGTTTCTGGCAGGCAGCTGTCACGGTGTGGGCAGTGAACAGTCTTTTTACTTAGTCTAAAAAAAAAATACAGTTGTTTTTTTTTTTTGCTAGCATCTTAACCGGTGGTATTACTTTTGCGATCTATTTTTCTTGGCAAAAAGATTTTGTATTATGTAAACCCGCAGATGTACAAATGATCTATAAGGCTGTTTGAATGGGGCTTTCAAAGTTAATTTTCTTGCAAAATAACACTTTCCTTGCAAATATAATTGTCTGTAGTTCCACCATTTTGGGAATGTATACAAGAACTAGTTTCCTCACAAAGAGGCAGCACAAATGAAATTACACCTCAGGCTACCTATGACTAGATGAGTTTTAGCTTTGTCAGTTCTTCCAGGTAGATAAGATTAGAAAATCTTTATTGTCCCTTTGGGGCAATTTGGTCTGCAACAGTAGTCAACACAGCCAATAGACATCATAAAATAAAATAATACAAGGAATAGATACATAAATTGGTCTAACATATAGTAGATGTCAGCATAATAAGTTGCAGTGAGATATGAAGCACTAAGAGTCCATCAGTATTTGTTACAGCTGACGGGACAAATGATTTCAAATATCTGTTTGATTTGGCCCTCCATGTGAAAGGAATACCGCCTCCCTGATGGCAGGAGATAAAACTCTGTGTGGAGAGGGTGATGAGGTCTGCCAACATGACCTTTGCCCTCTAACTTGATAAACACGGCCAAGATCATTCAAGTTAGTGCCAATGATCTTTTGGCAAAGTTTAACACTATTTCCCAGTCTATTTTTGTTAACCATGCTGAGGTTGTTGAACTGACAGAAAGTCATTGCAAAAGTTAAACTTGACCAGATAAAAGGTGAAAAACGCTCTCAAGAGCAATCTGTCAACATTAAAACCCCTCAACTTTTGCAAGACGAACAGTCTCTGATTGGCCCTTTTGGTTTCGAAGTCAGTGTTGGCTTTAAAAGTCCTTTAATCATCCAGAATGGTGCCCAGGTACTTATATTGGCAGTTAATGAAGTACTTACAGTATAATAAAATAATAATTCTGACAACTGAATGTCAGATATGCTCCTTGGGTGAACTGTTATTCTCTTAAAAATAGTAGGAAAAAGAAATGACTCAAGGATACAAATATGGCAATGAATTATCAAAACTTAAGCGTGCATTCATGCACTGCACATGTGATGCAGGATGTTTTGTAAGCTTTCACAGTCATACACGAGTGAATGAAAAGGGAACTCTGACTTGTCGAGGAAGTCAGAGACAGTAGATAGATACATCATTGAGCCATCCTAAAAATGGAAACATGAGAGAGGAAGAGAGTGCAGAGAACCATGGGGCATAAAAGACACAGTTGAGGGAAGTAGGCTGCTGCATGTCAATCAAAAAGCTGAGAGACAAGGAGCGGAGGAGTCTGAAAGCTGTGATGCAGGGAGGTGTTGCGAGAGGAGAGAAAAGAGAGACAAGAATGAAAAGCTTTGTGAATCTCTGCCATGGAAACGGCAGCAACACACACACACACACACACACACACACACACACACACACACACACACACACACACACACACACACACACACACACATACATACATACATACATACATACATGCATACAGACACTAAAGTACATCCAGTCCAGAGCTAACTAATGTATTATAGCATCACAACAACCATAAGAGACCCTCTCATAAGAGAAACTGTTGTTTCAGGATGCGGGCAGACTGTTGGAAACCCGGCCAGGGAGAGGAAGAGTTTACAGATTGAGGGGGCCAGTTGGTGTGTCAGTTTACATTCTGGTTATCATTTCTCTTTAAAATGCATCTCCCTCTTCTATTGCTTTCCCTCAAAAACTTGGTCATTTCATCTGTGAATAGAATAACCCCTGTGTCTGGTTTCTATGTCAGCCTGGTGTTATATTTCCACTGTCTCAGCAAAGATCCAGTTTGGGTGGTGATAAAGTGTCCAAGCTTTCCTGAGATGTTTGTGACCCTTGTCTTCACTCTCAGCGGTGGTCGGCAGATTCTCAGCCTGGTGCTGAAGAGTTATAATTTCTCCCAGCTTGTGTTCTCGTGGGTGGTGGGAATCAAACAGAAATACTGATCAGTGTGAGTGGGTTTTCTGCAAACTTCAATTTTCAAGCTACCCCCTCCAAGCTTAATACTGCACAGTCCAAGAAGGCAAGGCTACTGTTTTTCTGTGAATCCTGAAGTAAATTTTCTGCACCATTCGCCGAGTTATTGAGTTCAGAGAAGGTTCTCATTTCTAAACATTATATGAATATTATCAACGTGAGTACTGCCAAAATGGTAAAATATGTAATGAAGAGCCCACAGAGAATTTTACTGTATTCTACACTTCCTCTAAACTTAAGGGGTATTTAGAGTCTTTTAGCTCATTGTTTTGGTTTGTTTTGGTTTTAGAGCCTTGTTTTCAGTAGCAGCATGCGTAAATTAAAGCTAAACCCATTGTATGCTACCTGTTGGTGAACTAGTTGGTGAACATAGTGGAGCATTTAGCAACTGAAAAGGCAAATATTGTAATAGTTAACATTAGTCTGAAATTCTCAACAGTACTGGCCCGTCTCTTTGACACAGGGTGGGTGAACAGAAAAACCATATTCCTTTTGTGAGCATTCGAGATGACTGATATGGATATCAGGTTGAAAAGAGTCCAACTGTTTGTAAATGCTAAAACACAAAAATATTTATAACTGTCTAAGATTACCTTAAGTGATTATGTATGCATGTGGTGTGAAAGTGGTGTGAGTATGTTAGCTACCTAATGTTAAAAAGGAAAGAGGAGGAGAGGAGAGGAGAGGAGAGGAAACTTGGTCTACTACATCAGTGCCACTTTAGGAGAACACTGCGTTCCTGGCTCACTTCCCATGCAGCTTGACAAGTCCAAAGAGTGGACAGGTGGTGTGGGGATGGTGCTGAAATGGTATTATGAGATGATAACCAGTGGCCATGTGGCATCGCCCGTTCTTCGGATGGAACGAGACGAGTCTGCGTGCCCACAGTGACCACAGCTATGAGTCACTGGCACTGCCACTTCCTGCCAAAGTGGATCAGAATGAGTGGGGCTTTGGGTCAGGGCAAGGCTATAACATTTGATGACAGGTTTCATGGCTGGGGACAGCCTTTCAGTGTAACATGAGGCTCCCAGCCAGCAGCAAAGCGGAGATCAGACCAGTCTATTCAGTTGTAACTAAAAGAATGAGACAGCCCAAATCACAACAGCAAGAAAATTGATGTAGCTCAAGACAGCGTCTCTTCTAGCTAAATGACTTTGGGAGACGAAATTGAAAGTGTATCATCCAAAGCCAAATTAAATGTAGCATCTTTGAAATGAATGAATTAAAGCTCTTTGACTTGTTGCCATGACTAGATTTATAAATGAGCGTGTGTGTGTGTGTGTGTGTGTGTGTGTGTGTGTGTGTGTGTGTATTGTAACGCATGGAATCATCTTGTTTTGGCTAATAGCATCTCAGGGTAAAAATGCAACTTTCAGTGAGATAAAGACAGACTGCGGCTGACATAGCAACAAGCAGGTAAAGCAACTGATCCACATTTAATTGAAAAGGCAATGACAACGTGACAATAACAAGTCAAATGAGAAGCGCTCTCTTTTTAGTCAGTTCTAATTTTGTGCAGTGTAAACAAACAAACAAGTTAAAAATAGAACCTCTTAACACAGCCAAGTAAAACCTTCTATGAAAGCAAAAAAGGGTTAGTTGTAATCCTATGGATTAATGGATTTGACAAGGGCATGCGCCTAGTGTAAGTAATAGAGGCCAGATTACATGTAGATAAGGCTGTGGCAGGGTGATCTGCAGGGGCTCAGGACCTTCTCACCAAACAAATATACCGCATGTGTCAGCCAAACTCACACCGCGGGAGAAGAAACACTACTTTTTTTGAGAGGTGTGCTTATTCTGATCAACATGACTTGAAGTAAAAGCACATCAAGAAGACTGTGCAACACCGGTGGTGACAGTGTCACTAGTTTAACCGCAGCGGTCAAACTCGCAGTAAAAGTTGAGCGGATTTTCAGCACTGAAATCAAGAAAGAGTGAAATATTGACAGATGGGGAAGCTGAAATCTTTTCCACATGCCAACCGAGTGTGATTGGGACAAGTACAACTCAGTGGTCGCTTCATTCAGTTCATTCACACAACCAGAGTGGTGGCGAGGTTTAGCCCTGGGTAAATCTGGCCTAGATTATAAAGGTCTGTCAACTCTTCCTCAAATGAAGCGCCGGATAATCATATTAAGCATCATATGGGCTTCCAGTATTCACTGTGACATCATGCTAAGCTGGTACAACAGTGGCATGTGCCAGCAGCCTGTGGCCAAAGCAGGACCCACACACACACACACACACACACACACACACACACACAGCCTTGCCATGTCAAAATGTGCGCACACACAGAAAATGAGCAGCTTTTTATGCCAACAATGACTGTAATTGAGGGATATTTGTTCAGGGAGGGGAAACAGACTCACCGTGGCAAGCTCATCAAACTTTCCAAACAGCTCATTTAGTAGTTTAACCAGCTCCTGGGCTGTGCACTGGGAGGCCAGGCTGGTGAAACCAACTATATCTGCAAACAGGATGCTGTAACAGAGAGAGAAAAGGAGCCATTGAGTCAATGCAGGTTATTTATAGCAGCACGTTATACTGTATCAACGAAACAAGATTATTGGGTGCCAGATAAGATTAGCTCTCAGGAATTTGTTGAAAATGATATTTAGGAGGCCCAAGCCAAAGTCAATTTATACATTCTCGTTGGATAATGTGTTTGCAGCAAACTAATCAAACATTCAAATTAATGACCTGCAGCAGGAAAAATATAAAAAGAGAAAGAGAGAGAGAGAGAGAGAGAGAGCGAGAGAGAGAGAGAGAGAGAGAGAGAGAGAGAAAGAAAGCGAGAGACTGTACCATTCTCTAACTGACTGGCAACACAGTCAAGCAGAGCGACTCAAAATAGAAGCACAGAGCATTCTCACGGGGATCAAGGTGGAGACATGTCCTGTTAGGGAGCTGGAAAGGAGCCGTTCTAGGATATAATGCAACCATCAAGCTGCTGTCACCATCTCCAAGTGAACTTGTATTCCTTTCAGAAAGTTGGTATATGGGACTAAAAGTGCTTGAGGTTTTAAAATTGAATTCAAAAGTAATTCAGCGTTTAGATCCTTGCTGTTTCTTTTCACTTTTGCACTCATGCGGTCAAACTCTTAATTAGCAAAAAGAAGAAATTGAAGTTTTATTTATTTTTCTGCAGTGATAACTACCCCTGCATTAGTGTCCCCCTGGGAGCAGGAAAATTTGGTTCAGGCTAATTGTATTTTGGTTGGTCCAATATCTGTGAAGGTGGGCACCAAAAAGAGTTTCATAACAGCTACACAGGAAGTTCGTTGTGAGTTGATGTTGTTAGCCGTCGTTTTTTGTAGTTAGTCCTGTCTGTGGTTTGAGGCTGAATAACAATGTAACATATGGAGAACTGAGGTTACAGGTCAGCTGTAGTTTACACAGTCTGATATAGACTATAGACTACAACTGGACAACCAATTGAACCATGGAAGAGAGACAGCTAATGCTAATGAGAATAGCAATAGAATCCTAGACACTGTTTCCACAAATAGATCCAAAAATGGCTCTGTTGGGAAAAATGTCCAATTCTGTGCAGCTGCAGTATCATTTTTGATAGTATCTCTTTACACAAAGTTCAAACTTCAAACTTAGCATTAAAGAGTTGGCAAACATTAGTTTCACTTTTTATATACTTGAAGTATTTTCTGTGTCATATATGCTGATTATCTTATTCATCATGTTTCATTATAGCTTGACAATGCACCCCGGGAGGAAAGGTGTTGAAAACTTTTAATATGGTCCTTGTACCCCTGAGAGATCGACTCATTATCAATCTGCATCAGAGCAGAACAGGAACTTTTCCTGTGAAGGATTTGCCCTGAGTGCCGTGTGCCAGCAGAGGGTGTGAAGGGGATTAGTCATCGAACTCTGACTGTCCTGAACAACTTGCATGTCTGCGGCTCTCACTGACGGCACACTGCCGTCTTCATGTGGGCTGGAGTTTTCACAATGTGACAGAGTGCTGGATCTCTAAGAGAGAGCTGCTAAATGTCATTTTGTTGTCTCACAGATGTCACCGTAATGAACGGCAATGGATTCAAATTGTGTGAATGTTTTAATTGGCAAACCATCTGTGGGTGACAAATATTTGGAACATTAAATACTGTGTTAGTGTAAACACTTAAAGTTGAATTCGCTAAAACTCTGAAAAAAAGGCTGAACTTGATGCAATAATGTATTTCAGATCTGTGGGTGAAAATAAAAACACGTCATCACAGTATGGATACATTTGAAGCATCTATAATTGTGCAGTGAATTACCCAACAATAGACCAAAGAGCTGGAAAATTGATTTGGACTGATCAACCTACACAACACATGCCCAGCTATTTATCCAACACAACAAATTTTGTTTCATGACTTCCTCTGGACACAAAACACTTTCATTTTTTTTGTTTGTTTTGAATAGACCGTCTTTTCATCATTTAACCATCAAAATTAAATTGGACTGAAATGTAAACTCAGACAAGCTGCTTGTAAAATGAATCATCATGTCACTGTCCCACTTTACTGATTTGAATTACTAAAATTCTCTATTGTGAATATAAATGTAATTGAATAGAGAAAGGTTGCAAACTCCTCTGTGAAATCATGTTGTTAGATTTGGAGCTGATCACTCATTTATGTGTAGACTGGTGGCTATGAAGAGTCGAGGACTAGTTTTGCTTGTGACAAACAATGTTGTTTCTTTCAGATCCCTGTTTTTGAACCACTACAACATCTGCCTGGAGCAGTGGAGTTACAGTATATTCATTATATTACAGTATAAGATAGTTGCCTTCCACAATTTTTTTTAGGACGATCCCCCATTATGGTTGCTAACAGACTCCTGCATAGTGACATACTGTGTGTCTCAGTCTGTGTTTGGTTCATGAAATGTGTGTGGAAGCAGCAGACTCATTCTCATGATGAACTGTCTTCAGTTCAAGTACTCCTCTGCACATCATTACCTCTGCCAAGCAGGTTATGTTTTCATTCATGTCTGTTTATTTGTCAGCAGGATTGCACAAAAAGTACTGAACTGATTTGCACCAAACTTGGTGGAGGGATGAGACGTGGGTCAGGGAATTTTGGGACAGATCTGGATAATTTAGTATAAATTTGATTTTTTTTTCTCTTAAGACTGGTGCATGTCGTTTGACATTGACCTTGGTGGAAGTCTGTGCTCTGGGTGACCTTCTAGTTGTATAACTCTACATTCTATAACACTTCCCTATCCACAGCCCTTAAAATAGCAAGGTTTGGTTATGTTTTTGTAGGCGGATTTAGGCAGAAGATTTTCTGATCACAAACAAAAGTTTTTGCATTTGTCTTGCTTGAATAATTGATGTACGACTGAAGCTCCTACTATACATGTGGCTGTGCATGAAGCATTAACCTGCCATGTTCGTGCTGCAGAGAGCATCCCATTGAGTGCATGGCGCCAATATCTCATGACCTCCTGTGAATTTCACTGAACACAGTTATTTTTGGCTTTGTTTACTTCATTTCAACCACATGCACACCACAGCGCATGTGCTGTGCACTCCATTCAGAGTGCGGGTCAGCTTTCTAGTGCACCATTGAAGACGCAGTACGCTTTAATGGAAGAGTTATTTAGATCAGAGCAGTCGATGGAGACACTTGAAGAAGAATGAACAAGAAAGTTTTACAGAGACACAGGAATCTGCTGTCATTATAGTGGCGTACTCTGTAAACACTGCACCGCAATCAGCATGTAATATAGGTCGAAAGATGCTTGTAGATTCAAAACGAGCCACAAATATTTGTGTTAGTGACTGCTTATTCAGCTCATAAAAATGTTTATGATTAAGTACCTTAGCAACGTGAGCAACTTGGTCTGCTCAGCACATCATAGAGGTGCATAAATCCAGGGATGCGCAGTCAAAAGGAGAACACATGAGCTCATTCAGTAATTAGTAACTGTATCCACGTGTGCTAGGACAGGCAAACTAAATCATAAAGACAATTATAAATATGAGTGTTGGGTGTGTGCTGAACATGCAGTTCATATCACAAATATCTGGAGCTAACTTCTAACTGCACAGCACTACTTTTAATATGTATGCATGTCTGCATGACATGATTTGAATTCATACATATACATTTGAAGCGGTAAACTGCAGTGATAGTCACTAACACTTTAAGTAGTGGACTTTGTGTAGGTAGGCCACAGTACGAACTTGTGTAGGTAGATATTTGACACAGAATTTGCAGTTGTGTTAAAAATAATTTTCATTGAGTAATCTTAAACCTCGACGGCGCTCACATTTTTATGAGTAGAACGACAGAAAAGCACAGAGGTTGCAGACTGCGGATTTCATCTGGGAACTTCGGCATCTGATTTTAAATGTCCTCCGGCAAAATCTTCAAAGCAAGCAATGCAGCACTCTTGGCAACAGCTATAAGTTACTCTAGACTCAGCATTTTCCTCAACCAAAGCTACTGTACTATACTCACTGCTCGAGGTCAAAACCTCATCCTCAACTAAAGCCTCTGACTCACTAAACTCATCATCTACGGCAGACAAAGGCGCTACAGTTCACATGAGCAAGCCACGTAATACAAACATGATTATTCCTGTGGTAACTTGGCTAATATCTAATATCATCTGATCCAACCTCCCTCACACTCTCATCCATCTTTTCCTCTCCGGTGGCACATATTGGAGGAAAGTTATTCCCCCAGTTATGCTAATCTCCTGTTTGCCTCTGTGGGAGGCCTTACACTGCAGCTATTTTGGCAGATGTGATTTAAATCTAATTACGCAGCAGAAGACACAAGCCACATGGCAACTCAAGGGTTAACTTTGGATGGGCCCCTCTGGAGCGACAGTATGTGGGCAGCGGATGTGCTGACATCGGGCCAACAAGGGGGGTAACACAGGAGAGAGTGCAAGGTGCTTACAATGTATTTTTGAAGGATAAACTGTAATTTCTTCAGTGAGAATGAGCATCTACAAACATTAGGAATCTGCTCCGTCAGTGACCCAAGTAGGTCACCTTTTTTTTTTTTTTTTTTAACATTTCTCTCTGTGAACTCACTCAATCCTCACATTATCCCCATCAGTCGCTTTTTCTAAGAAATACTTAACGTAGCTTCCTACATTCTATGTCAACTGAGCAACAAACAAACACCTCCTCCACCTTGATTGGTGGAAATTCGTCTTTAACTCGCATATTGTGCATATTGACTGTACTGTATGTGTGGGGGTGGAATTAAATGATATAAACATGATGGCAATGCTTGTGAATTAAAAACAAGAGGAGTAGTGAAAATTCATGTCGCATTCAAGAGAGCGCTAAACTATAAATGATGATAAATCTGAAAGCTATTTAATTAAAAGAGCAACGTGATATTAAACAGTGCATGCTCATAATTCATCATTGCTTTCCCGTGATTAATCATTTAAATAATAAGAATGCAATCTATTCTAAGTGACGTGATAAATTAAGAAACAATTTAATTACTGGTGGTTTAAAAATGTCCTCCTTACCGAAATCACTGTTTGTCTCCAGCTCAAGAGCATTTTTATAATCATATCATTATCATATTAGTTACTTTACTTCAAATCCTTATTAATGAAAGTTTATGTCAGTAACATTGCAGATATCTTCTTAAACAAACTTTAGGTTTGTTACTTTTGGAGTCATATTTGTTTTTCAGTGACTGATTACAACAATATCCCCCAGGCTGGAATTTAATCAGATCAAACACTGCCCACAGTCTCAGAGCATAATGGAGAAAACTCTGAGTAAATTGTGCTGCACACTGTTTACTTTCTAATTACAGTCCATCCAAATCACATAAATCATGCATCCAGTCTAGATCACGCTCAAAGGGTGGGGCTATCTGAAGGAGTTCAAGGCACAAAAGCAATCAGCAGAACTCCACTGAGATGTGTCCATATTTGACCATGCCGCACACACACACACACACACACACACACACACAGTGTTATGCAACCAGAATTTAGTCTCCATTGCATTTAATCCCCTGTAGCAACTTAATCCTGGGGCTAAGCAAACTCTCCTGCTCAAGCCTCCCTGCTGCTCTGAGAGCACAGAGGAAAGGAGGGAGAGGAGATAGAAGAGGAAGAAGATAAGAAAGGGAAACTAGGAAATGTTGGAGCATGATGACGGGGTTTTAACAATACAGAAAGAGACACAGACCAACAAGGAGTGATGAGAGGAGGAACTAAAGCAATCTGACTTAGAGATTGCAGAGAGTGGGGCAGCGAACATCAATGTTTTCAAACCTACTGTTTACATTTTTCTGACAAAGGGTTAAATGGCCAATCACAGCTCACTACACCTGCAGGAGTCAGGAGAAGAAGAAGTGCAGGAGCGAGATGCAGATTTACACTGGTGATTTGTAACAAAGCACTGTGCTTGGCTAAACTGATGTTTTTGTACATAACTGAATTTCAATTTGATGCAACTCCATACTTCCACTCTACTTCGCTGTAGAGGCAAATATTGTACTTTTTACTCCACTACATTAATTGACAGCTGTTACCAGCTGTTACCTTCAGAATCAGTTGGTTTGAACAACTCAGTAGTATATAAGGTGGTGAAAATTAGCTCTGTCTTGACTGGCTTTGACATTAAAATGCTGCTTCAATGTAAATGAATCAGTCATAATAACACTGTAATATAACATATGAGATTCTAATGACTTCTTTTATTTTTGATACATTTTGCTGATATTACTTAATTTTATAACATTTTGGATTCTGGACTTCTCTCAAAGGGCGACACGGGGATAGACACAGAGAAAATGCATATTACTTTGTCTTATACAGCTTGAAACAATACAGTGCCGACTATGAGATATATATATATATATATATATATATATATATATATATATATATATGTATATATATTTGTCACACATTTCAGTTAACCTGTGTTTCAATAGCCATAAAACAGTTGGAAGCTTGACAACCATGCAGGACTGAGGAATCTCCTCCTCACTAAGCACTGTGTGATCTGCCTTTCTCTTCCCCCAGAAGGAACCCTAACCCTAACTCCAGAAATCTTGTCGCTCCTGGGGGCTGCTTCGATATGACGGTCCGGAAGTTAGCAATAGCACCACTGGCATATTAGCCTTAGCACAGGAAAAATATGATCAGATTATGACCTTGACATCAGTAGTTGTTGAATTAATTCCTTGTAGCCGCTAATAGTACACAAGTATCTTTGCCATTCAGTGTTATGTGGACTGAGTCAGGGGTTGAACCGTGATATTCAGTGTGAAGAATTAAACATTTCGGTTTTTGCAGCCTGGGGCAGTGTTAATGTTTCAGGATGCTGTTGGGTCAGATCACACTATATTGTGTAGCCTTCAGTATTCTTCCCAAAGGACATGTTTGGTCAAGTTATTCAGCTCCTCTTTAGCACACACTGTAATGCACTGAGACAGCATTTATTCCACCATTTCAGCTGGAAATTATCCCATGAGGAGAATGGAGTATCTCCAAATGCCATTGTTAAAAGTAGAATTAGTTAATTCAATTCACAGCTAAAAGGAGTTTAAATACCACTGTGACTCATTCATGGCTGCGCTGGGTTGATGTGAGGATCCTACCTGACATTGTCATGGCGCTGGATGTAGATTTTGTGAAAGATCCTTTCTGGGGGCTTCAGGAAATCCTCTTTCATCTCCATAGCTACGTTCCTGGGCAACAGACTCATTAGCAGGCGCTCCTGAGTGTGTGTGTGTGTGTGTGTGTGTGTGTGTGTGTGTGTGTGCGCACATGGGTGTGTGTTAAAGAGAAAGCGGGAGGGGGGGGGATAAAGTAAGTTTAAATATACATTTATACAATCAAATACAGCAAAGTTATCAGAGAACAAAGTGTTAGTAGCAATAAGAAATGTGCCAGACAAAAAGGTATGAAATATAACAGAAATGAATAATGTGTCAAAATGACTCGCAGCATGAGAGAGTGAGCGAGAGAGAGAGAGAGAGAGAGAGAGAATGGGAAAAAGAGAAAAAAAAGACACAGACACACATCTAATTTTACCCATAGTTTCAGCAGTGTACGGGTGCCTGTACCTGCTTCTCGTTCTCGTCCTCCATGCGGAGTCTCTCTTCAATGCAGTTGCGAGCCTGCAGGAAGGCCTTCCTCTGGGCTCGCTCTGTCAGGATGCGCACAAACAGCCCTGACAGGTTGACACTGGTGAACAGCACTGTGTTGGCAACCAACTGCAAACAGAAAAAACATGATACGTTGTTGAAATTCTTCAGTACAGTTGTTAGAAACATATACAGTAGCCTATGAGGAAATAATTAAGAGTTGGCAGTGAATGTACTGACTGTTTGATTTGTACTGTAATCATTCTACTGTATATTTTATGTCCCTTTAAAGACGTGTGCTTAAAAATGATGAGTGAAAAGTGAATTTGTATTTTCACACTTAAAATAATCAAATCATGATTATGCCATTTGCTTATTTGCTTATCATTCTACATTTGAACATTTGTCTGTGTGTATTGGTGCACAATGCATTATTATGGTAACTGTATATGCACATAAGCATGTACATTTGCAATGTGAAAGTGTGTCCCTAATATAAGGTCCTGAAAATGGGATGGAGGAACATCAAATGGGACCTAAAGAGGTTTATATATAGAATTAAATCTGTCTTCTCAATTCCTCATATTCTACGATTTTATGCTTTTGTGCAGCCTTAGCACCTTGCATGCTAGAGTATTAGTATTAAATATATTTTTTTAAATGTACAGTCTTAGATTTTCCTTTTTAGTTTTTTGAGTGTGAAACTGTGTTTCAGTTTTTTCTGTCTTTTCCTATATATTGTGTGCGTATCTGTTCTGTATCTGGGTGGCGAGCCGCTGCATACAATTACTTGAAACCGGCCTGAAAGCACTTTAGAGATAAATGAAGCTGCGTTGAATTGACCTGAATAAATTCACTATAAACTATCCCATCATAAAGTATTACTTACAGAGTGGTTATATACTGTAACTATTCCGATCACAGATTTTCCCTTGATTCCCACATGTATGATGTAACATGTATCAAAACTAAATCAAGCCCAACAAACATCCTCACATATGAGAGATGGGGGAGAGGGTGGCGGGGCATAATATTTCTCTATTTTGGGCGTCTGTGACATTAAAACTTTTGAGAGTCCGTGCTGTGGTTCATCCGTCACATCAGATGCACAGCAGCATGACTGCTTCAACCTTGTGCAGGACACAAAGAAAAGAGAGCTTTTTTTCTACATGACCGAGGTTGGCTGGCTATGACTTTGTACACAAACCAAACACGGTCATATATTCACCTCTAGCATGCAGACAAGCAAGCTGTCACTCTGGGCAATAATTATATATTCATAACAATAAAGGAATTCATTCTCTTCATATCCTAGGCCATTCATCATTAGTGCTTTCTAGGGTGTATTTGACCTCAAGAAAAGCTGTAGCAAATGACATTATCCTTTCCTTATAATGAATATGTTGTCATTTCAGGGGATTCATGTTTCAGAGAGCATCATAAATGTCACACGATGCACACACTATTTCTCAAACGTAACACACATCTAACACCGCAGACTGGCATGTTTTCCATTCCAATGAATAATAGATTGCCTTGAAAAGACTGTTTTTGGCAGCAGCAGTCAGTCTTTGTGCTTGGCACAAGTGCTGGCAAGAGCCAACTAGTTCAAATAAGGCTCAAGTTACTTTGTAGCCTCCAGTGAGTAAATGTAGACATCTGAGTTAAGTGGCGTACGACACTCACTCCTCTGCTTATCGGCGGTGATAACCCCAGTTTGCCTTCAGACGGCAGCTTATTGACCTTATTGCACTGCACTCACTCTAGCAGATATCTCACCCATAGTTTTACGCGGTGAGGATATTACAGCCTTTGCTTTTCAAGGTGGCAATGTATACCTGTAGCATTGTATTGCCTTGTACACTTGACAATACAGCATTCATTTAATATGCATGTCATCACTGTTGCATTTGATGCTAATGGGCAGCGATATAGAAGACAAATTCCCTGAGGTGGGTTGCTTTTTTAGAACAGTTATTGGATTTATATGATGTAAATGGGCTTGGACAGTGCAAAATCTGTTCAGTGTTTAAGCTTTACCTAGACATGCAGGTAATGCCATACAATGTGGCACTAAAAAGAATAGAGCCTATATTCTTGGCAGAGAACATTCAGAACACGTTCGGCTATTACAGAGCATGACAACAAGACTCACAGCTGTATAGGCAACTAGTAATAACCAATTTTTTTCAAGTTATATTCCACACTCCCTTCAGTAATGAGATATTTCAAATAGACTGAGCCATGAAAGCAGACAGTACTGTAGGCTGAGTGCCTGGGACCTAGGTGGGTGGTTGGTGCGAGCCTGGGTTGTGCAGGGTCATGCCACGCAGCTCATCTCTAAGCTTAATGGATTAGCTATCTCTGGTAGTACAGCTAACACTGTCCTTCACATGGCTACGCAGGTATCTCATAGCCTACGTACAGGGAAAACAATCTCCTCGGCAAATACGCTGTCATCATCCGAGGGCGTGCTGAACTGATCAAATCTCAACTTCGTTTTCCAAGGAATGCACAATCTTCATGTAATATGTTGCACGGAGGCAGAAAGGTTCCATTACCCCTGGAGGGTTTGACTGATGTGACATATCTCCTTGCCTCACACCTGATGACAGTCAGAAATGTGAGCGTGCACGGGTGTGTGTTATGTGTGTGTTTCATTGTGACAGAAAAAGGTACAAAGATATAAATGTGCAGAGAGAGGTGTACCAATTTCCATTTCAGCTCTCAAATGACATGCATGACTTTGCCCTCTTTTTCATAACTGCAGCATATAGTGAAAGTGTGGTGTGTGTGTGTGTGTGTGTTTGTCCCTCCGATTTGCCCTACTTCTGGTGCTAGCAGGATGTCACTCTGGTTCTTCATTCCCAGCCTGCTCCTTTAGGGCTGAATCATATCCCCGGGGAAACAGTCATGGGCAGAAAGAATGCTTTGCACACTCATTTTCCCTCTTTCTTTCTTTGTTTTCTTCTTCTGGGCCTACAGGTATGCATAATCACAGCTATAGCCTATCCAGTAGTTCACTATTACTTAAAAAACTCAGTAAATGGGCCATGTAAAATCACTTCCAGGTGGACTATCCGTATATTTAGGAAAAAGAACCCAAGCATATTCACACAGTCTCACTTTGAGTTTGCCCAACACAAGTTAGGACCAAGCTTCTTCATCTAAAATTTTCCTTTATGACAGAGTTGACATGATCTGACTTGTCTTTTTTTTTTTTTTTTTTTTTTTTTTTGTAACCAAAACAGGTCGTGGCAGAATTACACTTTTGTCAAATTTGATCCAAGCCTGAGCAAATCCTATCAAGTCTAACCACAGGGAGCTGTCCTAGGTGCTGAACTGGAGTCTAAATAGTGTGTTTCACTGCATGGGCCTGTTATATTATGTTATGCTGGGTGATGCTGAATTGTGGTGGTGAACATAGGCCTAGCAATAGGGAAAGTATAAATGGTAAAGTAACTGTGATCTGTGCGTAGCATATACATACCGATCTCCACAGTTTCTGTGTTTTCACTGTGACTGAAGTGGCAGTCACAATCAAATGCGAGATGGAGACCATTATTCCAAACAGGACAGCCAAGAGTGTCCGCACAGGTAGGAGCGCGTAGGCGACGAAGGTGACCAGGATGAGCTGCCACATGCCTTGTTCCGGGGACGTCGGCGGCTCCATCCCCATCGCGCCCAGGGAGAAGGGGCAGCAGAGGAAAGAGAAAGTGAAGCCGAAGAGCAGCGTCAGGTTAACAATCTGTTGGAGCTGAGTCACTTGCAGGTACTTGACATTAGTTACGATGAACAGGGAGACGAAGATGACACAGTGGACCGGATGGGACCCCTTGGAGATGGTGAGGCTGGGGCCGGACAGCAACTCCACCACGGCCAGTGTCGAGGACATGAAGATGAGCACGGCCAGGGCTTTGAGGGTGGAGGTCTGCTCCAGCTTCAGGTTGTAGTTCTGGAAGAGGGACTCAAGCTCCTTGCAGTCGAACTCGTCCTCACACACGATGGTGGTCAAAGGGACACCCGGTGGGCAGTGACTTCTCTTCCGCCTGGTTTTGACTTTCTGAAACGGTATTTCCTCCATGCCAGTGCCATTCATAAACTGAATACCTGCTCACGGCGTAGGTCAAACACGGAACACCGGATCCCCCGCCGACACAGACCGGAGCCTACGGTGAGGGTGGGGGGGTGGGAAGAAAAGACGCGCACGGCAGGCTGGAGGCAGAGCGTCCCAGATAGGGGAGACTGGCCGGTGGCCACAGACGCGCTCCTCACTATCCACAGGTTGGATTGTGTTGTTCGGTGAGATCAGCCTCCAAAGAAACATTCATGTCCCGGCTTTTTTTTTTTTTTTTTTTTTTTTTTTTCACGCGATCTGTAAGACAAAATTATTCCCAAAAAATAATAATAATAATAATAATAATTTCAGCATCGGCTTCAGCGCCACATGAAGAGCAGCGCACACGACGTCTAGTTCAGATGGTAACAGCTTTTTGCTGGGCTCAGATAGGATCACGCCTGCGCATTATGAGGTGAAGATAAGACAGGTCTCAGCTACTCAACGCACAGTCAAGACGATTTGACTGGTGCGGCTGCAGAGCGTCCCTCACCCATCTAGCAGGACAGTGCATGCATCATCCATAATAGCAATGTCCTCCTTTTCTTTTCCACCTACACATGCCCTGTTTCCATCATTACACTCTGTGCAATCTAATTTTTACATTTACTGATTCATTTATGCTCTTCCTTTTCCTGACTCCCACACTCACACAGATGCATTAAACACAATGGATGAGAGGGAAGGAGGCAGAATTAATAGATGTCCTGTACATCAGTGTTTTGCGGACCACGATTCATGAAATGCTCACTAGAGATTCTCCCAAGCTGGCAGCTCCTGTAGCCCATTTGGAGGGCTGGCACACACATGGGATAACATGCTTGCATACCATTCATCATGATGATTTCTGTATTGCCAATGAGGCAGCCACCCTCACCCTCACCATCAGCATCCTCTTGGCATTCAGGGGGTGGTGTCTCATTCATTACCAGGGGATGATTAGTCATCCGTCACAGGCTGCCATTGCCATGACCCGTCAGTACCAGGGAGGAGTGTAAGAAAGTGACAGATGGATGGCCCATGCCAAAGTCCAGCACTCCACCATGCTAGGACACTCACACGCCTTCTGCTCTCCTCCCTGGCTCCCTCTCTGTCTCAGCTGTTAGTATTCTAGCATTCACTGATCTAACTCAGCTACAGTGTGACAGGTAAACAAAGAGAGAGAAAAGGATGGGGTGTAGCGAGAGCAGAAAGAGAGAAGTTAAGTATTTGGCACCCTACTAAATTCTGAGACGAAGAGAAAAAGAAGCAGTGCTTTATAAAAGATCAGTCTGGCCACAGAGAAGCATCAAAGCAAGTGTTTTATGGCAAAAAATAATACATGTAAACATGCAATATAGTAAGCATGAATAGTTTCTCTGAGTACAAATCGCTCAGGTAGGTTGATGCTGTATTAGACCTGAATCGATTAATCAATTGACAATCTACTAACCATTTGAATCAATGATCAAGCAAAAATTCTAAAATGTGCAGGTTCACTGCTTTTCTCTGTGTTATATTATTGCAAACACCTACCTTTGGGTTAAATATATATAGGGAATACTGTTGGGTTAAAGATATATAAATAAGATTAAAAAAAAATGCTTTGAATAATAATTTGTGTCACGTATATTAAAAGTTAGAGGCTACTACCTTGTTTAGTGAAGCTCAAACATCCAGGTGACTTAAGAATAATAAAAAGCATTTTTGAGCAGAGAGGAGGGGACTTAAAGATAAAAAAATAATCTATTAATTGATCACAGCAAAATGCTTGCTATCACACTAAATGATTTGTCAGGACACAGCTCTGTTGCTGTCCACAACAGTGGCCCTTACCTTTCCCTCTCATCTGCCCGCCACTCTCATTCCTCCGTGTTATCTATCACTGCTCCTCTGAGAGAAAGATGTGGGACACAGGATATGGGACGTGTTGCTTTTAGGCTGATATTCTGTCGTATCTTCAAGGTTTTTTACTCTTGTTACTTTTCACTGGATTTCATTAGCTGACACACAAGCGCTGACGTGTTGTTGTAGTTTGCCTGTCAGTGACAAGAGACACTGTAGCAAGGCTCTCACGAAGGTGATATGCAAATGAAACACAACAGTGTTGTCATTCGTAGCCGAGGGTGTAATTAATCTGGCATTGATTTCCTGTCATCACCTTAATCGATGTTTCAATATTCCTCATGTAACAGCTCCTAAATTAATCTCAATAATTTGTGCTGTGGTTTTCAGTTGTAGGAGACATCTCACATCCCTTTGATGCAAATGTCAAACTATGCATTCAAAACCCAGATCAAAATCTGACATTCAAATTGCCATTTATGTATCTGCACATGCAGATTTGTACTTTTTTTTTGGGGAGGGGGGGGGGGCGACTGTTGACTGACAGTTGTTTTCTTTGCATGTGTGTGAAGGTGTGCAGTATTTCCCCCAGGACCTCTTGGCCTGTTTGTGGCCATGAACACTGGGGGATAAGAGCAGAGGCATCGTATGGCATAAAAGTGTTATTCCCTCTGCTTTTGATGGCTTCAGGTGTAAGTGCACGGTCACACTCTGCCAGCCCTCATCTTCCGAGAACAAAGAGAGGTCTTATGGGAGTTCACACCACAAAGCTGCTCTCCAAGGGCATTGGACAAGGAGACAGCAGCCTGCTTCCTGCTGCGCGCCTCTCTACAAAAAATCGTCTTCACTTCCTCCGTGTCTGTCTTTCTATTTCTGTCTCTTGATCTTTCATCATGCAAAAAAAAAAATAACAAAAAAAAAGACTCTAAGATGGAAAGACATGAAACAGCTCAGCATCTGAAATGATGTAAAACAGCTGATTATGTTTCTGACATATTTACATTGCAAAACTGTTATTTGAATAACAGCTTGATGACTAAAAAGCCCGAGCTCTCTAGAGCAATTAAAAAATCTTCTCCGCCACATGTCACTTGTATAGCATCTTCCCAAAAGATCATCTATAGCATATAGGGGATCTTAGCAACCAAATTTGTGTCATAGAGAGCCTTTGGTCCATGTCTCACATTTGCCTCTTCTGGTAAACAGAGCAGTGAGAAATGTCATTCTGCTTCCCTCTCAAAAAATGCTTCAAAAAGATTTCCACAGCCTTTAATTCTGCAACCAGCAGGATATTTCTGAATCTGGAAACAGATGGCTCACACACCATTGGTTTGGTCCAGGAAGGGGGACAAGAGGATAAAAAGCGGATGAATGAAAAAAAAAAGCAGAGCAAATAAAAAAAAAATAAAGAATGTTCAGAGCTGCTAAATAGTGCTTTACATTCGCTGTCATCAAGTGATCATCTGTAATGATAGCCCAGAAGCCGAGAAGTCCCACCAGTGTCCAGATGTGGTTAAAGCGCGGCTGGTCTTATAATCACAGACACATTGGCTCAACACCAGCAAATGAAACAGCCAAGAGAGACCCAAAAGGGACTGGCAATGCATGTTGTGAATTAGCTAATGTCAGCCTTAATTAAAATGTGCTAAGAAAAAAAAAAAACAAAAAAAAAAAAACACACACCTTTTCTCATGATTATCAGTCAGGTGTGCTGCTCCTGCTCTCCTCAGAGAAACATGCTACTTAAGAAAAATATTTCAGCTACAAAAGATGGAGAACTCTTTGAGAATATGAGCTTTATATGCATGATATTTTGTTATATTACCTTCATAACATGGTGATGAATTTATTTTTTTTCCTTTACTTATGAAGTAGAATACAAAGCGTAAATCAAATATCGCCACAAGTCAGCTATTTCTCACATAAACCTAAAAGAAATGAGTCCAAATCCAGCCTTGAGCAGGGACCTGCAGAACTCCATTTGTCAGGGCTGAAAACATAATACACACATAATTACCAAATCAAAACTGGACTCGGGGAAAAAAAAAAATCCACAAGCTTATCCTTCATTCAGCACAGAGAATGATTGGTCCCCTCTCATCTAGTAGCACATCTAGTATACAGCCACAAGAGATAAATGCAGAGGTTATGAATCCATGATTCAAATGTAATTCATCTGCTGATGCATTTGTCACTTCAACGACGACAAGGTCATTGACCAGGCTTTGACTGTTTTCTAAAAATTTGCCAAACAAAATCTTGATCTTACACAGTTCAGCTGTGTGTCAAGTCAGTATTGCTAAAGAAATTGTTCGTTGAGAGACAGAGATTATTTGTCAGATACAATCTAGGGAGAAAGTTGACAACATGATGCTGTCAGCCAGTTATTGCTGCTTTTAGAGTCTAGTTAGTGTCCATTATAACAGCAGTGTCTATAATAACATACAGTTGTGGTGTTTTATAATTTGTCTCAAATCACGAATGTTTAAGAATCATAAATATTTGTCAAAAGTAATAAATAAAACATTCATTTTCATTCTTGATTCTGGGCTCAACATCTTCATTCCGACTCAGTGGACTAAGAAATTATGAGGGTTGAGAATATAGTAAAAATATAGTTTATGTTTGACATTATGGGGATTCTTCTCTTAGATCTCTTTTCCTTGGTAAATATTCTATTTAATCTTCAATTTTAACATCTTGACTGAGAAGGAAATGTAAATCAAGGATTGTTCAAAATAACACATAATGTGCTCCCATCAAATGTAAACCTGATCAGAATCTTCCTTTCCCTAAACAGTGTATATGATATCATCCCGTTTTCCCACATGACAGCTTGCTGATTGCAACCTTTTGCTTATCAGCCTACATTATCTGAGGGACATGTTCGGCATCGCCTCCATTACAGACAACACCACCCCTCTAATCATCCACTCACATCAGCATTGCTAATTAGCCCAAGAGCTAGACTATACGGTTTATGGGCACATTTATTGTAATAGTATCCTATGATGCAAAGGGGATTGTGTAAAGAAAGTGACAGGTGTGGATTACCGTTTGGGTGCTTTCTGTCCGGCAACTCACTCCTATCACTCAGACAGATTGGGGCTATGCTATTTTTAAGTGTTGCACTGTAGCCCTGAATCCAGAGGAGCAGACTACTGCAGAGTAGAACCTCCAACTGCTCCGAACACTGAAAAATGAAGAGGCAAGGTCAGAGGCGTGTTTCTAATGACAAAAAGTAACAACTGTGTCTGTTTCGCATGTGTGTCTGTGTGCGAGCTTAGGATGGATCAATAGCCATCAGGTGCATGAGATTCAAGTGCAGCACCCTCCCATAGCGAAATCCTCTTAAAGCTTCTGATAGTTCAAGTAATCTGGGAGAGCCAATGTGTGAGTGTGTATCTGTGTGCATACGTGTGTGTGTGTGTGTGTGTTTGTGTCCAGTACATGTGCCTTGTCCCCTCCCACAATGGCTGTCTTCCAAAGTATCACGTGCTCCACTGAATTGGAGTGCTTGAATTGTCCACTGTGCAGCACATGAGGCAGCAGAGGGAGACAGACAAACAGAGAGGGGGGGGGGGGGGAGACAGACACAGAGGTCTCTGAAAACAACCTGTGAATGTGTTCACTTACAGATGTGGTCATGTGAAACACTGCAGTGATCACAACTGCCTTGGAACTGAAACAGCTCTGCTAGAAATTCAAACCTGGATCTGAAGGAAGGAAAAGTACAATCAAAAGAAGTTTTAAACTGATGGTAAATTACTGTTTACCACAGCTTGGGTCTTGTTTTTTGCACCAAAGTGATTGCTGAAATCTGGGAACACGGTATGCGACATAGCCAGCCTTAGCATTAACAGCTGTTTACTTACCAGTCTGGAAGAAACTTTGCGAGTTCAGCAAAACTTTTTGCTTCACATGGCAAGTGCTGTCTCCAGTGGTGGAAAAAAATGGCTATGTCAACTCTTGTTTTGCTTCTATTTCTGTCACCTCTCTTCTCCTACTGAAGTTAGCATGCTAACCAGCTAGCCCCGGCCTGGTGGACTGTCTCATCACTTTGCTATGCCAAGTCACATGTGGCGTCAAGTCTGCCCTGAAGAAGTGCTGCTCAGGGGGAGTTTCACCACTTCTTGCCTTGCACCTGCAGCGGCAGCTCAAGCTCTTGCCAAGACTGGTAAGTAAACAGTTGTTAATGCTAACGTTGGCTGTGTAGCAGTACAAAACTTACAAATAGCTCCAATGGGGCAAAAAACGCAAGCTGCATTTGGACATAAAAACAAAAGTGAGCACAAATTGATGGTAATGATAATAGGCAAAATGTGTGTGTGTGCACAAGTATGTTTCATTTGACTGTAATCTTTTTTTTACCAGTCACTTTTGCTTTCTCTTTTCCAAATGTGTCTAATTTGGGAGTTAGTTTAAAACCTCTATGATCTGACTTCCTGCAGTTAATACGGTGAGAGCAATGTTAATATTACCAAATCAGAATGATGGGCAAAACTGCAAAAACAGGACACGTGTTAAATGCAACTGGAATTTCTCTTGCTCTAATCCACATTTTTACATTAACAATGAATCAAATGACTGAGTAAGGTGAGCCCACAGAGAATTATCACAGTTCACCTCAACTCAACTCATAGACTGCATCATTGTCTTGGTTTTCTGCTCACAGCTTTGTTTGGTTGGCTTGGTTCAGTCTCACCACTCCCACCAGTGTCCTGTCCAGCTTCAGCAAGCAGCTGTTCTCGGTGAGAAAGCCCAAACCCACTGTACGCTACCTGCCTCTCATGAAACAGCAACCAGACTAAGTTAGAAACTGGCTGCAGAGCAGAGTGGAGAATTTAGCTGTTAAAGAGCCAGATATTTCCCTCAGTAGTTAGTGGAGACAGAAACAGAGCAAGAGGGAATGTGGATGTTGGACTGAGATTCATCAAGTGGCCAGAAACACGACTCCAAACTAATCCTAGTATCGCCCCATGTCTGCTTAAATGGGAAGCTTTTTGCCAACATGTTAGGCATGTCACCTCTGTTAGGTTTTTATGCTGCCCCCAAGTGTCCAAAAGAATCACTGAATGCAGGACTAATTATGTGCCAGTCCATTTGGTTTGTATAATTCTCTACCATTGTGGGATCAATCTGCAAATCTGCCCTTTAAATGATTTGGAGAACAGCTTGTGACAAATTTTTGACTGAGCAAACTCAACTGTAATTCATAAATATAATTTCAACAGGAAATTATAATGTTTGTCCTCCACAAAGTCAAGAGCAACTATTTAATGTAACAATTATTTAAAATGTAAGTACAGATAAAAATTCAAAAATACATATCCATAAACTCTTCAAAAGAGTCTCTAATCCTCTCGGGAGACTAATAGCAACCTGACAGAATATACAGAGATTATACTCGGAAATAGTGTATGTCATAATAAAGCTGACTTTAAGTTGAAGTGAAGCAAAACAAGAAAAAGAGAAAGTGATAGTGAGAGCTAGAGGCAGATGGAAATGCCTGTGATGCTGGTCAACAGACACCCTAGACAATGAATATTGAGTGGGTCCGATGAGGTCAGTTAAAGAGTACTGATCTAGAAAACAAGAAAAAAAACAGAGCAGTTGATGAGACTCAACAACACTTGGAAAGGCCTGATGTTGAATAAGACCTGGATATTGAATTTCAAAGACACAAACAAGATTCAGCAGGAAAGGAGGGGAGAGCTTCCCCTTCTGTGTGCCCTGTGCTGCTGTTCTCATAGGAGTCAAATACTTCTCCGGGCGAGGCGGGGCCGGTGATCAATAACCACGAAAAAGTGGCCGCTAGCCTTGATCCTAATTAGTGCAGGGTTAGAGCAGATTAGCTTGCACCTGAGCCCCTATCTCAGCCATTCTCAAACAACAACTCCCTTCCAATCAGGCTACCTGGAAGCACCAGCATCAGCATAATCCTGGGATGTGCTGTAGGTCAGGGAAAGACACCTTAGTATATGAAACTGGCTTTTCCTCACATCTTGTTTATTGTTCATGTCATTGTGGGAATCTCAAGCCTTCATCACACAGAAGACCAAAAATAAAACAACGAAAAATGTCATGTAGGGTGGGGACAGGTGGGTCTCACAAAGAGTTGTCTGGGGAAGGTGAGTAGTGACATTGCTGCTAAATAATTATGGTTCTCAAGGCAAATGAGGGATTAACTGTAAACCTTTATTGCAACAGGCAAGCCTGTTACACACACAGAGTTCAGGGAAAGGCTAGGAGGAGACCATGAGGAGATTAGTATGTGTTGGTAGCACTGACTGTTTGTGTGTGTGTGTGTTTGCATGCAAGCACGTCGCACAATCCCCAGTCCCCACTCAAGTGTGTGGACGTTGCTATAAATAGAAAACATACCTAGGCCTTCATAAGCCTATGTCTAGTATTACCTGTGGTGGTCTCAAAAATACACCTGCTTCATTTGTACAGTCATCCAATTCTTATGTAACATATTCCTTTCCATAACATAAAGAAGCGTTTTCAAAACCTTAAGACAGGCATTAGACTTCTGGACATTTTCAAGTAAATCACCTAAGTAAGGTTACTAAGGTGGCTCCATTGTGGATGTAACCTGGTTTGAGCATGTTTACAAATATGAGGCAAATAAAATTGAAAGTTTATTGTCCACCAGGCATGTATTCAGATTCAACATTTCTTGACTGTGTTATATTTATGTCAAATACAATTTGAGATCACCTACAAAGCCAAATCAACAGCCTACAAATAAACAAATAAACTACTTATTTCAATTCATTCATATATATTAGGAAGAGTAAAGGTCCTAAGCTTGATCCCTGTGGAACGCCACATTCCAGATTAAAGGGCTGGCCCCTGCTGTTGCGGTCCAGCCAAAAAAGTACAACATAGGATTTGACTATAGCCCTAGTTTGCCCTTCTGGTTAGATGCCTAACTGCATTGTTGTCTCAATACTTTGTGCAATAACAACAAAGTTACATTGAATTATCTAATCTAAATCTAAATCTAATCCAGAACATCTTCTCATTATCTAGCAGCAGTGCAATCAGCCCCCTTTGCTTTATGTGCAATGTGTTCTCTACACTTTAAAACATAGCTATTTCTTTTAGACTCACTCTAGTTATTATTGTGACACTTTTTTAATCAGAAGATGCACAATGTTTTTAAAAACTCTTGTGTATTTAAATACAGATACGACAGACTGAGGCAGGCCATGCTTAATGGACACAGACAAGCTCTGTGTAACTGTGAAGCTACAGTATGTGTATCTGTGTAATGTTCACTGCTCCTCACCCAGCCTGACCTGGTTTGGCCTGACACTTCTGCCAGTCTGCATACAGAAAGAAAAATCACACCAGTACACATACAGCACAAACACACACACAAACACACACACACACACACACACACACACACACACACACACACACACACACACACACAGACACACACAGACACAGACACAGACACAGACACTTTCTTCCCCCTGGTTCAAGTACATGTACACACACTCACACAAATGCACACTTATCCAGCTGGCCATCAAATACCACTCTCTGACTTTTCCAAACACAGAGACTCCAACAAAATAACTCACAGAGTCAATCTCCCTCACACAGACATTCGTATTAAAACCAGTATATGCCTACATACTCACACACAAACGCCATCTCCCAGTCAATCTACCTCCTCATTCAAAGAGACAGAGGGATATTTGTAGAGCTGCCACCAATGATGATGACTCCATTAACCCGAAGGCTTTTGGGTCAGACAAGGACCTTTCCACTGTCACTATTTCATCCCTCCTCACTACATTCATGAATGAGCTGCAGGAGCAGAGTTGGCAGCCTTGTTCACATCAGCTCCAGAAATGACTGTATCAGACGGCTGAGATTTCTCTTAAGTGCCTCTCCATGTACTTTTTCTCCTGATGACAAATGGGACTTGGCCTCACCTCTTCTTGAAGAGAAGCAGCGGTAATAGAAGAGGAAATGAGAAAATCTAATCATTGCAGTGATGATGATGATGATATACATTAACAGGTGGACATACTTTATGGGAGACAGAAGGATTTGATTTGGATGCTAATTGTCGAGCAAAGAAAGCCAAGTGGTGAGGCGCCACAGTGGAGACAGAATAACACTCTAGAGGAAATAGTGCCTGGTATTTTCTCAGCACATGTGCTGGGCCAACTGCGGCGTGTTTGTGGTTTTATTTTATGGTCCCGCTATGCTGTGTGGACAAAAAATTTATAATGAGAGTGCTGAAACTACAGTGGGCATGAAATGAACTAACCAAGTGACTCCCCTGAGATACCAGAGATGGATTACGGACCTGTGTGTGTGTGTGTGGCGTTCTCTCTCTCACATGTACACTCTCTAGCTCTCTTGAGATAACTCCTTTATGACTATCATTACATTATCATAACACTGTCTAATGAACATAGCCTTCCCCAGCTAATTTGAATGACTCCTGGCCCTCCGTCTCTCTCATTTCCACTGAATGACTTAACCATGTTAGTCCAGTCAGTCAATGAAGATAAACACTTTTAGGGAGCTAGGGCTTCTGCCTGTAGGATGCACCAGGGCAGTGTTTCTGTAAAATGCAGTTTGCAAGATAAGTGAGAGGTTACAAGATGATTGATAGGAGAGGAAAGGAGACAAAAACATATTTCTCCTTAGTAACATTTCATGACTCTCCTGAGATTTGCCCATTTACTTATTAGTCATTGTTTAATTTCTTTTGGACTCCAAAACACATTTTAATAGAATAAGCAAACAAAAAAATCCCCCCCTTGACTAGTCACAACTGATAGACACATGTACATACATGTAAATACATGTATGTATTTACGTAGTCATAAGCCAAACCTCAACCTAAAAAAGAAAATTTAAATAAATAAAATCCCATCTATGACACATATTTTTCTACTCAAGCAATCATCTAAAATTAAAAAACACAAATAACAGTATTCTTATACATAAGATTCATCAAGATCCCTGTCACATTATCAGCTGGGACAACAGAGGCCATCATGACTGCTTTCCACTTCAAACTGTTTCCCTATTAAGCAGCATGGTGACTGAGGCTGTTTCCTCAGTTCGGCTCACTGATGGCCTCCCTCGTGCACTGTGAGAGGAGTCTGAGTGGTATAGTTATATCTCACTATAAAAGCTACATGCTGGCATCTACTGTTCATCTTGGGTACATACGGCACAGTACACTCCACTGTAGAACAACAAAGGCAACTGATGCTTTTTTACTGTAGACAATGTCACAAAC
This sequence comes from Trachinotus anak, assembly GCF_046630095.1. Lineage (NCBI taxonomy): Eukaryota > Metazoa > Chordata > Actinopteri > Carangiformes > Carangidae > Trachinotus > Trachinotus anak. The sequence goes on from NW_027273863.1 coordinate 15,252,492, forward strand.
ACAGCAAACAAACATCTAGTGTTTTAATCGTTATATTCTGTATCATTGCATTGGCAGTTGATTGGAAGAAATTGTGTATGATGTTTATGGATAAAAAGTTGTTACAAAAACAGATTGTGTTATTCAATATCATATGGTTCCATCTACAGGAACTGAACACATACATTTTTGAAAACAGACACTGAAATGTGTAAAAATGCATCAAATGTGTCATGAATAATCCATGACATGTAACTATACTTATACGAAACACAGTCAAATAGCATGAGAATGAATTAATGCTGACTCAGGCAGGAGAAAGGCATTTCCCCCTCTCTCTACCCTCTCTGTCCTTGGTCAAAAACAAACTCTGCCCTCGGCTAAATCTCTGTAACATTGGTTGATTTTTCACTTGAGGTTTAAAGCAAGCATTTGGTCAAGGTTGTGTAAACAGTTTTGAAAGGCACAAGATTATGTTACAGTCTGTACATCTGTTCATTTGGTGGCAAGAGAAAAAAGGAATACTCTCCATTGGCACTGAGAGTAAACAATTTTTAAGCACAGTGTATCTGAAATATAACAATCACTCACCAGCACCTAATATGTAAATAATAACAATATCCTCTGATACCTGAGGAGATGTTTTCCTATGCAGAGAACTACATACATAGTACATTCCCCTTCTTACACCAAGTTGCATAGCTCCTGCTTAACTCGAAGCAGCAAATATGTAGAACAATCAAAATCCCATTTCCAGTTTAGTGAGCTATATATTCAAGTATTACAAGATCCATCTCAAAGTCTTAAAATGTGAAATTATTTACAGCTCTCCCTCTACCAAGCGTTAACAGCTAAAGTGATATTAAGGTATTAAAGATATGGAGAAATGCTGTGAAACCCCACAGCTTTAGATTGCATCAGACTATAGACGAAGAAGACTGCTGTCGTCTAAGTCAGTGAATAACCTCTGACTCGTGTCGTGCCAAAGCTGGAGGCAGTGTCGTCCCACATGTACCCTGGAAATGGTACCTGTACCACGTCACACACACAGAAAAACAAGAAGACACTGAAGGTCAGGATTTTAGGTTAACAACTACAAGGTCACTCATAGAGTTGAAAGTCCATTGGAGTGGGCGACGAGGTTAACAAATATTGTGAAGCGGCCTGGATGTTGCCTATGATGCCAGTGGATGGCGCTACACATGCATCATCACTTATAATTTATAATTTCATGCTATTTTTTTTTGTGTCCAACATGCACTCAGTTTCTTGACTGACTTACGTGAAGTATTCAGATTTCGGCGTTGGCTGTGTGTTGAACTCTGCCACTGGGACGCCTCTGGATGCAACCCGGGGGCCGAACATGGCCGCTGGGTAAACGATTGAAGATGTGCCCACCTATAGATAAACACAGAGAGGGCAATGACACCAGCATCAACTTGAAATCCACTGTACAGTATTGTATTTCAGGTCCAGTCCTTGAGAGATTTCGAACAAATATTGTTTTACATAATAATATTACGAAAGAGGAGAGTGTGACATGTATGCGTGTAAAATGAGGCTAACTCACCACCAGACAGAGATCACAGATTTCCATCTCTTTTTCCACTTTGGTCAGGATATGAGAGTCCAGAGTTTCTCCAAAAAACACCACGTTGGGCCTCAGCAGACCATGGCAGTCAATTTCGTCACACCTTGATACAGCAACAGAAAACAGCAGTTGCACGATTAGTTGTGTTATACTGTATTTATCACAGAATAATTATTGGAATTAATAATTATAACACTAAAGCGTAAACCCATGCAGACATGGTAACATAATTAAATGATGAAGCAGAATGAATGTAGAATGGCTCTTCAGCCATATTTTTTAAATCGATAACTTCATAACCAAAGGCCTGAGAGACATGTTAAAATATTCACAGCACACCAGTGCCCCCAAGTGGAAGCTCCAACTGCATTATCACTAACATGGGACTCAAGTACAATCTAGGAAACCCCACATTTCCTCAATGCATAATAACACTTGGAAACAAGTAAAGATGAAGATGGAGTTTAGACTCACTAAAATGAGCTTCAAACAAGATACTAAAAAGAACTGGGACAACATTGCTTATAACAAGTATAAATATAAGCCAGTGCAACAGGTGGTGAGGGAGAGCCGAGACAGAGCTGATCAGGGAGGAGCAGCAGGTCCAACAGAAGCTCAAGCAGAGCAGGTGGAGGGTGGAAATGTCTCACAAGAATACCAAAATAACTGTGCTCATTTTTTTAAATTCAAAGAGTGCGACAGGTACTAGATTATATATCTATCTATCTATCTATCTATCTATATATCTATATCTATATCTATATCTATACACACATATATATATATATATATATATATATACATACACATATATGCAGAGATTCCACTGTTTATTTATTACTAAGTTAACATTTGATGAGACTGAATCTACCATTAGAGTTTTTGGTGATATAGAATATACCGATGGTCGTTCACCATTATAGATCATTTATTATATTTATTATATCACTCTGTCTGTGTGCAGCCACAGAGATTTCTATACACTATAGGTTCCATTATGTTGTTTCTTTACCTTACCACCTTCCTTTTCAACATACTTGCATCTGCTCTTTACAGAGAGATTTTTCCATGCAAACGAAATTAAGCAACCCGACCTCCTCCCCTGGTGTTTGCACAATTCTACTTTAAATGCATTTACCAATTAACAGAGAGAGAGAGAGAGAGAGAGAGACTGCTGACATGTAGAACACAATACGACAGACAGACTGTTTTCAGGACATTAATCCCACCTCGGTAGTTTATCCACTGGAATCTGGGCATCAGCAACATCTGGGTCAGGTGACCTGTGCATTAAGAGAACAAACACAGTGGGTTAAATTGCGCTGTATCCAAACAGGGGTCAACCTTAAAAGATTAGGCTACAAATCCTGCATGTTTATCAGAGTGTGTATACTTCAGAGGTGCTGCCTCTTACCCTTTGTCCTTTAGGGCAGCACATATGGGGCTACGCTTGTTCACAGTCACGTGTCCACAACTCACACAGCGCGTCTCCATCAGACTGCCTGCAGTTACACACAGAAAAGAGGTATGGGAATCAAGATCGGAATCGTATGTCTCTGAGTTTATCAATTCCTTTTATCAATACCTGCATGTTATTCAGAGCCAGGCAGGCCTATATGCTCAGTACACAAGTTGCATAGGGCTCTGCAAATTATGCAAGGACGCTGCCTCCCCCTCGAGTCAAACTGGATGTCAGTGTTTACAACTTTGATGAGAGGATGAAGTGGAACAATCCCTCTGGTCACAGAAAAGCATCATGAGAGTGAATTGCAGGAACATGTATGATGTCAGCAAATTAAAGCAGCCTAACATTAAGTGCTAGATTGCAGTGCATCTCTATCTTGTCTGTCTGTCTCTCTAACCTATCTGAGCAGTTCGTCTCTGTCTGTCTTGCTTACCGGCACCTTCCAGGGCTGCTCTGTGACTTTGTGTCTTGCAAACATCAGGCAACTGTGTTTCTAAACTGCAGTTTAGGACCAGTCCAGGCAATATATGGCACACATAGTTTTAAAACAAGACAATAATTATCTAGTCTCTCAATCAAGGTGTAGGTACAACTCTGGATTAATGCGAGATGGATTGGCATTGATTATTGATTAAATACTCAATTTAAAATGTTGATTACTGGCCAATATGGATGCACATCTCTCAGTAAATAATAACCATCATGTACTCAGCCAAACCATAGTATAAATACATTTTTAAAAGTAAATCTTGGGGCGCCTCTGTGAATGGGCTGCAGCTATAGTCTATAGGCTTATGTTTACATTGTATAGCACAAGCTAAGTCAGGTGTGACTGCGTGGAAAAATCCTGTGAAGGCCTAATTTCAAGAATCATTACGGGAATTAAGTTAAGGAAATAGCTGTTTTCCGTTTAAACCCACCAGAGTCACAGAAAAAATCTCCCTTGCCACAGAATTTTTTCCCAGCTCTTACAGACAGGCCAGACCATAAATATTTGGAAAGCTAAACATTTTATTGTTCTTCAGGCTCTTTGATTGAATTTGAGTGGAAGAACTACATGCAGATGCTATAATCCACACTACAACAGTGTGGAAACAGAAAATGAGAGAATCAACATTTGAATTGATGTCATCACTGGACACTTTTGAGTTAGTCCATTGATATTAAAAAAGAGACTAATTCTGGGTCTGTCTGGTGTATGGTAGTTTTTAGATTTGGCCCAACTCTGCCCCTCACCATGAATCTTGAGCACGTGTTTGGACCCGGCCTGCCGGTGAAGGTCATCTGTGCACTGGGTGATGACAACCACGGAGCGTCCCTGCTTCCTCAGCCGGGCCTCACATTCTGCTATAGCCAGATGGGCAGCATTGGGCTTCTTGTTCAACGCCAGCTCCCTTCTGTAATGGTAGAACTCCCAGACTCGAGACGGGGTTCGAGAAAAGGCCTCTGGGGTAGCCAGGTCCTGAGGAAACATCAACATGTGAATGGTCAAGTCAGTCAAAGCTCAAATGCTAAGAAGGCAGCAATTGAAAGTGAAATTGTCTTCAGAGGTAAGAATTAGACAGATAATAAAAGGTTCATAGATTAAGTTCAAACCTCTCGATTACAGAGGGAGATTATATTTTTTTGGATTGAGGATAACGGTTGATTCTTTCCTGGAGGTAAATCCTGGTGCAGCCCACCACAAGAATCCAGATTATGCAACAAACACCATTTCTCTCTTCAGTGGCTGTTGCTGCCGAGATAAATCCACTGAGCTGTGAAGATGTATTATGTAAACATAAAATACACCCACTCCACAGCAAGAACTATGAACCACAGCTGGAAATCAGACCAAACACAAGACCTTGACCTTAATAATAAAACAATAAATAAATAATTAAGACAATAAAAATAGATAAATAAATAAATCATACAGCCACGTGCAAGCATGTGTGTTTTGCTTTTTTATAAATTACCTGAGACTGCCACTTCCTCCACTTCTCATTTTCTCCCCTGAAGGTTGGCACTCCGCTCTCCGCACTCACACCTGCACCTGTGATGATAACTATGTGCTTGGCTTTGGAGAAGACCTTGCGGAACTCAGACATGTCTGGGAAAACAAAATGAAAAGCAACTTACGATGAAGTGCTTATTAAGTGCCTTAATATTAAAAAAACATATTCTGTGATGTTATGAGACAATGGTAGGTAGATAGGTAGGCAGGTAGACAATCAAAGTTTGAGTGATTGATGCTTTTGCTCTTAAACTGATCATTTTTCCACTAATGGGACCCCTGGATGCTACAATATATTACCAAGTATTACAATTGGCTGCATTAAAATGTTTGAGTTATTACAGTGGAGGAACAACTGATCTAACAAAGACATCATTATGCAGATTCACAAATAAGTATTCATTAGACAAACAGACTCTGGTATTGTAACTTATCATGATCCACAAAGGAACTTCTTGTTTGTTATACACTGATTAGCAGTTAATACTTTATTAATTCTTCGGTATTTCTTAGATGCTGCTCAGACATTTGTGTACCATATTGTCAAGTGCTTCTAAAAACATTTCATTTCTGTCCTGTCTGGGAGGATGAACCGATGAGCTGAAATCCATTGTTTAATACAGAGCTAATGCCATACTGACACATCAACAAACTAACATTATACACTGTGAAACTAGTGCCTTTTATTTTACCTGAGATGGGTCTTGCTGTGTCTATCACAGGTCCTTTTTTCACATGAGTGGAGCACATGCGAAGACCAAGGGCAAACACAGCTCGACTTTGGAAAAGCATTGTCACTGCAGAAGTACAGATGAACAGAGGTAAAAACACAAAGACACACAAAAAGAAAATGAATTATTGTACAGCCTCCCTTTTTAAATGTCACTTCTGTTCTTGTGTTTACCAACTAATTGTTTTCATTTACACTATGTGGCGCAGACTGATTATATGTTTCATGGATTATTGCATCTGTATTAAATATGAACATATCAAATCATCCTTCGATCTTAATTCTACTGGAGTCAAATGTGGACCTCTTTACCAATTTGTGTTGTGCAACCAAACATTGTTAAAACTCATTTGATTTGATCCTAAATCCTAACAGGGATCCCAAAGTATCCAGACATGTCATGCTAATCTTGAGGGAAAATGTCTAGGAAATGATGCAAAAGATGTTAAGAATATCTTCATTAGGTTTATGAGTGCAGACATAAGGAACATTGTGTTCTGTTTTTAATATTTTATTTATAGCTATAAAGAAGTGATGGGACAAGCGCATTCTGTGCACAGAATATTTTGTTCTGTGTGAAAATAATGCTTTAAACAATGACACTCGGATAAATCGAGAGAAGTGATCCTATGTGCTGGAACTGCGTAACTGTGTCAACATATCACAATAAATACAAGACATGACTGCAAGACTGCTTGTAATGGAGTTGTGCAATCAGAGTGACAGCCTTGTCTCAAGTACACTCTGCAGCAAAACTGTGATAGCCCGGGTCTTGACCTGATAAGGCCAGAAATGTACATAAAATACTTTTTAAAAGAAACAGGTTGGCAATAAAACCAAAAGACAGCTTGCTTAGAAAAACTATATGTAAAAAAATGGCAACTGGGCGCGTCCCACAAGACAGAACAAACTAAAAGTTTACTGCGTCAAAACTGGTTTTACAGGCTTCCCAGCCAAATCAAAGAGCTATAACTACATGTCTTCACAGGTTACAGCTGGGTTGCACCCACTGCTGCGACTGTCTGTTGATCATTTTAATAAACAATCTGCCACTTTACGTCCAAAAGGCGAACATATTGATGTATTTAAGACTAACTCTACCTGGTATGTCGCTGAAGTATGCAACAGTAACGCAGCTTGTGACGTCGTGAGCTAAGTTAGCTAGGAAGGTCGTGAGGAAAAACTCACGTACACATTCAAACATGTATTTCTTGCTCATTTTCACCTGAAAATACGGATGATGCGAGCCGTGTAAATGATCTTGCTTCACTAACTTTCCTGTGCTTACCACGCCGGGCGACAGTCCTTATTTCGAAGAAGAAAACCACACCGAGCTTGCTTGTTTACCTCTGTCGCCGCAATTAACACGAGAGGCCGTAAACGTGCAACAACTGTCGTAAATCTGCTATAAAATGCACGAAATCTGACGTTAAGAGGTTAAAGAGAGAGAGGTAAAAAGTGTTTAAGAGAGCCATCTGGTGGTGGACTGCTGTAAGTGTGATTCATTCAGGGTGATTCATTCATTCGCCTCAAGAAAGAGACAGAGCAGCACCCGATGATACAGCCGAGACCAAGATGTAAGAATCTGTTTTTGTTTGTTGTTTTTTTTTTTTTTTTTACCAAACTCAAGAGTGGCAGTCCGTCTGTTACTAAAAGTTTTTCTTCGTGTGAGACAAGAAAGATCAAGATCAATTGAACAAAAGCAGCAAAAAACAACAACAACAACAAAAAAAAAAAACTCTAATAATCTGCCTCCTGTTTTTTGATTTTATATTTAGCCTCTTTTTATCCAGTGGTTCTCACCACTACCATTAGATTGGAGGGTAAAATTATGACTCACCTCATCACAGTATATTATGCTTTTGTTACAATGATTTGTTTGCTTATCTTTGAGAGTATACCACGTAGAATAATGCAGTTGTACGGTGTAGTATAGTGTTGCCTGTTGTATAGTGTAGCCATGTAAAAGTAATATGAAAGCCACGGTGCACTTAATTATGGTCAAGCCAAAACTGTAAGATTGAATTTGAAAAACAAAGTAAATACTGTATACAAGCCTAAATCAGTAGCCTATATATATATATATATATATATATATATATATATATATATATATATATATATATACACACACATATATATAGCCTGAATTATTCACTCCAAATTTTAGAGGACTTACATTTTAAACGATCATTTTTCTGGTGTGAAGGCCTACTGCCTTCTATTTCCATATTTTGCCATCTTTTTTTTTTCCTCACACTGTATGCCATATCCCACCAACGCCTCTCTCTCTCTCTCCCTCCCTCTCTCTCTCCCTCTCTCTCTCCCTCTCTCTCCCTCTCTCGGTGTGTGTGAGAACTCCCTCCTCCCCCGCCAGTATCTACCTCCCAGTGTGTGAGTGGCCGTGGTTCTGCGTCTGCCCCAGTCGGCCAGCAGCAGTCATCACTGGACACTGGTTCAAATTGATGGCGACCACCACAGACAGCAGCACAGACCGCCGACCGATAAGGAGACTCCGCTCCAAGAGCGACACCCCCTATCTCGTTGAAGCCCGACTCTCCTTCAACCTGCGGACAGGTAGGCGCTCATCTATCCGCGCTGCCCCCAAATCTTCCTGTTAGATGTGTTTGCCAGATGTCGTTGTGTGGGTGGACTGAGGGGGATTATAGCCTAAGACACGCTTCTGTTTCACACGAATGGAAAAAAAAAAAATAGCCCGTTATTCTTGTGGACTTGGGTTATAGTTTATCTCTGAGGTTTATCCCTTCAAAATTTATTAATGGGTGGCTCTACAAGGCGGGGGGGGGGGGGGGGGGGGGGGGGATTGTGAAATGTTATGCAACTTTGTGGACTAACGCTGCTGGTGACGTTTCTGGCGCAAAAAAAACGTTAAAGGGCTTCAGAAATAAAACAATAAAAACATTTATAGACCTTTAAATCCGCTGCATGCTGTGAATTTGGATTCCGTCAGCGCTTGGTAACTGCTACCACTGTAATTCAACGCAGTTACATAATGTGAAGAAGCTTCAACGTGACATGTAGTGGCCCAGGCTTTGGCAGTGGTTCTGGTGCACGAAATGCTGTATGATTTTCATTCACCGCATTTTAAACAGTTGCGATAGACCCTGCGATGGTGCTCGTTGTAAATTGTCCTCTCGCCTCCATCACCCTCTACAAAGCGTGTTGCATCCCCTGTTACCATGGTGACTTGGCATTTTATGCTGACTGAGTCAACGGGGATTCAGATCTTTTGCAATTACAGTGTAATTAAGATACACGCTGCATCCACAGTATCTGTCTGTTTTTACCCAAAACGGATCTCAGGGAAGTGATGCCGGTCATTTACTAAATCTCTACAGGGGTTGATGTTTGCGGCGGTCCCGGTCCAAATGAGCTTTTCTGTCATTAGTCTCATTCATGGGGGGCATTTGAGTGTGCCCACATGTGCAATCATTAGAGTGACATCCCAAGTCCTACACTCCTTGTTCCCTTGATGCCAGTGTGCTGAAATCGCAGGCTACACAGAGCATATCAGTGCTGAGAGCCACTGCCACTTTATAGGTGTTGTGTCCTATAGCAGCAGCATCCCAGCTCGCTGGAGTCACACCCATTTATCCACTCAGCAGAATGTGCGAGCTGCCTTTGTCTACTGTAATGTTTGGATGTTGGCCAGTTCGCTGAGGGATTTTATTGAGCATGTACAGTAAGATTTGGGAGATGGTATGTTTTTCATTCCACTTTTATTCAGCTCACAGCTCAGAGATAGATGCGTGTGGTCTCGCTCTTTTGATTGGTTTGAAAGTTCTTTGCATTTTTTTTAGAGTCATGCTTATTGTTCTGTGGAAAACGAACCTGTCAGAAACTATAGTTTCAAATAGTGGTGCACAGTGTAAACATCTTGTACTGTAATAGGGAATGATTGTTGAATGACATAGGTGTGTGTGTGCGTGTGTGTGTGTGTTTGGGGGCGAGGACGAACAATTACTTGATTGTGAAATTCACCTCTTGATTATTTTTTTGATGGATCATTTAGTCTGTAAAATGTCATACAGTAGTGAAAATGTCCGGCACAATTCCCCAGAATCTTGTAATTGCTTGTTTTGTCCAACCAACGCTCAGAAATCCCAAAGACATCCACTTTCTGATTGTACAAAACGCAGAAATGCAGAGAAACCGCGCATTTGAAAAGTTGGAACGATCGATTAACCAGCTAATCATTTCTGCACAAGGGTGCTTTATACTAAAAGGCCACTGAAAGCGGACTTTCTGTTATCTCAAGTCAGGGCAGTAGCAGTCTAAACTCAAGAGGCTGGGGGGGATTGTTATCAGAAGGTCATCACTTCAATCATAAAGTGACTGCACTTTGCTCCAGTGCAGCTCCTCAGCTGCCGACAGTGTGGCTGCTGTATTGACAGCTCCCCGGTGTGCAATGTCAGCCTGGGCAGTGCTGGAAAAGAGCAAGGGGTGCTCAGTTGTGCTTTCCTGGATGAATGAATCTTAAATAAATTTTTAAAAAAAGCCCCCCCAGCATGTTTATGTCAGATAAGCCTTTGCAGTCCTCGGCAGCTCTGCTCATGCCAGGGAAGCGTTTGGCCTGTGGAGACAAACTTGTTGTCAATGACAGGACACTGCTGTTTGTCTCTGTGCTCCCTTTTTTTTTTTTTTATTTCTCTACTCTACAATGAGCTCATACAAAAGCATGAGGGTGGTACGGGGGCGATTTGTACAACAGCACTGTTGACTCACTTCCACCTGAAGAAGTGGAGCAGAATTTAGCTTTAGCTTATTGCCAAGGAAACCAAAAGTGTGGCCAGGTGCTTAATAATGATAAATGACCAGGGCTGCCAAGGACGTGAAACAAGAACTAAGCAATTATCTCTGTGTAGTTCCAGACAAGATAATAGCTTTTGGTTTCTCTTTGTTCTAAATATTTTTTCTGGGTCATTATAATGGTTTGACATACAACCTAATGTACAAAAATGATTACATTCTTATCGTGTGACACAGGGGGACGTCAGAATTGATGGTTTTTGAGCAGAAAAATTTATTTTGGAGCTATGGCTGTATTCATGTTTTCATCAATGAACAGCTACTACACAGAAAGCATGAAACACACTTTTATATCCAACACAGTCAGGCTATAATAAAGACACTGCCAGTCTGGCATCTGCTTCTCTGATACTGAGTTGTGTAATTTGTTTTGATGTGTGGTGAGCTTTTGTCAGTGTGAAACATTTGGAAATGGGCTGAGGGTTCACAGACAACCTAACTGTTCTGTGTTTAAACAGCCGATTTATTTATTTATTTATTTATTTATTTGGCTTTATCCCCTGATGCTGATCATATGTGGATCAACCATCTCTTTTGGAAGTTTGGCTTTTGGCAGAAACAAGTCTTGTAGCATACAAATGACAGATACCCTGTGGGTTTTTAATGGAATCAGAGAGCATGTGTGAAGCATTGCTTTATTGCACTGGCCTGTTTAGCATCTACGGTAATCTAATTTGCCCCACAGTTAAATGGCCCTGTACACAGTCACATAGATATAATGACATAATGGCATCAGTTACTGCGCAGCTATCAAGAACTGCGTCATCTGTCGGAAAGCATTAAAGGGTGGAGGTGTAGATGGATGGTTGACCTACTTCACAGGTTTGATTTCAATCATTGCTGCCTGTTATGAAGCTTCTCATTGTCAGCTCAGCCTCTCTCTCTCTCACACACACACACACACACACACACACACACACACACACACACTCACACTCTCACGCATACACGAACACTGTCATCTGGACAAGCAGCTGAGAGATTACAGTGTTTGTGGAAGTGGAATCATTACTGTTTACCTAAGGATCTTGTCAATGGATTTTTAGCCAAAAGGCAGAGACATGTGCACGTGTATTTTGCGTGTGCATGTTGTTCTGCATGTTTGTGAGTGCATGCATATCAGTCCCTTGATTTTGTGCTGTGCATGTGCTGCCTGCTGACACAGCATCCGTCTCACCGGAACAGGTTGTCTGCTTGTTTTTATTTGCTCATCATTCAGCAGCTCAACTACAGCCCCATCTGCTTTCTGTCTGCAGACTCATGCTACACACAAGAAACTCTCCCAATTACTAGCTAGCTGGCACTTTAGATTTTCCACTAACATCCCTCTGCTAATGAGATTAGACACTTTGAGTTTTACAACATCTTTGCTCACATAATCAAGGCAACCTTTTGACTGTGTCTCCGTGCCTGTTATGAATCTCGCAGCAGATTGCAATGACACTAGTAAGTCATTTTGTTGTTTTTTTTCAGTGCACCTTGCAGCCTTGACACACAGATCAGCTTGTCCTCACAGGCCCAGGGTCTCCTCAGGTCTGCTCTGGCATATGGAACATTAATCACAGCACACCTATTGTACAGATGTTAATTGGGCTGAACAGCTGGATGCCGTGTGGATGGGAGAGGTGTGTGGACGCCGATGGCTGGAGCTCCCACCATTATACCTGGTCTGAATGCAAATAGATGAAGCTGAAGCCCAGACTTGGCTGCATTGCAGTTGTTGGGGGATAGATTATACAGGCGCTTCCCCTAGCTTTTGTGCAAGCGTGTGTTTGCATCCTTATGCATATACAGCATGCATGCTCTGTATTGTACATGTACCCTCTGTCTCACAATTCAGTGTCCAAACCAGGCTCAGTGTTGCAGCCACATTAAGCTAAAAAAAGCAAAACTCAACTCATTCACCACCCACCACTCCCTGCTCCTCTCTCCCTGTGCTGCTTTTTGTTGCAATCCGTGTACAGTAAGCACCGCTGTCCGAAAAGAGCACAATCGATACACACCAGATGCATGATGGGACAGGACAAATTTATGCTGCACCACTTTATGTGCCAGCCGGGTTTACCTGAAGATTTAAAGCATGTGAGGGAAACGGCAAGACCTAAGCACGGCCTCTCTAACACAACATGTATGCAGATATTTTGTGTTACGTTTCGCCCTTCTGTTAATCATTTCGAAATTATTAGCATATTCACTCTCACTGAAGAAGGCCTAGTCAGATTATTCTGTCTTTGTTGGAATTCAAAAGGCAGCTAAAGGTGACTGCAAGGTCAAGAACAAGCAGAATTTGAGCTGCCGGTCCATGTTTCAAAGGGAAAGGGAATTTCATATTAACTGTTTGGGCTGGAGTCCAGTGCAAAGTCTTTTTTAGCTGTTTGCAGCAACACTAGAGGCTATTAGCAAAAGTGTTTAACAAAGTGGTGATAATTAGTGGCAAGAGAGTATCACTTCTCTATCTGCATCACTCCCAATCTATGCCTCTTTTGTGGCCCCCACCCCCAACCTCCAGAAGCACACGCACGCAACGCAGCACATGGCTGACATTTCAGACCATGGCATGATAGACTAACAGCCCCGCATCTCCAAAAAAAAAAAAAAACAAGCGTCAGCATCCATCTTCCATACATGGTTACACATAGGCTGTCTTGTGCTGAAGCATCCGAGGTCTGAATAAAACATGAGTAGGAAAATCAGAGTAAAAATAGCGATGCTATATCCAAGACTCTATTACTGGATGCTCATGCTGCATAAAAATTCAATCAACCATCTGTGTCACCTGGACAGCACACCTGCCAACCTCAAGTAGCAGGATGGCTAAAAGAAAAAGACAGGCAGGTGTCTTCAATGAGAGCCTGGAGGAGGCTGTATCCTCCCAGAATCTCTCTCTCTCTCTCTCTCTCTATCCGCTGTCTTTTCATCTCTCCCTCTCTCTCTCTCTCTCTCTCTCTCTGTGCCACACTTGGAAGTGTGGGAAAAGACTCCTTAACGCCTTTTTCAAAAGCCTCCCAAACTGAAGAAAGCTGCATGATGATGTGCTTATGGGTCATATTTATAGTAAGTGTGGCAGCACATTGGGCAGAGAGGGGTAAAGACACCACTGCAATCTGAGAGGCAGCATTGCCAAGGACCAATTACGCTGGAGGAGAGAGCTCTGCCTGAATCACTGTTACTCTCTAATGCTGCTTTTGCTGCTTTTGCTTTTGCTTTTGCAACATGCAATTAATTCTTTGGGGCACAAGGAAAGAAAACAACATAGGCGGCATACAGTATCTAGTCCGTTGCTCGAAAGGATGGCTGTGGATATCCCTGATGTCCACAATAGCAATATAAATGTATATTCTCAGCAGATAATGTCTCACATTTGGGGGCCATCCAATATGTAATGTCTACAGAATGGCATTTGTTGTTTCACCAATGCAGCTCCTATAGTGCACCCGCTCTTTAGGACATTTTTGCTGAGTGAGACACTTTACAGAGTCTGATTCCCTTCAACACTGCTGCAAACCTGGGACTCAATTCAATCAAAGCTGCATTGCACCACTCAGCAGTATGTACTTCAAAATTGTATCCGATTTCTAATGATCAAAGTCAGGGCATATTTTGGCTCTTACACTTCTAAACCTGGATAACATTTCTATAATTCAAAAGAGTTAGGAAAAAAAAACTGTTAAATTAACAGCTGATATATATTTGAGCAGCTACACCAGTCGATGTTTGTTAATCCTTAGGCCATGAGTAATTCTCTAATACTACTTCTATTTTGGAAAGCATTACTATTTGGTATTTGTAGAATACAAAAATTTCAGTATTAGCTCAGGATTAGTATGTTGTCATACCACATCTCCCTTTCAGTTTGGCTATTAATCAGTAAAGAGTGGACATATGTTTTTATGTCATAGTATAAACTCATAACACTTTCGGAGTGAAGTTCTTCAAATGAAACAGAGATGCTCTGTGTGAGTGCTACACAGAATATTATGGTAAGTTATGCCTACACTTTTCAGACGGTTATGTAAGCCTGTGTAAAGACAGACTAATCGCCTACAGGATAAACGGCTGGGATCTGAAGAGGCAGAATAATTATGTGAAACTAAGTGATTGAACCACGGGGACTTTATGCCCCTATTCTCTCTCCAGCACATCTTACAGATCCAATGTAGAAATGATTTTGTAATCACATCAAGTAATAACTGCAATGACGAAAGGTTGACTTCACAAATGTGAAGAACACTAAAATATTACCAGTGTCTACTTCTAGATCTAGAGGTAATGTCTGTAATATGCATTCCTGGGGGATACAGCCGGGCTTCGTTACATGCATCATGGCTATTTTAGAGCTATAAGTCTCTGGACTATTCTGAATTGTGTTTTTATAAGACTCGAAAATGTTGAAAATGGATATGAAGACTCCCATGGGGAAACAGCAGGGCATGCTGCCACCTGCCACACTGAGAATAGGTGGCTTCAAGCAATCCATATACTGCATTAATTTCCACAGGGATTGTCTCATCGCTTATAAACAAAAGCAGTTATCCGAATAACCCGTAAAATCACATGAAACTTCTGCACATTTCAGCTTTAAAACTGACATATAATCTAACTTAGCTTTCATATTTCTAAAATAGTGAGTTCTAAACAAGAATACCCCGTTTTCTTTCATCAAATGGTTTATTTTGTCATAGAAAGTTAACTGCTTTCATCAGTCTATCTGTCTATATTCTAGGAGGAAATGTTTGGTCAGGTCTCTGGTGGTAGAGGTCAGTGAGTGAATGGGGTCACATCAGGAGCAATAGCTGTATCAATTTCAGAGGACGTTACAGATTTAAAATGACTCATAGTGCATGGGTCATTGTATCAGGGTCTATAGGGAATTATTCAATAGTAACAACTGGAATTATGGCAGCGGTCACAGCACATCAGTAACTAGGAAAAAGTGATGTGACGTGTTATATAACGGCGAGCTACCTGTGCCTGAGACCAGGAGATATTCGTCTTTACTTCAGCAGAGCCAGGAGAGGCCAGAGGAGACCTAAGCTCTTTAGCTGATAGTCCACTCAATACTGTGGTGTTCATCTTAAGCAAGCAGGACAGATGGAGGTTTCAGTCAGAGGAAAATCAGGAGTGGAGTGTCTCTGCAGACAGAGACAGCCAGAACCTCCCAGAGGAGCGGCACAGTCTGCTTACCATTAAGTGTTGCGGAGCTCACAGGAGATTGCTTTCATTTTGTGGGAGTTCTTCTGTTGCCATATCCACTTGCCTGCTGTCAAATAGTGTGATTTTGTGAACATATAACCAGACCTTATTACCTTAAAAAAGACTTTTTCTTTTTCTTAGAGCACATTCTGTCCACAGCTCTAGTATACAGTGTTCCCTTTTCCCTGAGTGCACCTTTCACTAAACAGGACGAACACATCCTTACTGCGCGATTATTACAGAGATGTTCTCTCCCCCCACACCTCCCACCCCCAAACCCCAAAAAAGCTGCTGTCTGTCACCCTCCGCCATCACCTTGCCTGCAACACTGTTTTCTTAATTAGCAAATGGAAAAACAGACAAGGTGGAAAATCCCCGAGTGAGGGTTTCTAGGCGCTCTGCAGAAAGGTCTGCTGTTTGAGACAACAGACCTGATGAAAGATTTATGTCACACAGTTGCAGCTTTATCCTCTCAAACGTAAAAAAAAAAAAAAAAAAAAAAAGAGATTACAGTCATTCATAACAAGTTTTAATACCAAAATGTTCTCCAGGCCAAAAGTCAGTTTAATTTTGAGAACTGTACATGGTCCCACAGAAATCTGTCTTAATTTCATGGGAGGTGGTCTGCGAAATTAAGAATGAATCGACTTATAGATACAGTACATAAGACAGCGTGAGTCTGGCTGATGAAACTGAGCCAGTCCCTGGAGCACCACTGCTCTCTGGTGGAGCAGCGCCTTTTCTGCAACAGCAGACTACTACATACGGCACTAGGGGTGGTGTGAATTACCGGTATTGATGACAACCGTGATATTTAAGACATTAAATATTGTGGGATATTGTGTGAATAATACACATATGATAATGTCTTGATGGCAGATGTTAGGCCACGTGGATCTTTTTTGTTTATTAGTTGCCTTTTCATGATTCATTAAGTGTAATTGTTCTTTTTCGCTACACTTATGTGTCTAAAGAGACAAAACACTCGATAGAGAAAATTAAAGATTAGTTTGACTTACAGTAAAGTATTATTGTTATGAGTTTTTTCCCAAATATTCTAAGACAAATGATTAGTTGATAATCGATTAGAGAAATAATTACAACAATTTTAATAATTCATCAACCACTTAAGTAATTTACCAAACAAAGATGATATTTATATTAATGTGAATTGACAATCAGTCAAGGTGTCATCTACAGTTTTGGGAAATTTTGATGGTCCTGTTTGTGTGTCACCTGTTTTTCTCTAATACTATCTTTCTGTGCAATTTCTTTGTGGATTGGATTCACCCACACTCAAAGCCAAATTGTCAGTCTGCCTCCTTCTACTTCTATCATTCAGCCTTAAGCTTCTTGTAGGCCTTGGAGAAACCTTGTAGAAATCAGGATATTTCAGAAAAGGCTTTGATTTGACACACACTGTGCAGCAAGGCCATTTTTATTCTCAATGAATGAAAATCATTCACAATATCAGGCAAAATGCTGTGGTTTATTTACAAATCTGTGGCTTCATCATAAAAGTCATCGTACGTGTACAGTAGTGAGACATTGTTGGCGACAGAACCTATCGTACAGTATGCACCGTAAGTAGCGGAACCATGACCGGTTTTAATACAGTTCACAGTTCACAGACATGTCTTCTCTCTGTGCTCCCTAAGCCGTGTTTTTCTCGTAAATGTTTTGCCGCACTTTGGACAAGTGAAGGGCCGTTCCCCTGTGTGAACCATCATGTGTCTTTTCAGCTCGTTGTTTAACCTAAAGGCTTTGCTGCAAACCTCACACACGAATGGCCGCAGCCTGATGTGCTTGTCTCTGCGGTGAGCCATCAGATGCGACACCCTCTTGTAACACAAGTCACAGTCTTCACACTTGAACGGCCTCTCCTCTGTATGTTGAACCATGTGGAGCTTGAGCTGAGCCGCGCTCGGCCAGCCTTTCCCGCATGTGTCGCACAGGTACGGCTCCTGCCCTGTGTGTTTATACAGATGCCATTTAAGGTACGTTTTCTGATAGAATTTCTTTCCGCACACTGGGCATGGGTAACCACCCGTGTGCCTCACCATATGCGCTCTGAGGCAGTCTTTTGTACTGAACTGTTTACCACAGTGGGAGCAAACATTGGGCTGTTGTTCTCTGTGCTTGCTCTGGTGCAGAATCAAGTAAGCCAGAGATTTGAAGCTCTTCCCGCACGTTTCACAAATGCGTGGCGTTACACTCGCAGAATGGACTTTTTCGTGATCATTCAGTAGCCCTGGCTTTGTGTAACACTTCTTACAGGCAGCGCACTGGTACAGTGTTTTGTTCTGCTGATGTCGAACTAGTTCACACAGCCTCACAAAACTTCTTTTACACAGTGGACAAGGGTAAGAGCCTCTGATTTTATGTGACTGGGAATAATGTCTTTTCAAGGGCACGATTTCTGAAAAGTTCTGCTCACACATGGTGCACTTGATGGTGCAAGACTTCGCCTGGGGGTCATCTGCACGGTGTGCAGAGTTGTGAGGTGCCTCAGCCTCCCTTTCCTTTGTTCCAGAACTCGTGTCAGTGCAGCTCTCATTTGTTTTGTCAGCTGACGGGAAATTACATGCATTGATAACAAAGTGGTTAGTGTTTATTCGCTTTTTCCTTCGACGACTTCTTTTGGAACATTTGCCCTGGTGCTTCTCAAAACTCTTGTAATAGGAAAAAGCCTGGCCACATTCCTGACATATCAGAGGTGACTGACTTCCCTGCACAGCCTGCATGTTGGCAGGCGCATCTGTGACTGAAACAAGACTATTCTCCTGATTCCTTTTCTTTTTGTTGTTCGAGGAATTATCCCGTGTGAATTCATTCTTCGCCTGTGGGTGTTGTTTTGAAGCCCCGCACTGACCTCCCTTGTGTGCCTTGCACTCCTCATAGTTGTCAAAGTTCTTACCACAATAAGAACAAAGATAAGGACTCTGTTCAATGTGGCATCTCATGTGCCTCGTCAAGTCAGCAGAGTGGGTAAATATTTTCCCACACACAGAGCATTTTTTGACACGGCTGCTTCTTTTACACGAGTCAGAGGACATTGATTCCTGGGGTGCAACATTTGAAGGCTCAGTTTCAGTTTCGCTAAGCAAAGCCTCTTTGGTATTGTCAACAGGGTTGGATTTGGGGTGATGTGCTAAGCTTGTAGAACACGGTGGGTTTGTCTGTATCTGTTGTTCATCACTGACCACACAGATCCTCTTGTGTTTGTCAAAATTCTTTGGGTAAGTAAAAACCTTGCCACAACCACGACAAACAAGACTATAGTCATCATTAGACTCCTCAAAGTTTGGAAGACTCGAAATTGATGGAAGCTCATTCTCACCTCTATGGGCATTAATCTTAGGTTTAGGATGCAAATTAATCTTTTCAAAAAATCTACTCTGGCTGGCAGAATCTAACCGACCCAAACAACCACTCTGAGTAATCCTGTGCCTTTTTAGTTTGCCAATGGAACCAAACTCCTGCCCACAAACAAGACACTTGAAGGTTTTCAAGGATGTTCTGTTGTGAGTTTTTAAATGGTGCAACCATTTTTTGTCCATGTCATCATCATCACTAGATTCACTTTCATCAAAAGGTTCCAGTATTACTTCAACAGAGGCTCCTTGGTCTTCAGTCAGATCATTAGCATGCTGCTGTCCATTTCGTTCCACATTCCTTGACATTTCTAAATTTATCTCCTCAAAGGTTTCATCTTTATTCTTTTTAGACTCACTCCAGGGTGAGTTGTCTCTGTGCCAGTCCTCGCCGACACACATGGATCCAGCTTTGACAGCTTTGTCTCCTTCATCGTTGTTGACCTTTGGTAGGTGGTAGGACAGGCTGGAAAGGATGCAATCGTCACCAGAGGAAGACAGAGCTAGAAAAAGTGACAAACAAAACAGGAAATAGTGTCAATGTCTTGAAAACAGAAAACTACTGGGATTTAAGTGAAAGTCCCTCAAAGGACCACCTTGTGGAACTTCGTCCCCATGATGTTTGTGATGCTGAATAAGTTCATTCAGGGGCTCAGGTTGATTCATGAAGTCTACGCACTCTTTCAAGACAGAGGGGGAGAGACTGAGCCAGAGGGAAGTCTAGGAAAGGAACAAAACATCAATCTTTAGCTTATATTATATTTCAATGAAAGCTGTTTCCTTGTATTTCAGGTGTTATTTTTTTTAATCAATTTCCTTGTTATTACACAACCTTCCCTCAAACTACTTTGTGTACTTTTACATCCTTAATGCTTTTCTATTTTTACCAGCGTGATAACAACATAAACATGGATGTGTACAATGCACAGTAGGGCTTAAAATAACCAGCATCATAAATTAGTTATCAGGAGGAAAATGCATTCAATAAGTGTGTTAGACCCTAAGGACACATTCAGTGCGATGCAGTTTGGTAAGAAACAATGAATGTAAATTTGAGAGATGCAGCCGCACAGTAGCAGTTGTTATCTTTAGTATTTCACTGTTTGTCCCAAGATTATTCTCTCAGTTACCAACTTGTTCAAGGTTTGGAACAGGCAGCAGCTTCTGAAGATTGAAGAGGAATTTTCTCATTAGAGCCTCCAGAGCTGAGTCATATTTGGGGCCAAACACCGTGGGGAAGACTTTCTAAAGAACAAAGAGGAAAGTGAGCCTATTATCCAAAAACTCATAATTTGACCAATTTAGGTTTGAGTCAAACTGCATGTAACAATTGTGTAATGTACCTTTTTAACCTATAATATCCAGTACCAAACAACTCACCTGATAAAAGACATCCCTCTGACATCGATCGACCATTAGTGTGTGAACAAGCTGCAAGAAGTTTGTCATCGATGCTTTTACCTCAGCACTGGAAGTCTTAAAAAAAAAAACAAAACAAAAAAAAAAACTAAACAACATAAGTTAAATCAAAAAACACAGAGAGAGGTAGAGATTTGACAGGAGCACCCACCTCATTGTCCTGGTTTGTGATGTAGGTGTTAATTCTGTTCAGATGATGCTGGATGGCCTGTGGGCTGGCAAAATCATCACTGCGGCAACACTCTAGCACCACCTGTTGGCATATGGAGAGATAAAAAAAATTTAGTGAAGGCTTTAGGTTCCCCACAGAGTCACATGGGAGGAGGGATGTGGCCCGGAGTGGTCATCTTTTGAAAAATATCATAAAAACTTAAATATATGAGAACTGGATATATGGCAGGTGAGGAGCCTGTACATGGTGAGGTCATGGGTCTAATGTTTACAACACATTCACAGACAAATGCATACAGACACATACAAAAAAAAAAACTCCATGACCATAACAGGCAAAAAATAGATTTGGACAGGAATGTGATATCTTTACTAGATCCTGAGCTGCTATTTTGAAGATGACCTTGAAATCAACAGTCAAAGGGTTGACTGTGGAAAAGAGAATTTCCCCATGGAGAAATTTTTTGATTTCATAAAGTAATATATTTTATCTATTTATTTATTTACTTCTAGCACATCAAACTATCAGACAAGCAGTGGTGCAAGTATTCAGATCCTTGACTCAAAAGTAGCACTACCACAGCATACCTGATTTTTATCAGTTAAAGTAAAGGTACCTCTTATAATATTTTGTTGCTCTGGCAGAACAACAATTCGTCCCCTATTCAGTGTTTTGTGTGTATTTGTTTTTATTAAAAAAAAAAAAAATTCCAAAAAGAAAGAAAGAAAAAGGACCCGTTATGATGAATGGTGTTATGGTATCTTATTAATTGATTATCATTACTGAAGCATCAATGTCCAGCATGTTACTGTTATATCTGTTAAGTTTTAACTACACACTGTGAGGAAGTCTAATCAGTACCAATCCATCATATTACAGAAAGCGATTTTAACTCTTATGTGTAAAATCTTAATTCTGCAGAGCAACATTGGCTGTCAAATACAGACACACACTGCACACTACAGACAAGTAGCCTATAGCTTATTGGTAGTAGTAATGTAAAGTTGATAGCAGCAGTTAATTACAAAATTATAACCGCACCTGTAATTGCAGAAAGGCTCATCTCTTACCCTTGCACGTAAGCCCATGACCAGCTGGGCTCTCTCTGTGTAAGAGAGCAGCTCAGGGACTGTGTCCAGCACTGAGGCAATGAACTCCTCCAGCAGACCGTAGTACATCACAGCTCCCTGCCTCACCATCTCCCACAGAGCCGCAGACACAAGCTGCACAGGAGGCACGATGAGACGGAGAGAGGAGAGGGGCAGGGACCCTGGGGGGGGGGGGGGGGGGGAAACAAATGTGACACTGTGAGGTTGCAGTTAAGAGACAACACAGATATTGTGGCTAGAATAGAAATGAAACGCGCGTTTATTGCAGTGTGACGGTGCTTCGCACTATTTCCGACAACATTAGCCTACAAGTTACCACAGACGTCGCCTGCAACAGCTAACCTTTACCACCCGGCGGGGCAAATGCAGACTGAATGGGGGTAATGTATAGCTGAGTGTTATACACTCACCATGCTCCATTAATATCCTGCTCATTGTGACGTTATACACATACTAATGTTAGCTGTGGTGGTGGCTCTTTGCTACCATCGCAGCCATTGGAAAACAGCTGCCTGAGGAACATGGAAGCCACTTCTCTTTGGGAAGTGTGCGTCTTACGTCGTTACGTACAAGCGTGCCCGACACAGGGTCATTTCAGACCTTTGTTGTTGTTTTTTTAATAACATATCGTCCGTACGATTATTTTGAGAGCACAAACGACACAACACACAATCATTTTGGTGATGAAGGCGGCACACCAGCTGTTTAATACCGTATATTTATTCGATTTTAATCGTGTATCATTTGTTAAGTCGTCAATCTCTGATTTATCAAATTACTACACTAGATGGCGGCATCGCAACAAATATTGCAAAGTACAAACTTGCCAGCTCTGCAGTGAATTGTCCTCCAACTTGCACTGCAACAAACAGCATGCACTGTTCTTTTTAGTTGTTTTTTTTTAATAGTAGCTTATGATGTAAATACAGCACAGAATATGATAGCTGCATACAATATGATATCATGAATGTTAAAGTCTATAATTTAAACCCTTTAAATAATGTTATTTCATCACAGTTTAGAGAGTACATTATGGTTTATTTGCAATTTGTGATGACTTTTTTAAAATATAAAACCAAGTAATTTCATAAAGTCTTTTGTCTCATTCAGCTTAAATGGGGTCACATATCATCTTATTAGACAATAGGAGACATCCTTTAATGCATTTTATGTCCATTACACTGACACTGTTAAAACACTTATTATTAGGGAAACAAAGACTCAAGCAGTGTCATGAGTTTTGCACCTGATACATTGTGTAACTTGATATTCAACTCTTGTCAACTTATCCAACAATACAGAAAACATATTGAGACTGGGCAAGACAGACAAGAGGAGAAGAGACAGGCAGCAGAGAATTATAACTGAGACGAAAAGCGAGCAGTAATCTGTTTACAGCTTTCTGGAAGTGTTGTCCCAAGCATCTTACCACAATCCTTGACAGTCTGCAACAGAATATGAACATTTCTGTTGGCTACAGTGGCCGAGCAGATTGATATTCACAGTGACTATCACTGTCATGAGGAAAACTTGTCAACATGCACAACTTTAAAAAGAACAAAAAACAAAACAGAGAGTGTGGACACATTTTTCCGTTTCACTTTTCTTTGACGTTTGTCCGTCTCTTGCTCTGACTCCTCACTTCTGAAGGGCTGCAGTTTGAAGACTTTACATAATCATTTCACATTACTATACTTCTGCCTGTCAGGAGGAGGACGGAGCTTAATGCTGAAGGTGGAGCCAAGAACTGCATAAGAGATCTAGTGAGGAGTCATTCTCTTACAGATTAGAATTGCATAACTATCATTCAGATTTCCCCACTGATACAAATTAAAAAAAAAAAAGTGGAAGAGGCAAAGCACTGAACTTTTACCATTGTATTAATTCTTTTTCAGATTGTGGTAAGGACATGTGGTACTGCGTGTGTGTGTTTGTGCATGTGTGTATAACTATGAGGCAGTAAGACAGATAATAATGCAGGGAGAGAATGACAGATGGGAAGAGACAGAGAGACACAGGCAGAATGGGAACAGCAGATTTGTAGTGACAGGCTGCTCAGTCGGAAGTTGTAAGATTGTTTCGCCTAAAATCTGCACCACATCCATGGCAACCAGTTCTAACCAGAATCCAAAATATTCAAAGAAACGCATTGTGGACTGTCTTTCAAGTAAAATGTTCACCATTTTGCAGTTTGTTTTCGAATCTGTTCTAAGACGTGCACTAGGATACACGCTTTTCCCTGCTTTTTGGTGGTGCATTATAATGTTTACTGAAGCCTAATGGCAGCGACTGTGTGTGAGAGCGTATCCATCAGATGTGAGTCACACAGGACTGGCACATACTTCCAAGCAGCTTTGGGTGAGTTGACTCTGTCACTTTCAGTTTGTTGTGACAGTTTGTGACAAGTGTCAGGTATGTTGTCAACCACAGGGAAAGTATACTTAGATTTTGAACACCACTGCTGAGCCCAGGATTTTTATACTGAATTAGACAACGTTTCAAACTAAAATTCTGTGGACGTGTCTCTGAAGAAGACCACATAAACCACACAAAGTCTCCACTGAAATTTAATCAAATGAATTTCTTCAAAGGCAGGAAGAGTCGGGTAGGCGACATGTCGGCGGGATGACAATACTACTGTACTGTAGTGGAATGATTTCTGTGGTCAGGGAAGGGTGAAGGCTACTTACACCACATCTGACCTTAATTAAATTAATACTTGTTCTTTCCATTAGTTAATTATTATGTGTAACAACGGAAACTTGACTGACTCATGCATTGATCAATGTTTGGATTTTAGTGGAGATGCAATAGTTTCCAGAAATACCACATATGTCAGACTGAATCTGGGGGAAATGAGTATAAAATGACACATTGGACATGGTAAACTTTTCCATCTGATAGAGTAGCACAGTCATAAAAACTTGGGAGTCTTGCATTTTAGCAATTACCTCAGTGTAAACATGATTTAGCTTCAGTGATTACATATAAACTGAATGGTCACAGCGGTCTCTTGGGCAGCCCCAGGTATCTAAAAAGGCACACTGAAGTAGAATGGAGGGATCCCTGACCATTGATACCATCGGTGAAATAGGAGTCATCCATGGAAAATAGTAAAAAATTTACAAAAA
Organism: Trachinotus anak; assembly: GCF_046630095.1. Taxonomy (NCBI): domain Eukaryota; kingdom Metazoa; phylum Chordata; class Actinopteri; order Carangiformes; family Carangidae; genus Trachinotus; species Trachinotus anak. The sequence goes on from NW_027273863.1 coordinate 15,277,481, forward strand.
ATGGTAGTAATTTTATAGATGTAAATAAGTCCAATAATATGCTTAAAGTAAGTCATTATGAATCCAATATATACCATATAGTAAGTCAAACATCATTTGCTCAGAGGAGCTATTTCTAAGTTTTGCTTTTGCGTCATAGCCAGCATCAGCATCAACAGCTGTTTACTCACCAGTTTTGAAGAAACTGAACAGAATCAAACCTCATTCCTTTATTCCAGCGGCGGAAAGCAATGCTAACGTTAACATTTGTTTTACTATCATTTCTTTTACTCTACTGAAGTTAGCATGCTAACCATCTAGCTCCGGTCCAGCTGGACCATCTCAGCAAGTCACTGTGGCATCCAGTGGTGTGCCCTGAAGAGGTTGCGCTGCTCAGAGAGTGTATTATGTATTGTAAACGCAACAATGGCTGAAACTCTTGTCAGGACTTGTAAGTTAACAGTGCTTAATGCTAACGCTGGACATGTAGGGCCTTAAAGGTGAGATCGATAACAACAGTGAGAGTGGACAGTAAAAATAAATATGTTTTAATGTGAAACATTAGAACAAAGAAATCCATTTTAAAGTATCAAACACTCATCCCCTGTACGGCGTTGTGAGAGTGTTTCTCCTTTACAAAGGACATCAGCTGTGGTCAACAGATTAAATCTGAGTTTACTGTTACTCTTCTTCTTATTGTTACTATGTGTTATATCTCATTACATTTATTCATTCCCTCCTTGCCTTATGAATGAACACAAAAGGAGCACTGATCAGCACTGCCTGACAAAGCAGTTACATAACCACATTGCCACATGTGACCATTCTTGCTTGCGGCCGACAAACAACCTGTCGTGTAGCTTTAATTACCTGATTCTTCTAAGAATTATCTAATGGGAAGTTGAGGCTGAAGTACGTAGCCTAGAGCTTTACAAGACGTGCTCCCATACACGTCAATGTACTTTTTGAGAACAACTGAAAAGCACCTTTGACTTAAGCTCGTTTTATGATAAATGTAAGGTCTACAGGCAGAACAAAGTGAATGGAGGGCAGTAGACATGAGAGAGAAAGAATATCACTGTTCTTGTTTGTGAAACTGGTGGTGCAGCAAGAGCGCAGCACACATCTCCTGAGCGTTTAAAGCCTCTTTCACTCTCCCTTTCCTCACAAACACACACACACACACACACACATACAGAGCCACACTTTGCTGTTGTGTTATGAATACTGTCGTTCCTTTATCCGTTAACCTCTGACTCTTTGTTGCAAACACATAAAAATAGCTCCTAGTTTCCAAAACTTGAACACACAGCAATGCAAGAGAGTGAAACTTTGCACCAAAAAGAAGAGCCAACTGAGGGTGACTGCTGCATTGCACCGTGGTGGGAGTAAATCAAGTGCCTCTGTCCCTCATTTCAGAGAGGGGCTTTGATGTCACTGGAATAAGCTGCAGCTCATTGAAGGAACATCAAAGATACTCACCCCCCCCCAGCCCACGACCATTCACTGCTCTGTAGGAAAACGCGATTGGAAATGCCGCGGGGTCCGTTATCTTTTCCAATGATTAACGCCTCATTAATGTTATCAATTACCCTAAAATGTGCACAGTAACTTCAGGGATCAACTGAGTGGCTGTTTGGAATTTGGGATGTAAAGAAAGAATATTTAATGCTCCTCAATTACTTTAGGCTGAGCTCTCTCATTTGAAGTATTGAGCTTTCTGATCACTGATTATGGTCCCATTGCTGTGTTTCTTTTCTTTGATTCGAATTCTCTGAGCTCTTGTCTGTGATTATGCCCAAATTAGATAGATCTTGTAATTATTGCATTCGTCTTTGTCGTCCTGATTTTTCCCCTCTTTAGCCTTTGTAATCAGTGAGTGTTCGGATACATGTTAATGAAACACCATCAATTTGCTATTTAGTAGTGTCATTTATGGACATGGCTGAATCAACTGATTTACAATGTGACTTAGCAGAGCGTGTGTAGCCGTGTCCACAACCAAACTACTCAACCACAGAGAATGTATTTTTTCAGCAGTTAATAATCACTTTTTTTCTAGGTAGTCTGGTTTTAGAGCTTTAAATGGTGCAGTGAATGCTCAGTAAACTGAGCTAACAACCTGTTTAACAGCAGGTTTAGACCTCAGTATGGCTGCATCTCATTTTAGTCTAATGTCTCAAGCATTTGCAGGGTGTCACCGACCTTTTTCACATGGTTCATTTCCATGCCATGATTGTGGAATGGTCTGCCTGAGGAAATCCGTTTCACCAAGTCAGTAAGAGCGTCATTAGTATTTTCATCCTCGTATGCACTTGCCAGATTGTCTGCCTTGTATGGTCGATTCCACTTTATGGTGGAACTGTCCATCGAATTATTTTGAACCAGTGCCTTATTTCTCTACTCCTTCCACCCCATTTCACTCTATGTTTTTTTTTTTTTTTTACAAACCAAGACACCAAAAGCTAATCATAACTCACTGTTTTGATGTGCTTATGCTGAAATGCATTACCCAATGCTGTCTTCTTGTTGTTGTTGTTGTTGTTTTTGCAGCTGTTTTTAAGAACAGAGAGAGTCTGTCACATAATGCAACTTGTTAAAAAGCAGTGATTGGAATCATTATTATGGGCAACTTTTCCTCCGTGCACGCTGGCCTATTAGAAGCGCGCACCGTGCAGCCAATCACAGGCACCCACTGCTCAGCTCCACTAATCGTGGATTAGCTACAACCGACTGCAGTCTACAGCTCTGGGAGGGAGAGGTAGTCACTGCCGCTCACTACTCACCCTCTATTTTATTATTAGCTTACTTGGATCTGGCAGCAGGGCTTTTTTTCTCAGCAGCAGCAGTGACTTTGGCATTGCGCAACCAAGTAACCTGCACATATTGGGATCTCAGGTAAAGGTGCGGGACTACAGCTGAGGGCAAGCGACTGATTTTTTTTTTTTTTGGGGGGGGGGGGGGTCAATGGAAACGGCTGCTGTGGGTCAGGTAGGACTCTGTTTGATGGCCCTTTAACTGAAGCCCACACCGTCTTCAGCACCGCGCTCCGTTTTTCCGCGTCCCCTGCAATGTTCAAGACGGCCAATTACCCGTCGGTGGATCCTGCGCCCACCATCATGCACGGCACTTGGTTTGCCACGGGGTGCCGAGAAAACACGCCCGTGGCGGTGGAGAAACCCAAGAAAAAGGCGTTCAGCCTGGTGAAGATAATGTCTCTCAGCAACAAGAAAGGCCACGGCCAGTATCCGCACCACCACCACCACCACCACAACAACAACATGCCCTTTACGATCCACTGTCACATCGGGAAAGAGATAAAGCACATTTGCAGCAACTGCAGCCGCGGGAACGACACGCAGGACGGTGAGTATGCGGGCTCCTCTCCGTGCGCTCTCGCCCACGGTGGTCCTGCGGTACCGCCATCCAGGGCACGCTTTAGGAAACCCGGCGATGGCCATGCCTCCGGCTCCTGCGCGCGTTTGACAGCTCCATCGCTGAATGCGCTTCACCCGATCTGTCTGCTTGTGTGATAATGTTCTGTGTTTGAAGCGGCCCGACGCGTAGGCTATCGGAGCTCGTAGTACTGAGACCGTGAAACGAGGGTGATTCATTGCCGCCGTTTGTGGAAACTGCCTCTGACTGGATCAGAACTTCTCATAGGGTTGGGCTCTGACTTGAAACTGCAGCTTGTTGGTTTTGCACCACAAACATATGTTGATGAATCGCTCTTAATTTAAGGAATGTTTTTTTTTTTTTTGTATGCATGTCTTCCATTCACCTATTTATCCTATAGATGCCATTTTAAAGGCATGAAATGTGCAGGCTGTTTGCACAAAGCCGCTTCCAGTTCAGTGTCATTACATCATCACTCAGCCATCTTGGTATGCAAACAAGTGTTTTTAATTAAAACCAGCCCCCATCAGTTGCTTGTATGACAGTAGTGGGGAAAGTAGGTTATACACACAGCGCCGTGAAGATGGGATAGAAATGCTACAGCGTGGAGTGTGCTGGGTGTCATGGAAATGATCACAAGATGTTACTCACTCTGGATGCCTGATCCCCCCCCCCCCCCCCCCCCCTTTGTTTTCCATGTTGAGGGTTTTGTCAAGATTGTAATGAATTAACTGTAATGTAGATATTCTGGTTTGGTGTTTGCTGCCTAGAAATGCCCCCCCACCCAAAAAAAGAAACAAAACAGCAAAGGAAAGAAAACACAAAAGAAAGAAAAAATCAATAAATTAGCATATGCATAGCAGAATACAAATACAATATGCAAACATAATATATCCTCAACCACAATGCACAATGGTACAATTAAAACTGAAAAGGTGGGCTGAAGCTAAAGCTTATAACGCCCACCCTTATTATAACCAACAACATATTTGGACTCATACCACATCGTCCGGGTCATAACTTTACATACACATGTCTGCACATGTGTCCTGACAGTTACCAGATCTTTGTCACACACGTGGCTACAGTCAGCAATACCATATCACGCATCGTCACTTATCAAGCAGATTATGATGGGGGATCAAATAAGTGTATAAATCTATACGTTGTACAAGACATTTTCGATTCCTTTTCGAGATGATGAGCTTTTTGCACCAATACAGACACACAGCCCTTTGGGTAGGGAATATACAAAGGGTTCATCTTCACGGAATACTCCAAAAAAAGCACGTTCAAAGGCTTGCTCCTTTTGTCAGTATGATGCATATTTCAGTGATGTTTGGGAATTTGTGACTACAAAGAAGGGTTTGATGTTGTGGAAAGATGTTCAGTTTCTTTTCTTGACGTTACTAAAATGTGTCATTGTCATCGTCCTCTCAGTTGTTGCTCGGCTGCTGGGTGTTATTCTTTGTCTTCCTGTCTTTATCCAGCTTTTGGACCTCTAATGAACTATTTGAATCGGCACTGAATTCGATTAGCATTGACTCTAGAGCTATTTATAGATCGGTGTGGTGGCAGGATCGCCAAGATGGTTCTGGCTCTGAGGCACCAAAGCATTCAAGTAATGGTCCGTGGGACTGATTTCCACTGCATTACTGTCACATTCTTTATCCTGCTGCCATCCCAAGGCCCCGGGGAGGTGGCCGCCCTGCAATGTGATATATCTATGTTGGCAAACATCATGAATGTGATGTAATTGTTTAAAAACCAGTGACCAGCGCATTCCCTGACAGCATGAGAAGGGTGATGATCTGACGCAGTGTGGCGATACTGACAACAGACACAGCATGTTGGAATGGAGGTCACTTCATGTGTACTGGAGCACTAGGGTTTTACTACTCCATAGTTTTTTATGTTTATGCTTGAAGGACCATATCTGTGTTTTTTTTTATGACATGTACATAGATTTGCGAGTGATTTTTTTTTTCTTTTTTTCTTTTTTTTTTTCCCTTCAGGAAGCCATTTATTTAGGAGAGGCTTTGTGAGTTCATCCATGATAATAAAAGCTGTCTGCTCTCATAGGTAAACATTAGTTGCACAAGGCCAGAAGTCTTTGAGTCTGGCTATGCAAGACTATGTTATTGTTGCTATGTTATGCTTGCTCTTGCAAACTGATCTGAAAAGTCTGCACATTTACCACACGTTGATAAAAGCAGACGCGATGGATTACCCATCTCAGGCAGCTTGATTTGCAAACCAGTCACTGGCACAGTAGATAACATGCATTCAAAAATCTAAAACACTGCTATGGTCCCGTGACTTAATGTCCTAAATGTGTTCATCAGGGAAGTAAGAGACTGAAGAGCAGGGTAGAGTTCCTTGTCTAAAAGCACCTGATGTTGCTTGCTCCTAGCATTGTTCACACAAAATCTGGTGAGTCTGAGTCAGAAACTTATGCTTGAATATCTTTTTATGATCATCTGCGTGGAGCTGACACCTTTTCAGATTTAGTTTTCTGGTCACATGGGCACCTTTTGCCAGCGTTTGTGTGCGCCCCGGCTGTTTGGTAGCCTTGAACCGCAGTATCTTTCAACATTCACTTCTTCATGTAGTAGTTTACATAAAACAAAATGCTTAACATTTTTTTGGCCTTTGATGTCCTATGGCACGTAGATAGGCTGGGCCTTGTGAATATTTGATGAATAGAAGAAAGATTCCCCCCCCTCCCCCCCCCCACCTTAATGAGGTGCTTATCAGTCTGTTTAGTGTGTTTTGGCAAGCTAATGCCAACCGCTCAGTGTGATGCAGCCTCAGACTGTACTCGGAGCGTATCCTGCGTAATGTGATATGCAGGTTTGTTTATCCTCTCCCAACCTCATCCAGTTACTAGGGAATGCAGGAGGCCACTTGGCACAGATTCTTGCCGCTTGGATCTTTGTAAGCAGAAGTGTCTGCAGCGTTCACCGTTAGTTCTCCCGCAGGAGTATCAGAACATCACCTCCTCTGCATCCTAACCTTAATTAGAGTATGTTTTCTTCCCTTCTTTTCCTTACAGCTGAGGAAGTAGAGAGGCTGGCCGCCATGCGTTCTGAGTCCTTGGTCTCTGGCACCCACACTCCACCTATGCGTCGTCGGAGCAAGTTTGCCACTCTGGGACGTCTCCTGAAGCCCTGGAAATGGAGGAAGAAGAAGAGTGAGAAGTTCAAGCAGACTTCTGCTGGTACATGACTTTTTTTCTTCTTTCATATCAGTATCTATCAATCGTATGTTAATGTGAGCACAAAAAAACAAAAAAAAAACCAAAACACATGCAACCATGGTGCTTTTAAGTATGTGCCCTGTGTTGTTATGAAAGAAAGTCAGTGCATATCCTTTGGTCAAAAAGAGAAATGTATTAGGTTTTAGTCTCCGGGGTGATTGAAAATGCAGCAAATTGATTCAGCAAAAGTGCAGCGCTGGAGTTTCATGTTTTGAGGTCTCTTTAGAGTTCCCTTTGATCCTGCAGCCCAGTGTTGTCAGGGGCGAGTGAAGGACATACTCGCTTCAGATGTGGCTGTATTTACTTTCCTTGGCTGACGCATCCTGAATTCTGCTGTCAGCCTGGTGGATAGGAGGAGGGACTTTTTTCCCCCAGACTGCATCTTTTCTAGATGCAGAATCCTTGCTCTCGTAGAGGATGGGCAGTTGCACAGAGACCTGAATCTGGTCCGAACAGGACAGGCTGTTCCGATTTAGTAACGTTGTTCAATTAGCATTTTCGTGGTGTGAATTTGCTGAATGAATCAGTCTCTGTCTGATTTGATCAGGCGTGCTGCGACTGCTCTCTTACTGCTGATGTTGTCAGTCTCTTGTGCGATCACAGGGACTGATGTGATGTCCTGTCATCTCCATCACTTGGTACAAGCGCAAAAAAAAGTATTTGATTTTTCGGCTGATGTTACCTTTCTGTGAGGCTTTGACTGTTCCCACAGTGCTGTTTGGCTCTAGTTTGTATATTCTTCCCCAACATGGTCTCCCTGGCTCTTCAGCAATCTCCCCGGGCTAAGTGGTGTTTTTAGTAAGACCCAAAAGTGCTGATGAAATATATTTCTGAGCTTTAGTTGCTTGACTTTTTGATGTTTTACTGTATAATAGAGAGCATGTACTTGATGGAACAAACATGGAGATGTTGGTGTTGATCGGTACATTTGTGGATGCCCTGCGATGACAGCATCCATCCTGTTGTTGTGAGGGACGATAATCAAATAGTCAGCAACAAAAATCCTTTTTTTTTTTTTTTTTTTTTTTTTTTTTTTTCTGCTACAATGGTGTTAATGCACAGTGGGGCTGAGTGAAAAAGCTCTCTTTATCGCTTTTGTTATCCGCTTGTTTTGTATGCATGATGCTGCTGTTCCCAAAATAATTCCTTTGCCTCTATTGTTCTATTCAATCCATTTTGCAGCATGATGGTGGATTATGACCAGTCAGTATATCTCACCAGAGCAGCCTCTATAGAGTGGAATTTCTGCGTTGTTTCAAGTTGTATGCGATGTACAGTCGCGCAAGTAGCTCCGATGCTCGGGGCAGGCGCTTCAGCCGCAGTGACGCCACCACAAATGTGCGAACGCAGTCGCATCCACTTCAGCATGAAGTATGAACCCACTTTTAAGTACACAAATAAGCGGAATGTGGCCTGCGTTTGTGCAGCAGCCAGTGGAAGGGTAGAAGTCACACAAGCGTGAGGCGGTGCGGTAAATTCAAATGACAGGAAGTAGCTCAGGGACTTTAATGGCTACGTCAGCACGATTTCTATGGTGATACTAATCGATATTTCATAGAAAGAGTTGCTCACACGTGGACATGCACTGTGTGTGATGTGAAGTGGTTTGCTTCTAGTGACGAACCCACAGAGAATCATCACCAGGCTGCGGTTCTCCTGAGAGCATCAGAGCGTTTCTTTGAGCTCATTGTTTCGGTTTTGTGGCCCACAACTTACTGTTCTGATTCACTCCTGACACTCATCAACCTCCTTTCCAGCGGCAAAATAAAAAAAAAAAAAAAAAAAAAAGAACGCTCCAAAAAACCCACTGTATTGTTCCTGCCTAGTATAAAATGGCAGACTAAGGTGGCTGGAGAACAGAGTGAGGCTTTTAGAGGCAGATATTTCCCTCAGAAGTTGGTGAGGGGAGCTACGTTTTTATGTCAGGTCAGAAATGCTATTCCAAGTTGCTGTCAATGTTCAGACTGTGCTGACTGTGCAAATAGGCAACTTGGTAGCACACATTAGCCAATTAGCTTTATAAAGTTATGTCATATGTATATGATGTTCATCTTTTTGTGTAGTTCTGCTGCCAAGTAGCCAACAAACTGATTTATAGAGACAGCGTTGATTCCTTGACTTATCAAAGTTTTTTTTGTGACCCAATACAAAAACAAAACTTCAAATCTGTAAAACCATCTGCATTTTGAAAGTTGTGCATGCCAGATGATTACAATTTTCCTGTGTTTGCCAAACACAAGGTAGTGTGTGTTGGTGTCCATGATCAACTTAGCTGGCTGGGTGTCAGATAATATTTTCCTTTCCATGGTTCGAACAGCACGAGCCGTGAATCCAGTGGTATGGATGAATCTTGAAAACACAGTGAAGTGGAGATTTGACTTTGAGAGCAATATCTTAAATCAGAGCAATGAAAAATAAATCTGTGAAATATATGGAGGAAGAAGTTCCATATATATGTTTGCACTTATTCCACGAAAGATAGCACAGCCTACTTATTTACATACTTCCAGTCCTCCCCGTAGCCCCACCATTGATCTGTGTTTTTTAAAATGGAACGCTGCACATACTGTTGTGCGTTCGCCCTCATTTAATTTAATTAATCGACGCCAAGATTGCAGCCTATTTAATACTATCCTTAAAGCCTGAAATGGGATGACCTCATTTTAAAAGCTATAAGAAAACTGCAGCCATATATCATGACAGGTACCTAACTTGTGTTCATATTTGGTATCAGGAGGTATTGATGGTCATTTGTCTACCTGTTGCTCAATCAAAGAGGAAAATTCTCCTTTACAGCAGTAATTTCCGTTGATCTCACTGAAGACAAAGCTGATGGCAAGAGTGTAGTCGTGATTCCTGCTGCACTGCTCTGATCTTGGACTCGAATGCCCCTATGTACTCCCTTCTTGTCTCTGCAGTTGACTGCGGTGCCTTACTGTTGATTATGTTTCCTGTGTCAGTGGGGAGCAGACCAGCCACTGGGCATACAGATGTTGTCGTAGATAATTGGACACTGAGCACAGTAGAGGATTATGAATGTGTTGTGATATTAAGCAGATGAAGGGCAGCTCTGGGGGACTGTACTCTTCACCTCAGGAAGGAAGGAGGGAGGGCCTGACGGTTGGATGTCTTATCCTGCTGTCTTATCGTGCTCGGTACATTATCACAGCACGCTTGTATCAGGAAGTAAGATCATCAGGCAGGGATTCATCAAAAGAACATGCATGTGGTAGTCTGATGTTATCTCAGTTTTTATTTCTAATCCAATTAGTTTGCAGATTTCCTGTTCTTGCTGTTTATTTGCATCATTTCTAATACGAAATCTCAGCTCTCCTACCTGTCCACTGATTATGTATTGTATAGAGAGGCAAACGTCTCATTTCTAACCTGCTCCATCCACACTAAGGTTTTGTTTAGCCATATCTACGCTTCTGATGTGTGAGCCTTAACGCTTGAGCGTCTCATTGATCAAAGACTCCATGAAAGTTTTAATACAGTTAAAAGCCTCCACTTTGAGCTACTGAGCCTCAGGGTTGGGAGGATGTGTTCTGACTATCTGGGTCACTTCGCAGTGGAATATATTTTCTCAAAAAAAACTGAATGTAGTGTTCTCAGATCAATACAGACTATACTTAGATATGCCAGTTTCATTTAATATGCTCTCAGCTGATACTCCCTGATGAGTGTCTAATCTTCTCATCTTGGTACAGATTGAGTGGCTGAAGTGTTGGACCATGACAGTGCTTGGGCCACTTGGTGGACTGAAGACAGGCTGTTCAGAATAGAACTTGGTTGATATTCAAGGTGATTTAGAGGACAGGACAGCATCTGTTTTTCATACATTGATATGAAAGATTGCGTCGTGTTTTGTTTTTTTTTTGGTGCTGATAGGCCTATAACCTCAGCTCAGACCAAATAACAGCTCTTACTGCAAACTCATCGCTGATGATTTACTATTCTGATGACCCAGTACATCGGTCTTGGAATCCAAATAAATATTTGATGTGAGTGGTAGTTTTTTTTTTTTTTTATATGGCCCTCTCAGGACCTTCCTGCTGAAATGAACACAAAATTCCAGTTCTTGCGCACTATTAATGTATTCATTAAAGATTTAACGAAATGTTGTTGTTTTTTTTTTTTTGTTTGTTTTTTTATTTTTTGCAAGACCAGCCAGTATTTTAACTTGGACTTGATGCTTGGCCAGTTCACTGCAACCGCTGTGTCCACTTCATTTCTCATTCTTTTGTTATAAGCGCACAATATCTGTCAAATCTGTAGTCATATCCTCATTAAGGCTTCTGAGTTAATGGTATTGCGTAACAGTGCACATCCCATGGCATAGCAGTTACGTCATAAAGCTTTTGAGTAATTACTTTTCATTTTGGATGCAACGGCAGTATAATCCGTGAAGATATTACAGCACTGCCAGTCGACCTGCAGCCTAGGGTTTCCTCACTCTGGCAAAGAGTCGGTGCTGATGTTTTACACAGAGATTTGTCTTTTTTAGTAACATTGTGTCTGTCAACTGGAAGACTGATAAATAATTCAACTTCTTTTTTTTTTTTTTTTTTTTAAGCAGAGATGTGAAAAGGTCTAATTGAAGTTGACTTCAGAAAAGATTTTGGGTGCAACTGAAGGATTTAGATTTAATGTCAAGAGGTAACAAAGATAAAATAGAAAGGAATATGAAACCCATCATTATAAAAAATTTAACTGTCGTTCATAATCCATATCAGCCAGGGATAAGAATTTAGACTGAATCTTCTGTGCAATGTAAATTTTAATGATTTGCATCGCAAAAAAAGACTTAAAAAAAATTCTCAGATATTAACCTGAGTCATCAATTTTTGAATTTCCCTGTAGGGATCAAAAAGTGTTTTTTTTTTTAATCTTTTTTTTTTTTTTTTACTTTTTTTTTTTCTTTGGGAGTTTTATGAAAATCAGCTGCCAAGGTGCAAAGATTTCTAGCTTTGATACTAAATGGTTTACTTTTCTCATTTCTCAGGTACTGCTCATCTGGCAGACTTTATTAATAAGAAAACCTTAAATATTCTCAACTGTTGTGATTTGTGATGAAGGTTGAGATTGCACAGGTACAGGGGGAGTGAAACGTGTAGTGCCTGACCTCCTCTAAATGCCTGTGGTGCTTTACAGAACCAATCTTGTAAACTGGCTGCAGAAAAAAATCCTCTACATTGATTCAGGGTCAACTTTTTGATAATTCGATTGACTGTCTCTTTGAAATACTTGACCCCATGTCAAATTTGCTGCCTCTGAGGGAAAATGGCTTTTTGATTGAGCTGCCTGCATTAGCATCCCAAGTAACATCTTCAAATGGCACAATTTCCTTTCATTTCACACTATCCTCAGTTTTCCTATCGGGCTCCAGTGGAGTTAATTCTTTGTGTGACATATTGGTGATATTTTGGTCTTGTATCCCCCCCCCCCCCCCCCCCCCCCAAAAAAAAAAAAAAAATGTTTTGCTGCTTAAGTAATTTGTGGCTTGGAGCTGATCTCAAACAAGCTTCTCTTGTATAAAAAACCTTTTGAAGTGTGGCGTGATATCGAACATCTGGTATCCTCATAATGGAGCGTACTGTTTGATGATAACTTGCTCTGCTGTGGTATTTTGGAACACTGAAGCACAAGAGGATCCAAAACTTCTGCCCCCGAGGCCTGTCCGTCTGACATTTGTATGACTCTCTTTCGGGTTTTAATTCTGAGCTCTCAGCATTTGGTCTTAAATCAACTGTGCTTGTGACCAAGGGCGAGAAAAAAGAGAGGTCAAGCTCTCAGTATTTTTCATGGATCCACACTGAGGGTGCATTAGCATTGAACACATCCCCTTCTGATTGAGCTGGGACAAGACTCCTGGGTCACATGTAAAGCACACACGGCGCAATCTGTGATCTCCCTCCCGAGCAGGAGCTACAGAGGCCTGCAGGGACATTCCTGCACAGTGTGCTCATGTGTTGTTGCCGATCCTCGTTTCACGTTCTTAATTGGTTTCTATGCAGGGTTAGATTTTGAAATTACTAATGTGATTTTTAAACTGCTTTCGTTCAGCCTACTAATAGAAGATGTTAAGTATCTCAGCTTTTGAAGCCTAAAAATAGAGACAAGCAGTAGCTGTGGGACATGCCATCATGTGCATAATGCATTACTATGAGTAGTGTTGCTGGAATGTTTCCTTTGTCCTTTACCTCTTGTTAATCAAGGGCCAGAGTTTTAGCTTTAACTGGTTGGAAGAGGAGCCACAGTTTGACAGATCATTATCTTTTATAGCAAAATCCAAGATTTAATACTGGTGCTTGGATTTGTGTTATAAAAGATAAAACTAGAAACACCATGAAAGATGTAAGATTGCGCATAAAGACGGATGAGCAAGAACAATAATAAACACTAGATACAGTGATGTTTGGGTAGATCAGTAAGAAACACATTTGGTTTAGTTTTATCAATGAGCTCATATGTTTTTGACAACAAATCTTTTAAAAGGGGAACGTTAGCAGAGATTTCAATGCACACAGCTTTTTGTAATGCATTGGAGATTGTACACCTTCCTATGATCTAGCGAATGGGTTGACCCAGATTAAACACCTGCATGATGTTTTAATGGCTAACCACTTTTAAGATGAAAAATGATTTTATCATTTCTTTTTTTTTTTTCTTTCTTTTTTTTTCTTTCTCCTGTCCCTCTCAGCGCTGGAGAGGAAGATGTCAGTGCGACAGAGCAGAGATGAGCTGATCAAGAGAGGAGTGCTAAAGGAGATCTTTGAAAAAGGTGAGCTGGTGTTCCACGGTTACAGTATGATTCAACTGAGCTGGAAACCGTCTCGGCTGTGAGTGGAAGCAGCAAGAAGAGTAGACGTGGTGCGCTAAATTATGAGGTCTTCAGTGATTCATCTCCTCATTAATCAGTCGTCTCTGAAGTGCGCTCTTCATGATTTGGCACGGGGCATTTAGAGATATAATCTTTCATTATAGAAATTTTGAAGCATTTTATAAACTCTTTGATCTAGACTCAACATCCCATGGGTGCTCCATGCCTCGGGACATCAAAAACAAAGTTAGCGAAGCTGAGGAAGTTCACTGACTCTTGCCAAGATGTGACGAGAGCAAATGAGAAAATGTGTGTCATTTTTCATTTTATTGTTTTAACAAATTAAGCTCTTTGCGCAACGATCAAGCATGAAACAATCTTTGAAGTCAAAGCTAAAACAAACATCTTAGAGTGCAAGAGAATGGAGTGCGAGCACTTCTCTTCGGCTGCGTGTGGCTTAGACATGCAGACGCTGTCCAGCCGTGTTGCATCTCCAATTTCTGCACAATAACCGCGCGACTTCTCAGAACGCATATCAATGAGGGCAGGTGTGCCTCGGTGACAACCTAGTTTCTATAATCAAAGAGAAACTTGTGTGCACAGCTTGATAGATCAACAGCAGTTATTTTTATGCATGCAAAGCAAATATTTACCGTGTCTCTGGAAGATGACTGTATCATGTTATCAGCACTGACATCACCCTCATAAATAGATCTAAAACTGACTCTGCTTTGGTGCGCTCAAAATAGATCCAGCAAGGGGAAAAAAAAAATTAAAAAAAGAAAAGAAATCCAGTAATGGCAAAAACGTGTTTTTGATTTAAGTGGTCGCCACCTTTGACAGCCAAACCCTGTCACCAGCCTCTTGGAGAATTAAATGGTGGAGGGTTTGCCAACAAAATGACTGAAATTTAAGATACAGATCAGATGTATCCTCATATTTCAAAATAAGAGTCCTTGAAGGCTGATGTGTTTGACAGCTTTTTACAGTAACAATTTATGACTTCAATATCTTCTATGAAAAATAGAAGAAAATCCCCTGTTAGGCTTTCTGAATATTAAAAAGTCTGGAGACTCCTGCTCTCCAAATCTTACAGGAGTAAGCATTCTTTTGGTTTTGTGTTTTTGGAAGTCAAGATGAAATTTGTGAAATGGGAGAGAGAGAGCTCACAATATAAATGCATTGTTTGTCAGAATATGTGAGCACCATTGTGAATTGCACTGTCAGCCTTAAAATGTGATCATGCAAAAACCATCAAATGGCTCAGCGCTGTAAAAGATTTAAAAAACAAAATGTCTGTCAAGCTGCTTCCCTCACACCGTTTCTTGGTCTGTGGTGTGCTGATAAAAGGCTCTCGGGTTGTTAAACAGTCTTAGTTTTCCGAATCTCTCCCCCAACTATTGTCTCAAACCTCAATACCCTGAATTCATTTTAAACTTTGTTTGAACAGTCTGTCTTGTGCAGTCGAACACATTTTCGACACTCGTCAGATTGTTTGTTTCTTCTTCTCCGTTTTAGCAACCGTTGAATTCCGATCCTCGATGGATGGTGGAGTCTGCACTCAGGAGCCCTCTGTCAAGTCGTCTATGGTCTTGCCTACCAAGAAATCTGTCACCTACTCAGGTGACCTTCAGGACAACCCCGCCAAGCCGCCGCTGTACCACAAACAGCCTCCTGCTCTCCCTCCAAAGCCTTTCTCTAGGATCCCAAACCATAGCACAGGTCAGTTGTCTTAGTTAATGCTCAGTGGCAGGTTATTACACCGCTCTAATGGTGTTTTATATTGATTTTATTTTTCTTTTTTAGAAACCACAGTACAGTATTTATTACACTCTATGAATTACTATACACATACACTGGTATTTATTCCACTGCCACAGACTGTCAATATAACTAAAAAGCTCATATTAGAGGACTTGCTCTGGCAGCTAAGCCATGGCTGGTTTCGCTATAAACCCTACCTGCGTTGCCACACATGTGCACAGGATTATAGTAGTCTCATTAAATGCCCCTGTGGTTAGGTCAGCTGGGCTCTCTCTGTCATTGTCAATCTGTCAGTACAGGGAAGTGGCATTACCCTGGCCTAATTCCCGCCACTCTGCGCTGACGTCTGAGCCATGTCTGATCGTCCATGAGCTTTGTTTATCTGTCTGCACCAGCAGAGTGTAGTGGATGTGGATGATACATAGCAGTGGAAATATTCAGTAATCCTTCTTTCTGTCCTTTGGTTTTTCTCTTTAGATTCTTGCCAGCCAATGAAGTTGCCCTGTATGCCTGGGGGAAAGCACTCTCCACCTCTGCCTCCCAAGAAAGTGATGATTTGTGTGCCTCCGGGGGGGCTGGACTCCTCCACCTCTCCTTCTCCGTCCCCCAACCCCCTCAGCAGTCTCCCCCAAAAGTGCGCCCCTCTGCAGGGCATGTCATCCCACCACGGCACCCTGCTGCCCTCGCAGCTCGCCGGTCTGTCCAGTCTTCACCAGAGCCACGGTCACCCGCTCCAGCTGCAGTACGGCAGCCTGCACGCCCCCAGCCGCATCATCGAGGAGCTCAATAAAACCCTGGCGCTCTCCATGCAGAGGTTTGAAAGGTTGGTATCCATCAGCGCTCCGGTCGTTAAATGTGATTGTCCTCAAGTGGAGTCACTAAGGGATTATGGATCTCTGTCTGTCTGTGCATCACACATAATATCTTGGCTGGACTAAACTTTGGGGAATGGTATGAGGGTGTTTGAAAGATTGCACAGATGGATCTTCTGTCACATAACTATAACACTGACGGTGACATGTTTCCTTTATTTGATGACCCCCTAGTTATTATCACAAATTAATCTCTTGTTGCCCAAACAGCACTAATCAGAGGGTAATTACAGGAAGAAGCATTGTGATTTGCATAGATCATCCTGTTTATTAGCTTATATTTTTGTGGCGACTTGTCCACTAAATCTATCCTGGTGTTATTGAGGTCATGTCCTGCCATGTATCGCTAGTGTACAGGTCTAAATCAGCACACTGCCTCACAGGGCAGCATGGCCTAATTTTGAAGTAAATGTGTGTATGTGTGGGCACAGGCGCATGGAGTAGGCGTCCCTCCAGCAGTTGGCCTGACATAACATGACCAGCTGCTCTTTACAAGAGCCGCACTTCTTCATGTTTGGAGAAAAGGGACAGGATAGCGGATTGGAATATTACGTAACCTCTTATATTAGGATCTCTTTTTCACCAAAGCCATTTGGGCAGGGATAAGGAAGTAATGGCCCTGGCATGGCTTACAATTAGTCTGAAAGCTTTAAATGGTTACATAACAGGGGCTCATCATAAGAAGCTCCAACTAGACAGTGATTAATCGATCTATCAAATATATCACAGGGTAACACATTTAACTGGCTGCTGGAAGTGAAGTTCATTCCCATTACCTTGTTTTGAATTATACAAGTTGTGTAACCAGTTACTCTTCTCCTCTGTGTAGTTCAAAGGATTGCGTGACATTGCGTAGGACTGCACAGTGTGTATTCATATCTCCCCTCCTTTTATACTTGGATTAAAAACCCACTAAGCTATCATTATGCACCAAAAGCCCCTTTATTGTTTTAAATCACTTCCCTTTTTCTTTATTGAGGGTTACTGTTCAAGTAATACCAGGTCATAGATAATGTTTGCTGACTCTAAAAAGATGATATAGAGCTCAACTCGAAATAGGAGATTTCCCTTGTAAACGGGACTTTTGCCTTCACTGTCAGGGGGTTGGACAAGCTCATCCTCTTACCAAGGCACAATGCTATAGCCATAAATATGACCCTTTACATTAATACTCAGACTTGGTTCAGACCAACAAGCACATCTCCCTGTCACTCCTTTAGCTCTGCATTGCACGGCGGTGGTCAGTGTATGCCTCTGGACAGACGAGAAGTGCCATCTGTGATTATTGACTATGAGGACGACAAGGAGAACATGCCCAACGAGTCAGACTATGAGGATCTGCCCAGCATGTACAAGGACGAGGACGACGATGTGGACGATGACGAGGACGACGACGAAGACGACGACTCCATATTTACAAGTGAGTGGCAGCAGCAGTTACGGTGACCTTGAGGAGTCACTAATGTTTAAGTTGCACAAATGAAGAGAGAGTTGATTCCATTGGTTTTATCCAAGGGTCCTTTTGATGAATCTAAAGGGACCTTTAAAATTCATGAAACTAATGGAAAAATGATTGCAAGTGGAGTTATTTTGAGAGATTACTTTGATAAAGAACGTGATCAGGATTGTGTTTGTTCCATCTTGGGAAAAGTGTTTTACTTTTGCACTTTATTTAGGATTATTCTCTTCTGTTTGTTATAAGTCAAAAGATAAAGGTGAAGGAAGATTGAAGAGTGACACAAAAATACGAAAAAAAAACCAAAAACCAAAAAAAAAAAACTGCAGACCTGTCTTTGTATATTGTTGGTGAGGACAGCTCATGTCTACAGATATGATGACACATTTGCTTGACTCATCATGATGAACAACACTGCTAGCTTCATCCGAAGGTTCCTGGAACTCAGATGTGGTCTGACCTTCAAAGCAGAACCTAAATTAGGTTCACAGAAGGGTATCCAAAATCATGCTGTCACCCATGGAAACGATTCCTCTCACCGCCTCTTAGCAAAAGTTGCTGAACTGTGCAGAGCGGTTTATGTCTTTGACACCGTGTCCTTGTTTTCACATGGTTGCATGTCGGAGTTTTTAAAGGTTGTGATTGGTCATGTGTGATGGAATCACTCAATATGCCACATCATGACCTTAAAGGGCCTTGGAAAGATGAGTAAGACTTAAAGGTACAGTAAACTTGGTTCAGAAGCAAAATTTTTTCCAATTCTATAAATAAGTTTACTCGTGATGTAGTGTGCAAAAAGACTAAATCAGGTCAAAAACCACCAGAGTTTACGCCTTAATATTCAATATTTCAACGTATTTCTGTCAATGGTGCCTTTCTTTAAATGCAAGTGGCCAAACAAGGAAATAAATATAACATTAACAAAAAAGGCAACATTATGTGAGCAATCAATGGTAATTAATGACATTGCCTGTCATTTCAGTTTCCAAGGTATAATCTATTTAAAACACGGTGGAGATGAAGTAGAAAGCAGATAAAGAACATGTTGTTAAATTAGGCCCCAGATCTGTGCTTTATTTCTTCATCTCATCTCATGTCTGACCGTGCTGTTGCATTTTTAGGTACCCTGGCTCAGAAGGTGCTGAGGAAAGACTCTCTGGCCATCAAGTTGAGTAACCGTCCATCCAAAAGAGAGCTGGAGGAGAAAAACATCCTGCCCATGCAGACAGATGAGGAGAGGCTGGAGTCTAGGCAGCAGATAGGCACCAAACTCACAAGGTGAGACACGTAAACACATGCATTTTTAAACTCGAATACATTTACACGCATGCACAATTTATGGGCCAAATATTTTCAGTAAACCTGGTTGACGTTGCCGTAGCCAGCTCGAGAACGACGGCACTGACTCTTCTCAGCCAAACCGAGCATTTTGTCTTACTTTGGGCTGATGATGGCCCAGTATCCTGGCTGATGGCAGTGTGACGCAGTCCAAAGCGGATGCGAATAGGAGCCTTTTTTCTACTGAAAGACTTTTATATCCTGTCAGTTTTCCCTTCTCAACATCCGATAAGGATAAACGCTTTATCTCGTTAGAATGAGGCTCTGTAAATGGAGCTGACCTAATTTCAACGATGCATCACCCTCCCCTCTCTTTTTTCCTTCTGTTGTCTTCTCTCTAGTGCTCTCTCTCTCTCTCTCTCTCTCTCTCTCTCTCTCTCTCTCTCTCTCTCTCTCTCTCCCCCTCCCTCTCTCTCTCTCTCTCTCTCTCTCTCTCTCTTTCTCTCTCTCTCTCTCCCTCTCTCTCCTCTTCTCTTTCTTCCTCCTGCCCGACTTCCTCCCTCGCTCACTGAATCACCACGGTGATGCATGTGCCAAACTATCTCCACCCGACTCCTCCACACAGCAGCACCACGCAAGCCACTCCATACCAGCAGTTTACACAAACACACACACACACACACACACACACACACACACACACACACACACACACACACACACACACACACACAGAGTATGCTAGTTAAGTGTATGCAAATCATAGGAATTTGTATACATATGTTGAGATCATAAATAGGAACTCTTATAATTGAACAGATCAAACAACATCATGTTTTTCCCCAACAGATCACAGGCCTCATTTGATTTCACTGTTCTTTAAACGTGACTTGCCTGTCCAAATGACGGGGGGAGTAATGATGTGTTGAGAGGAGAGAGGACCACCAAACGTACGGGTAGAAATATAAGCCCGGATAATATAATAAGATATGAGATGTGGGAAATATGGTGCAAGGGAGGAATGGCGTATTATCTAGAGACATTGGCACGCAAGTCACTACTCCCCACTGTGATTGGAACACAGAGCAAGTTCCCAGAAGGCCTGCCTGCTTAGTTGTCATGTTCCCAAAAAGCTCTGTCACAGTGTCCTTTGCACGCTGTCATCCAATGCACAATTTCCTAATTTCATGCTTTTTGCCAACAGCATTGTGTCCTGTAATGTTGTCGCTTGTGCCAGGGCAATTAAAATTGATTATGATAATGCTATTCTAGGACACACTGACCTCAACTTTCCTCTATTGACCTGATTCACTGGGAAAACCCTGGAGAGCCTTTATCTCCAAGAGATACAGCTTTTACTCCTGAGAAACTTGCTCTGTCTTTGGTTTTATCATCTGGGATTTTTTAAAAAAATGTGATTTCATGTATTGTGTAGTTTATGTCTCTGAAAGGATTAGTTTGACATTTTGGGAAAGGCAGTCTGCTTACTCACCATCTTGCAGAGCTTGATACCATTCTCATATCTGCTTTACTATAAAGCTACAAGGAGGTGGTTAGCTTAGCTTAGCATGAAGACTAGAAGCAGGGGGAGACAGCTTTAACATCATCAAACATATCCATTGTTGATATAAAAACATTGATTACTGTAGCTTTTAATAAATTGCCCCTCATACCTAGCTACTTCATTATACTCACGCTTTTTCACACAGACGCTGCCTAAAAGGATGACACTGCCTAAAATAAACTTGCCTATGACAGAAATCGCTTGGGAGGGGGCATCCAAATGGATGTTTTTGACGAGTAAATTCCCCGTTTATTTACAAAAGCTGCTGCATGTTTGCTCTTATTATACTCACGTAATGCTCACCATACCGTACAGTTAGGCAGAGAACTCCAGTCTGAGACTCTGTGTCTGGACTTTTCCCAAACAATAACCCTCAAGTGGGAGAAGAGAGGAGGCAAGATGAGACGAGACAAGCCGGGCCGAGCACACGCCTAAGTCTGCACACAGTGGCTGACGGGGCTGAGCAGTTTCAGACGGCTGTCGGATCGAGCAGGATGGAGACAATCATTGATCCAGTGTCTACAGTTAGGTCTACTGCCGCAGGGTCCTGACACAGCGCTATAATAAGAGTCCCCAGTTGAAAGCACTTAGAATGACCTTTCCGAGATTGCCTTTGGGTACCTTAGTCATTTTAGCCACCTACAAATTTGAGGAAATTGGAGATAATCTCTGCAAAATGCTTCTCTTCAGATATTGCATGACAGAAAAAATGGGAAGGGGGCGGCGTCTCACCGTGTGTCTTTGTCTGTGTAAATGTGTGCACGGTAGGTTTACTTTAGCAGATGTGCAAGCGTTGAAGCCTTTCGGTTGGCACTTGAAGGTGTCATAATCGCATTTGCCTTTTCAGCATCATATGAGAGCTGAGCCTTCAGGAATGTCTGTCTTTTGCTGGCCGCCTTCCTGCACTGCACCAGTGTATTATCATGCAGTCATTTACCTCGAGGGGAGGGATCATGGCTGACTGAAGTTTGTGGGAAGTGCATTAATCAAGCTGCTATGAGTAAAGAACAAGATGCAAAGCTTTCAACTATGCAAATAAAAAGAATATGAACCTGTATTGCTCATAAATAAGTTGTAATGGAGGGAATGAGTTAATGTATGTTCAGGCCGAGGTCGTTGGTTATAAAAGTATTTATGCTGCGACTGTCAATAAGTTAGCTTTGCTGTGTGTAGCTGATAAACTTAGCAACTTAGAAAAAACTGACATTTCTTTTACAGTTGATTTCTGTCAAGCAGGTTGATTTGCATTAAAAACTTCATTTTCTCCCCATATTGATTCAATGCTGCCTTGCTGACCTCTTGCCCTTCATTACGTGCTGACCATGGATGCATGTGTCTCCCCAGGCGCTTGAGCCAGAGGCCCACGGCGGAGGAGCTAGAGCAGAGGAACATCCTCAAACGTGAGTGTGTTAAACTTGGGATATTTCACATGATTATCTTTGAGCTGCAAAAGTAAATTGTAAAGTTTAACAAAAATGTCAAAATGCCCTGTCTGCCTGTGTGACGCTTCACTGAAGGCATTGTGGCGAAGACTGCGTCCATATTTTTCGCAGCGGACTTTGTACAGTGCGGCCTGATGATTTGAGAGGCGAGTGACATACATCTCTCCTTTATTCCTCCTCGCTCTGCCTATTCATGTGAGACAGGCAGGCAAGCAGACAGGCAGCATGGCTCCCTGAGGAGCCGTGTCCAGAGAGGCTGGTTTCACAGCTCAAACACATGCAGTATCAGACGCCAACAGAGTACACTGTTGCCTGGGACTCTGCTGCACTCACATCAAAGGCTGATTTACCGGCAGTTGCTGCTCTCCCAGAGGCTCCTGTGTGATTGGCAGAGTGCAGGAGCAAAACACAAAGTCTACGAATTCATGAGTGACAAGTCGTGTCCTCCCCGTCACTCAAACGCATACAGTGCCAAGGTTAAACAAATGGGGCTGTGTTTTCTAGAGAGACACAGGAATCCAAAACTGCGAGTACTACCACGGATACATTATGGGTTCAGCACAAGCACAAATGCAGTTTGACTGCTGAAGCTTTTGCAAATAGGAGCAGCGTCCCAGTATGGTTCTTGTTTACTCCTGTCTCCCTCTTTTCACTTGCTCAACTGAGCTGGAGGTTTTTGTCTTCATAATTGGCTTTGAATGTGTAGTACAAGACATGGATGAACATAATTTGATGTAATTTGATGAAAAATGAATTTTTATACTGAAATAGGTCAATCAATTCAGCATAAACATAAACCGAAAAAGCCCTGGGACAATTTGAAAGGAACAAAGCAATCATTCTCCCTTGATACCCGTTCCTAATGGTATTAAATAGCCAGTGATGGAAACTATTTTAAGCTTTGAGAAACTTACCCAGTGTCGTTGGAATCTAATGAGCCATATTATGGGAATGGTGTGTTTGTTTCCGTTTCAGTCATTTCTAAACATGTTGTAAACAATCTACTGTTTGCATCTGCCAGTACGTGCAGTATTCACGCTAATCCTTTCATTCTCTGCAGCTCGCAATGAGCAAGAGGAGATGGAGGAGAAGAGGGAGATAAAACGAAGGCTAACACGGAAGGTGAGTCCAAAATAGCTCCAAAGGTGCAAACCCACACCTGATCTTAAAGCACTCGGAGGGGGTAAACTGTTGGCCAGGATAAACAAACACCGTGACAGTGACTCATCTGTCGTGAGGAGAGAAATCTAGTCTGTTACAGGACTGTTCTCAGGTCCCCCGACCCCCCGAGACATGGACGTCCTTGTTGCCCTTAGCCCTTCAGCAAGTCGGCTGCCAAATTCTTTGACCCCATAGGGAGGTGTTGAGCATGTTCCCATCACTTTCAATTAAAGAATAACACTTTCTGCTCACCTGCAGACATGCTCAAAACAACAATCTCACAGCTGTTGAAAGAAGTTTTCACATGCATCACATGCATCACTGTATACTATGTTTTCAACAGAATGCTTGGGCCGTATATCGTATCGCCACACATTAATAGGTCATTGCACCTGTAGGTAACCAATCTGTATTATCATAGCCTGACAGATTTTCTGATCAGGATATGTACTGAGCAAAATTGCTCTTTCTAAACCCCCTCAGACATTTCTTATCATCATGGGCCTATACTGATATCTGCAATTTTTAAATATCAGCCTTTAATAGAGTATGTTACTTTAAATGTGTTTGTTGTTTGGTTAGAGATTTTGGTTTCTAACTAAAATGGGCTTATGATGGCCTTATTTCAAATGACCAATGGTGGGTTGAGTTGGTTTTTGATGGAGAATCTTCTAGAATAGATTAAGAGGCCCAATTTAAGACGTCGTCGTAATGAGTGAGTGTTTCATAATTGGATTCATGGGTTGGTATTATTATGTTGTTTCTTTTCATGAAGATCATGTGTGGTATCTAAATAATATAATCAGCTGTGCGCTGACACTTTGACAGTTTATTCTTTAAACTTGTTTATTCTGTGCAGACCCTCCTCAGTGTACAAAGTCTTCATTTAACTCACAAACTGAAACAGTTATTTGATGCACCGATTCAGCAAACGTCCTGAATGCTAAAACAATGTAATCTTGAGCTTGAAGAAATACTGGGTGTTTTTTTTTGTTTTTTTTTTTTCTTTAAGGACGCCAATCAATGCAATCACAATGGGTAGGAAAACTTTACTCAAGTTTCTGTTGTCCAACTCTTTTTTTTTTTGTTGTTGTTGTTTTTGCTCTTGTTGCAGCTGAGCCAGAGGCCCACTGTAGAGGAGCTGAGACAGGCCAAAATTCTCATCCGATTCAGTGACTACGTGGAGGTGTCAGATGCCCAGGACTATGACAGGCGGGCAGATAAGCCCTGGACCCGGCTCACAGCAGCTGACAAGGCCAGTATCACTTACACTAATCTTATAGTTAAACTGAGATAATCTTTTAATATTCTCAAGATCCCTCCTTGCCTGCTGTCAAATTTCCCCCCCCCCCCTCTGCGTCTCGTATGATGCAACCCCGTAACGCAGGAGAGTAATGGTAGGAGGATGTGTTCTTCCTCTCTTGTTATGGCAAGTTCCACCTCAGCTGTTTTGTTCCCCTTTGCGAGTAAACACCCTGGAGCAGTCCTGCTGCTCGCTGCCCAGCGGTCCATGCTTCCGACTTTTAATGAGTTCTTGATTTTTGCGGAGCATATATTCTGCCTTCTTTGCCCAGTTGATGCACAGCACTGAACACGCCTGGTCACACCTGAGGGCCACTCATGTGAAAAACACGGGGATTCAGCGGTTTGATTGCGCAACAGCTCCGCTTACGTAAGAGAGTAATTGGACGAGCAGTGCCTCAGGACCCCTCGGCCGTCATGCTGCTCTGCTGACATTTTTCTTTTCCTGTTTCTACCGTCTAGCACGGATTTGAATATTGTTTGTTCTCCTGTAACAGAAGCATCCTCCCCAAGGCCGGAGACATCCCCTTGAGTCACGCTGAACAGCAAAAGCAATGACATCACCCGGCTAGGTTGCTGTCACACATGACATTTTCGAGGGGATGTAAGATTTTTAAAAAGGCCCAGCGCATCATTTTATTTCCTGGAACTTTGACTCATTCTCACACTGAGAAACACTTCGCAGTCTCCCTGCCCTTGGGCAAAGCACTCAGCCCTCTACTGCTCCAGTGCTGCTACTTAGAGACTGTGATTCACTAGGCATTGTCCTAAATGTGAATTTGTTAAACTACATGAATGGGAAACAGCTTTGTTTTGTGCTCAAAAACCTTCCTAGAAGAGATGTTTTTAAAAGACATGGTTAAAGTTGAGGTGAGGCCTACATGTGTGATACACCACAGTGTCCACCTACTAAGACCGTAAGAGCACTACTAACTTTATTTCCAGTGTTTTCCATCATTTGTGATTATTTTCACACTGAAAATGTGTATATTACTTTGAGCTTTTGATCCAAGGACTGGAACATTTAAATATACGGCTTTGATGTTCTGAAAAAAAAAAAAAAAAACTGCATTGGTTGAAACTAAGAACTATGTGTGCTGCCATCCATGTAAATCCATGGTATCAAGATTTCATTATGCTTAAAAACACAGGCTGTGACTACCCGAGTAGACCAGCAACAGATTGTATATTATTGTTCAGGCTCTTGGACGTCTCAACAGGAGGACATTGAGGGCTCTTGTGATGTGAGAAGAGAATTCAGCAGAATCATTCATGGCCTGGAGATAAGTGTAAATGATGCATGAAGCATGCTAAAAAGGAGGTAGAGTCAGGGCTCAGGGGCTGCAGTTTGTGTACTAAGCCTTTGCGGCTCCTCTCAATCTCCCTCCTTGTTTGTGCTCTGCAGGCAGCTATACGGAAGGAACTCAATGATTTCAAGAGCAACGAGATGGAAGTGCACGAGTCAAGTCGCCATTTAACCAGGTAATGCGCAGAATCCATCTGTCCTCATGTTGCTATGCATGCCTCGTACACAGCTGGAGCTATTCATGTGCTGTAGGTATTGGCTGTGCAGCGTCGCACTGGGTTTTTAGCAGAGGTGATGAAATGCGATGGAATGTTTGAAACAGTCCTTTTTTTTTTTTTTCCCTGTTTGTATTTTTAGGTTTCACAGACCATAGTAGACCACCACTGTCTCGAGCAGTGCCGGAGCGGTGCTCTCCTCCACTGAGAACCTTAAGTGCTGGACAGTAAAATGGTGCCCGTTTCTACAATAAGGCCATGTCTTCTGAAATGCCTTTTTCAAGACCCACACAACTGAGTCGGTACTACACCACAAGATGCAGACACCCACTACTCTACCCACTGTAGTAGCACACAGTGACTCCAGTTGATTCCCATCGCCCCTCTGTGGAATTCGCTCGGCTGTCTCTCAAACCTCTCTGCTGAGCTCTCAGACAGGCGCTCAGTTCTGCGGCGATTTGGACGGCGGGAGAGAATTTGTTCGCAATTGGTTGACACGTGCGACACCTTCCGAGGGCATCTGTACCTTTGGTTCGTCAGTAACACCAGTGGACTCGTCTCAGTGGACATGTTTTTAATCCCTTTTCTTTATTATGCTGTCACTCTGAACTCCTTTAGCCCTTATGGACAACTCTGTGCCAGGACGTGGGGTTGATTCATCTGAGCTCACCATATCAGCAGGAGATCCACCTTCACCACGCCTGCTGGCACCTTGGGAACCGCTCAGAAAGACACACAGGAGGGAGGGAGGGAGGGGTCCAACATTAGAATCATGTGCAATATATATATATTTTTTTTCTTCTGCTTTTTCTCAGACTATAGCACCCCCTGGAGTCCCCTCTGTGTCATTACTATGTAGTCCAGACTTCTCTTTTCACCCTCATATGTGCAATCCTCACTGTACCGACAACGTTGACATCTAATTGCTAACTGTGAATCTGGGAGTTTGGGCAAAAAGCCTGCACTCTCTCCAAATGTACATTTTGTTTATACTAAGGAAGGAAAGTTTCATTTAAAGAAGAATAATGCTTGACCAAGCTTCATTCATGTCAGAATCTTATAAATTTCATGTAAAAATTGCAGCTGGCAGATATATTCTGGTTCCAGTGCGTGCAACAATTATCTGTTTTATATATATATTTTTTGTTAATTTTTAATTGTTTTTTGATAGAGGCAATTCATTTACATGTTTATACATGTTTCCACTCTTTGGATTGATGATTTTTAAAACAGAATACCAAGAGCCAGGTGCACCACATTATTATCGCTTACATTTATTTATTTTTTTTTTTGCGGCAGTGTGTTTAATGATCTTTCATTCTCTCATAATGTGCATTGTATTATACACTTTACTTTTATACTCATGTCATTATAAGTTTTTGATCAAGCAATATCTGTTGTTTGTAGAGAAACGGTTAAACTGCAGGTGTATCCCCACCATTTTTTTTTTTTTTATTGTGCTTATACACTATGCCTCACTTCAGGGTTTGAATTTTCTTTTATACTTTACTTTAGGAAAGCTTTATTCAGGAGGACTTTTTCTGCATTTTTCTTGACTGATCAACTGAAAAAAAAAAAAAAAAAAGAAACCTGCCTGTTTGACAACTCACCAACACAATCTGACAAGATTTGATTCAATTCTCAAATCTGTCACTGAAACGAAACATTCTCTGGTCAAAAAACTAACAAACTAAAAAAAAAACACAGAAGTACTGATTTTAGTGGATTCAATGAGTCAGGATTTTTACATTTTTATTGCAAAAATTCTTTGCACTGTTAAGAGTTTGGCTTTACAACGGTCACCGTTTCAAGGTCAGGGCCCAAGTGTGTAAAATATTGTTGGATTTCTGATCTGTGACCAGTTTGTCTCTTCACTTTAATGGTCTTGTTACCTGATCACTGATCCTACACCAGTATTCCAATGCTCATAAGCTTTATGTACACAGAATATTTTTATTATTTTTTACTGTATTACTTTTAAAGTTGCAATATGAAATTGTTGCTTGTCAGATAAACAGCAGTAGGAGAGGTATGATGATGCATCTGTCTGCAAAGGAAACTGTGTCCCTTCATTTCAAGGCTTCAACCAGTGATGGATAGATGACCCAATATAAGCTGGGAACTGAGAACACAGAAAATTGTTTTGCACTTTATGGTTTATATGTGAGATAATAGGGTTTTGTTACAGTTTTGAGCAGTTCTCCTCTGAATCACTGCACAGGTCATGCCTCATGTCACATTGCCCACTTTTTTTTTTTTTTTTAAATCAAAATTTAATTGGGTCATCTAATCTCAGAGACTTTGAAAAATATAGGGTACTTTTTGTCTTAGAACCAGCTTCTGTATGATTCCAGCAACATCACGCCATTATTTGAATTTTTCCATCCATAGGTTGAGTATAGTAGAACATAATAGGAATGAATTTACACAAATACACACCAGTTCTCATTTTCAGCTCTAAGAAACAACCTGAGCCACTGGGCTGAGCATGAAGTTTTCCATTTTGCTGGAATCAAGGAACATGAATTCAGCAATAATCTGTTTCCTTTTACATGTTGGTGGAGCAAATGTCAGAAAGTGTTCTTTTTTTTTTCATTTTTGAAATTCAGAATACCATGTAAAGGATACATCATGCCAATTAAATTCCATCTCTGAATGCATTTGTATTGCATGCATTATTACTTTGGATATTTAGAAAAAAAAATCAATTTTACCGATACATTTAGGAATATTCACACATTCCTACAGTAACTAGACTTCTTCAAGCTAAAACACTCCTGAACAAGTCATTGTCCATACATTTTAATCTAAAATCCTTAAACGCAATTACATTTGTGGTAACATTAGACTGCTGTGCTATTCATACAGTATTTGCACCTCTTACAAATTCAGCTGCCTCCAAGCTCATTGCCAAAAATAATATTTCATATAAGTTATTTTAATGATTCTTTGCAATCTAGCTCTTGCTTGATGAATTGCCCTCATTGTAGATTTAGTACATTATTATGTATTTTAATTCTACTTACATTTAATTGTGGTAGAATTATGCCTTAAATATACTGCAGTCCATACTTGAATTTAAATAAGTTGAGTGAAAAACATTCAGGCTTTGACCAGGAAGGAATTCCTTATGAATACTTGATTGGCACACATTCTGCAAGAGGCTGGGGCTTGGAAACACAGTTGTCCCATTTTAAAACGAGAGACATGGCAATGACTGCAAATAAGTGACACATTAAAAAATCCGCATAGTCATTAAGAAATAAAAAATATGACTTTAAAAATGTAAATGTAACACTAGAAAATAGACTTTGCATGGTTAAACCTACCCCACTAAGCAGGATGTTGTACTTTAACATACTTTACTTTCCCATCTCAAGTATAGTCATCTTTCAAAATAAATGAATGAATAAATATGGGTCTCCCATTTTACAAAGGATCTGGAATGCTTGACCTTGATGCTCAAAAAAAAAAACAAACAAAAAAAAAAAAAACCTCCTGCAATGGAGAACATAATAGACATTTTGGATTAAGATATTTTTATCATACATTTATTTGTATAGCATAAAACAAGAGTTACAAAGTGCATCACAGAGCAAAAATGTATACTTGAATATGTACATTTATTGGCCCTTCACTATTAAAAACGTTTTAGTCCCGATTAGGATACAACAAATTTGATTGTATTTTATATAAACCAAAAGTATTAAGTAACTGTAAGGGAAGTTATTATTTCATTAGGCATTATGTTTTTTTTTTAACCAATAAGAATTGAAATCATAGGTATGGTCTAGTGCAGTGTTTACATGCATTAAGGATATGTCATGAACAAACTTTCACACACAAATCCTACTTTGTGTCTAGTTCTAGTTAAATCAAGCTGAGAAACAATGCTTTTTCTGTCTTTTACACTGGCTGGCAACCCCTTGCATTCACATTTATGCCAAACAATATGATTTTAAAATTGTATAACTAAAGTGAAACTTTTAAGGCCAACTCATCTGCAAACGTTGCACCGTTTTTTTTTTTTTTTTTTTTTTTTGCAAATGCAAAGGCCCTGAACTTGAACTTAAAAGTAATGGGAAGAAACCATGCATGCATTTGACCGTGAAACTGATTTTGCATGTATAATAATAGTATAACCCCGTTACCTTCACCACATTTAGAAAAATGGTGACCTGGAAACGGAGGCAAACCACCGCAGCATTCCTCTGTTACCGCAGCGGGGAAAAGTTTAGCTCAAGCCGTGCGGGTTTACTCCACTAGATGGCGAGAAATACAAAAGAATAGGCGCGTCTGCACCGAGCCGGCCTGTAATACGGCCTTGTGTGAAATGGCGTCCTGATGAGATGGTGCTGAAGTTATTTGCCTCGTCACCACTAGTCTAAAATAATTGGACCCGCAGGGAAGCTTAATTCTTCCACACAGCGGAATTTTGAAGGGCTTCATTAACAGCAAATAACTGCACTGCGTGAAACTAATTGTAAAGTCCAAATAAGTGACGGCTGAAAGTTCATATATTAGGCAGTTTGACAGCTGCTAATTTCTGGCTAAGTGAGCAGCTCAACTGACCAGCGTCCTGACAGTTAGCACAAAGCTAACCATCGGAAACAACAGTGCGGCAGATAAGAGGACGTACTTCTGAAGCGGCGCTCCAAACATTTTATACGAGCTATGTTTACTCCTCTCATCTGTTCAACGCCTCGCTTGACTTACACCGACGAAAGGCTTAGTGGGAAATGTAGTTATGATATGCGTTCTTCCTGACAGCGGCGACGACGCGGCGCTTGCTAGCACAATACACTTCCCAGAATCCACTGCGTTGTTGTTAGCGACCCCATCTTGTGTCCTCCTCATGAATATATATCAGTCGGTATTTGCGTAGGAGGTCGGCCGACGTTCATTTCATATTCTAGTACTGTGTTTTGGTCCAAATGGGACGCGCTGTCACGTCTCCGCCCCGCTCTGTCCCTGCCTCCTCTTCCCAGCGAATTTAATCGGTAAAATGTTTTTCTGGAGCAGCGGAGGAGACTCCGACAGGGAAGGGAAGGGAAGAAGTGAATGACTACTAGTGGAATAAGTCAGCAACACCGCCCAGTCGGCGGACATTTAGCGCGGCGGGCACGTTTTCAGGCTTTTAAATGTAGATGTTGTAGGTGTAACCAAGTGCGCACCGTTATTTATTTAGAGTGGGGGACTTTTCATTGGCAGAGATGGAAAGTGTGCAGGCTGTCGCTGGGGATGGCGCGTCGGATGGAGGCGCGACCAAGTTAACGAAGAAGCCCAGCGGACTGTCTGTCGCCCGGGGGACTCCAGCGGATGATGGCGGTGGACATTTGGCACCCTCCCGCGCAGAGGCAAAGAACGGGAATTGCCTCTCTCATTCCGCCTCTACAGCGGGATTCAGTGCGTCAAACCGAGCTGTGGCGTCTAATGGCCGGGGCTCATCCAGCAGCTCCAGCTCTCTCCTGTTGAGACGGAGGCGCCTGAAGAGGAACCTCTCCGCCGCAGCTGCAGCCACCGCCACCTCAGCTGTCACCGCCGCCTGCGGCGCCAAGATGAACTCGGCCCTGTCCTCTGCGTCTTTACACACCCGGAGTCTGGACAGGAAGACTCTGCTGAAGCACCGACAGAATATGCAGCTGCAGACCGCAGATCGCGAGTGGGTGAGAGCAGATCTCCACCGGGGCTCCATACACGTCCACGACAGACTGACGCCCTCGTATCCCAGGCCGGTCCTTTGCACTATGGACACCACAGCCGGCGAGGTGGCGCTCCGTCTGAGTAAACTCTGCAGTAAGTCGAGCTCCGTTATGCGCATTTTTTGTAAAGACAGCCCCAAGACTGACCAAAATGGCAACTGCAATGTGAAGTATGAATATAATGATAACCCATGCAAGGCGATTGAAGACTCTAGTATAAAATGCAACCACCTGACTCCCCTGGAGTCCACAGAATTACGGGGCCATCCAAGCGACAGGTTGAGACTGCTGCTGGTGGAGAATGCAGATGAGAGGCAAAAGCAACAGGACGTTGATGGGAAACTTTTCACCCCTGAATCGGAGTCACAAGACAACATAACCTGTTCGCTGTCAGATCTAAATTCTAACTCTAACATGGATACCCCCAATGATGACGACTCGGAGCACAGGAACGGCGTGGACAGCTATGGATTAAATTCAGGCTCGGACGTGGAGAGCAGTGCATTTGATGACCTAAGCTCCGGGGCCCGGCTGAGCGAGCACAGGGACTCCCTCAGCGATGACATGATCCTGGGCACAGAGGCATCCATCCTCAGCCCTACGTTTGACAGTGCCACGGAGGGCCACGACATGTATGGCAGCTCCTCGGACGAACTGGAGCTCGACTGTCCTGCGTCGAGCACGATCATGGACCCCATCTCTAAACATCACACCAACGGCATCGCTGCTGTCACCGCCAACTACGAGCAGTGCAGCATGGGACATTTAAATGACATGACAAACAATATGGGGCCAGACAGCAGACTGAATTCACACAGTCTGGGCAGCCTGCCACCCAGCAGTAGTGCCGGCTCATTGTCAAGAGCCTGTTCTACAGGTAATACACCTGACATCCAAGATCCGGACTGTGGCCAAGGTGCTGCAAAATCAGGGCTGGCAGTAGACCACAATGGAAATTCCTGTGATTCCAGCCCCACACTGTATGTGCAGCTGCATGGTGAAGCTGTTAGGAGGCTTAGCCCAGATGAGAGGCCTCTGCAGATCCAGAATGACTTTCTCTTTAAGCTTGGATTTAAGGACCCCTGGAGAGTTCAAGAGGAAGGGCTTAACACAGAAATTGGCTCCTTGTTACGTTTCTATGCAGGTAAGTGAAATGATAGATTCAGATATATCCACATTCTCTTATGATCAGGTTCCTGCTCATTCTGCGACTTGCTGAAGCCCCTTTCTTTGTGCACTGTACAGCTTTGCCTGCAGAGTGTAGTGCTTGTAACAGGTTGACAACCTGTGTCACAGAACGAGACAGGTGCATTCATGCAGGTGTGTATTATAACACTGTACTAATAGAGTAAAGCAACAGTTTATTCCCCTTTTTGTCCCTGATATTATTTCCACACATTGTGTGTGAACGCTGTCAGGGAAGGTGAATGCAGCACTAGACCCCTTTCTGATGACTGCAGCAGCAATTTAGATGGATATCATTAAAAGTCTGTGCTTCCCAGTGGTTTAACTGCATGGCAGACTGAAATGAATGGGTCAGAGTGGGGTCATTGTCCAGAGGACTACCTTGCCTTGATGACTTGCTTTCAATGTCCAGGTCTGTGTTTTTTTTTTTTTTTTGTCAAATTTGTTTATTTCTACTGGCCTTGACTGTCTTTGTTGGACCGTAGCAGCACACTGTGCTCCCATGGACATGCATGACATCGCTACAAAGCCACCACCACAACTTATGGTGCTCAGACATGGGGCCCTTTCCGGCTTTTGCTCCATTATCATCCTAATGAAAAGGCTGAATGCCTTTGTGGTTGGATGGAGAGTAGGGGTGGGAGCGGTATGGCTGGGAGCACCATAAACCCTCTCTGTGGACTCAGTGAATTCTGGTCATTGAGATGCTGCACAGTGCCTATCCTATTGGCATCCAGCACGGCTTCTGTCACACTAACTAACTGCCTGCCAAGCTGGGTTAACGTGCTCCTCCAAAGCTCAGGAAGCCCCTTTCTTCACCACGCCACTGCCTCCATCACATTTGCTATTGCTGTGACTGCTGAGGAAAGTGAAATGGGGGGCGGGGAGGGTTGCTGAATGTCTGGAGAAATTGTTTGTTGGGTCAGAAGTATAGAAAAAAGACACTAACAGAGACACTATCACTCTGTAGCTTCCTGTCCAGAGAGGCTGTTGAACTGGAGGTCACTCAATACAAAGCTGAAATGGCCACATGTGCTTCTATTCACATTCTCTGTCACATGTGCTTCATGACCCACTGTGCTCTTGAAATACTCGGTTGCTTGAGTTACTGCTAGAATGATTTCATTTAGTTAGCATCATATGGCAGGCTGTATGAGCATGCTCATGTGGATTGATGTGCATCCAGGAAAAAAACAAATAAATCATACGTGAGTCTGTGCAGTCAGCTGAGCTCAACCAGCAGCAGCAGCAGTTGCTACAGGCGGGCAAAAGAAGCCCTGATACCCCTCTGAGGGTGACGCCTCCACATCCCATGTGAGACAGCTTAACTGTGGTCACCTGAGCTCTCTCTCCAGCCCCTCACAGCCAGTAACACCACTCAGCACCCAGGCTGCAGTCTGTACAAAAGACCATATTCTCATTCAGCCACATGGAGAAGGACACTGAAGAGCGCGCACACTCACAGAGGCACGCTCTGTTAAGGCAAAGCAGAGCTGATGGCCTTGTGACATGTCTGGCCTGCTCTTCTGCCATTTCCTTACACGAGCGAAGCATGTCAGGAATGTACGCTGGCTCCTCTAGAATGTCAGGCACGTCTGCTGAGGAGGAAGTGGAGGGAGGGGGCTGGGGAGGCGGGGTGAGGGGATACCGTGCTGACACATGTTGAGCTGACTTTGAATGGTTGTCCTGCCCAGATAGTGGAGATAGGGCCAGCCTCAGCTGACTTGCTGGCTGACTCTCAGGCGCAGCTGCCACAACTGTAGACTTCAGTCACACTAAAGGCCTTTTTGTCTGTATGCAGAGTGGCCTTTGATACAGGAAGTCCAGTATCTAAACTCTGTTTTATTGCTCAGTTTCTCAGTAACAGCACTGTGCTGTTGTAGTGGTAACCTAGATATTAAGCACACAAGCAGCCAATAAACTGCACTGTATCTTTAATAAGAGCGGCAGATGAGGTGCTCAGCACTCAGCATGATTAGGGAAGCAGGAGAATGATGGGAAGAGGCTGTTATGTTGAGGAGTTGCAGTGATGCATCTGGCCAGATCATTCGGACAATGCAGAGGACAGTTTGACTTTGAAGGGGTCAGGTCATGCTTTGGGTGCACACACTCTGCAGTGGCCAGATGAGAGAACACACTTGGCCCTGCTAGACACAAACACACACATACACATGCACATGTACAGAAGGCTGCTTAGATCAAAGGGCTGCTGTCCTCTTTGCCAGGCTTACGAGTGATCCTTTCAGAGCTGCCCACACAGGAGCCTCTTGTAATGCCTAGCCAGCTTTATTAGAGTTTTGAGCACAAGGGAAAAGAGTAAAAGACACAGTCTCATATAATCAACACATGCACATTTTGCTGCTGACAAGTCCAGAATGCCACAGCTTTAAATGAAAGACCACATACAGTACACAGACAGTTGAGTTAAACAAGTTTTTCTAACTCTACCCTGAGTCACAGCCATGATGTAGTTGCCCATTCAAGTAAAAGTAGAGGGTACAGGTTAATGTCGCTCACTAGCTGAGGACAGGGGATCCTCAGCCCTGCAAGTAATGAATCTGCCCCCTGCTTGGATAGCTCTGTTCCCTTACCCAGTGGTAGTAGTCTCTTGGTGTGTGTGTGTGTGTGTGTGTGTGTGTGTGTGTGTAGATTTGCAAGAAAAGCAAATGGCATACTGAACCCGAACGCACACTGGCACAGGGTTTCCCAAGAGGCAGAGGACCCAGAGTTCTTATCCAAACCAAAGCAGCACAGTAAATAATTTAGATTCATTAGCCTACTCAGCTTCGCGAACACTCTCATCCATGCACTTTAGCATACCCACTGCTTTTTTTGTGAGCTGTCTGCGTACCCTATTAAAGTTGAAATGTTTGCTTTTTAAAAGCACTTTCTTGTAAACCTGAAGTGGTGTTAAGATTTGGCCTGCTTCATGAGTGAAATTAATGACCGCTGGTGTGTACTGGCCTAGAAACTATCAAGGTATTAATTCCTTTCAGCTTCATGCAGGGTTATAGCTCAAGCCTCTGTGAAACAAAGTCACGGTCAATAACAGTTTCAGCATGCTGCACCCAATTTTCAGGTAATTCCCATGTTGTTTTCAGTATCTGCCAGCAAGGTGAACTTGGCAGGAAGAACTGTTTGTGCAGAACTAATCAAAGCAGAGATGCGTAGTGAGAGGTTGAGGATAATGGCTGTGCTTTTACACAACAAAGGTCTAATATGTACTTGCTTGGAATTTTTATAGCTTTGCTCATTTATGGTAAAAGTGATAGCTACTATAATTTCACCAAGTGTTGTGATCAGGATTAGTACTGGGAATTGTGTCTCTCTTTTTTTTTAAATAACATTGTATAGTAAACCTTTTTTTATTGCACATGTTTATTATAAAGTTTTCTATGCATGGATTCTCAAAACAAACACATATTTCAGGCTTATTTTTGCACTAGTATAATCGAGGTGCTTATTTTACAAAATTGAAATAATTATTATTTTATTGCTTTGTGGCCCAGCTCCAACTCTGGTTTGTAGCTAGGCTTGGTTTAAATCCAAAACATCTTTAAATAACAAGTACCCATGTTTTTAAGAACTAAAACTATGTGCTTATACTGAGGCTTGGAAGAGAAAAGCCTCTCCTAAAAGTGAACTGACTGTATTTATTCCCACTTTTTTACTTATTGCTTACTTACTTATTACTTCTCTCTTGTTTTGCATCACATAAGAGTAAACAAAATATCAGTATTACTTAATGACATAATAGAAATCTAAAACTGTGCTGATAAAAGGTTTTAATCAAAATTTGAAGCAATAAAATAGAAACACTCAACTTAGAGCCAGAAAAAAATCTGAACAGAGGCATGGGTAATGCAAGCAATGCTTCACTTCCACTGATATAATTGTCTATATTCCATGTAGATATTAGATGTCAACATTTCAGGAACATAGTGATGGTTCAATTACTCTAAAAGCTTTGAGGAGTCTCAATTCAGGGCTGTATCTTTCCACTCTTACCTCAGGCCTTCTCTGAGGAGGCAGCGGCTGGTGACGTGATGACTTAAAGGACTCTGCAGGGTTTAAAGGCTTAATGAAGCTCCCAGCTTTCTCCAGCAGGCTCTGTGGCAGCTATTAAGCAGAGAAGCGCTCACTCGGTCATGTCTACCACGTCGTTCTCTCCGTACAGTCAGCACACCAGATTGCTTCCACACTCACTCTTTCATCTCAATGAAAACATTTTCAAAGGCAGATGGAGAATCAAAACAGGCTTTTGTCATTGTTTTGGTTTTTGTGTTTTATGAACGGTCAATGGTCATCCTCATATTAATATGAGGATCCCTCCTAGTTGTTTAGTTTGAATGAATTTGTTTATTCAAATGATCTTTTACTGTTCTCCAGAGATTCATGAATCACAATATTGCTGTGTCAATTTCACTTAAATCTGCAAAAACACAGCTTAGTTTACCACAACTACAGCATCTCCATAAATGCAAACATCCATGGGAGATCTTTGCAGAAGTGAGGCACTAGGCTGCCTCATCCTTTCTCACATCCATGTTCTCGCCTGATAGCTAATGGTCTTTCTAAATGGCCCATTGCTGAGTCATTATGTAATTGTGTAATCAGATTTCACACGTTCCAGAGCTCAAATCCAATACGCATGTGTCGGTGTGCGCTTAGTTTTTTTTTTTTTTGCGTTCATTGGTGAATGTGTGTGCCCAAGATAAAAGTGAGCAGTCAAGGGGTAGATTTATGTATTTCATGTCTTTTCACATGTGGCTCCATATGTAGAAGTGGTCTTAGATGAAATGTGACCATACAGCCTCAGCGTTGAGCTGGGTGCGTGTATCTCTGAGGATTCACACATGTGTCTGCTGAGGCAGACATAGATGGGATGGTGGTGTCAGCTTGTAGCAGTTAAAGCCAAGGGAACTGTTTTCTGTCTAATATAGATTGCCTCCCTGGCTGACATCCTCCCACCCTCCTCTTCTCTCCTCTCGCGCAGAATCTTCCTCCCTCTCTCAATTTCTCTCATGATCGATCCCCCTCCCTCTCCTATCGCTATCTTTCCTCACATCTCCTCCTCCCTCACACCATCTGACACTTTCCATTTATCTTCCCATATCTCCTTATCCCTCCCTAGCTTATTGCTTTTCATTCCAAGAATTACTGGTCACCCTCATATTTGTATTAAATGGATAGTAAAATATATTAAAAAAAATAAAATAAAAAAATATATTAATGAAAGCCAAAAACCAAACTGCTTAGGTCTGTTTCTACAGATCAACTGCATCTAAAAGCACGCTTTCTCTCTGCCTCCTCTGTGTGTGCTTGTGCTTGTTTTGATGTACAGTTCGGTGTTGCCCCCTGTGGAAATAAGTTTTAAAAAAAGGGGGGGGGGGCATGCAATTGAAATTCTCATTTCTTTGTGGTTAGAGCTGAATCTAGGCTGAACAATGCCACGCTGATATGTCACTCCTGTCTGCCTGCCGGCACATTCTGAGACACAGAATTGGAAAGGGGGGCGATTGGGAAGGGCAGCGGCTTTTCCTGCCCTATGGGAGCAGCCTGGCCTCTCAGCTGTCTGTCAAACTGCCCTCGCTGAACCCTCCCTAGAAACCTTGAAGGGTTGGAGTAGACGGAGTTCACCAGCAAAGGCAGGGAAAAGGCCCCCCCCCCCCTTCCAGAGGGGTCATGGAGTAGGCTGACTGTCCCCGAGCTGAGCACCAGCCCCTGCCTTGACCACATGCATGAGGGGGGATTAGAGGCAAGCCAGCAGGGGCTCACTTTCCACAGCTTTGATCAGCAGCAGCACAGCCTAATACCAGACAACATCTGCAACTCTCAGCATTAAAGAGGCCCAAAAATTCAGATTAGGGAACACACAGCCTGCTTGCCTGCTAGTGTACAGGACAGAACTGTGTCAATTCCTGGATGGGAGGTTTTTAAATACCAACGCTCCAGTGGTGCTTACACTGATTTGTTTTACAAAGCTGGAGTCTCCAGAGAGGCTATTTCACATTGTGTGTAAAATTCCAATACATTTTCTTTAACAAGAAATTGCAATAGGATCAGACTTTGGGGCAGCTGTTTATTGGAGATTTTGTTTTCACAGCGACACCCTCCTGCCGCACGGAAACAAAAAGCGAAATGGACGGAGTGTTTTGCAAATAGTATTGTCTGAATGGAATTCAGAGCTTTACCAAACTGTCCCTGAGTCTTTGTTTGTGTCATTTGGACACAACTAGATAAGGTGTGTTTGGGTGGAACTGAGTTTGTTCCTATGGACTCTGCGCTAATAGAAGGGGGCAGAGTTGTTGATATGAAATGACCTAGTTTAAAGTTCATCTCAAAAAATGCTGAAGCACAAGAATGATACTTCCTCATTGGCGAGTGTTTCTTTTAAAGGAAAGCCTTTGAAAGCAAACAGAAGGAGGACACGGCCACAGCCCATAGATGTACAGGAATAACTTTGCACAGTTATGTACTGGAAAACAAATTAATTTATGGCACCCATCCTTTGATCCTGGGGATGTATCCACGGAACATCATCCTAAAAGATGCTGAAAGTCCAAACTTTTACTACCTTTTCAGCTTTATCTCACACTGAGTCACCAGTTTGATACCTATACAGTCTAATGCAGGACAGAAGACCTGCAATGAATCCTATCTTTGTGTAACAAGATTGAGAGTCTGCTTTAAATCTAGTAGTATCTGCAGTGTTGGAGGAAGTATTCAGACCCTTTTCTCAAGTTAAAGTAGCAATACCACAATATAAAAATACTCAATTTAAAAAATAAAAAAGTTATAGTACATATGCATAAGTATATTCATTGAAATATACTTAAAGCTCCTATAATATTTTTTTTCTCATTTTCACAAGCAATTTAGCGTCTTTCAGCTTATGTTTAGGTTTTCTGCCTTGCAGCTTTAATGTTATTCTAACTTTGACTCATTCCCACTGCTCTGATAGCATTGTTTCAGGCATTCTGGATATAGGCTAAAAACAACACCCTGCATGCTACCGGCCCAGCACCAAACAGCAGAGAGACAAAGTTAATGACTAGCGGATGAACATTTATCATCCAAAGAGCCACGTATTTCCCTCAGGAGTTGGTGGAGGCCAATAACAGAAGTAAAAGTAGAACAAATATTGGACTTACTTTGATCAGGTGGCCAGAGACATGGCTCCATATTAATGCCCATGTGGCTTCGTATCTGCTATGTGTAAATAGGCAGCTATTTATTAACAAATAATATTATGTCAGTGTTGTGTTCACAGCTTGTTACCAAGTGCCCCAAAAATCAGCTATTGCAGGTTTATAATATCAGAAGCAACAATCCAAAATAATGGCCGTTTCAGAAAGTTATATTGTTACAAATTGATTATTGTAATAATTGATTGTATCCAATATTCCCCTAAACTGAACAGATTTATCAATTAAATTTATCAGCTAAACATACATCCCAAAACAGACTATTATTAGCTTAAAAAAATAGATTTATTGCAAGGCAGATGAGTCCCATAAATGTGGTAAATCGGTGAACGTAGGAGCAGTGTGTCTGAGACCTGTGAAGCTGAAAGTCCAGTTTTCAATGCAGAGAGACTGAGGAGACATCACTCCATGTGCAGCCAGTCTCAATCATTAACATGTCAATTTGCTTGTTGCTTACTTTTAGCTGTCCAGTTTGATTATCACCCAGGGCCTGGAAAAAAAAGCGGAGCTGTCACCTGTTGCACCAGGAAGTTGCTTCTCACTTTCCCTGTCCTTTGCATTTTATCCCGTTTGCTCTGCACATGCTTATTTTTTGCTGGACAGTCTCATGTTGTCTCCAGTTCCAGTTTCATTTGTCTTCTCCCTCGCGTAAATACATCTTTTTTTTATTAGCACTCACTCGGCTACCACCCAGTTCTTTTCTAGCTCACACTGCTTCCCAGTCTCTCTGGTTAAAGACTTCCCCTCTTTACTTCTTTTTTTTTCTTCTTTTTTTTAATATATCACTATCCCTCTCTCTCTCGCACTCTCACTCTCACTGCCCTAGCACCCCCCTACCCCCCCTCCCACTCTCTCAGTGCCACTGTGTTCACATGGCCCCTGCATGTGACATGAAGCTGAGCCAAAACACCCCGGATGCCCGCTTCAGCCCTCCACTGTTCCAGACCTTGTTAAATTTTAAACAAAACAAAAGAAAAGGAAAGGAGGGAGGGGAGAGAAGGAGAAGAAAGAGAAAAGTGAGCACGTGGGGCCGGGGGAATGTGCAACAACATCACAATCTCATTCATTCACTCGTCCTGTCCCTGCGCATCATCAGGAGAGAGCAGCCCTTTAACTCTCTTGCTCTCTCTCTGTCTCTCCCCCATTCACTCTTCTTGTGTGAAAACTGTCCTCTCTGTCTCTCTCTCCTTTCCCTCTGCACTGAACTGGACTGATTGTAGCTTTAACCACAGATCTGGGGTCTGATTACTTTGTGGGCTGTCCTTCTGCGAGATTAAAGAACAACTGACTGTGTAGCTGCTGTCTTCATGGGCAACTTCCTTCTCAATTACCCCATGGCTACTGCTGCCCATCAGATGCATTTTTAATCTTTGTAGAAAAGGAGAATCACTGGACTAGAAATAATAACAGTCGCTGTTTACCTTTATTATTGCTTGTCCTCTTCCCTTGTAGGAATCTCTTTATTACTCTGCTTTTTTTCCACTATCAAAGGAATACCACAACACAGCGGCCGTTAATATAAAGCCAGGACAACTGGCTCACTTCCAGATTTAGCTAAGCTACGAGAGCTCTTCATAGTTTTTGATAATGAATGGCGTTAGAGGTTAAACACACACAATAACAAACCATTATGTGTGTGTGTCTGTGGTCCACCCTCAGGGGAAACTTGGAACTGAAAGTCGTTTGACTGTCTTTCATTGTGGATTAGCAGCGAATAATTCTAACCAGCGATACAAACTATGTCATTGTCATCACACACTGCTCGCATAAAGGCGGCTTCCTGGCATCATGCATAATGCATCATGATGGCTGTGACACCAGATTTGTTGGCAAACTGCATCCAACAGCATGCATTGTTGCAAAATTGTTGATTGACAGCGATTAGGTTGCGTTACGTTTGAGCTTAACTATTGATTTAATAAAACACTGTGTAGTTCACCAGCAGTTAATGGTTAGAAAGTGTATCAGCTTTGGTATATTTGTGATATCAAATGGCACAAATGCTTCACTTTCACAACCTTGTGTATGAGCAAAACAAGTTCAGACAGGAGCCTCAAGCAGGCTGCAATTTTTGGTTCACCAATCACACTCTTCATGATATTACAGTACAGGGCACTGCTCTGGTATTCACCCAGTCTCTTGCTCAGTACTGCACGTATGAAAATGTTGATTGGTAGCACATGCTCCGTGTGCAAACAATACATAAAATTACATCTGTTCGCTGAGAAAAGCCAAAGTTACCATGTCAAAAAAAAAAAAAAAAGGGTTTATCCTTAATAACACAAAAATATATACTTACTTGGTCTTACAATGTTAACAATGTTAGTGATGCAGGTAACTTCAATATACAACATTGGATATTAATGTGTAAGGAAAACACAAAGCAGTTCCAGCACAGGGAGAAAGTCAGATCAGATTTGTCTTTGTCACAGACTGAAACATCACATTGTCTTCACCTTAGAAATACACACACACACACACAACCTTCTTCATACCGTAAAGTATGATAGGACAGAGGGCTTTGGTGACAGTGCAGGTTCTAAATACATTGGCTGTGTGAGGTGCTGTGGTTCGTGTGATGCAAAATTCTGATGCTCCTGTAATTGTAATTTTTACTGATTATCTCAATACGTTTAGCTGTGGGACACATTATGAATCCCTTCTGAATTGATGCTTGAATTCACATCTCACCCAGTTCTGCGACGCGAACAACCTAACTGATTCTCTTTCACAGTTTTGCTCTATTCTGACCTTTTAAATTGTCTCTGTCTAATGGACCGCTGCGCTGGCCTTCAGGCTGGGATAGTGGAATTGTTTCAGTATCTTCATTAAAACCTTTATCGCTTCTTTTTGAGTGTCAAAAATAAGCCTTAACTCTTCAATTAAATTAGTGACATGCTGAAACTAAGAGATTAGTATTACTGGAGGGCACAGTAATTCAGAGGGAGATTCATTATTTACTTTCCTGTCAGGTAAACATTGGCTGATTCTAGTGGCATCAAAATAAAGTTTTAAGGAATAATAAAAATTCTGTCTCAAACTGTGCCTCTGCTATATATTATGTGTGAATACAGGGGTGTTATAAAGGTCAAGTTCATTGCTTTTTTTCACAACGTGAAGGGACTGATTTTGGATAATTGTTGCTGTATAGCTTCATTTGTCTGTCACATTTACTAAGAGGATTCATGAGGCTGGTATTGA
Source organism: Trachinotus anak (assembly GCF_046630095.1). NCBI lineage: Eukaryota > Metazoa > Chordata > Actinopteri > Carangiformes > Carangidae > Trachinotus > Trachinotus anak. The sequence continues at coordinate 15,320,594 of NW_027273863.1, forward strand.
GAGGGAGACACTTTCGGAAGCACTTTTGGCTCAAGGCAATATTGACCATGACTGTGATCTTGTGAAAAGAACCGAGAGAAAAACGAGGAGAGAAAGAGTGAGGATGTCGAGCTCTGAATGCAAAATGACCTCGTTTCATTTCTGTCAGTGACGGGCATTATTAATGCAGTGGTACAAATGAACAGGGAAACCCAGGGCGACAAACAGTCGGGAGTCCCTGCAAGCTAATTAATCACTGACGTACACATAAACACAGACGCACACTCACACATACACATAAACTGATGCGTGCATATCCATGCGCACTCCACCACAATCAGCTCTAACCTTTTGTGCGACATCAAACCTTCACTGGCTCACCAATTAGCGTTCTCATCTCGCCTCTGTAGCCTCCATATCAGAGGGAGGTGTTGTCAGCCTGCTCCTTTATCGCCACTCTCCCTTCATCCCTGGCTCTCAGATTTCACCCTCCCCTGATGCACTTCCCAGGGGGGGTTGAATGCTAGGTGGGTAAACCTAAACCTCTGTGTCTGGGAGGGGGTTATTGTACTGGTGCTTAAGATGACAATACCTGACTCCCCTCTCTTTCTCGTTCTCTTTAAGCCCCCCCCCCCATACAGTATGAGGCGCTGCACTTTATCAAAGCTGTATGAAGTGCTGCAGAGACAGGCTGCTGCTGTACACAAGCCATTAGCAACTCCTGAGTGACAGAATGTGGAGGCTGAAGTGACACAGTGATGCTGCTGATGAGCAACCGGTGCCCTGAACCATGAGATATAATGTGTGTTTGAGAAACCTCATATGTGATTTGGGTAAATCTTAGAAATATGCACAGAAGGATAATCTGACAGTCTTTTCCTTATTGTTTATTACCAAATTTATTAATTTTTTTAAAGATTAATTGATCAGTCACTTGGTCTGTAAAATAGCAGAAAAATCTATGTTTTCTAGAGCCCAAGGTGATATAAATATGTATGGTATGATCAGCTGTCCAAAATGAAAAAAAAGTTACATTTGGAATTACTAAAAAGGAGAAGAAGCAAGTCTCATATCCCATGTGAGAAAATGGAACCAGCTAATGTTTAATATTTGTCTTTAAATTGACACTTCACCAGTTTCGCAAACCAAGGTTAGTTTACTTACAAAAACTAGTTTTCAGAGTGAAAGCAGTTGCAGTATTTCTTCTGTGGATCTGGAGAGAGCTTCCTGTCATCTGAAAAAAATAACAAGTGATGTCACCAGGGTTATTTTTGCTGTGATTGTATAACAGAAAGCCTGCGTTATTGCACACCAACCCTTTTAACACAGCTGCAAGTGTATACCACCCTGCATGTAACTGGATATATTGTACTAGCATGTGACAAATAATCTTTACAAAGTCAGGTTGGGGAGTTTGGCAGATATGGGCATGTTTCAGGCAGGGGTAGTCTAACACTATTATGTTGCATAATGAGACCTATAGGATCCAGCATATTTGAACTTGAGTCATACGAGGAGCTAAAATTGTGCTGCATCGATTTTGAGTGCCCCCACCTCATGGCAGTACGATCCTAAATCTCTGTAATACCCCTTTAATAAGTAGGACAAATTCTTATCAATAATGTATGAAAATCAGTTTTCTGTTGACCCATAAATTGATTTATTGACTAGTTATTTCAGCACTAAACTGGAGTTGATATGATCCATGAAAAATATATATGAGTCATGCTTGCAGTCCATGTTTTTCATCTGTGCCCCATATGACATGTTATATCAACGAAGTGTTATTATAGTGTTACAGACGCTATAATGGAGCTCATAGTGGGCGCGTAACCCTCGGTTCATACCTTGGTTAAAAGCTTCTCCAGGCAGAGAATCTACCTCAGTGTTGTCACACATTGTTTGTTGGCTTCTGGGATTTGCTTTAATTGCATCTCCTCTACATGCTGCAGCTCGCTTTTGTGTCATTGTGCATGCACTGCCTGTGTGCAAGCCTGATTATGTGTCCTCATGTGTTGGTGAGAGAGCTGTAAGACTGAAGGCGAGTGCTGCATCATTCATGAGTGTGTGCCACCCTGTGCCTGGACTGCAGTGACCCGTAACTGTCAACAGTGTATCCTTGAGCGTGGTGGCACAGGCTATGCCGAGGACACACTGCAGGGACCGCTGCCATGTGGAGGTCCGTGGGTGGGGCCTGGGGATGGGTGTGCCAGTCTGGAGCTGGAGCGGAAGCGGTGAATGCAGAGGAGGGCTGAATAGGACACTAATGTCAATGTAGTACATTATCTCGGCCTTTTTGGAAGTTCGCTTTTCGCTTTTCTCCCTTTTTGGGGGAGGGTCAGAGAGAATGATCAGCTACAGAGCAGCAGCCTCTGTGTGCTAACTCAGGACACTTAAGCAGGATGGATCCTGTACTGACATATTAAAAGAGGGCTGGGATTTTGTGAGGAGTGAAGAAAGAGAGGTCAGGTCGTGAATAAGCTGGGCCAGAAACGGTGAAATCCTGCAAGAACCGACTCATGAAATGCCTCAGACTTTAAATCTTAACAGAAGAAAGTAAGCGGAGGAACGAAGAGTTGCAGCGTGTGTATGTCAGCTGGAGATATTAAAACCTGATGTCATATACTTTAGGGAAGATAAGTAGGAGAAACTAAGACATTTCATGTCAGCTCTGAAAAACTAAAATATGCACACGAATAGTTAAAACCTGTCTGGTGATGACCTGTGAATGTACGTGTGTGTGAGCAAGCAAGACAGAGCCCCATTACGTAACAGGGCACCGTGGCTCTCCTGCCAGTTTACTATCAACACACAACAGTAACTTCACGCATGTGCAGGCTTGCTTTAGTTTGTGTGTGGAAGTGCAGCCTCCCGTTTGTTTTCTCACGCATTCATCCTCTTCCACACCAACGAACAAGTTTATCATGCATTTTAAGTCCGTCTACATGGGAACAGCATTACATAAACACTCGGTGGGTTTGACAGAGAATACATCTGACCTTTTGCTTGCAAGATATTAGACACTCACTGTAGCTGAGTGAGACACCAAAGTGTTTTCTGAGTTGTTAACTTAAAACAAAAAAAGATAAGCATTTAATTAGGCTGACACTGTGATGTAAGGTCTTGTCACAAAGCTTGCTTGGTTCCACGTCGTCAGTTCATAGACCTCACTGTTCTCTTGTAGCGTCTCTGGTGATGAATAAATGCTTTTGCTTTTGTTTAAAGGAATCTATCAGGACTGTGTGTGTATGTGGGTGTGTTGTGTATGTGTATGTGTGTGTTTGCCTTTCGTTTTAAAGGATAATTCTGGTCTTTTACCACATGAATCATATTCTTGTAGCTTTGGTCATCATTTCCATCACTTATGTCACCAAGTTAATTTCTGAGATTACCCAGAAGAAGTCTGACAAAACAACAAACAGGAGTGTGATGATGATCATTCAGGTGTTAATGTTATTATACTTAGGCCGATTTGGCAACATCAGGTTGCTGGTAGTAATGCTTAGGATGTCATAATCATTGCAAGTCCCAGAGCTCATATCGAAATGACACGTTTATTGATCACTGGGGGCAGAAAACACACTCTGGGCAGCTACACTGTCAGACACACAACATTAGAAGACAAGCAGCTCGTGCAGCTTGCCTTCTTCATAAATCGCTGTAGTCATACTTGTACCAACACAAATGTGTTTCAGCTGGGAACAGCTGTTCTGCTCTTCCACTTGATGTCATTACGTGACATATAAGCATGCGCACAAATTACTTGCAACGTGCACGTGCACCGGCTCTTGTCCCCTACATTTGGTCCAGTGCGTACACACATTGATTCCTGTGAATCCTGATGTGCAGGTGCACACTGTCTGCAGGAATCAGTAATGTGTAATGACGAACTCTGCCAGTGTCAATGCCAGCTACTATACAGAGAGGTAACTAGTGAGTGCACATATGTTTAATGGCTGTAGCAGAGTGAATACTGGCCATACATTTTATTACATTGTATTTAACTTTAAACAAAACCCACAGGTTTGCAAAACATACTTGGAAGATAAACAAAGGCAGACGGTAAAATGAATAACCAAACTTTCCAGAGATGGTTCATCTTTGGCTCACTGCACTGACTGTAGTTGTGCATGTACAGTTTATGTACATCAGCTGATAAAAATGATGGACAAAACAACAATGATAAAACCCCAACTGTAATTATTGTTTAATATCCACTCATGTATGATTTTATACAGTTGTACAATGTCTATTTTTTTTTTTTTTTGTCAGCCTAAGAGAATGTGTTGTCTGCCTGAGAGTATTTTTTCTGTTTTGTGCCACTCTGAATGCTGAGGTTACAGCTGACTGAGATGAGCTCATATAGCCTCATAGCACTTTCCTCTTGTGAGTCTTTCTGCCTGAGGTGACAGGATGTGCCTGTATCCAATTCCTTTTCTGTCTGTACACGTGTTTATCTATTGTTACATTATTATTTTTTCACTCTTCTTTATTCTGGCCTTACCTTGTTTTCTTTTTCTTTTCTCTTTCTTGTTTCTCTTATCTTCATCTTATATTTGGATCTGTCTTTATTTCCTTCTTGCCATAGACCAGCCTGCACAGCTCTCAGTATTCACTCTTGTGCTGCAACATGCTGCTATAATGGACCCTCATTATTTTTTTTTTTCTTGTACTTTTATTTATTTATTATTACATTTATTATTATAATATGCACACTCACCCACAAACATACTCAATAATTCATTCCGGAGCTCTGCACACTTTCACGGCCTCACAATCACAGTCAAATTTACACGCATGCATTCAATTAATTTATAGCACACAATCACACACGCACACGTATTATATGCTTGAGCACAGTGACGGCATTTGCATTCATCTACACAGGGGGTGAAACCAACCCCCAGAGCTTTGATGTGTATATCTGTGTTCTCTGAGCTTGCTGATCAGTGGGCTCGTGTTTTCCAATGTAAGGTTTCGTAACACACAGTCATTACATAACAGCAGCAGGAGTGGAGCTGGGAAGAGGAGGAGGAGAGGGGGAGCACACATTTATGTACGTCAGCATCCGACCCTTTTACCGACAGAGGGAATCACTGGGGAAAATCTTTTTTTTTTCACACACTGATGCCAACACCTGCAATTTGAAGCATCCATAATGCAATTCTCCTCTCTGTCTGCTGCCCTGGGTTGTATTTTTAGGTGGATATTGACAGAATGAGATGATGAGGCATGTTCACAATGCAGCGGGTATTGTGAAGGACGGTGCTGCTGACAAAAGTGCTGTTTTTTTTTTTCTTTCGCTTAAGGGTACATAAGTCATTTATTTAAAAATTCATAGCTGCACAGCCTGATTTATTAACCTCTTATGGGGCCTTTCACATTGTAGTTCCTCATTCCAGCTGTAAGGCGTATGAGTTATGATTGCATTTTTGCATCTGTTTCTGCTTCTGCCCGTAAACACAGATTTGCATCAGGTTAATGATATGACATGTGAAGATATGAAGTGGATTGACTTGCTGCTGCTGTGCATCAAGTCATGTTAGAAATTAAAAATACAGAAGAGCAACTGAGTTTGCAAGTGGGTCAAATTCAAGAAAAAAAAAAAAATATAATTCAGCATTACAGAGAACTACAAATCCTCCTTCAGGTCATCCCTGTGCCATTATGCATCCACACACTGCCCCCACAGGCACTGTATGGTAATGCACTGACCTGATAACTGGAGTTGTACAATGCCTTTAATAGCAGAGGGCTGTTTAGTTCCCTTCTCCCCAGGGGCAAAGGGTAATAATGGTTTGATGGGGAAGATATTGCAGGCTGTGACCTCATTTGGATTCAGGATGTGTTTCACTGGACTGAAAGAGGAGGTTTTGTATAGTGTTGGCATGTGTATATGTGTGTGTGTTACTATGTGATTGTGTCCTTCCTGGTGACATGTTCAGGAGAGATGAGCTATCAGAATTCGAGGACATCCATCAATCTATTAATTATCCACTTCGCCCTCTCTCCGGGGATGTAGGGACGTCTCATGGTCACCTGGGCCAAGGCAAACCCTACTCCTTAATGCTACATCACCAGCTGAGAGCTGTGCAGGTTTGGGGGGGGGGGGGGGGGGGGGTTGGCATCACCTCGGCTAAGCTATTTAAGCTGAAGGATGTTCAGTGTCTGACAATAGACAGGAGCACAAAGCAGTGTCACTCAGCTTTTTACTAGAGGGATTGGAAGCACTCCTCAGCACTCTCCTGTGCACAGAAAAAAGTGCACACACAGAATGCCTGTCACCTTATGAATTATTAGTAGATATTGTTTTTCTGTTATGCAGATAGTTAAAATTCTGTACTGTAACCTTCTTCTTTCTCTTTTTTAGAATCATAAACATTCACAGATATGGTTTAACCCATCTAAAATGCATATCAGTCTCATCTTGTTTAATTGTTTTATGAATTAAAGAGATTATGAAAGCAAGCTGTGACATGAATGATTATCTAAAAACTCATCTAGCTAATCAATCAGTTTACAGCTGTTTGTCATGATTTCGCTGTTGAATGCTCTTTGCACTAATATACTCTAGTTGTTATGGACTCATACAATTGTGTTATTTTGTTGGATTAAAAAAAAAAAACAGAATTATTGTATTACCAAATTATAAGAATTCATAATGAGGAGGACATGAATATCTGCTTCAAATTCATCCATTACTCCAAACCAGAAATGTGAAACTGCTACAGGAAGTGTCAGTAGGCTTCATCATCTGAGGACCGTAAATGTCTGTACAGGTTGACCTCCTTAGGGCCACGCTTCAAACAAAATAAAGCTATCCAAGCGCTCTCTGTCCTTGCTTTGTATTTTGACTGCTGCACATTTTGTTTAACATTGCCTCCTTTGTAGTCAAAATGTGAAAAGTGAACACAATTCAAAGGATGCACTGACACATGTTGGCCCATGTGCAAATGCAGTGTCACACAGAGATAGTGAAGGAGCACCGCACATATTTCCCATGCAAACACATACCTCATCTTCTTATCACTTTTACACAAAGGACAGCTTGACACATTTCACGCATCAACACCTCCTCAGTCCCAGAGGGGGTTTCATGCCCTGCATGCCCTCTATGGACCCATTTATGTGAGAATACGTGGGAACTTTTGAAGAGGATGTTTGCAGGATTAAGAAGCAACTAATTACGGATCACTCATTTCAGAAACTGTGAAGCTAAACGACGTTCCTGAAAATGTGTGTTGCCGCCACATGTTCACAGTTCAGCATGTGCATCTCTGTGAAAGGTGCGGAAAGGTGAGGTGTAACGCCAGCAAAAATAATGTGGGACACTGCGGTGAGTGCGGAGAGCAGCCTGTCACCCATGATGGCCTTTGCCACCTTCCAGCAAGGCTCGTCAACTGCTGCCTGAGCAGACCGTTGGCTTAACACAGCCTGTCACTTTGGATCTGAGTAATCACCTTAAGTCATCCATAGAGAATGAGAAAGATGGGGAGGAGAGATGAAAAAATAAATAAAGGAGTGGAGCGATTTAGGCAAAGAGACATAGCTGATCAAATGCGTGGAATCGCATCCCTCCCTCGCCTGCAAACACACACCTTTAAGTAGATGCTTTGTAACATTGTGTGCGCGCATGCGTGTGTGTTATGAACAGAAGGACATTGCAGCTATTTGTGTCGCAGAGTAACAGCTGGCCTCGCTCTGTCTTACATCCATTTCTACGTTGCTGCTACACCAACTTCCCTCAACTCTAGTTTGCTCTTTATAAGTTAGTATCTCCAACAATGCACTGATCATTTGATGGCTAGTCTGATAGTTCACGAGTGTTTTTTATAGTTGCGTCCTTTGTAATTAGATTTTTAATAATATACATCTCAGAAGAAGCTGAATCAATCAGATAGTGGAAAAATAAGAACCTGATATGGACTTAGAAGCATGTATAGGTCCTAGAGACTTAACATCCGGCACATCACATCTGTCACCACATATAGAATAAGCAAGTATGCTGCTACGCAGTCTCGCGCTCTGCTGTGACTTATGTGGGTCATCGATGCCCTACGGTACGGGATGCCCAGTCCTGTAGTGGAGGTGTGCTGATGTCAGGTCACATTAAGCAGGGCAGGATGATTAACCAGGGATGAATCCTTGTTATTACTGAGAGGATCCAGAGGAAAAAAAAAAAACGTTGATCTGTTAACTGGGAGATGGATGGAGAGAGGTCAGCCTTCAGCTACTGATGACTAACAATGATGGATAACAGGGGCAGCAGGGCATCCGGGAAGCAGCTTTGTAGCCTGGTTTTGGAAACATTTGCTGAGCATACTGAAACCATGGTTCATGGTTGTCTTTGGAAAAACTCACCCTTATATAAATATTACATGCTCACTGTCAGTAGCAGCTGTTACACATCTGCATGCTCATTCTTGAATAATACAGTAATGCGTGTTTCACAGGCTTAAAGTCCTAAATTGAACCATTCCTCGCTATTAAAGCAAAGTGCTGCAGTGTATTGTCACAGCAGTGCACTGAAATCATCTCCTGGGTGTCTCATTTCATTATTTTGAAAGTTGTCATTGTAGAGAGTATATCAAAACAAATATACAAAAACAAAACATATTAAACATACAGCCAAGGTTCGAATTACAGGGGGGACTGGGAGAGTCTGAAAGAATCTTGAAATACGATTTCAGACACCCCTTTCAGTGGACTGTACCATTTCTTAACCTTCCATTAGTTGAATGTTTTGTCTACCCGCCTCACTCCATCAGTGGCTTAACTTTGACCTGAGCCTGTTGCTCCATCTCCTTCAATATCATAACATCATATCACACTTGTATTTTTTTAAAACCTAATAGTGTATTGTAGCTTATACAGTCTCTAACTGTAGCACAATTAGACACTCAGTGAAATCATTTTGCTCCGTGGTAAGTTTAAGGTTGCTGACAGTGCACAGACAGACGAGACAGAGCAGCAGCGAGTTCTTCAGACCATCAGAGCAAAGTGAGAAATATCCACAATACTGTTTTTGTAATTTATTCCGTGCTGCTGCTCCTCTCATGCTGTGCAGAAAAACAGAAAAACAAAACTTATCTCGTTAATTCAGAAAAACTAGATTTATCTTGTTAAGTCAGAAAAACTAGATTTATCTTGTTATTTCGGAAAAACAGAAAAACAGGATTTATCTCGTTAATTCAGAAAAAACAGAAAAACAGGATTTATCTTGTTAATTCAGAAAAACTGAAAAACAAAACATATCTCGTTAATTCAGAAAAACTGGATTTATCTCGTGAATTCAGAAAAACAACTTATCTCTCCAATGCCGATTCGATAACTTAAAATTATTCATTAGCTTGGTTGTTGTTGGTGTCGCTCCCCTTTCGTTTGCATTTGAATCACTGATTGTGCGTTCAGGATGTTGCAGGAATACTTTTCACCACTGACAGTGACATTAGTAATATAAGGGGCTTTCTCATTTGCTACTGTAAATTTTGCGTGTGTGTGTGAGCAGCAGGGGTGCACACACATGGCTTCTGAAGCTGAGTGTGGAGGGGAAACTGTCTTTTCCTGAGCCTGGGGAAAAAGGAAGGAAGCCTTCTCCAGTAACCCACACACACACACTGTAGTACTCCTGCTCCCACACGCAGTAGGTCTAGGAATAGACCGACTTCTTCGCATGAACACACCCACCTTGCAGGGCCTGTCTCTTATCTTTAACTTCACATCGTATGCATCGCCCATAGATAATGGGATGACCACTATGACTAACATCATTGCTGCTAAAAATATTTCTAGTGTAGGTGGCCAGTGGTTGGTACATTTGGAATACAGCAACTGTCTCTTATAACTTCCTTCCCTCTACTGTAAGGTTACCAAGAGACTCCACTCGTCCCTGGTCCACCCCTGTAAACAGGATGCTCACGTGGGAGTCCCACCCATCTCCCTGCTTCCTCCACTGTGGATTCCCATGGTTAGACTGAAACATTTGCCTCCATCCAGTCATCCCACGTCCACGCGTGATGGTTGTAAACTGCCACATCCTTACAGGAGCAGCTTTCAAACTTCTCCTATCACAAAAGCAGCCCACTCAAAGCTGTCTGTATTGTTCTCCCTCTGAAAAATATCTTGCTGTTTTTGGTCCATCGACATTCAGGGGCGACAATTAGATGGATGCACATATGGAGATGGTTAATCACTGTCACTGTGTCAGTGTGTGTGTGTGTGGATGTCAGCAAGGGGAAGAGTAGGAGGAGGAGTAGGGTGCGTGTGTTTGTGCATATGCTTGTGTGGGAGAGAGCACGTTCCAACAAAAGGCCTAAAAATAGTAAGAATATGCCCATGTGACATATTGAGGCTAAAAGCTTGTGAATAATTTGTCTAATGCAACACATACCCCCTTCCTAAGCTCAGTCGTGAAAATATGCTCCTGCTGGTTACCTCTGCCAGCCAGTGAAGTTGGAAGGGGGTAACCGGTCTGTTCAGTCACGCCAGTTGGCTTGCCTGTCTGGTAGCAAGAAATTATATGGATTTGGAGGGAATTTGGTGGACAGATAGCTCCTTGCCTAAGGACAACTTAATTAGATTGCGGTTGTGTTGATCTGAAACGTAAATGTACCTATTAGGCTGCTTTCATTTTTTTCCCCCCTTCTTTTATTAGGTTTAAATTAGATACATTAATATTAGCAGCAGTAAAGGCAAGAAAACAGTGTAAGCCTGATTTTTCAAAGGAAACCTAAATAGAAACATGAAAAATATCAACATATTAATATTATATAAGTTTTTTTTTTTTTTACTTGCTAGTAAATTTTCCCCTTTAAAACTCATAATCTTAACTTTGCTTCCTTATCTCATGTTCCTTATCATTCCCTTCCTCATGTTTCCTCTTAAAGGAAACTCCAGTCTCCAGTTTAACTCGCTTATCTGAACTACTTGTTTGTAAGTGAAAACAAAAGAGGACACCTGATGTATTTGTCCATTGGATTGTAAAACTGCTTGTATGTACAATTAGGTGTGCCAAGTTGACATGGTACCTTACATCAGCAATGAAGTTGGTGTGTAAAATTTATTTTTATTTTTCTTTCAGCCATTTTCTACACTCTCCCTCCTTCCCAAAACTATATACCACAAAATTATTTGGGATGGCTCCCAGCTAGTACCCATACCACTGTGTCCATATACTCTCAATAATACAAATGCCCACTCATTTAATAGCATTTCCTGTGGAGTGGTTGGTAATGATGACCTTTTAAAGAGAGATAAAACCTGCAGTTTTATTCGCTTGCTGCACACTCCACTTGTTTCAGAAGTGCAATTAAATGAGTGTGGTGATCAGCAGTGGAGAGAAGGGGAACCAGAACAGAGAAGGGACAGCTCAGAGTTTTTGGAGGCAGTGCAAGTAAGACATAATAAAATGAGCGGCAGCATTCACTGACTTTTGATTTTTAGTCCCAAAGTCTGACAATTCAACAGATTCACTTTTTTATGGAAACGGTGTCAAGTGTTCTTTTCTAAAGTCTCTGATTTGGAGATGTTTTCAGTTTTCTTTACAGATCTGCCTTTTAGGACTTGGTACAAGTAAAATGTAAAGGAACTGAACTTTTTTGTGGAGCATAAGATAATTTTCAGTTCAAATTAAGAAGGACTGGAGCAGTATCTAATTACAATAGCTAAAGATGTCTGTGGGGATTTTAATAAGCTACTGTACGTGAAAAGTACAAATCTAACTTGTATTGCAATATTTGGGTAAATTCGCTAACATTATAATCCCAAATGGGATTTTGGCAGGATTGTTTTTACATTAACCTGTAAATACAGTGTAAGAACAAAGAATATCACAGATGTCTGTCACATCCTGATATCTCATAAAAATGTATTTATCCGTATTTATCTCTAGATTATGATTGCCAGGGTTTGATTGCTACCGTGAAGTCAAGGCTGAGTGCCAGAGAACAGAGAGAAATTATCAGAAAGAGGTGTGCTTTTATGCAATTTGAATTGTCATATACAGTATATTATAGATGGTCTTGCAGCTTTGTGCACAGTGTGAAGTGCATTTGCTTTTATAGGACCATATTTAAACTGGCACTGCTTGGCAGGTATGTAAATAGCCCTTCATTTAAAGGAGATGCATACCTTTATTTCCAGAACCACCCACTTGTGTTAAAGCAGTTTATACAAAAACTGAAGTTTCCCATTCCTTACGGAAGAAATGTTACTGCTAGACTGCAGTATTATGTTATGCATGGTGTTGGGAGGGTCTTACATGACATGCCTGATGTGTGTCGTATCGCATTCTCACTGTTTTTCTTCAGAAAATTAAATTAGTCAGAAGAATGCTGACAACATCATCTGCTGTGCAGGCTGCTGCGTCTTAATGCTTTCTGCAGTTGTTCAGAGGCTTGTGCTCTGCTGCATGCCCACTAGTTATATATGATTGTCCCAAGACTGCCCGCCCTTGTAATCAACATTTAACAATAGTATGCTATGTTACACACTCAGCATTTACTAAAGCAAATATCCTTTTGCAATCTAGGCTATTGATTGTGCTGTGAACACAAGATTAGCTTGTAGCAGAGGAAAGGTCAGGGCCCTGTGAAAAAAAAATTCTGATTGCCAAAGTTTGTCAGTTATGTATATGTTAAATATATATGTATATGTAAAGAATGAAACATGTATGCATTCTTGACCTCGGGTTTAGCCACATCAGCTCCAATAAGTAGACCTCTGGTCCGAATGTTATTAAACTCCTCTGAGCGTGTTGGATGAGAGCAGTTTGCAGTGCAGTACTCTACTGCGTTAGCCTGACAGTCAGCATGTGAAAGCCCTGAATTATTTAAAGCCATGAGTGTGTGTGCAAGTTTGCACTTGCTTTACCCTACTGACTCTTTCTTCCTCTCTTAAACTCACCTCCATACCCCCCTCTGCTTCACTCTGTGTTTGTAGTGAAGTGAAATACGTGTGAAAGAGACGCTGCAAGAGGGATGCAGCTAGTTTACAGCAGGCCACCGTACCAGACACATTTTCAAAGGCTATCTGTCGCTTGGAAAAGAAAACTTAAATTGTAAACCAAGCCATGAGTCTTTTGGCCTAATTGAAAAAACAGTGAGGTTAAACACAAAACTATAGATAGAAGGGAGAAACCGAAAGCCAGGCTGCCGGACAGATAGAAGAGAAACAACAGGGGGGGAGGAGGACAGCACATGCCAGCCTGGGGATGTTTTTGCGGAGGTGGAAGTAGACAGAAAGCAGGTGGATGTTTAGACAGAACGATAAGACAGCCTGGCTGACAGAACGCCTGATAAGCAGCCTGACTGTCAGGTTTGGCAGGCTGGCAGTGAAACAAGAGAACGGGGCATGGAGAGAGAGGCAGACAGATGGGTAAAACTGAATAAAGGCAGCTCAGAAATTGTACGAGTATAATTTAGAAGTGGTGCACCTGCTATTGAATTTGAGACTCAAATGATTCAATTCCCTGTGCAAAGTAGGACACGCAAGGCTGACAGTTGTGCTGCTGAATGTATTTAGATCTTATGCTAACCAGGCATTGTGAGGGTGTGTTTGTGGTGGTGCTCTCCTGCTAACCTCTGTGGGTATAGTTCTCATTTTGTGGCATTAGGTAGTGGCTAGCTCAGATCACTTTTTAGCCATGCTTAGCAGGCCCAGACTGAAGTATCTCGACAGCCGTTGACTGGATGGCAATGGAATTCTGTCCAGATATTCATTGTATCCGGAGGATAAAGTCTGATAACTGTGGTGCATCTAGCGCCACCATTAGGTCAGAAGTTTCATTTATCAAATGCAATATCTCAACAAACTTAGCAATAATGCTGCCCTAATGATGTATCTTAATCCAACGACTTTATAATGCCACTGTGGGGTTTTTTTATTTTGTTTTTTTTTTGTGAAACGTCACAAAAACCATTGGCTGGATAGTCATTAGAGTTGTACAGACATTCATCCTCTCAGGATGAATGAACTGTAATAACTTTGGTGATATCTTTATGTTTAATTCAGGACCATCATCAGCTCAATTTGACTTGGTCCAGTACTTTGGTTTACAACCACCCATAAAACTAATAACATTCCCATCAGCTGTACTTTCTGTCAAGCTAACATGTTAAACAAACATGCTGACAGTGGTAAACATTAATACCTGATAAACACCACCGTGTTAGTCCTGTCATTATGAGCACGTTAGCACACAATGTCACAGTGCTGCTAGCATGGTTGTAGACCTTTAGTCTTGTTTGGTTTTCACGTTCTGTGTGTCATTGTGTACCTGATATTTGTGTATTTAATGAAACTGATGCGATTTAGAGGTGTTATGTTCATTCTTTTCCTCACACTGTACCCAATCATCTGCCAGACCTGCGTCAAGGTCACATCTAACGTGCTGCTAACTACACAGTATCTCTCATTTTTTGTTCCAGGGAAACCCCAAAGCATCGAGAGCTCAGAGCGGGTCCAGCTGTCAGGGACATACAACGTTCGGAAAGGGAAGCTTCAGCTACCGGTCAACCGCTGGACCAGACGGCAGGTCATCCTGTGCGGCACCTGCCTCATCGTCTCTTCTGTTAAGGAGAGCCAGACAGGGAAGATGCACATTCTGCCACTCATTGGAGGAAAAGTATGTAAAAGTCACAGAGCACAACTGGCATAACCGTTTTAGTTTTTTCTTTCTCATCCTGGTATTTTATGGTCATGTTATGTAGCTTAAGCTTTGGATCATAAACTCATAATGTCTTATGACCTGCCAAAGTCACTTTTATTACCCTCTGCAAATGTCTCCCTGAATAGTGAAGTTTGTCCTTGACGACACCTCACCTTCAACAAGTGTTTGTCCTTTAGTTTACAGTTTTCAGCCTTCAGCAGAGATATTTTTCTCCATTTCTAATCTGGAGTCAAAGCATGCTGTATTGTTTATTAGTGTAATGCATCACTGTAACATCCAAGTGGCATTATTTCTCTCTGCACTTTTTAAACTGCCTGCCTTAAAATGACCTTTATCTGTTTATTGCTTTATGGATCTGTGTTTGTGCAGGGGCAGTAATTATACTCTAAGGGTTCTCCTGAAAAGCCCTTTCTACTCGTCTGCCTGACACAAAGGACTCTCCGCACAACACCACACCCAGTTTTTAAACATTTCTCACACAGCACATGACCTCTAGTCAACCATTCATCAACACAGTGCCTCTGCATGTGCCTGTGTGGAGTATGCATCTATTCAGACACCATAACTAGTCAAGCATTCATTCACAGAGTCCATGTGCCTGAGTGTGTGTGACTCTGCGTGTCTAAAAAGTAATTTCACATACATTTATTGCTCGCTTATGTCACGCACATGTGTTCATTATATGATCAGTGTGCTTCTGGTTGACTGAATTTATTTACCCTGCAGCCGTTAAGCTTCTTATTTGCTCCAACAGAAGCTGTTTCAAATAAGAATTGATCTATTGAGACGTCCATGTGTCAGCGTTTTATCTCTTTCCCATCTCTCCCTCTCATTGTCTGACTCTGTACTGATGGGGTTATCATTAAGGGTCAGAGATGTCAGTATTTCAAACTCTTAATGTCACTCCTGTGTGTGTTGTGCTGCAGGTGGAGGAGGTGAAGAAGCACAATCACTGTTTGGCCTTCAGCTCGGCGGGGCCTCAGAGTCAAACCTACTACGTCAGCTTTGACAGCTTCACGGAGCACCTGCGCTGGCACAGACACGCTGCCAAGGTACTGGGTGTGTGCATGTGCATGAGGGTTAGAAAAAGAGAAGGAGAACATGAGCATATGCTCCCCGGCAGCTACTTATGGGTCAGCTGCATCGTACATTAGAACATGCGTGACTGATAGCAGAAGTATGAAAATATGGAACTCCCCCGACCACAAACCCACTATGCGTATATTTCACTGCTGGCCACTCTGTAGTATGTAGTATAACCCAAGTATCTCTGAGTGCACTCACACATGAACACCACTCACGGCTCTCTCTCTCTCTCTCCTTTCTCTCATTTGAACTCAAGTAGGCCATAGCCAGAAAACCTCTTTTCTAAATATTAACAGGGACATGCATGTCACCAGCACCCAGAGGGCCACTCAGAATAGGAGCCTGGATAGAAGCAGCACGTGCCCCAGTGACAACTGCCTAGCCTCTAGCTAACTCGGCTCTGAAAGGCTCAAGTTCACAGGCTGTAGAGTTCCCCCTTTAAGACGAGGTGGACGTTTATGCTGCCATTTCATTTCAGATTGCAGCTTCTGTTTCTCTAGTAATTTGACTTACAAATGATCACGGGGTTAACTGCTCTGCGCACCTGCTGTTAACTAGATTATGCTATGATGTAATGTGTGATGTTAGGTCACTAACCTGTTGGACTTTTCCTCGACTTCTCCTGACTCTCTAATCCTAAGAAGAAGATTGGCTACTGAATGACATTTGACCCCTCAGCAGCAGGCGACACACACACACTGTAAACCTGTAAAGAGATAATCCTGTTAAACTCCATGTTTCTCTTTCTCTTTCTGACATCCCCACTCTTCTCGCTTTCCTCCCCACCTCCATTTAGATGGTGTCCCAGAGAATCAACTCGGTAGACCTGTCCTGCTGCAGCCTGGAGCAGCTTCCTTCCAACCTCTTCTACAGCCACGACCTCACCCACCTTAACCTCAAACACAACTTTCTGCCTGCAGACCAGCGGCTGCAGCAGTTGCAGAGGTACAGTGCCATTGTAAATCTACAGTTAGCACACCTGAGGCCAAAACATAAGAAGTGGAGGAGGCAGGAAGAAGTGGAAAATACAAAGAGAGAGAAGGGACTTGAGGAGGCGTTATAGGAGACAGTGCAGGGTGGTTTGGATGGGCTGGTTTGGGCAAGATGAGACTTGAGAAGGTTTAGCAAAGCTTAACATAATTTGGCCACAACAGGAAACGAGCTGAGCTGTTGTACAAGGAGGGAAGAGACAACGCAGTGAGGCTTCACTGGACACAGCAGGTCATGGCTGGCTATTTCGACAGCTTTAGCTTTTGCCTGCAATTTACAAGCCATCGATCTAAGCAGTCTAGGACCGGGGCCATTGGCACATGCGGACCAAAGAGGCTAGCCAGGGCTGTGCCAGGCCAAGCCCATCGAGCCCAGAGCCCAGAGGGGTAGATGCATCTGCAGGGAAGCTTTTAATGTCCCTGGCCTCCCTCACTCTCTCTCTCTGTGGGCACCATCTGCTGCATGCTTATCATGGTCCCAGATTAAAGCCCACATCCAAGACGTGTGTCTGTGTGTGTGTGTGTGTGTGTGTGTGTGTGTGTGTGTGCATGCATGAATTAGCATACATGTACACACTGGTGCACATACACGACAGCATCTCTTTCTGAAGATTATTTCTGTTTAACTGAATGAACTGTGTGAATCTGATTCCTTAGTACGTGTGTGTAGAATGGTGTGTGTGTTTGTGTGTGTGTGTGTGTGTGTGTGTGTGTGTGTGTGTGTGTGTTAGAGAGCGAGAGAAAAAGAGAGAGCGGGAGAGAGAATGAGACAGAGAGAGGGAGAGTTGCATGCTTGTATGCAACAGAAAAAGTGGCCGCAGGCAACAGATTTGGGGTCAGTGCATACAAAGTCTTGATACAGTATGGCATTTCATTTTTTTTTCTATTCAAAATGGCTGAATGTACAGTAGTGTGTGAGTGTGTGTGTGTGTGTGGCTGTGCATGTTTTTCCTGCATACTTGTAATGTCTTCCTAATAGCACATTATGAGTGAGGTAGGAGGTCAGGATTTTATGATGCTCTACCATCATCAGTGTTTTTATAATCCTCTGGATAATGACTGGTGTTGAAGATGTTGCGAGGGAACTCATTTTTTAAAATCTGAGCAAGTGATGTACAGCTCCCCTGCTGGTCAAGCCGGATAACGTCCATTTAGCTTTGCCAAACCCTAAGTAAGCTCATCTGCATTTGACCCAGCATGAGAGAAAAAGAGGTCAGCAATGAGAAAGAGATGGATACTTGGCTGAAAATAGAGGGGTTTTGACATGTCGAAACATGTAGCAGAGTTACTTGAGTACGCGCTTGGCCCTGAGAGACTGGAGTCAAAAGAGCTAAAGTCAAGAACAATAATACTCTATGTGCAGCCTCAGTGAATGTGGGTGTATGTGTTTTGGTGTGGACAGTTGTGTGAGAGTCTGTTTTTGTTTCACTGTAAACACTGGCTTTCCCTAACATCCAACGTGGAGTCATAGCGCTTTGTATTTTTCCAAGAGCAGTGGAATGTGTGAACCTGCCACATGCCTCTCCCCTTCTCTCTCTTTTCTGCCCAAAGACTAACCAGTGGGTCATCTGCCAATCAGATATGCATAATCAGTTGTCTGGGATACTGGCTCTTTCCTCTGGCATGGGACTGCCTTCCCAGCATGCAACTCACTCAGAGACAGAGGTCACCACTCACTAAGGTTAATGGCGGACGTTCCATATGCATTATTTATTTACATATGTATGATAGTCCAGCGAGATACAAAGGACATAAAAGTTATTGAAATGAGGGGAGGGAGGAAGGGCTGAGGGAGGTCAGAACAGTGACAGAAAGACAACATTTGAGATGAAGGGGGGATTTAAGGCCAAGTGAAAGGATGAAAGTTGCATTATGTTATTTTTTGGCCCTTTTGGACCAACAGAAAAAGGTAAAAACAATACTGACATACATCTTTTCTACCGACAAGCGTTAGCAAACAGTTGCCTAATGCATTTTCAGCAGACACAGAGCTATTAGCATTCATTTAGAGTTGTGGACCTGGTCACCTAAAATATATAAGTACAATATTCACTCTCACTTTACCTCTCGTTTGCTTTTCACCAACCCCTGAGAAAACATTTCCAGCTTTTGACGTCTGCTAATTGCTCCACTATGTTCATCAGCTGGCTGCTAACTTTGTCTCTCTGTTTGGTGCTGGGCAGGTAGTGTACAGTGTAGTAGTGTCTTTGCTGGAAGAAAAAAGCAGCTGCAGATACGTTAATGAGAGTGGAATCTGTGGGGAGGAAAACCAAAACAGTGAGCTAAAAGAGGCTTAAAGGCTTCACAGACCTGGGGAGAACTGCTTATTTGGGGATAATTCTCTTAGTTTAAAATGATTAGTGCAGCTTTGAATACACAAGGAAAGGAGTACAGGGGAAAAGAGAATAGCATGATAGGGCAGAGCATGACACAGACAAGGAGAAAGTCTGAGGAGGGGGTATGAGCATTACTCAGCAGATTGCAGAGGTTGATTTAATGGTGGAATGACATTTTCCCACACACCCCCCACCCACTGTCTGCAGGAGTCACCCTCAGCTGGAATCACTTGGCCGCCCTAATCAACAGCCCTGACGTCTCGGTTGCCTTTTTCTTCATCGCCATAATGTACTGTGCGTTTCTGTGTGTGTGTGTGTGTGTGTGTGTGTGTGTGTGTGTGTGTGTGTGTGTGTGTGTGTGTGTAACCTGCGTGTGTACATAGGGAGGAAAATCTGATGCCGTGCCAGACGTGCCAGTTTAAGCAGCTGCTACAGCCCGCAGTGCTAATCTGGCGCGCTGCCAATCTCCAGCGTGCCATCGCTGCCCTATGTGTGCACAGAATAGGTGATAGCAGGTTGCATGTGTGTGTGTATGTGTGTAGATAGATAAATAAAGACAGAGAGAGTCCTTTCCCCTGCTCCATCTTGTTCCCTTGCCTCCCTCCCCCCTGTGGGGCCAACCCCTCTGAAGGTCACCCCTCTGCCATGGGACACCATGCCAAATGCCACTGGTCATTGGTGTTTGAATGAACAACACAGATGTCAATGCTGTGCTTGTTTGCCCAACAATCAAATGTGAAGGTTTAGTCCTGCTTTTAAGGAGGGCTTTGTTTATGTCTGTGCTGAATCTGACTGTGTGTTTTTGAGCTAAACAAATTCAGTATAAGCTATACTTTGCTACATCCCCCATGAATATATTTATGAACATCTTCTACTCTCTTGCAATATTTATGTTGACAAGTTACAAGTACATGTCCAATCACTCATTTATTCTCTTCTCTTCTCTTCTCTTCTCTTCTCTTCTCTTCTCTTCTCTTCTCTTCTCTTCTCTTCTCTTCTCTTCTCTTCTCTTCTCTTCTCTTCTCTCACCTCTGTTTAAGTTGTCATTAATTATTTCCTGTCTTGTTGCAGGTTTTCTCGTCTGCGGAGCCTCAACTTGTCCAACAACCACCTCGGTCAGTTTCCCCTGGCCATCTGCGACATCCCCACCCTAACGGAAGTCAACCTCAGCTGTAACTACCTGGCCTCTGTCCCCAGCTCTGTGGGAGCCATGACCAAGTAAGTAACAGCAGGAAGTTGCTGATATAGACCTGATGTGAACTATGATGAGAACAACAGTAAAGATCTATTGAGACGTCCATGTGTCAGAGTCGAATCTAAACTCAGAGACTGAAAATACCTGAGTCTGAAGTTCAGGCATATTTTAGTTCTATTCTAAGTACACCTTAGCTGCTCTTCCTTTGTTAAGTTATTGATTTTTTTTTGAGTGTTTACTTTCCCTCTCCCTGCTATTGGCAGCTTGTAATGTTGGTAATTTTCCAACTCTTTCACTTTAGTGTCAGGGGTTTGCCGCTGACATGAGACCAGTGCCCGATGCCTCTCAGGGGTGGGGAACCAGTGGATCTTTTTACAGACCAACTGCAATTTTGTTAGTTTGACTATCAAAAGTTTACATAGCCAAATGTCACCTAGCAACACGCACATGGCATAACAACCGCCATGGTGTACTTTGCTAGTTTCGGGCATGCAAGCAAACAACAACACAAGTTGCACTGATCATCTGTGGTGCTTCCCAGAGAAAATTTTCCTGAGTCATGGCCTTTCCATGGTCTGTTTATTTTCTGGTTCACACAAGACAAAATTCACTCTGGTCCATTTTTTAATATTTATATATTCTCTGTTGTTTTTTAAAGATTTTTTATGCTTGTTACTGGGCTAACCTGTTGGGAAGAATCCAGTTGTGGCCATCTTGTCTTGTATTTTGGTACACACCTTAGATTTTCTTTGCATGCTTCTTCTCTCTGTTTCTAGTAAAACATCTTTTTGATGGACCATTGGATTATATTTATGCATTCAACAGCACTTGGCTACTGGTTGAGAAATGATATTAGGTTTACTTGGTAAAAGTGTTCCGCCACCCAAAAATTGCAGAATTCTTTGTTCTAGGCCAAAATTTTCGAGAGGATGGAGCAAAGCTGATTTTGCTGGCTGAATACCATTTTGTCTCATGGGAACACTCAGAACATTTTGGTTGAGCTCCAGTATCAGCCCCCTTGCCTTGCCTGTGGAAAAGCCCTTTTACTCACTCTGTGAAGGAGTGTGAGCAAAATGCAAAAATATTTCAAATGTTAATGAAATTCATGTGTTATAATGTCAGTTGCCGCTTTATAACAATACAGGATACCGCATTGTTCTGTAATTTAGCTTTGTCAGTACTGAGAGCTTAGATAGGACATGAACCTCAAACTGAAAGTTCATTTGTAAATAAATACACAGGTATGTGGGTTGAAACAGGGCTAGATGAGAAGTTAATCTGCCGGAATGATCTGGCATGCCTGTAAATTCCTGTAGTGGCCAGTAGGGTATTTATAATGCTACTGCCATCTGCTGGATTTTAAAAGTAATGACTGTGAATGCTTAAAGTTAATACGGTGCCATGGATCCTGAGTCACAGTTTCAGTGTTAAAAAATAAATAAATCTTTCCCGATCACCTCCTTCATGAATGAGGTCAATCATCTAATCTCATGTTCCCCTCTCAGTTTGCAGACGTTCCTGTTGGATGGCAACAGTCTAGATGAGCTGCCCAGTGAGCTGGGTTCTCTCCAGAGGCTGAGTTACTTAGGCCTCTCCTTCAATCAGTTCAACCACGTGCCCCAGGTGCTGGAGCGTTTGGCCTCCATGGAGAAGCTGTGCATGGCTGGCAACAACCTAGACACACTCACCCTGCAGAATTTCAGACTGCTCCGAGTCAAACACATCGATTTAAGGTACAAAAGTACACACACATTGTTACAAATATAAAAAACTCTTGTGAGAAATTGTGAGATATATTATTATAGTTTATTATGAAATAGGAGTTTTATTATTGATCTTGTCATTGACATCTTTGTCAAGAACAAGCATCACTTTAAATCCCTAGTCATACATGGTCCAAGCGCTGCCCTCAATGACACGTGTTATCCCACTAATTATAGAAACAAAAACACAAAGAGGAAGCCAAAACACGATCAGACAGCCTGACAGCACGGAATCAGGAAATCATTTGCCTGTAGTGGCTCTATCAGGTGTCTTCCCATTGTTTGGAAAGCACAGAGCTTGAGTGACTTGCAGTATTTTCCAGTTAATACTTCACTCCTACTGCCTTTGCTTACACAGGATCAGTAAATACGTTTTCCAGCATTTCTCACCTGTTTGGGCAAAGATCATTTGGATCTATGATGAGGTTGTGGTCTTATTTTGAAACCTCTGTTTCTTAAACAACAAAACTTTCTTAACCGTAGTGTTAAAAAAAGTTCAATCAGTGGCTTGATAGTCATCTGTCTCCCAGAAATGCCAAAGATTTTCTGTTTTAACCTTCTCAGTTCTGCCAATTTGCTACTTTTCTCTGTTTAGAGTCATCAAAAAATCAATAAAAAGTGAAAATAATCATCTGCCTTTTGCAGCCCATGTCAAGTCAATGGGCATTTTTTTGTTTTTATAAGTAAGGAGGAACAGTATATGAAGACATTATGAAATCATAAAAATAAATAGATAAAACATCATCTAACAATAAAATTGTAAAATTATCCAATGATTTATGATTTTAAAACTCAGCTCAATATTATGAACTGTTATTTTTTAATTTCCCTGTAGGGAACATGAAAGTATTTAAACATTAATAAAAAAAGAAACAGCATTAATAAAGAGTTTATGGCATGTTATTTTTATTTCAATCCAGCTTTTTATTTTAGAATGTCCCTTTCCCAAAGTCTGTTTTTATTTCACAACTGCATTTTTTAGTTATAGTTGTCATTTTGCCAAATTCTGCTATTTGTTTATGGAACAGAATAATATATTTATGTATTTCATGTCTTATCAGTTTTTGCCATAAATGGTATTGTCAGAGCAACTGAAAGTTGAAACAGAACTCAAGCAGCTGCACAGTATATCAGCCATCACCCAAGGCATGTTCCCTGCTTTACAAGAAAGGCCACAGCCTGTGCAATTCAACCTGATCCAATTGGAGTTGAACCTTTGCCTCCTCCCTGCTCCCTCTGTCAGGTTGAATAAAATCTCCAGCATGGTGCCAGATGAGCCTGACCTGCTGAGGCACGTGACCCAGCTGGATGTGAGGGATAACAGGCTGACGGACCTGGACGCCTCAGTCTTCCCCAGGCTGGAGGTGCTTCACTGCGAGAGGAACCGCATCGCCAGCCTCAAGGCCAAGGGTTGCTTGCTCAAAGGCATCTACGCCTCCAACAACGGTGGGTTTGGCATGCAGGACTTGATGATCTCTGCAAGGGCAATCATGTGTGGTTACAACAGACAGATACACTTCTCTCTCACATCACTGCCATCTTACCTGAAATCACTGATATGAACCTTTCTTCTCTCAACCTGTGATATATAACTCACTTCACCTCACTCTTTTCTTTTCCTTTATAACTGTTTCACTCCATGCTCCTCTCTCTACATACATCCGTTTTTCTCACCACTGCTGCAGTCTCATTGTCTGTCTCTGTCACCCTCCTCTAACTTGCCCCCCCCCAACTCTCCCCTCCATTTTCCATCTACCTGCTTTTGTAATAGACCGCGTCTGTCCTTGCTGTAGGTTAATGTGTTTGGATTTCTCCCTACAGAGCTACGACAACTGGATGTCAGCCCTGTGCCCTCCAATCTTAGTTGCATGGATATCTCGAGGTGAGAAAAATCCCAGAAGTAAAACACATGCATACAAAAAAGGGAATGCAGCACTAATTGGAAAAACTATTTTGAAAATGTAGCTCATATACCACACACCCTCTGTGTCCTACAAGAGCACAAGAGCACAATTGTTGAGTTTAAGTGAGAAAATAGGATAGGTTAAGATAGGATATTTCAAAGCGTGTTGAAATGTGAACTTAGAGGGCTGTTATTCTTTAACTGTATCAGCACTGACCTTTGACATGACCTTTGACTGTTAAGAGAAAGATAGGCTTTTGTGCTTAGCTTCTTCTTGGTCAATAAAAAAGGCCTGGACTTGGAGTGCTGTGCTTTACTTTTGAATCCTGAATTTATTTGGAAATGTTTTTATTTTTGAATCCTTATGATAATAGATTTAGAGTTGTGATTATTATTTGATTTTTTTTGTCTGAAATACAACACATCTGAGACTCCAGTTGCCTGATAATATTACAAAAAACAAACAAACAAAAAAAAAAAACATCCATCCAGAACTGAAGTTGCTGCCTTGTCTTTTCTTGAGTGTTGGAAATACCAATACATGCAGTATCCTGGGACATGATATTCCATCTTATTTGTGTCACTTTACAAACTGAACATAATTTATCATCATCATCATCCTCATCTCTCCCTCTCCTGTAGGAACCATATGGAGTCCTTGCCAGACTGGCTGTGTGAAGCAAAGAAACTGGAAGTTTTGGACGTGAGTCACAACCTCATCACTGAGCTCCCGGCACGGTAAGTCTCTCTGTCTCAGTCGATGTGTCTGTAAGCCTGTAAATGGAGTACAGTGCAGCATTATTCTCCCTGCCCTTTGCCGGCCACTCATCTATCCCCCATAGAGCCTCATAAATCACACAGATAGCCTGTAACCTCCATAGCCTTCGTCCATTCTCTTCCTCCTTATATAGCTTCTTAGAAGGTCAGCTCAGATGGAGCTCACTTCCTCCTCTTCTCTCTGTTTCTGTCATTTCATTTTTTCTCTTTCTGTTTCTCTTTCTCTCATCCTCTGGTCTCCTCAGTGTGTGCAGATTTATTTTTTACCCAATAAGTGTCAGGATGATGAATTTCAGCTGCAGGCTCCACTATAGGCGCTGCTATTTTCTGTTTCCACATCCTCCTGCTGCACTATCCTAATTTCCATGGCTATTTCAGCCTGCTTCAATTACGGTTCACACAAGCCAATTGTGTGTAAGCATGTGTCTCCTGTTCACCAGCCATGTCCTCTATCTATTTATCTATCTATTTATCTATCTATCTATCTATCTATCTATCTATCTATCTATCTATCTATCTATCTATCTATCTATCTATCTATCTATCTATCTATTTATCTATCTATTGGTGTACCTGTCCATCACTGTAGGTTCAAAGTAGTCCATATGTTTGTTTTTGATGTTGTACTTCTTACCCAACCTTCTGTATGTTCTTCATGTGGCAGGTTGTTATGCAGCAACAGCCTGAGGAAGCTGAGTGCAGGACATAACCAGTTGCAGAAGCTGCCTGAAAGAGTGGAGCGCCCTCTGCTGGAGGTTTTGGACGTACAGCACAATCAACTGGTGGAGCTGCCCTGCAACCTGTTCCTCAAATCTGACAGGTAGCATTAATCATCAACTGGAAGTAGATAGTGTTTTCAACAGATAATGCACCCAACATCTGACAAGGACATAAAGTATAGGAAAAAAAGGACAGAAATTAGGATTAGGATTTTGTCAAAGACAGGCAAATAAAAAAACAACAAACCACTACAAAGTTGGTGGAAGGGATAGAAGTAGGAATACTTGCAGAAGTTTGTAATTAAAGTGGCTCATCTAAATGTTGATGTCCCTGTTTGAGAGAAAACAAAAAATTGAGTCTGTACTTTTAATTTTTATTTTCAGTTTACGATGCGTAAATGCATCGGCCAACAAGCTGGAGCACCTGCCACCTTCCAGCCTGTCAGAGGAGAGTCACAGCGTCCTGCAGGAGCTCTACCTCACCAATAACCGGCTGACAGACAAGTGTGTACCCATGCTAACAGGTCATTCACACCTTCGAGTCCTGCACATGGCCTACAACCATCTCCAGACCTTTCCAGCCAGGTAAAGGAGTCAGATTTTACACTATCACCATTTCCTCATTGAGGGCGGTGGAAGCAGCGGATGAGTCAGCATCCACAGGCTACTTGTACTGTCAGGTTTTCTGTCGTTTGACTAAATGATTATTTGTGTCAGCGCTATTTTACACACTTCAGCTCACCCATCGCTTTGTCTTACTCTTCAGTAAAATGGCCAAGTTGGAGGAGCTGGAGGAGGTGGACCTAAGCGGAAACATGCTGAAGACTGTGCCCACCACCATCATGAACTGCCGGCGAATGCACACCCTCATCGCCCATTCCAATGCCATTGAGGTCTTTCCCGAGGTCATGCAGCTGATGGAGATGAAAGTAAGCCAGTAGCCGTAGCACATCTCTACAAGCCCCTCAGCTTGTACAGCAAATGCATTTGTGTGAGTACTGACATCTCGTCCTGTGCTGTCAGTGTGTGGATCTGAGCTGTAACGAGCTGAGCGAGATCACTCTACCAGAGAATCTGCCTCCAAAGCTTCAGGAGCTGGACCTGACCGGAAACCCTCGACTCAGTCTGGACCACAAGACCCTTGAGCAGCTCAAGTATGTCATTGTTTCTCTGCAGGTGCAATTTAAGCAGGCCCTCAGTAGATCTATTAAGTGTAACTTCAACCTGCATTTTGCACATGGTAAATTTAGGTTTTTCATGTTTAATATTTTCTTATATATGTAGTGTATAGTCTATGTCTTTTAGAAATAGCCAGAATGAAATCCTCTCAGTGGTTTATGTACTTTATGCCTCGCCATGATACAGTGTATTTGATCTTTTTCATGTTTTGTTATTTTCCAGTAATATTCGCTGTTTCCGTATTGATCCGCCTCCAACCTTTTCGTCGAATGAGGCATCTGGTGGGCCTGCTGTGTGGAGTCATGGTTACACAGAGGCTTCGGGCGTCAAGAACAAGTGAGTTTAGTTCAGACAATGGTGAAAAAACAACCACCCATCACACTCGTCCAGTGAAGCCTCACTAAACCAAACCTCTAGAGAATGAGCACTGTAAAAGGCAGATGACTCAAATGAAGGGAATATTGAAAACATGAATCACTCACATGCCAACACTAAACTTCCAATTCAACACTTTAATGTATAAACTAAAGAAGGCATTCAAGTAATAGTACTGTACATATTGATTCCACATTTCTGTTTACATAAGTGAGGTTCAATAGGCAAGTGATAATGATTCTAGTTCTGCTGTATAGTCAAATGAAATTGGAGATATAAAGCATTGTGTCCAAGGTTATTAGGGTGTGAAGAAATATGATCAATATGTGAACAAAGGAGTTATTATGTCTTTGAAGCCCCCACTGTTTCCTAACAGAGCACATGCCTTAGTGACGTTATGGCCTTTTCTCCTTAGACTGTGCGTTGCGGCCCTTTCGGTGAACAGTTTCTGTGGAAGTCGTGAAGCTCTGTACGGCGTGTTTGATGGGGACAGGAATGTGGAAGTGCCCTACCTTTTGCAGTGCACAATGAACGACGTGTTGGCTGAAGAACTACACAAGACCAAGAGCGAAGAGGACTACATGACCAACACCTTCCTTGTCATGCAAAGGTACATGATAGACATATGTTTGCTTGTTTCATCATTTCATCTTACTTACAAAACATCAACATTTCTAGTTTCTAAAACAAAAACAATAATCTGCACAATTAAACCCCCTCCTCCCATATCTGTCCTCTGCCCTCTGCAGGAAATTAGGGACTGCGGGTCAAAAACTGGGTGGCTCGGCAGCTCTGTGTCACATTCGCCATGACCCCACTGACCCCGGTGGCTGTTTCACCCTCACAGCTGCTAACGTGGGCAAGTGCCAGGCCATCCTGTGCCGCGATGGGAAGCCATTGTCACTGTCCCTGCTTCACAATGTAGGGCTGGAGGAGGAATACCGCCGGATCCGGCAGCACAGGGCTATCATCACTGAGGTAAAGATCCTTGAAGCAAACCACGTACCAATGGAAATCAGTGTGGAGTGTATTAAAGTAATTAATGTGATGCATGTACTCTTTTCCATAGGACAATAAGGTGAATGGCGTGACCGATTCTACACGAATCATGGGCTACTCCTTCCTTTACCCATCCGTCATCCCTTGTCCCTACGTGCAGACAGTCACTCTCACCCCCCAGGATGAGTTCTTCATTCTGGGCAGCCGGGGCCTGTGGGATGCTGTGTCTCCCACCGAGGCTGTGGAGGCTGTTCGAAACGTCCCAGATGGCCTGGCTGCTGCTAAGAAGCTGTGTACGCTGGCACAGGGATACGGCTGCACCGACAGCCTCAGCGCTGTTGTGGTCCAGCTCAGTGTGAGTGAAGACTGCTGCTCCTGCTGCTGCTCTGAGCCCCCCCAGCCACCTCCTAGCCCCGGCTTAGGCCCCTATCCCCCATCGTCCTCCGCCATCAAGGAGCGGCCCTCAGATGGCTCCCTCCCTGTGCCCCCGTCCTCCTGCAGTGAAATCAGCAGTGAGATCAGCACCAGCGAGATGAGCAGCGAGGTGGGCTCCACAGCCTCATCTGATGAACCACCGCAGAGCTCCTTGGTGCTGCTGCACGATCAGACCCACCATCCTCATCTCCACCTGCACCATCAGGCCCACTCACTGTCCTTACAGCACCAGCAGGCCCACACAACCACCCAGCCCTGTCAGTATCTGTTCCCAGGTTCAGAGCTACCCTCTGCCCGCAGCTGCTGTGCCCTCCATCCTGCCTGCTTAGCAGGTTCCTTCCAGAGGCAGCTGTCTAGTGCCACTTTCTCCAGCGCCCTGTCTGACAATGGCCTGGACAGCGAGGATGAGGAGCCCATTGCTGGTGTTTTCTCCAACGGGAGCCGTGTGGAAGTAGAGGCAGATGTCCACTGCCTCAAAGCAGAATCCTCCTCTACTTCATCACCACAAACATCGTTACCCTCATCCACCAGCCAGGACCGCACCCTGCTGACTCTTCCTCCACCTCCTCCACCACCATGCACCCCAGAGCCCCTGGAGGAAGGCATGGACATGAGCCTTGGTGAGACTGAGAACGGGCTGGAGAGGGACGAGTCGTGGCAGGGAGTCGGAGCAGGAGGTGGGGATGGAGGAAAGCTGGCAGGCAAGAGGAGGATTAATGGGTCAGTGGCACGCCAGGAAAAGAGTCACAACCTTATTGAGGTGGCTGCTGACGCTCCCTCGAAGAAATCCGGGGGCTACTTCACAGCTCCAGCCCAACCCGACCCAGATGACCAGTTCATCATTCCCCCTGAGCTGGAGGAAGAGGTGAAGGAAATCATGAAGCAGCATCAGCAGAAACAGCAGAAGCCACCTGGGACCGATCAGCCCACAGACTACTACGACACCCCTCTCTGAACAGCAACACCACCAACTACAGCCTCATCTCCCTCTCAGCGGCAGCATGCACAGAACCCTACATTGACCGTAGCCGCCCTGATTTTCCCAAAAATGGTCACAAACAAAATGAGTCTCCTCCCAGGGGCCGTAAAATGCACATGAAAGCCTTCCAGCTCTACACAGCCTCATCCTTGGAGAACCATGCACTGTAACTGCTCCACCTGTTTTTACCCGAGCAACTCACAGAATCAAAAAAGCAAATGAGCCCTTTAACGATTCTCAACCCTCTTGAAAAAGCCTGTGGACACGGCTCCTGGTGTCCATGGTCGTGCCCTTCTCACAGACTGTGGAACGTTGTTTTTACATTAGACAACCAGCTGAGTATGTAATCAACACTAGTCTCTTTGCAATAGCATTAGCTCGCCACAACACTTGTTAATATTGATAACAATTCCATGGTTTGTTTGTTTGTTTGTTTGTTTTGTAAGAACTTACCATATCTTTTAATGTGAAAGCAGAGATGTTGCTGAAAGAACTTTTTAAAAACAGAGACACATAATCTTTTTATTATCAGTGAACTATGTTGAATGGTACACTAGTAATGCCACACTTAACTGTTGTAGATAGGGCACTTAAAATACTGTATTTCTTCAGTAAATCATGGCTCTTGGCCTGTAAAATGGCATAGAAATTTTTTGTAGAAATTTGAAATACTAACTCCTAGGAGTTGCATACTCTTTATGGTGACTCAGTCACTTTTACTAATCTTCTCTGAGAGAAATGGTGATTTTTTTTTCCAATGATTGTAAATAAGACAAATGTTGTATACTGATGCTTTTAAAGGAACAGCGCACCTGTATGTCGGTGAAAGTTTTAATGGTGGGGAGGATAATGTGCGGTTCACCAAGAGTTTGCTGTTATGGAGGTGGCAACCCCCATTTATCTTACAGTGTAGACCCACAAATGTCACACACACACACACACACGTACACAAATGTTTATGTGCAATTGCAGGTCTGAAACCCCAACATTCCACACGATATAACATCACTTAGATATTTGCATGCACACACATACATACACACATACACACAGATACACACACCCGCATACATGGCAACCCACAGGTAATATTTGTTCCACCTCACCTCCCTCCTACAGTAACTGTTATCACCGGCATGACTGTGTCAAGTTCAGTAATACAAATATATCCACATGGAAAAGAGACAACACAAATGTTCCTGTCTTTGGTATAATAAATTTTAAATTTGTGAATATAAGTCATCCTGTCTGGGACTGGTTTTTAACAATGAGCTTTATGTTTGTTTAGTTGTTCAGACATTGATTTAAAACTTAGTTTCAAAATAATTTATTTAACATAATATTCTCACATTTCTGTATTGTTTTTACATTGAATGACCAGAAGGGGGCAATCTCATCTAATATTATGATCTATAATATGTAATAGCTTAACTTTCAGCACTTGAGTGAAATCTATAAATCCCAAGCCAGCTCTACAAGATATTTAATACTGATTTCTTCTTTTTTGTTGCCATTTTCTTCTGTAAACCAAGTTGTCATTGGAAGTTCAGGGTCCCCCTCTACATTTTCTGTGAAGAATACATGTTTTCCATGACAACACTGTTGTCATTATTGCGTTTCTTATACTTCCTCTTCACACAGATGACGCTGACCAATGTTATCACCAGCATGACTCCCAGTACAGACAGAGAAGAGGCAAGTGCAAGGGTGGTTTTATCCATGGTGGAGCCCTTGTACTGACAGTTGGCCCCGTAGTACCACCAGTCGTCACCCACCGCACATCTGGATAGCAGAGAAAAAAAAGATGAGGATGAAAGAGAAAAATCAGACTTGCAGGTATCCTCCACACTCATAGAAAGCAAGTATAGACTGATGAAATATTGGTGGAAGGCAAATATAAAAAGAACATAGTCTCAAATATTTGATATATCCACTGGGAAAACCATCCCAGTTTTCAAATATTTAATTCTAGAAAAAATATAGAATAATGATGGCTAATATAAAGCCATTACCAGGAAATGGTTAGTTTAGCTTAGCACATAGATTGAAGACATGTTGACACAGCTAGCTTGGCTCTGTCCAAAAGTAACAACCAGATACAAATTAAACAAACATCATTTAACATGTTAATTAGTGAGCTTACATTTGCTCTTGGCGAGAAAGCCATTTGACGTATTTCTCAGTGTGTCAAATTATTCCTTCATTAATAATATCACACAGGAATAATGTAACACTCAATTTGATGTCAAAGTAAGAGAGGGCCCTTTAAGGCTTTCAGATAGTTACACTGACTGTTCAGTGGACACAATCAAAAAGCGCTCACCTGCACACAGCTTTCCCTTCTTCCACCACACAGACTCCGTCGTTCAGACACTCCACATTAAGGCAGACATTAGAGGGTGCAGTGCCAGTAGAGGTGACAGGCTCTACAGTTGTTGAAGGCACAGGCTGGGTAGGATTCAGATGAGACACATCTGAAGATGGACAGCAAATGAGAGAGCGGTTAATCAGATTCAAGTAGAGGAGCGCCGCCGAACACAAAATGAACAGGCAACGCTTGGATCGCATGATAAGCTGTAGTGTTTTTCTGACAAGTGGGTATATGAATCAAGGATGTAATCATGTGTCACTGGTACTCTTGATCCTGCAAGAGAGAGATGAGGATGTAGAATACTAATGGATAAGAAATTGATTAAATGTATGACAAGATGGACAAGGTTTTACTGTATTTTGAGTTTGTACGTTTGTGGTGCTTTTACCCTCCATTGTGAGGAGGAAGACGGCGTCTCCTCCCTTGATAAAATCCCTGCTCTTGGCTCTGAGGTGGGTTAGATACACCGGTGTTCCGGCGCCTGGCCCTCGGAAATACTTGGACCCATCTGTATGTGTGACTTCGACACCCACCTTGCGAGGGTCATCCCAGAAAAATTGCTCAGAACCTGTTTAAAAGGACGTTGAAAGGGTGTTTAGATATAGTATCACAGCACAATTTTTTCATTTTATTTTATTTTTATTACGTAAAGCATAATTGAATTGAATTTTATTGACACTGAAAGTAGCTGCACCTGTTGCCTTCATGTTGGGGTCAGTGGTTACACTGCGCTGGTTAGACATGCGCTTTTGGATGTGTGGGTGCTGGTCCATCAGCATCATGGTTATCTGTTTCCAGGGGCAGGGCCATTTCTGCCCGGTGTCCCCCTCACGGGCCACCAGATGAGCATAGGCCGACAACTCACCAGGGTAGTCTGCCTGTCCGCTGGGATACAGCTCCATTTGGAAAGTGTAACCCTCCTTAGAGGTGAATGGTGGGCTGAAGATAGATGTGTTTCTTGGGGTGTTTTCCATAACATGGCTGAAGTTCTTCACGCGCCATATAAACTCTGGGCAGGTGGTCTCAGAAAGGTTGATGTCATCCAGTGACAGTCCCCCCACTGAGGGCCCAGAGGCCTCCTTGGTCCCTTGAAAGACGACGCGAAATTTCTTTTTGACGTCTAGACTCACGTGGTGCAGCTGCCACAGCTCTTGAGGGGATCCTGTTACAACACGAGGTAAAAACAGAACTTACTGAACATTTTCCCAGCACAATTCTAACAGTAGATTTTGAGCAGTAATAAGATTTACTAATAGTCACCATCTATGGTCTTTATGAAGCGCAGAGTTCCGTTGGGGTTAGCTTTGTCATACTCTCGGACATAGATCTTCAGTGTGTCCTTGGGGCCGGCGCTGTTGTAGTAAAAGAACTGCAGACATTGGTAACCTCTTCTGGGGTAAAGGAGCCTGCTTTCAAGCAGAGCTGTATCCCCCACGTTGGCTGAGCCCGTATTGAAGTGCATAAAAAATCCAGAGCCTAAAGATCCAAATGTCGCATTATTTAAAAATTGACAATGTTACAGGTCAATCTATCATATAGTCAGTGATTAAAAGATACGTTTTTCAAGTGTATCTTAAAACAACCCTCACATGGTTATAGGTATATTGAAGCAGTTATTGGTGAAGTGATCCTCTCCTTTAGTATGAAGTTCCCTCTTTTTGTTTTTCTGGGCAGTGTTTTCTTGCTGAGCTATGGCGGAGGGAATTTCATACTTGAAAAGACCATAACTTTAGAAGATACAAACTTGATTTGTCTAACACAGACCACTGAAGTCTCATATTAGCTTTTGTTGAACTTCGGGACAACTGTGGATTTAGTCCGGAGTCTCATTCATTTTTTTTGTATTAGACAGGACATTAGACATATTTTCAATGCCACTATAGGGAGGAGGAATAACTGCAGTGACCAAAAACGTTTTCAATGTACATACAAGCATGTGAGTGTTGTTTTAAGATTGAATGGAATAAGATGTGAACCTATTGCAGACAAATGCATCTGCACCATATGCCATGTATATCCCTCCAAGGTAATTCTTACCAGTGCATTTGCCCATGTTGGAGTAGTCGGTATCGGGCCCTCCAGCAGCTTTGGCAACCCTAACCCAGTCTGCTTTGTCTTCTTGTCCCTGGATCATCCCACAGATGTTCTCACGTTCAAAGTCACATGAGTCCAGGAAGGTGGAAGCCTTGGCTAGAGGAGAGTTGATTGTCACATATATACACAGGTGAAGGACTTTGAACGACTATAAACTAATTAAGTACACAGTCAGGAGAATTTTTTGCTTATACACATATTCCAATATGACAAATATTCAGGAGATAAGAAGTGGTATTGACAGCTGATAACATTATTATTAACTGAAATTTGAAAAGCTCACACTACACTTCTTTTAAAGACAATAAAAATATAACGTGGGTGCTAGTTGTTGACTCTTACTGCAGTTATAGAGGCGGTGCAGCTTGAGCAGGTCGCTGTCACTGAACTCCATACGCTGGCCAATGACATCACTGAAAGCAGGGATCTTGGTGGCGATGGTGGGCTCAGAGCCGTTGCGAAAGGCATTTTTACTGTAGTGCATCATGGAGCCATAGTCGTAGGGTACGCCCAGCGAGCTTGAGGTGGTGTCATTGTAGGTGTTAAAGTTGTGTTCTTTACCTGCAAATCAAACATAGATACAAGTGTCAGTTTATTTTCATTATCACTGTGTCTTATTTTCTGCTTACTCTGCACATGCAGGGATGGATTTCAAAGAAATTAATTAAAGGTTTGGTAAATGAGATATTAAAAAATAATATTGCAGAAAACAGCTTTTTCTATGCAAAGATAGTGGAGTAATGGCGTCCTGAGCAAAGGCACGCCCCTGGCGAAGCGTTGGTCTGAGATGCTGGTGGCATGGTGCTGCCCACCAGAGAGCTGGACACTTCCTGCAAGCTTGGCAGGCAGCAAAGCACTCCACCATGTAAAATGATGGCCAGGAAAAGTTTTAGTTTTGTTGCTATGTCGAAGAGATACTGTGTTCTCAATTGTCTGGAGAAACCAGTATGCCCTGCTAACGGCAGACCCACAGACAACTTAGTGGCCAGAATTAATTTTTACCATTGTTCCCTAGACTGTGATAAATATTTTACTATGTGCTGGAGTTTCATTAATTCTTTTAATTCATTTAATTAATTAATTAATAATAAGGACAGGATTTTTCAATAATGTTGCCCAGTGGGAGACTCACGCTCACAACCTGTAAATATGCATTACTATTTATGGATCTGTGATGTTTACACATGCTCGCGACCAGAGCCTCGTATTATGAAGCAGGATTTGAGGTTAGTGGGGTAACTTCAGGTTTAACTCTGGGTTTTCAGTCCTACAACAGTTCACGTCTTACTGGGGTAAATCACCATGGTAACTTCTGCTGAACTCCTAACCTGGGCCAAATTCCATCAAGGTAGATGAAGGAAAATCCTGGCTTATTTTGGTAAGTCTCGCTAATATAAGTGAGAGTTCCATCCTATTGCTGTGGCTCATGGGGTTCCCTGCTCGGTAACAGGTATCAGGATGTATTATAAGAACATTTATGCTCATGCTGCTGAACCAGCCTGCTCCGTAGCTGGCTAACTGTGAATCTTAATGTAGCTATATTTTGATGAATTACCAATGGCCAGACACAGAGTAGTAAATGACAGTTCCTTCAGGTATAGTTTTGTGCTGGCAACACTTTTGTCATGTCCGTGTTAGGAAACTAAGATGAAGCAGCATAGCAACAAGCACAAAGATAAATAATTATCCACAATTTAGCCATTCAGTTCATTTCTCAGTAAAAAAAGCACAAAAGTGTCATTAATTCAGAATTACCAGCAAGAGGCTAAGCAGTAGCGACTCCCTACCTCTGAAGCGGTTGTGATTGTTTGTCTATTACTCTATTATTTATATTCCTTTCGTCCGTGAGTGTCCACAGATGAAAAAATCAAAAGCTTTTCATGAAAGTTTTCCAAGTTAAGAATATTGTCATGTGAAGTTCATTGCAGACTGTCATGTGATTTTATTTGAGGCATTTCTCTCCACATTTCTGCACTTCACCCCCCTCTGACTGCCTGGCAGGGGGTATGCTCGTTTTCCTGCTTTAGTCTAGTTTGTGAAGGTGGATCTGGCCATCATCTTTCTGTTCAAGATCGGACCCTGGCTACAACTAATAAGGCAAAACCGATGCCATTGTAATAGCAACAACTTTTGTTTACAGCTGCAGAAAGCAAAACATGGGTCAATCAGATTGCTGCTACAAATGATTGGTCAACTACAAACTGTATTTTGATTTTGCATGCTTAAGCCTTTCCTCTTACAAAGATAGTGATAGTTTACAAAAGCTGGCATGATGACATTTAACATCTTTTTGGAACATTAAAGCATGTAAATCTCTTTTCGTAGACACCAAGAATAAAATGATGAACACTAAAAATGGTCATGATCTCATTCTGTCATAAAAGTTGCTCATCAACAGTTGACACGTGTTTAAAGCCCTGACAACAGTTTGCTGACATATCAAGGGACTTTGTACTTTAATCACAGACTATAGAATTGGTTTATTAAAATTTTGATGAGCAGAGGTTAATGCAGCTAAGATATACCATGTGATATTTCTTGATGTGTTGATAATGACTGTTGCTTATCTAAGAAAATAATGCAGCCAGGATAACAACGCATACACATGCTTATCACAAAAGCAATAAATCAACTGTTGCATGAAGTCCTTTCCTTCACCTCTTGAATGCTGCCTGTAGGTAGTGAAGTGATTTTTCTGTTTCATTAGAATGTAAATTTTGTCCTTGTATATATGAAATGTGTGAAAGCTGCTTTACATTCCTTTACACATGCAAATAGAAATCATGAAGTAGGCATGTCATGAAGGAATTAATGATATGTGTGAGCATGAATGGGCAGGGTTTAAATTAATCATGATTTAGTTGCAAGAGGTTCAGTACCCTCTGAGATGCGGTCCCACATGATGTTGACATAATCGTCACGGTCTGCCCTGGACTGCTCATGCCAGAAACCCAGAGCATGAAGGAACTCATGTTCAATGGTGGCAATACGGTCACAGTTTCTCCCTATGGACAATCTTTGCTTCCCAACTCGCCGGTTTCCCACAGAGGAGAAACATCTGTTAGAGAAAAAAAAAAGATTGAACATCACATAGAAGCCACAATGTCTTTTCTGTAGCACTTTTGTTGTAATTATTAAATATAGAATATATGATACATTAATCCTTGAGAAAGTGCAGCTTGTCTTGCCATCTAAACAAAGCATGAAAACATAAGAGCCATTTCTCTCTTACCCGCCCCCTTTAAAAATGGAAATGTAATTTTCCTCTCCGCTCCAAGGCTTGAAGTCAATGCAGGTTTTGAGCCTGTACTGCTCAAAGGCCTTCAAAATCACACCTTTTGCATTGATCTCTGAAGAGGAGATGAAAAATCAGTTCTGTTAAAGTCTTTAAAATTTGCTTTCAAGATTTATTACAATTCTCTGCTGTAAATGGGCTAACATCAACCACACAGTACAAATCCAGTAGTTCACATGTTCTGAAGTGGCTCTGAACCATGAGATTATTTTCAAGTTAACGCAAGATGAAATACAATAATGAAAAAAAAAATCTTCCTTATAGGTTACAAAATTATCAATAGGTTGTCATGTTTACGCTTGCACTCTTGTGTTTTGTTGACATTACTTTTACTCCCTCATTGGTCGGGGTTCTACAGACACCACAATTTTTTATGTTTGTAGAAAAACTCATATTTAATGTTTTATATGTAATGTGTAAAATATATTTAAAAAAACTTGTTTATAGTACTGTTACAAAATTAGGACAAGTCATGAGGGATCAAGGTGATGAATTTGGTGATAAGATTTAGATAAATTGATAATATTAATAAAATTTTTTGAGCTGCTTAAGAGTAAAATCCATTTGTATTCCTCCTCAGAACTTAATTATTCTTTTTTTCTCTGCAAGCATTTTAACAGGCACCCTTACCTAAGTCATCTTCCATGTAGTATGGGATCGTCTTTGGCCACCTGTACTCATCCCCTATTATGGAATTTCGAGTTTGCCTCTGCAGTGGTCAATAAAGGCAATTACAAAGATTGGAACAACATAATGAAACAAGGTTAGACTGTCATTACACATTTTAATTGTGCAGGGGAAAATTAAGAACAGTTAAATGAACATACCTCATCAAGTACAATGTCCCCCTCTACAAGATTCAACCCTGCCTCTGTGGAGACAAAGAAAACTGGTTTACAATTGTTACTGAATAATGATATAGCAGTATGAAATGTTTTTTTCCCCTCCTATCTGCATACCTTCATTGATGTCAAAAATGTCAAGGTCTCGTCCACCATCCACATCGTAGTCTGTGAAAGTAGAAGAAGTAAAAAGTAAAAAAACAAAGTTGAAGAAACATAAACTTTGTCTTGGGTCTGTGCCTTGATTGTTGCAAAAAAACCACTTACCTGATACCTTTGCTGTGGGCTAAACAAAAGAGAATTAAAATAGAAATGTTATTGATTTGCAAGTGTATTAAGTTTGTAGTTCTCATTTAACAAATTAACAAACTAAACCAATTTCTCACCAAACAAAGGGCAGCACCACAAAGGAGGCATGCAATGTGAAGAACAAATACACCCGTAGGTTTTCTTCCCCCCATGTCCTAAAATGTCCCTATGTATGGGACAGTCATGAGAGGTACTGAGCTCTGACAGACAGAGATTAGAGAGAAGGTAATAAAAAATACATACATGTGATCACAAGTCGATAATTGACAGAGCTGTCAAGGGTCTGAGTTACACAACACCTTCAATCTACTTTGCTATCTACTAACAAATCTTTACACATTTGCAGATTAGGTGCAGTGAAACAGTGAGCCAGGGGGCAGCACAACAGCCATACTAAGACAAACACATTTGAAGGAACATTCTCAAACTTAGTGAAAAATATAATATAATATGATATAATATAATATAATATAATATAATATGATATAATATAATATAATATAATATAATATAATATAATATAATATAATATAATATAATATAATATAATATAATATAATATAATATAATATAATATAATATAATATAATATAATATAATAATACAGATACATTGTGACTGTCAATGAAATGCTGATAGCACTCTCTATGCCTATATATTAGCACAGATAAGACAGCAACAGATGGTTTTTATTTTCTTCTGGCCAAACAGACCTCAGGAGAACTTGCAAACTCCGGTCTGTGTTGTTCAAAATTAGGAGCTACTGTACGTGACTGTAAAAGTAACAGTGAGTATAAAAGTAAGAATATCAACTCATTCCTTTGATGTTGGGTTGTTATGTCCCCTTTTTAAGACATAAAATACCTCATGGAACTGTATTATACCTCAACGGTAGACCCCCTAATTTGCATTTTGCAGGCTACAATTCCTTCACAAGAGGTAGCTCCATTACTGAGTCAAAGTATAGATACTCCTGGTCAAAGATTATTCCAAGACAAGTAAAAGCTGTTCAGTAATTTTTTTTTTGTTTGTTTTTGTTAGCTGCAGTTCTACCTTTGTGTGTTTTGTCTGTGAGTTACAAGTTACATATTTGAAACCTGCACCACCTGTTAAAGTGTAATTTCTAGAAAGAATGTAGCATCATTGTATCACACTATTGGCTATCTGATACTCAGATAGACATACTTTCACAGCAACTGATCAACAAATGAGCGTAGTTCTAACTGTTTAATTGCCCAGTCAATTTTTTCAAAAATGCAATAGCAACCCTCACATGGTGGCAACACTCCTTTGTGGCGGCATAGGTCTTGCAGAAGTTATTACTTTTATTACCTGTAGATGGAGCACTTCATACTTATATTTGCTGATCTAACTTGATGCTGCTGTAATCTCTCTTGCCATTGGGGGGCACAGGTTTGAGTGAAGAGGGGCAGATCTGTGTCTGACTGATGTTGGCTTTGCTGGTTTTGGACACCTCCATCAGCAACAGTGTCCTCTTTGTCTGCACAGCTTTAAATGAGTCATATGTACTGTGTAAGCCCATATACTGTCTTGCAGGCGGCAGTAGAGACAGAAGTAGACCCTCTGTCCTGGTTATGGTGCCTCCCTCAAAACTCTACAGACATGCACTCTTAGGTTTTCTTATTGACCCATGTATATGTGTTACTTTTTACAACAATTATGTCCATTTATGCCAATGAAAAAGACAACAGCAACATCGAATCTCACAAGGCTGGTGATCCTTTATGTGTGTCCTATAAGAAAAAGTTTTGTTTTATTAATTAATCAGTGAGAGGTTAGCCTCTTACTTTGAAGTTTCAGTACATGAGGCTGTAACTCACTGTGCCCTTGATTATAGTGGAACTAGGACGGAGCAGAGGTAAACAATCAACTTTGGGTACTTTGGTATCATATTTTAGCCTTGGTGATTGCTTATTGATGTTTTCTGGCCTCTGCTTTATATAACTTAAAAGATTGGTTTGTGCAATAGATGGAACTAATGGAGCTGAACTGATGCTGATATTTTCCCTTTGACTTACAAGCAGCTATGTGATTTTATACCAAAGGCTGTAGTATGTGGAATACCAAGATTTTTAACTAAAGGCCTGAAATACTGTAGTGAAGGGATGAAACCTTTCAGCAGAAAAATTGATATGTTTAATTTCAAGGCAATGTTCTGGGTTGTATGGTAGGAGCTTGTCTGTACTCTGACCCTCATTATAAGGACAGTTTCCTGTCTGATCTGCCTTTTTGAGATGAACTGTCATCTCTCCAGAGCATACTGAAAAGATGATTTTTCCTGTTCACACAATGATTTCCCTGCTAAGTTTATTTCCCATTCACCTATTACAACATATTACAATTTATTCTTGTTCTGTGTTTTCTTAAACTATTGCTTCAAGAAAGCCATTTCCTTTTGATCTGTTGCCTGATCTCATTTGGCCTTCAGTGGAAAACCCCAGTGTATTTGAAAATGAGGTGAGTCATATATTATGGGAAACTGTGGCCACTTAAGCAGACACTCTACACAATACAAAACATAATATAGGAGTTTTGTGGAACTTAATTACAGCTTTAGTAATCACAAGTTAATCCAACTTCATTTCTCCTTTTTATTTTCAGACCATTTCAGATATAATTCTTATAAACCTGAGTTAGTCTGACTGAAATCTTTGGCCTGAAATGATGAAGGTCAATAAATTATCTACTGAAGTTCACTCAACTCATTAAATTCAGTTCGTAAAGAAACAAAACTAGCATAAAGGCAGACATCTCAAGCACGCATTGTTTGAGAGTTAAAACTCCCCCTGAGACTCTACTGTCTGGTAGTTTGAAGATGGAAACTTACTGTCTAATAATATAATAATAATAGTAATAACAGTAATAATAATTTTACACCATAGTGATTGCAAAGGTGCAAACACATTTTGGACTGCAATTTAGGCTACATTACAGCCATACCCAAGCTTTTAGAATGTGTAAGTATAAAGGAAATGAACAAATTACTGGTAGCTACACGCAAGGTGAAGAAAAACGGTGAAGAATGAATTCCACAATCCGCCCTCTATATTGATGATAAGCAAAGATGAAACTGCAACTGAGACGTGACATGAACTTTAGGACATGAGACCCAAGATAAAGTTGTTTAGATTGTTAAACATATTCATGCCTATATAACACATTCATTTTGCCACTTGCAGTTCTCATTGCTTCACCTGATAAGAACTTCCGCACTGTTTTAGAAGCGTGTTACAAATTAAGAATATGATCTGGATGAATATTTGCAGTATTTACAGACAGTGAATTTTTTTTAGTAAAACCAGCCGTTCTCTCGCAGATCACTCCTGCTGTGAGTAATATCGGCAGAGCAAGACTTCAGCCCTTCCACCACCGCATTAACAACAGGCTCACTCTTTTCATTGATCGCATGATCAGAGGAGACATGTATCGGTGCATTTCTCCTACGTTCATATTTTCTCATTTACACATAGATTAAAGTCTCATAGCATGCAGAATCAAGGATAAGATGTTTAAATACTCAATTTACTGTTGCAGGAAACTTGTAATGTGAGGGAATAACTTTAATGTGAATACGATAACACATGATTTTGGCCATCATTGTCATGGTGATGATAATTACCAAATTCATTCATGATGAATCACAATTTCATACATATCTCACAGCTGCACAGATAATACAGGCTGCCCAACAAACTTAACGTCAAGTACAAATAGATTTTGTTTTGCTGTGGCAAGCACTGTGCTCTTGTCAAATCTCTGAGAGAAAAACACCTCTGATCTCCACCTGGTTTAATAGCACAGTTTAAGGGAGTGTATGTGCTGCAACTAATTGTTTGAATCTGTTTTGTCCTGGTGTAAAACTGCAGTGATGGAAACATTTTGCCACCACTGCTGGCATGAGCCTAATAACCATGTAGCGCATTCACGCTGACAGAGCGAATAAATGTTTGGGGGAATTTTTGCAAATTTATCAAAAAGGAAAAACTGAAAACTGAAACTAGTATTGAGGGTAGAGTGATGAGGGGAAAAATGAATTTTTTAAATTTTAGCATAAGGCTGCAACATAATGAAATCTCACTGAATACTTTCTGAACATATGTCTAATTGATGATCTGTCAAACGGACACCTCTTAGTATTCTTTCCTAAAAGGTGCTCCCTGCAAGTCTGTGACATTTCTTCAAACGCTGTTGATAGTTACTTTTATTTTCCATGTTTTCAGAATTTATCAGATATTGCAGGAGTTCCAGCAGCTTCATCCCAGCAGGCAGCAGGAAATCTTTTTTGAAAACTGGGCTTTGAAAACTACACTTAGTGCTGGATGACATGACATGACTCCAGGTAGGCGTCAGTATTTCATTTAGCAATATATCATAATTTATTTTTAAAAAATAACGACAAAAAAAAGCGAGAGACAGTTTAGATATTTTTGAAATTAGACTGTATTTCAGACTTTTTGCCAACTCTGCTTTCCATATCCATCTACAAGAGAGGAGGAAAAGTCTTCAGACCCCCCCACCAAGGAGTCATTTATTGACATGCAGCCTGTAAGTTTAGCTTTAGTTTTTCTATTTCAATGACGGTGGGCAATTGTGCTGCTTGATATGCTAGATAACTATGAAAGCAATTTAAAATGTTTGAAAGCAAAAAAAAAACAAAACAAAACAAAACAAAACAAAAAAAAACCTGGATGTAAAATGAAACCCATAAATGATACAATTAATCTATAAATGTAAAACCAAACCTATAAATGAGAAAACCAAATGGTAAATGAGACAAAATGAAATGCAAACGAGAAAACAACTGTAAAAAAAAAAAAAAACAACCCAAAACAGTAAAGAATAAAATCTAAAGGAGAAACAAGAGAAATCAGTCCTGTTTTGATTATGTAACATGATCAGGCTTTTTTCACTCTTGGTTCCCTCTTTGCTTTCGTGGTTTAGTTCTTTCATTTTCAGTTCAGTGTTCTTGTTCTTGGTTTATGTTTATGTTTGCAGTTAAATTTTTTTTCATTTATGGGTTTTGTTTTACATTCACAGTTTGTTATTTTCTCCGTTCCACAACATTCTCCTAAATTACCTTCACAGGTGACCCTGTGATTCCATCATATGAATATGGAACCATTGAATTTAGTCTTTAGTAGCTTCCAATCCAGTCCACGTTGTATGGATCGGCCCGCACATTACTCAAAAAGCCCTGGTTATTTCAGTGTATCTGCCCATGGCTCTTCTGTTCAGCACATGGCAGTACGAGTGAGAGTGTCGTAGAGTAAATGCATCGGTTTACCATAAAAATGACTCAGGGTCAGAGGAAAATAGAGGATGAAATACAGACAGGAAAACTGCCAGAGCCGCACTTAACAGACTTGCTGTAATGGTTTTAAGAAGAATATGAAACATAGAAACATGTGCAGCATTGGTTTAACTGTTGGAATAAATAAGAAATATTAGTCATTAAGTTACCAAGGCTGGTTTCATTTCCAATTTCACATTAATGGCATTTGTCCTGACTAAAGGGGTGAGAGGATCCTTTCATTTTGCCAGAGGACATGCTACTCTATTAAATCTAGAATAGATAGTTCTACTATATGTCTGCGCACTTGCAGCTGCATGAGAAAGATGGATGTGAAAAGGCGATACAATGGAGGACTTGCAGAAATGAATGACCTGCTTCCAGGCAAGACTTTACATGGACTCTACTTTATGACAAACACAAG
Source organism: Trachinotus anak (assembly GCF_046630095.1). Lineage (NCBI taxonomy): Eukaryota > Metazoa > Chordata > Actinopteri > Carangiformes > Carangidae > Trachinotus > Trachinotus anak. Next base: position 15,364,622 of record NW_027273863.1, read on the forward strand.
ACAGTAATGCATAGCTAGAACAACTTCATGAATACTAACTCACTCCTAAAAAAAGTCACTGCACCCAGCCAAGAAGTAGTCCCACACACACTTTAAAACAACTAATTGGCATTTTCACTCTTTGACTTTTGTATAGATTAAACAAAGACATAACGTGTTAATTAATAAGCTTTATTGGTGCTGCTGGTGGTTTTTGTTGCATTTGGACAGAGGCAGCTGGCTGTTTCCTCCTGTTTTCAGTCTTCATGCTAAAGTAAGCTAACTGTCTGCTACTGATACCGAGAGTGGTATCAATCTTCTCATCTAAATCTAGGCAAGAAAACAAATGAGTGAAATTCCAGAAATGTTGAGCTATCGGTATTTCTTTGATCAGATTTGGTAAGTAGCAGTGTTGATGGATAAATTCTCTTCTTTGATACAGGAGACTGTTCTCCATTTCCTCTGTGAAATCAATCAACAGTTTCTTTTATCTATGACCGTTCCACAACCCTGTGTGTGTGCATGTGTGTGTGTGTGTGTGTGTGTGTGTGTGTGTTTTGTTTGTCTGTTTTTTTGTATTGTAACTATATTTGAACTCGAACCATGATCTTAACCTAAACCTAACCAAGTAGACCTTCGTGCCCATGACGTTAAGCTTAACTTTATCATTATGATAACAAAGGTCCGGTTCACTGGGCCTTGCTGTTTTAGGAATCATTTCTCTATTCAAATATTTCTATCTAATGTAATAACAAAGGATAGAGACCTCAGTGCAGGAGGGTAAAAAGGTACAGCTGAAAAAAAAAACAAGCTCACCACATGGTGCATGTAGGAGCTGCACTGAAGATTCATAACATCTGATCATCTTAAGGAAATAGACTGAACTTTGCACAGTTGCTAGGAAATTGTACATGATCAAATTTCCACTCTGTTTATTATATGCATTTCGGTTGAATGCTATCTGCTGATGAAGATCAGATTATATGATCAAAAGCTCCAGAGCAGCTACTAAATGAACCATGTGGTGAGATTGTTTTCTCAAAGGTCGTTTGAATGGCAGCATGAAGCTCCAGTTTTTATTCCCACAACATCATTATCAAAATGTGCTGTAATGAGCAAGTAAATGAGCTGGTGCATAAAGTTAATCAATGACCGCAGGTAAAATGCAAATATACAGTATGAACAGGCACAAACATCTACATAACTGTAACATTGTAGTCAGTCTGCCTTCAACCCGTGAAACGGCCACTACAAGTGCATAAACACCGGGACCAGTAAAAAACAGTTTTTAGAAAAAGCATAATTAATATTCTGCCCAATCCTCTGCAGTCATGACTATCTACAGGCAGCTGCAGCATTTCTTCAGGAGGCAGTTTGTGTTAAATGCATATTCTGTATTCTCACCAGACCACTTTGATGTCCATGCTGTGTTTTATCTGATTGTGGACATTCATTTCTTCCTACCCTCTGCGGCCATCACAATTAATTCTTTAAAAACACCATTACACCTTGAATGCAGCTTTCATCTCAAGCTTTGGCTCAATCTGTTCCAGCCTCTCTCTGTGTGTTGGTTCAAGTGTGTGTGTGTGTGTGTGTGTGTGTGTGTGTGTGTGTGTGTGTGTGTGTACATGTAAGAAAGAGGGAGATCAAGTGGCATGCAAGGCAATATTTTCACTGTGCATAATTCTTTTGAAGATAATTCATCCCTGCTTTCAAGGTATGACAAACTAGATTGTTTCCCTTTCTGCATTTTCTGAGACAAATTCAAAATTAATTTTCAAGTCCCACTATATGTCCCTTTGACCCACTGTGATTGGTTTCATTTATGTTTATGTGGGAGATTCACAATAGCGAGTTGCAACTAAAAGCGGCACGTCGTTGCTGACACAATGTGTAACTCATGCCATTGGAAGGGACATTTACAAGGAAGGAATTCAAAGTCACTCTGTAGAGCACCACACTGCTGAAACAATAAAGATTCAGATTTAATCATTTCAAGTCCAGGGACCCTTTGGCAAGTCCATTATTACAAACTCATGTGGTGGAACAAGGTTGCTCAAACTCAAGGAATTTCAATTTAAATTCCATTTAAGATTACAAGGTGTCCAAAGATTAAATATTACAGCATGTCATGCTGAATTACAAAGAAATGTGCAGAGGGTGACAAAAAGCCATGGAAAATTTTGTTGTGCTTTTAAGGATAAGGTTCTGACTTTCAGCTTCGTTTTGAGAGAGTTTACTGTGTATTGGGTGAACAACAGCTCTCTTACTGTGCTCCTGAATTTTTCCAAAAATTGGAGGAAAGTATATAAAAATGGTCAGAAGTTTCTACTTGATGTGATCAATGTGGATGTGAATTCCCTTTGAATCTGAAAGTCAGTAATTTGTCAATTGTGCCAAAGTACAGAGACATAACAAGAGAGAATGTGTCAGTAGTGTGATAAACATGATAAATGTACTGGAATGAGCTGATGCTGTGCAGAATATGTAATGAATGTAATGTAGTCTAACATTACATACAGTGTATATATTACATGCAGAGTGTAAAATAGTTATTTCAGAGCTACTTAAGGTAAATTTAAAACACTTAAGTGTGCATTTCCTGAAATCCCGAAACTAGCTGCAGTGACGGTGGAAAGTTATTTATTCTACTTCAGTTACTGTCTGTTCACCTTCATTTCAAACACCATCACTGAGGTCGTGGTAATTCCTCAGAAATGTGCACTATCAGCAGCCGTGTTCATCGCTGCTGGCAGATTACCAGTAATGGATCATGTAAATTCATGGATGCATCATTATGACAACTGTTTTTTTTTTTAATTTTCAAAAAAGTCAGTATGTTTTCTATTGTGAGCATCTTAAACTTAAACTCTCCCCACCCTCACATCATGAGGCCATTAATGCTTCACCTACAGAGACATACAAATGTGCAGTGGTTCCAAAGAGGCGGCGCAATGTTCAAAGACCCGCCAATAAAGCTGCAATGCATCAGTGTGTGTGGGAGAGAATTAATTTGTAATTGACGTCATGAATTGATCGTAGCTGCTCGTAGTTTGCGGGGACTGAAGCTCCGGATCATTACAATGAAGCGTCTTGCTTCCGTGTGTACACTGACGTACAGTAGCAGCCTGTATCCAACCCCTCTGAGCGCTGCTGAGAGAGACGTGAACATCTGTGGGACTTCAGAACTAGAAAAGACAGGAAGGTTTCCAAGTAATATTGGAAACTTATTTGGACCTTAATTGGATCAAGAACAGGTTTAGTCGATGCGGATTTAAGTAGTTCACCACTTACTCGACGAGGTAAGGCATTTTTTTTTTTTTTTTTTTTTTGGTCATAAGATAAGATTAAGTGGAAGGCTATTGGAAGAAATTTACATATAAATAGTCAAAGGCGCGAATGAAATTTATACTATAGTAAGACACCATTTTTCTTTCTTTAGATAGCTGTGTTGCATCCATTTTTACTGAAGCTCCTAAACATCCATCACCACAGGCTATAGTGTTTTCTTGGAGCTAATTAAGCCCGTGAAACAAAGCGTATTTGGAGGACTTTTGCGCCTTTACGCACAGAGCCTCTCAGTTTAATTAATCAAAATTATAACTAAGACAAAGTACACCGAAGACTTATGACCGACACATGCAGTTCTGTGAGCTGTGACAGTCTGTCTTAGGTAGATCTACAATATTGTGGAGTTTTTATTGCGATTGTTTATTTATGCTGATTATTATAATAGCGAATCTTTATCACTTTACTGCCTCATGTGAAGGAAATTAGAGGGTCAGGAGGAGGAGATTTTCATTCATTTGACTCTTTTATATTGGCAGACATATTAATTTATAGACATCTATATTTCTGCTGTTGAGCTCATGTTTTTGTTTGTTTGTTTGTTTGTTTTTTTATGTTGATGCTTGTAGATTTGTAGAAAATGTATTCACTCCATATAGAGTGATTGCATTGTTGGTTACTGAAACACCTAACCAAACACAAATGAGCATGCTGCTGGATTAAAATTTGAAGTAGATTGGATGTAATTTAAATATAAAAAGTAAGAATCTCAGAGTATCATTTTTGGACACATCCTACAAACAAAAAAAACTGAGAATTTTGTTCTATGCATTTTCTGTAGAATTGGAGGCATTCATTATTGTATGTAAAAATGTTTATGCAAACAGCTGTGTGGTTCAGCAGCCAACAGCTAATCAGACAGTGACAGATTAAGTCAGATAATGTAGAGAGGAGAGACAAGCATTGTACACACTCCCACACAGTCTCGCTTAATGCTTTGAATTTGTCCATGTCCATGTCCCTTCATAAAAGCAATGATAAGTGCTGATACACTACAGTGTTCATCATAAAGGATAATTCTCTGAATGGTTAAAGGATATTTATGCTCTATGAAGTATAATACAGGCATTATAGTAATAACCTGCCTCAATCTACAAGTCAGACATTTGTATGTATAAAATAGACATATGTATAAAAATGTCTTTTATAGAGGTCCAGCAAAATGTGGTTTCTGAACTGCTGCTTGAATGAAGAAAGCATGCCAAATACCAGGTAGAATTTGAAATACTGCGAGATCCAGGGTACTGAAAATGTAATAATGTGTCTGGCCACAGGAACAGCACATGAAAATACATTTTCCTGTTAACTATCATTAAACCACTTGTTCATTGACCCTCGTGTCATCCATTGATCCATGTCAGTCCGTCACCATCCGACTTTAGCTGCTGAAGCAGAATGAAGATATGGAAGCGGAGAGTGTTGATGATGTGATCACATCACATGTTCATGTATGACAATCACAAGGCAATCACAAATGTTCCAGATCATTGTCACATGTGAATGTGACAAGTTTCTTTTTTTTTCCACATGAATTTGAAATTTCACAGCTGAAAAAAAAGGAATTACATGGAATAACTTAGATTTCTCATGTGAACAAACCTTTTGACCAACAATGCTGCAGAAGATCAACCAGCAACACTGTCACTGCAAACAGCCGGCAATGCAAGATAGTTCTGAGTACATACAAGCACTTTAGTCTAATCTGCAATACTTTAAGGTCTCCTATACACCTATACATTAAGTAATGACGGTGAGGTGAAATGATCTGATTTGCAAAATGTTCTACGGCAAACAACCTGTTGTACATTGGCGTCTGCAGCAGTGTCTTTTTTGATTCGATCCCTAACATTGCTCTTGAAAATCTGCCCGTTTTCAGATGGGGCTGTTATATGAGGACACTGCATTCCTCTCCAACATACCTGTGCCAGTGGATATAACGGTGGCTGTGGTCTACTTTGTTTTCGGTGAGTAAAGTCCACAGAAATGAACAGTCCATTAAGGAGTAAATAATACTGTCAGTGAGTTTTCTAATCATCAACAGTAACCATGTAGCTGTAGGACACACTGTTTGAAGGAAACCAGAAAGACACATCTCTAATATTAGATTTATTTTGTGAATTCTGATTTTACAATACCAATTTAAAGATGGCAGTTTATTTCCTAATTACTTTGTTTTGCTTTACTTTAAACTTCCCATTAGTGGTTCTGAATTTTTTTTTACATCAAGGACCCTTAAACTGTCACAACTTAGACCAGATAGAAATTAGACCACGGGCCCCCATTCTGTTCAAGGTTCACGTTTATTCATGTTCTTTTTACCTTCAGGCACAGCCGGCTGTTTCCCTGTTTCTATCTCTATGCTAAGCTAAGCTAATTGGTTTCTTGTTTTAGTCTCATAGTCTCCGAGAGGTATCTTCTCATCTGATTCTCTGCAAGAAAACAAATTAGGGTATATCCCTAAATATTGAACTATTGCTTTAAAGACGCAGTATGACTCTGACAACTTGTTGAGACAGAACGCTGAAAAGCCAAAACTGATTCCCTGACACTTTTTACTCTATTTTCCTGCAGGAGTATGTTCACTGTTTGGCAACAGCACCCTGCTGTACATATCCTACAAGAAAAAGCACCTCCTGAAACCTGCTGAGTACTTCATCATCAACCTAGCTGTTAGTGACTTGGGCCTGACTCTGTCCCTTTACCCTATGGCGATAACGTCAAGCTTCTACCACAGGTACTACACCCGGCACCGACTGCAGCATGAATAAGTAGCAAAGCGAAGAAACAAAGACAAAGTGGTTGTTCTCACCACCGGAAAATGGGATACTTTCATGTGAAACGTGCGCTATAAGGAAGAATGTTCATAGGTGCTGCTTTTAAATCAGACCCTCTTTCAAATTTCATGGCTGATTTAAATATACACGCTTGGTTAGCAGTGTGACTGCCTGTGAGTTCACAGATACAGAGTGTAGTGCTCATGCTGCTCTCCTCTTTTCCCTCTCTCACCTTCTCCCTCATTGATCTTTCTCCTGTCTTTGCTTTGCACCGTCCTCTTTCTTTCTCTCACACCCACTTTCCCTCCCACACAGGTGGCTGTATGGGAAAACAGTGTGCTCCATATACGCTTTTTGTGGCATGTTGTTTGGCATCTGCAGTCTGACCACTCTAACCCTGCTCAGCATGGTGTGCTTTGTGAAAGTATGTTATCCATTCTATGGTAAGTCTTAAGATGATATTTTAACCACTGAAATGACACGAAATGACACAACCATCACATCCCTAATGACTGAATGTCGATTTATCTGTGGAAGAAAAGGAAATGATAATCCCTCTGTGAAGCACTGCTCATTAGCTTTTCTTTGATTACTGACAAGTCCAGGGGCTGCACTCGATAAGCATTACTTGTGATGCTGGTTGATGCAGTGCAATGGGGCCTTCTATTTGACCTCAAGGAGTGTTTCTATTCAATTTAAGCACCTAAACTCTATTATTCATTAAAAATAAAAAATAAAAAAAGTGAGAATTATGTTTATTATTTTTAAGCCACTTAATCAATCATTGTAGATTTTCTTTTGAAATGTGGACCGTCAAAAACATATGTCGTCATTGCAATTACTGCATTAATTTTAATGCCTTGCTGTGTCACTGGTTCTCAAATTCTCAAGGACCCCTAAACTAACACAAATTAGACCAGATAGAAATTAGACCACAGACCCCCATTTGATAAACTTTTGTCCCAAGTTCCCCATCTGATAAGATTTTTGCTTTTAGATGTTTTCATTACAGAAAGTGTTTGAAACCCATGACCAAAATAGTCATACATTCTGTTGTTTTACTTATGGAAGGAATTATAGTGAAAATAAATTATTCAATTTTGGAATCATTTATAGTAATTAATAATAATAATAAAATTATACATTTTTCCATTTCATTTTGCTGGGGCCCACAGGAACCCCCTCAGTGATCTCTGGGGGTCCCAGGACCCCACTTAGAGAACCACTTCTGTATCTGACTTTCTGCATATTCACAGAAGCACTCACTTCATTACAACTTGCAAAGAGTCTCAATGTCTACATATATTAGGATCACTCCTTATTCAATCACAGCTTCTTGTATCAGAGGCCTCTCACCTATTGTCTCAGACTAACTAGAGGCTCATGCTCCACCTGTGCCAGTGTGACAATTAGCAACTCCAGATAATTACCCATTATTCCTTTAGCACTCCAGCCAACTGGCCGCCAAGCTGCCTCTCACCATAGAGAAAAAGCTTCTGGCACTAGTCTATGCATTTGCTGTGACAAATCTCCGATCAGAAACACACCAGGTCTGGTCTGCTTGCCTCTGGCTGGAATATGCCCAGGCTGCAGTTGAAAGCCCTTGTGACGGCAGTCGACACAATTGATTGAGGGAGAATTATCCTTATTTCCCCTGTCTTTTTTTCCTAGCACAATTATGATTTGCCTGGACTGGATACACTCTCACACTGCCGGCCTCCTATTCTGCTACAAGCTTGCCTTGATTCCTCCAGCTCTCTCCAGGTCAAAGGAGTTTTATCTGAGCCTTACGATGGCCTCATGCATGTAGTAAGCAGAAGGTTTCAACACAGACATATTAATGACCAGTGCTTCAGGTCTAGTGTGAAGGTATCAATCATCTTCTCTCCAGCTTTCCTTTTTAAGTTTGTTATGCAACTGCAGCTATCTCTTTACACCAGCACAAGCAAGGGCAACCCCTTCAATGCCTTCCAGCTAAATGTCTGTGTTGTTATCCCTATTTGAATGAGTAGCCCATTTCCCCCTCTATGGGAGCAGGCTGTTGGCCTCCCTTTCAGTGTGGCCATTCAGAAAAGCATAAAAACACTTTAGCCTTTAGATGTGGTCAGACCAACACTGTGATGTGCTTCTGGGAACAGGTGGGGGAGGGCATTCATATGAAGAGACATCAGCAACTCAGAAAACCGGGGTTATTAAATTACCTGAAAAGTTCCATCACCATATATATTGAGGCATACATTTTCTGGCATACATTTTTTGGTTTTTGTGCCAGAAACATCCAACTACATGACCAATAAAATATAAACCTGATCTGTTTTCACGTTTTCACAGGAAACAGATTTAATTCTGTTCACGGCCGTCTGCTGATTGCCTGTGCTTGGGTCTACGCCCTGTTATTTGCCTGCTCCCCTCTGGCCCACTGGGGGGAATATGGACCAGAGCCTTATGGAACTGCTTGTTGCATTGACTGGCGCTTGTCCAATCAGCACACCACAGCCCGCTCTTACACTGTGGCGCTGTTCGTCTTCTGCTACATCCTTCCATGCTGTGTTATTGTAGCATCCTACACAGGCATTCTGGTTACAGTGCATGCATCCCGCAAGACTATGGAGCAACACGCATCGAGGCAGACCCACATGAGCAGCATCCAGACAATTATTGTCAAGGTAAGAGGAAAGTAAACTCAAAATATCACTTCCATCACGCCTAAGATATCATTTGGCTTATATACTATTAATTAGTATTAATTAAAACTTTTACATGCTCTGCTAGTCTGTATTCTACATACTGAGCTAGAGATAACATTTTCCACAAATAATCCTTTCAAGGAAGTCACTAGTTTGTGAGCTCCTTCACTTTCTCAATCTCTTTTCACCTTTACATGCGTCTTAGCCTTATCATTACCATGCCACAGATAAGAATAGTGTGACATCTGAAACTTAACTGAGAGTGAAACTCTTCTTTTACTTCACACTGTGATCACTGGTACAAATCTTATACGATTCATACATCCAATCTGTGTGAATCAGAAACTTTAAAACAAATAAAGATCAGTTGATCTTTGATCAGTTAGAGCCATAATTACACTGCACCGTTATGCAGATAATGTGGTTGGGGTTCAGCTGTAAATATCAATGTAAACTCATAGAGACCAGAGCCCTCTAGAGAGTTCCTCATTCCTCCATTTGTTGAAAAAATTGGCAGTGACCTCAATAGATCCTCTAGTGATGCAGCTTCTCATTAGCAGAAATTGGCTCTGGTTGTACTGTGATGGATTATAGGCTGCTTCTGCCTTAGCTGACAAATGGTCATCATCATATACTCTTCTCCGTAAGAGTCCCTCTGACTTATAAAACAATGCTTTATGCCTGTTGATGTAGAGTCTGCCTGATATTGGCCTTTCAGGTTGTGAAGATAAATGCCCAAATTCAGTGAGCCATACCAGACAGTCATAGTTTAGTTTTTATCTTATCCTTTCAAAAGATAAGTCAGGTGATATTCTTTATTTGTCTCATTGTCATTAAATCCAGTGAAACCCCCAAAACCAACAATGAATTAGTCCTACTAACAAGTATTGCTTGTGTAGCCAAAACATGGTACAGCTCATGCCTCTGTGCTGTAAATCTCAATTTCTGTCCAACACATCAGCCACTCTCCTGCAAATGACCATGAACATAGGCACTGTTGAATCAGTCCCATACCATATCCTGCTGCCGTAAATACTCACTAGAGCACCAAATGTGTATTGTTCCACAGCTGAAAATAGTCCCCAACAAATACACAATTTACTCTAGTTTGACTCATGTTTGATAAAAGCTGTAGTGCCCAGATGCTTTAGAAAGCTAAACATGATAATATGAATCCATGGCTGAGAGGCACTGACAGCCAGGGGCAGCTAGAATGAGAGACTTACTAATGCATGGTTTCATGGGATTGGTTGACAAATTGATAAATATATAGAATTACACCAGACTTATCCTCTGAATGTACTGTTATGTGCAAAACACCAAAAGTGGAACAGTTTTTCCAAAGTGCGTTTTTAAAGGTACACTTTTTTCGTCTGTGCTCTTTTTCCTGCAAGCTAAGTGTTGCTGTCTGCATTGGTTTCTTTGCGGCATGGAGTCCATATGCTGTGGTGTCCATGTGGGCTGCTTTTGGACACATTGAGAACATCCCTCCTCTGGCATTTGCCATGCCAGCCATGTTTGCCAAGTCCTCCACCATCTACAACCCAATCATCTACCTGATTCTGAGGCCGAACTTCCGCAGGATGATGCGCAAGGACATGGGTACTCTCTGTCATGGATGTCTGAAGAGCTTCCTCTGCTTCCAGGGCCCAGCAAGGTGCTGCTCTAAGCCAGAGATCAGGGTCAGACTTCGCACAGTCCACAGACAGACCAACCAGTTCCCCTCATCCAACTTCTCTGCTCAGCCTCCTGTGGCTGCATTAAGGGATCACAGCTGTGAGAAGTGCAAGGATGCTTTCGAATGCTTCAGACACTACCCTCAAATGTGTGGTGTCACTAACCCAGCTAATGGAGACTCATCTAAGGATCAAGACACACCAGTTCCCCAAACACATAAGCAGAACACTCAAAGTGTGTGCCACAAGAAGTCTCTGCTGGCCACCATGTGTGCAAAAAGGACTTCAGAAATAGACAACCTTCATATTAATTTAGAGATGGTCCCAGGGCATGCGAAAGTGGCTTGGCCCTGATTTTTCTCTCAATTTCTAGAATGATGTTTACAGAATAACTTGACATATTTTGCAGGTTATGTTAATTTCAGGAAATCTTATTCAGGAACGTATATGCCCCCAAAGTTTTTGGGCAATAGCCATATAATTTACTTTTTTGTTGCCCTCTATGCTGTGGTATGATAGAACAGCTTAGAGGGTAAATGCAGCTTTAATTTGAGAGGTGTTTTATTTGCAACCCAACACTTGTTATCTTAACTTTTTTAGGTATTGCAAACTATTGTCCACATGACTACTTTTCTGCTGCTTCAGACATTCCTTGAAGAAACACTAGCATCCTCCATCTGGAGATAATAGTGTCACTCTAAAACCGCAAGTATTTCTCTATATCTTTAAGTTTGAAGAAAAATGTTAGGTCTTATTTATAAACACTGAAAAAAAGAATCTAACTGACATTAGTTTCTGATTAAAATGTTGCTTAATTTTGATTGGTGCAAGTGCATCATACCACCTTTTTTCAAATTAGCCCCACCCACTCCAAATAACACCGAGAAAAACACAACTACAATAATCTGTGATGTGTTCATTAAAACTGTTTTAACATTGACAGAAAATAGCGTGGTCATGTTGGATCCATGACTCATTGTAATAAGCTACTTGAGAAAACAAGATTTCAGGGCCTTTGACGGAGCAGAATACTGGAAATATAACCATTATACTATTTCGCCATTTGAAACAATATGTTTTCGTGTATAAAAGACAAAAAAGTGAAATGCAAAAATATGTTGAGATTCAGAGTGTTTTTTTCATTCCTATGGCTAATGGTATCCTCAATTAAAGCTCTACTCTTTCAACATATTTTTGGATGAGTGCTGTGCAAATACTTGTGGATCTTATTAAGTGCTTGACATCATTTGTATTGGTTACTGAGTTAAGATGCATCTGTTGAAATCCTTGGTCGGGTTGAAATGGTGATGACTCTTCTTTGGTTAATCATTACAGCAACATACCCTGTACGTGTATGTGAGAACTGAGAGCCATTCATTTCGAATGCTGGTAACACTTCCTTTACTATGCCAGCCCAAGTATTGTTTACACTTGACAAATGCAGGTATATAGTTTATGGTGCTCGATCAATTATCTCTGTACACATTGGGCAGAATGGCAACACTGCTGCATAATGCCATTATTATGGCATTGCACAATGTCTGTCTACCTGTATTATTAGAACTTCAAGTCATTCTTTATTACTTGTACAATGAAAATAGAGTATTTCTTTGCCCGCTTAAGTAATAATACAACAGGGAAAAGGGACGAAAGACAAAGAAAACAAACCAATGCATCCCAAATGATGCAGCTGTAGATAAATTCATTCATCAGTGTACACAGACTTCTAAGTTCATGTTGTTTGTAATTGTTACTGTGTGTTAATCTGCTGTATAATGTGAACATGACTGGAATGTGATTTGGGCAAGTACTCAGGACCAAATCCATCTTTGACAACATCTCAAACTATTATTTCAGTTTCTCAGATGCTCAAAGAAATGTTTTCTTTGCATCAGCTGATACCATGGGCCAGCTGTTTCATTTAATCTAATTAAAATATCTGTTTCACCTTTTTTTTAATATCTTGTTTCTGTTGTATGTCTTATGTTGCAGGCCATACTGCTTTTGATGAACAGAAGTAGTTAATTAGATTTTATCTATCCATCAACAGGGAGCCAGGGTAACAGCAACTTTAAAATCTGATGGAAGATGGATTCAATTACTGTTAAGAAAACAGAAGTCCTGCCCAGAACCTTATCATTAATCCTTCATGGCATGAGGGGATTTATTTTCTTGTGTTCAGTGAAGAGATTATTAAACTCACCGGGTTAAAAAAAAACCCATGCCATTTGATTTACAGAAACATATCATCACCACATCTGTAATCCATTAAAACATTAATTAAAATGTGATTTCAAACTGTCTTTTTAATGACATCAGTAAAAGGGAATGTGTGTCTTCCCATTGAGAACATTTGGATGATTTAAAGATGATTATCTGGACCAAAAAAATAAAAAAAACTGCTTCTTAGATTTTTATGTGCAAAACTAAGAATATACATTGTTTGTGTATTCAGACAAAACTCTTAGTAATTATATGCAGAGCTTTTGTACAGTGCAGATTATAGTTTTAGTGTCATTTCTGACTGAACACAAAAGATGGGTCAAGCATTACACATCGCATTCAAACCTATTGCAGTAATATTGTGGGTTCCGACCTGTTTTTACTTAGTGTCGACTTGTGGACCCTGACCTACCCTAATCCGGTGGGTGCTAGTGGCTTGTAAGTGACATGATAGTATGACAGTATGAGTCTCGCGATGACTTAAAGCACTGTAAATGTGTTATGTTTTTAAAAATACAATATATTGATATCAAGCAACAAGTTGCAGGAAATTAATTATAAGATTGGCAATAAATGCTAAACTTGAAATAATAGTCAGCATGAATGAAGTTTAGCTGTTTAGCTCAAAAAGTTAAATAAATGAAATGCACATTTGGAGTTTTTGAAACATGTGTACACAGTTTATTCAAAATGTCAAAAATGGCTTTCCAGTAGATCCAGATTTGGCAAGGTCTGTGGTTGGAAAAGAGGGGGTTTACTTACTACTTGGTGATACTACATATAAGTGTTGTGTATTGTGAGCTACATCAAGACTGTGATGACCAGTATGTAAAGTCACTGAATTTTTGATATGAAAAAGAACAAGACATGACAAAATCTCTGCGATAGAAGTATCCTGTAATCCAAAATACTTGATACATTCAGTGCAGCCACTCATTCGCTTACATCAACAAGTCCACACACTGACAACTCAAATAAGTTGAACTCATGAATCCACCATCTACTGACCCAAAGGGACACGTGGATTACTACAATATGAAACACTGTACTGCAAAGTCTTGTACAATTGTACTTTTGTACAATTTGCATGGCATTTTTCCTATAACTCTACTAATGTTTTCAGCTTCTTTCAGACTTAGCTGTTCTGTGATTTAGTCATTATGTTTGTGTTTGGCTGGAATAAATGGTTACCACGCAACATTTGTGTTCACTATTCTGAACAGTCACTGTGTATTTCATAAAGCCATCATATAGAGTACAATTTCTGAAAGACAAACACTTGACAATGTTAAAAATATTCCTTTTGTAATAATTCTTGCTGTGATTTGCTATATTTAATGAAACAGGCATACGATTAAGAAAAAACAATGCTGAAGGGTATTTTGCAATACTTGCAAATTACAAAATGAGCAATTGTTTTTTATTTTGAAATTGCATGATTACAAGGACCTGAACCCTGACCCCTGTCAATCTCTTCTGCTCATAAAGATAAGCTTGTTAGAAAATCCTGCTGTAATTTGAAAAGGAAGCTATTAAACTACTATTGAGTCCATGTGATCATTTTATGAAAAAGAGTTACTACCAGAGAGTGTTCTGTTGTCTACCAAAGACAATTTCCTTATGGAAAGAGTAGTTCACCTCTATGAGGAGAGCAGGACGATATCTCAAACCTTGGCACATATGATTATTTTTTTTTATTTATTTTTTTTAACAATTTTGGTTGAATTAGCGACCAGAGTTATAAAGTCATTTAGAAGGAATGAGGCAAATCTTTCAGGTTATGAGACTGAAGAAGAAGAAGAACCACAGCTGTCCAGTATTTTCTGGATGACATCTACCTTTATGTTTCCTGTAAGAGCTCGACAAAGCTTCCCAACTGTACAGCCAATACTTCCCTCCTTCATTTTCCAGCGCTCCAGCATTTGGTGCACCATCTCTGGCAGGCCGTCACGGTAGTAGTCGTGCTCTATGGTCTCTATCTCCACACTGGTCAGACCCAGGAGCCGTGCACAACGCTTCCACTTGGACCCAATGTTGTCTCTCAGCAGATCCAGGTGCTCCTCAGTCACAGCATGGTCCTCTAAATGACACAGTGAAGATAAGTATATAAGGGTAGTGATAAAAGCGCAACTACAGAAAATACTGTTGCTGTGAACTACATTAAAATTCAGTGTCTGCACTGCTCATCTTGCCTTCATAATTGCATATTGCATTATCAGCTTTTGAACGTGTTTTTGCTTATTACTTAAAAACTACCAGAGCTCAAGCAATTTTTGAATTAGTAGATTAGTTGATTGAAAAACAATTATCAAACTATCTCGAGAATCGAACGCCAAACATTTCATTTCTGATTTCAGCTTCCTAAATGTGGGGCTTTGATGCTTTTCTTTGTTTTGGGATCTGGACAATTTTAACAGCCATTTTCTGTCATTTTATAGCAAAAGCAATCAACAAAATTGCGTGTGGATTACTCAATAATGACAATAATTGTGAAGTGCAGCCCAAAGAATGAATAATCATGTTTGCAAACTGAGTAACAACAAAACTGTACAGACATATTATCAGTTCCAACATAAAAACACATTTTTAAGGTTTACCATATTTCTGAATGCCGTCTTTGAGAGAGTTAGCCAAGCTGTTAGCAGGTGATAAACTATGGGAGGAATCATAACCTCTGATTGTCATCATGTTGTTGCTCCCAATCTGGATCCCCCTGGCATTCTGAATGAAAACAGATCCTGGAAGGAGCACAAAGCAAACACACTTAAACCACCTGAAACACCTCAGGCTGCCAAAATCGGAATTTGCTGATGAACTGCTCCATCTTGTACCTGGATCTTGTGGCAAGCAGCTCTTGGAAGAGCTCAAGAGACGTCCAGGAGTAATGTCAGAAGCACATGTATCAGACACTGGGTAGACTGGACAAGACTGCTGGCGGTCGTAGTGGGAATGTGGATGTTGCTGGTTTAACTGTGGTAGTGAAGGAGTGCTGGCAGACATTGGCAAGTGCGACTGAGGCGGTATGGTAGAGTTCATGGACTCATAGAGACCAGCAGTAGGGCGATACCATGCGTCTTCCTGGCTCATGGGCTGCACTGGCTCAGCTTTAGTCCAGGAATGGACAGAGGATACAGATGGTTTGTCTTGGTCTGGTTGCCTTGCAGTGTGATCTGAAGTGCTAAAGTGGTTCTGCAGGAAAGGATTTGAGCTGATGTGATGGTAGCAGTTAGCAGGGTCAAGGTGGCTCTCACAGTTGTAGCTACCATATTTGTGGTACTCAAGCTCCCGCTGCAGCTTCTCATCCAAAGCTGAATTGCTGTTACTCATCTTTGCATCTGACTCCACCGATGGCTCATACTGGATGTTATGCATGTCCTCAATACTGGCTTCAACTGGCACAGATACACTTCTGTCTGAACTCACCAATGGAGCTGGGCAATCTGCAAGGTGAGGAGAGGAGTAAAGCAATAAAGCTACTCAGTTCTTCTGAATAATAATTCAAGCATTTTGAACATTTAGAACATTAAACGTAATGCAGCACGCAAAGGTGGGGAATTAGAGTGTGTGTATTACATCTAGGCCATCACAGCTGTCAACAGTGCTCACCTGCTGAAAAACATTCATTGGTCAGTGATAAAGATTTCATCTTCTCAACAAGTTCATCCGGGCCTTCATATAATTTCTGTATAAACAAAAAAGTCACATGGAGGATCATGAAATAAAATACAATTGTATTTATTTGTCTGTTTTTCAAATCCACTGCTTAGCGTCTTCACCATGCATGTAGAACATAATTACCCCATCAAATCCTAAAACATATATATTTACCCTCAGATGAACTAAATCTTTCTCCACATGTGGTTCAAGCTTTTCCATGTAGAAAGGAAGGAACAAGTCGTAGCCCTCTGCAAGAAAAGGAAGAAGGAGGAGAAAGGATGACAAGAAGTTCTACATACTAAACTGTGGGGGTCAAACACTGAGTTTGAAATTTTAAGTTTACATCATGTATAACTGTACAACAAAGTGGCAAAAAAAACAAAAACAACTGAGAGCAAAAGTAATGCAATGGCGTCCTGAGAATCCTTAAATATTTGGGAGCTAAAATAACAAAAGCTCATGAAACTGATGAACCATGAGATTGGGTAAAACTCATTCGAGTACCCTTAAATGTTGGGCGTTGCTTTGGATCTTGACTCCAGCACTTCTTCATTAGCTGAATTAGTTCGGCAGGCATGTCATCTGGTAAGAGGTCCTCTGCTGGTCGGTCACCGTTACGAACACACTGGCTGATATGGTCTTCACTCCTGGCATCTGGACATAAAAAAAAAAAAAAAAGAGACTATGATTGAGGTTTACTTTGTGTAGTTAGGGGCCTGTTTTACTACTAAAGCAATTTATCAGACCTAACTGATTAATTATTCATGGATATAATGTGTTGAGTTATTAGGACTGGAGCATGTTTTGGCATCCCAACTCACTTGCATAGGGCTCTTGCCCTGTGAGAATGACCCAAACCACGATCGCAAAGCTGTAGACATCAGACTTCTCAGTGGAGGCTGTATGTATACTCTCCAGGTGCTCAGGAGCCATGTAGCTCAGTGTGCCGGCACCTCTCTTCCCAGCTGATGGGCCTATACGACTCCTCCTGCGAGACTCCTCCTTTGTGAGTTTGCTCCATGTCTGACAGGTAGCTAGGCCCAGGTCAGCGATCTTGATAAAATGAGGAATAAATACTTAGATAACCATTTGTACATTCATGCTGTAAGAATCATAAATGTGTCATGGGGCTTAGTGAGTAATGTACCTTAATGTGAAAATCCTTGTCCACTAAAATGTTATCTGGCTTGATGTCTTTGTGTATGACACGTCTCTCTGTGAGGTATACCATTCCTTCCAAAATCTCTAAAATGATTCGGCCCTTGATGGATATTGGCACAGAGACCTAGGATCAGGGAAAATTTAGTGCATTAATCCTTCAATTCGTATGAAAATACCTTGAGTTATTTGAGGTTGCAATGTGTGGATGAGAACTAGTGGCACCACAGATGTTACAGTGAATTAATCTTTCCTTTTTCAGCGTGACTACAGATTTTAAACCTGCTGACCGTTTCTAGCATGACCAACAGGTTGCCTCTGGGGATGAGTTCCATAACTAGTGAGCAGTCTCTATCCTCCATGATCACGCCCAGCAACTTCACCACTCGCTCGTGGTTCAGACTTGCCATGATGTTGCCCTCCTCCAGCAGTGACTTTTTGCTCTCCCTGGAAAGTATAGCAAACATAATGAGAACCAGATATCTGCCAGGCAAGTGGCATAACTTGCATCACTTTGAGTCTTCTAGTGGGTTTAGGGCCAGGATGTAGGGAAAGGCCGATCTGATATGCTCATACCTTTTTTTTTTTTTTTTTTTTTTTAAGCACACCAGATATCAGTCATGATGTGACTGACCCACATAAAATACATTGTGGTTGATCAATGGTTTTATACATCAATTGTTTCTGCAGTTAGTTACAATAATTCAGACAAGTTGAATCAGTTTTCATCACCACAGAAATCAACACCCCACTGTTATCCTACATAGAAATTATTACAAACATTTCCCTACAATGAAGTACAGACTTTACCATTTAAGAGGAGCACTTGTATTGGATCAGCACTTGGTATAAGTTTATAGCTACGTTTAGGTATTAGTATCAGGAAAGAAAAAGCTGGATCATTCCTTCCCTTGCAGTAGATATAGGAAATCAGAAAATGAAATCACATATCCCATGTTCGGCTGCAACAATAATATGACCTAGGGCTGGAAGATATGCAGAAAAAAAAAATTTAGCAGATATTACTATTACAGTATGAGTCACAATTTCAGTTGCATTTTTACTGAAAAATATAAAAAAGGTTGATGATGTGATTTTTGTTGGGTCTTGTACCAAAAATGCATGTTCCTTTACATGTGGAGACTATGATTTTTAGCCTGAGGCATCTCCGTAGCACCACAATTCTTTATCTATGGTATGTTGTGAGACATTTCACCTTCAACAAAAAAAAAACAAAAAAAAAAAAAAAAAAAAAACTGCAGCTCCTGCGATTCGATATTGCTCTTGGCCATATTGTGATTTTGATATTTCCGTTGATTGTTCAGCGCTAATATGAAGTGAGTTTCTGAGGAGATGGCCGGTAAATGTCAGTAGATTGCATAAACACAAAAGTTGTTGCTGACGTTGCTGTTGTTGTTGTTGTTGGCCTGGAAAACGGATGTTGGATCAACATCCGCCTTTCAGATGAACCAATACGTCTAGTCTATACAAAAAGGAAGTACTTAGAAATAGAAATCAGTGCATGCTTCTACTTTGCGCAAAGCACAGAGATCATAAGACACCCACTGCTACAACACCAAACCAGACTCACAATTTTTTTCCTATACAGTCAGCATTCTTCCATCTATGTCTTATAATCATACATTTATATCCTGTCAAAAAAAAAACATAAATCAGCCTCACTGAGCTTTACATGAAGACCCTGGTTATAGTCTCCGGTCAGACACATGACTCAAGTTACCATTTGGCGAAGGGGAATACCCAGCGTAGGAACAGATGGACAGAGGACTTACTCATTGCGAAGAGAGCCCGTATACATGGTCTTCAACACCACCTGGCCGAGGGTCACATGGTAGCACAGGTAAACATCTCCAAACCCCCCGTAGTCCAGGGGCTCTTTTTTGATGAGATCGGCCGACCTCATGTGGAGTGAAGTCTCTGGCGCCGTGGCCATCCCTGGTGAGAGGTCACAACAAACACACCTCGTCACGCCAGATAAACACCCGTGGCACAGTGGCCGACACCTGCGTGCGGGCCCGGTCGCGGGCGCAGCTACACCGGGGAGCGACTCGACCGTGCGCGACAGTCAAAACACAGCCTGCGGACGCAACTTCGAGCTAACGCCTAACATCTCCCAAACTTTCGGGCGGCAACACAAACTCTGTCCTTGTAACGCCAGCCCAACCTCTTCGCCCGAAATAAAAACAACGCTGTGCGCACCATCGCGTATCGCTATCGCCAAACAAGAGGAGGAAACAGTTACCTGAAAGGGCTGAAAAGTCCAAGTGAGACGCTTTCTTTCTCTCAGTTCCGGGATTTCCTCGATGTTCAAAACCAAAAGCTGATAGGCGACATAGAAACTACAAACAGCCATAAAAGTCGATATCAGAAACAGACCAGGACGACTAGTAGATTCAGATTTCTGTGGCCAAAAGGGCCTTAAAAAAAAAACAAAAAAAAAACACCCTCCATAAGAGGACACAAATGCATGACATGGGATAAAATTGTTCACCTTTAATCTTTTTTTCCCCCCCGTTTCAAATGGGTTTCTGAGACACAGAAATCCTTTGGAGGAGGACCATTGTGAATCTAGTCGTGTGACATTGTTGCCACCTGCTGGTAAAACGCGTTATTGCAGATTAAACAACCATAGCAGGGCCGCGGGGAGGCCAGTTCGAGATTTGATGGCGATTCTATCCCCACATCCAGACAGTTTTCATCTGTGTCTAAACAGCATCTGCCATCTGAGAGACCAAGACTTTTACAAAACCTAAGGCAAACTGCAACAAAGGACAACATACAAAAATTTCCTATCATCCTATCAAAATCATGCCTTAGTCTTAATTAAAAAAAGAAAGAAAAAAGAGAGAGGAAAAAAAAAAAAAAACAAGTTCATTGATAAAACAAGGTTAATGTGAAACTAGAGCGGGAAACCACCTGAATTGTAGCCTCAGCGTGGGCGATGAATGACATGTAAGGCCTACATTTTGGGCAGCCTATCTGTGAACACCCACACTAGAAATTCCTCCTTTTGCACACTAAAGCCACAACAAAGCAGTATCATATTTACCTGTCTTGTATCGCCTTGCTTTTCTGGTTTACATGTTTGTTTGTTTGCCTTTTTCCCCCTGTCATTATGATGCTGGTAATCGTTTGGTAATTTAGAGAACCTTTCATCATGAGGTTACAGTTTACTGCGCACCATAATGTAGTATTGAACAAATCTGTAATGCAGACAAATGTAAACTATATCCGATCCGCAATTAAAATGATTTTACTGATTTTGAGCTGAGTTAGATCAAGTATTCAGCCCTATTTTCACTCAGCGCCAATGATCATATTTTGGCAAACTATGGGTCCCTCAGTGGTAAATGAAACACAGCACTATCTACATGCATGCAACCGACTTTATTGCTAACAGTGTGAGTTTTTCAGGTAACTTAATGAGGCAAACACAGTTTTAGACGAATTCATTATTAAGCTACTCAAATGAAAGGTCGCACTGAAAAATCTCACAGGTGAAAGTGAGAGGAGGAGACTAAAGTGTGAATGTCAGCATTACTGATGAAGGAACAGGGTCAGTCCATGCACTTTTCCAGTTCACATCATGATATAAGAGGCCAAGTCTGCAGCAGACACCTCCTCCCATTCAGGCTGTAGTCTGGCAGTCACGCACTGACCCATATAGAACAACAACAGATCACCAGGAAGTTAAACCAACTGACACCTGTGGTGTAAATTTGTGGCCTGTGTAAATGTGTCAGTGTTGGGCAGTGGGTAGCAGTACTTCCTGTTGATGTGATGACTGTCAGAACAAGACTGCCAGGTGTCATACTTTCTCGGTAATGGCACCACTGGAGCCGCCTTTGCTGCCTTCCTAATGCCTGCCCCAGCCGTCTTGCTGGTTTTCTGTTCAGCTGACTTCAGAGGAGATGTTGAGGATGGAGGGGGAGACTCCTCAGGCTTGATGGTGTGCTGCAGAAAGGCAGTCTGGGTACCCTTGTCTTCCTTAATGACAAAAATACAAGCTATTCATCCAGCTGAGTCTGCAGGAATTAGCACAGCTGAACACTGTTGGCCTGCTGCCACAGATCCATAGGTCTTGAATTGTCTGCCATTTCTCAGAAGAGGCTGATAGCCCAGTCCAGGTGGTCACTTTCACTGGCGGCACCAGTGTCTGTTCCTTTCCCGGAGGTTTGAAAAGCTTCTCAGTGGAGGTTGTTGTCCTGATGTCCCTGTCTGGTAGTTGTTCTGAGTCTTTCCCAGGTCCCTCAGGCAAAGGTGGATCGTGAACAACCTTTTCCTGTGGTGTCAAGTCACAATTGATGTTCTGAGGGTAGAAGGGGTAATCATCCAGGCCCCATGCCCTTACTGCCACTGGAACTGTTTCCCTGCTTCTGAGAAATGATTTGCCTTCATTTGCAGTTGCAGACAAGGTACCGTGGACACAGTGGACGATTCCCCACTCCCCCTGGAACCGGTGAATAAGCCACTGTCTCTGGGTCTGTTGAGCATCTTCTCTGAGAATTAGTCACTTCTACTTCCACAAACACAAGTTGTTGTTTTATAATTATTTCCTCTTTTTTAAAAAAAAAAAAAAAAAAAATCATTTATGCCTATTTATATCTATTCGATTTTAATATTTTGCAGCCTAGTTTTCATCAAGGAAATATCCCCCAGGCCTTTTCAAAGTGAGTTCATGTTCCATCCCACGTCATGGTAGGCCTTGTATTCCTGATTAACTATAGGCTATGTATATACTGTGTATCCCCATAATATTCCCACAGGACCTGGCTAATTCTGCTCTGGTATGTAGGCTAGACAGTCAGATTCTAGGGTTAAGTACTTTCTGTCAGTGGGCCACGGGGCAGGGTATTAATACTTACAGCATCATACGGGATTACAAACCCAAAACTGAGAGCAGACCACACCTGTGTCCACGCACACGCAGCGAAAGCCGGTCTCCTTTTAAACCAGCAAACTACAACTCCCAGCATTCATTACCGGGAGCCTGGGCAGCAGTGCTCGGCTCACTCGGACGCGGAGCTGCTGCCTTTGCGTCCCTTTCAGCGGGATTAGGAAGCCGCGGAACCGCTGGATTCAAGCAGTTTCAAACAACGTGGAACCGCAGCGTGTCACTCCTTTGCCCCCCTTCTTTTCAGCGTGGGTCTGTCAGCATGGGTAATGGCATCAATAAGGTATGGTTTTTCATCTGTTGCATGCGCTGGAGTTCACACACGAGTGGCCATCGGTGTCATGAGTGGAGATAAGCAGAAGGCTGGTTGTTATCTTCTGTTTATTAAAAAGAATAATAATAATAATAATAATAATAAAAAGTTACGTCTCCTCATTTGTTTGATTCGGTATGTGTAGGCGTGTCTTATTCAAAAAAAATGAAACATGAACCCTCTGCACTTCAGTGGCGTAACTAAAAATATTTAATATATTGCTTATTTATAATTTTACCTGGACAGTCACATGATCTCATGCTCTGATTTGAAGCATGGGACATTATTACTAATTATCACGTCATATTTTCAGGGTGTCATTCAAGTCAGGTGTTTCAAGTTGTCTCAGCTGTTGTGCTGTTTCAGTATATCATTGATGCTTTGACCCTGCCTGCTCCAGTTGTGTACACACATGCTACATTTATTCTCTGTCCTTCTAGGTCCTGCCTGACTTATATTTGGGAAATTTCAAAGGTGCGTGTATTATTTGTCATTTTGAATTTGTTTCTCATATGGTTGCACACACTCATGGTCTGTGCTCGTGGTGTCATTTGTTTTTGTCAGATGCAAGGGACAGAGAACAGCTAGCCAGAAACAACATTACACACATCCTGTCCATTCATGACAGTGCAGCTCCTATCCTGCAGGTGAGAATCTCCATCTCCTTGTTATAACATCTCTGCCCTGGCTGCGCACATCTTAAGTTTCTCATGAAATTTTAAGCAGAGCGATCGAGCGAATGAGGTTTAACAGGTCTGATTGGCTGAGACCCTTTTGGTGTATTAGTTAAATGCAGATTGAGTTGTGCTCTGACACAGTTTGTAAACCAGTCGGTCAGGTTGTTCAGGAAGAGGTGCTTCGCCAGTTGCCCTGCTTCCTGAGCAACCACTTGTCAATCCTGAGCCAGTGAACTATAAGCAAGGGAGGTTCTTCCTCATGTGATTCTTGGAGTATCATGAGAAATGCCTGTCAACACCAGTTGGTTTGGACAGTGCGCTGAGTGGTGTGCTTGCGTGGGTTTGAGAGTAGGCGGTTGTTCTTGTTTCAGCCAGTGTGGACATTTGCAGTCTCACTTCATTATTATTATTTTTTCCTAGGTTTTTGGTTTCGATGTAAAGTATCTCTAACACCTGCAAGTACAAAAGCAGCTTCTGTTCATCAGTTTTGTCATTTAAGAAAAGACCACATGCACAAATGTGACTGCAAATCAGCTTCCTTTATTCATTCACATACAGTGTGTCCACGATCTGCAACACACAAGTATTGTGATAATTATTTCCTGCTGGTTATTGATTTGTGTTGAATGCATTGGAGGAAGTGACTGCTGACAGGTAATTAGTATACTTTGTCCCTCAGGAGATGACCTATCTCTGCATTTCAGCTGCTGACCTGCCCACACAAAACCTGTAAGTACCGAAATGTGCAGCCACAGCAACAGCTACAGAACAATGAAAGGCTAAGGCAAAGAGAGAGTATCACATCCATTTGACGCTGCACTGTGTGGGCGTCTGAGGTTCATTCTCTTCAAGCTAACGTGTAAATGATATGCTTTCACGAGCTCAACGTTTAACTGTGAACTTATTCTCTGACTAGACCACAGCAACACGACTGGATTCAGCTCTTGGTGCATGGATGTCTTTTTTTGACATGTCGTGTACACGTGCCTGCTGTTGTTTTTATGTAACATGTGAAAGTAGGGAAGAAAAATGAAAATGAAGGGTGGTGCATGTATCACAAAGGGATACCCTGGTTTATACACACGTGCAAACACACACACACACACACCTTCTATGGCCAAATTCATATTTCAGCAGGAAGGAAGTCTCGCAGCTCAGTTCTGCAGTTTTAGCACGATGGTTGGTGCTTAGCCTCTATTTATACACACTACCCCCTCCAAACACACACACACACGCACACAGACACGCACACATGCCAACTAATCCCCTTGTCAACCTTGTGGCCCCAGTTGTCTCATGCCTTGTACAGTAGGTTCAGAGTTTGTGGTTTTTGAAATGTGTTATGTGAAATATGACACTAAGTCTCTCAAACCTGAGATGAGAACACCCTCATCCTGATCTGTCCAGGACGAGAAATGAAAGGGTCTGCCAAGTCAGGTGCAAAAACACACACACACACAAACACACCATGCACACACAAAAAAAAAAAAAAAAAAAGACTCATGCAGGGGTTGTAAGTGTGAAGACAAAACGGCACGTAGTAGCACTGTTTTTCCTGCAGTTCTTGTTCTCGCAATGTGGTCATGATGCATTATAACAAGCATCATTTTCTTTCTTTCTTCTCCACAGGACTCAGCACTTTAAACAAAGTATAATATTCATGCACGAGTCTCGCCTCAAAGGAGAAGGCTGCCTCGTTCACTGGTGAGCACAAGCAAGATTGCTTGTTTTGTCTTTTGCCTGAAAAGGTCAAATCGAGGTCCATTCACACAGGCTGTTGAAATGAGAGATGCTGCTGAAGTAACTGAACTAAACAGACTTCCTCCGTCTATCTTGTGATACAATCCTAGCTATGTTGAATTTAAATGTACAGTGTTCATCTTGAGTTGAAAACAACTCGGCCAAGTGCACAAGTGAAGCCATGTGTATCCGCTGCACAGATGAGATAAAAGCGATAAGCAAACGCCTGTTCTTTAACTTCCTAAAACAGAGTACAGTAACAAGTCTGACCACATTTTGTGTTTGTGTAGAAGAGTAACTGACCATGTGCGCACAGGGGAAAGTTATATTTGGTTAGACAGAGGGTCTTCTCAGAAATACAGGGGAACAAGGTGCTATTTATAAGTTTTGCATTGACACAGGTTTGTCTACTAAATGCTTCTTGGCCAAAGAAAAAATTCAGACTCTTTCAAATATATATTGCGCAAAGTGAGTTAAGTGAAGCTAGTCTTCATGCTAGTGTCCTTGTTTTACCCCACAATTCCTTATCTTATTTTCCTTCTAGCTGTCAATGTCTGTGGTCTGGTTATTCTTTCCTTGAGTGCCAGATATTTAATCTGATATTTATTACTAGGAGTCTTTGGGCTAAGGTGAAGTGTTGTCAACGTCTTGCTCACATACAATATGTTTACATGGACATCATTACCCTGGTTCTGGATCTAGTTTTACTCACACTCTGAATATGATGTTTACATGGAACATAGAAAACCTAATTATTACTATCTTTCTGTATGCTTGATTTAGCTTCCACAGCTAATTTTTAACAACAACAGTAACAACAATAGGATTTATCCTCTATGTTATTTCATCATATAGATCATCATAACATGATTTTATCATGTTTTTTTTGCTTGTCTGTTTGCTGACTAATTGCTATGCAACTCAAGTAGTGGATACACTTGCGAATGTGACAGGAAATGATCAGAAATCTGGATAAAGTGTTTCTCATAACAGGGAACAAGGGCGTATATAGGTTTCTGAAACCAGGATATGATGTTTACGTGCACAATATACCGTAGAACCGATCATAACCAGGACGTCCATGTGCATGTGTTTCCCATGTCCAGTTTAAATGGAAAGTGCTTAACATCCGTATCTAAATTTTTTTTTGTGTGGGAGAATTATGCTAATAATGTTGTCTAACAGTTTAATCTCTTGTATTATACTGTTTGTTTTTCATACAGTTTGGCAGGCGTGTCCCGCAGCGTAACCCTCGTAGTAGCTTACATCATGACAGTGACAGGACTGGGTTGGCAGGAGGCGCTGGCTGCAGTGAGGGTGGTCCGGCCCTGTGCCGGCCCCAATCTGGGTTTTCAGCGTCAGCTTCAGGAGTTTGAGGCTACTCAAGCTGATGAGGTCAGTCCTAAGAACTGAGCATGAGAAAAACTGAGTAGGAGAGACTCTCGTTACATATTTATCAACAGACAAACCGTTTTTCTTTTCCTGCAGTTCAGAGAATGGCTACAGAAGGAATATAAGGACAACCCCTTCAATGATGAGGCTGATATTCGTGACTTGCTTGCCAGGGCGACCAGAGTCAATGGGGAAGAGGTGGGAAAACAGGCACCTACCCCACCTGGAGGTATCTGATCAGAAATTTTGATGAGATCTTTTGTAGCTGAGTCTGGAGGATTACACCACTGTGTGGTCTGTCTGGGAGTCTGATGTGCTTTGGAGCGCACTACTGATCCCCTAGATATTATGGACATGAACACCGGAAGAGACAGTTATTATGTCAAGCACATATTCATTTTTGGCATTGATTGATGTTTCTGGTGCTGTTTTTCTAATTTATAAATGTTGTAAACTGTGTACTAAGTAATTATCCTACTAATAAATGGAGAAATCTCTGTCTGTCCTTCTATTTTCTCAACAACCACTCATCTGATTGACTTCAAATTTTGCTGGTGTGTTGCTGAGGCTCCCAGGAAGTGCAGTGTCAACTGAAGTTTTTTGGATGAGCGGCTGTCAATACCTTAACCCTAACCCTGACTCTGCATTTATTTTAAACTGATCTCATGGTTAATGCATCACAGTCATAGACTGTACATAAACCACAATCATATCTTGCCAGTATCACTTATTTAAGCAAAACAACAAACTGAAGTTTTTTTTTCTCACTTTTCCTGACCTTTGATTATACTGAGTAGTTCATCTGTACAATTGCAGAAAAAGAACAGCAGATTTTTCCATTCATATTCAGACAAATTCTAAAATAAGCAACATGCTAATCCTGTGTTTACTTGTGGGCATTAAGTCACTAAAGCTGTTAGAAGACTTGCGCATTACCTTGCACCTGAGAGAGAGGGAGATAGAGATGAAGGAAACAATTTAGTGCCTGCTGGTTCCACTGACTGCCTGATTCAACTATGAGCACCAAAGTAGCCAATCCAACGACCACTGCTGGTCCAGAGCCTGCAGCTGTTTGAAACACTGCTGCTACATTGAAAGAAATGTGTACAACAGTACTGTGTGAAGAAGGGCTCTGACAATGTGGCAGAGCAAGATCATATTTATCCAGCAACCAGGACTAGGGCATGCTCTCCTGCTGCCCAATGTGAAAACTACTTATGCTGGAACTCTGAAGTGCCATAACATAAACAACACTCAAAGGCCAACATACCATACAAATAACACAATCTAGTGCAACGCTACCGCACAGAGAGAACAAGCTTGGATTTGCCCCGGCTTTTTCACAGAGGCTTTAATGTATACAGGAAAATAATTCTGGTGAATACTTGGGCTGTATATTGTCTTTCTTATGGCTCAACATGCATCCCGGTCCTGTGGCCCAAGTCTGGCCCACATACAGCCTGACGGATACATGCTACTTCCACATCTGCACACACAAAATTTTCCTGGCTGTCATCCAACACTGGAGGATACATAACAGCTGGAATCAGCCCTGGTGTGGAAGTATATGAAGTATATTCATCACTTGCTGGTCAGGCAACAGAAACAGTGTTATAACACCTGAAGGCAGCTCAGAGGTGCAGTGGTTAGCACTCAACACAGTCAGACTTTCTGACTGTCATATCTTGTCAGTGTCACTTGTTGTACTATGTTGTACTGATGATACAACTTTCTGACTGTGCCAGTCAGACATGTGTAAATGTATATTTCCTTATATATTTTTGGATTTAATTTTGGATATATGGATATAAAATACATGATGATAAATTCATCAGGCAGAAGTTATTCTGCAGTTACAGAAACCAAACCATTTTCTCATTTAAGAAAAAAGTTATCACATTCTCCTAAATTACAAAAGCAGATAAATCTTTCTGAAAACGTCAATTTCCTATCATTTCATCCCAACAAACAGAGTTATATATCATAAATATATTAGATTGTTGTCTTCATATGTAAATTTGAAGGGATACGTGTAGACAAAATTAACCTTGATACTAAAATCCTATATGCTTTTAATATCACTGACGTAAGGAATTTTTGACTAATTACCCATGGGGTTGATTTAGGGTGTCTTTTTGTGCATATGGTTATCATGTGATCACATGAAAAGCTGCTCTTAAAGAATACACTTTGCCATAGAAGTAAGACAATAAATGCGACTTGCTCACTTCCAGGAAGGCACTTTCTTACTCTGAAGTTAGCTTTTTCAGCACTTAAGTTTAATTCTTACACTGCAAATTCAGGACTTTAGTGGAATTTAACTCACCTTTTTTTTTTCATTAACTTAAACTGTATTCATTTTCAGATCATTCAAACTGAAATTTCTAGTGATTTCAAAATAATGAAATAAAGGGAGTAAAGTCAAGCGTTCTGTGAGTTTGAGTCAGTCGGTGGGCTGTCATATTGAAGGTGATAAGACACATTCTATGCTTCTATGCTTCTATTCTATGTTTACATCTCTGTTTCCTGGTTCTCTTCCTGTTTGTCTAATGTGCAAGGCAGGTCATGCATGATGGCATCAAAAACACTAAGATCATGTTCTTTTCTCACCCTTTCTGCTCAACTGTCTCGTAAGTACTATAAGGCAATAAAAACTCCATTAATTTCACCATGGTGCAATATTACACACAGTAATCTTATAGATACTACAGTTTGCATTGCATTAGCATAGACAGCCACTGGAGGGCAGTAAATAAAGTACTTTTAAAACAGATGTATTCTGGACTCAACCATGTGGTTCTTGTCTTCACATTGGCGCCTCATACCTCACCAGTCACCCAGTTAAATTCAGTCTTTCCTCAATAGCAAATTGAAGTATTTATAGACTTTATTGTTTCCAGTCAGCAGTTATGTAAGTGGAAATTAGGTAGAACTTACAGCCTTTTACAAACATAAAAAATATGTGGGGGGTGGGGTGGGTATTGTGTGATGGTAATGCATTCAGGTAATTGTTCCATTTCGTCCCAGTGTCTGCTCAGGGTGTCACTAGAGGGATTCCCCACTGCAGCACTAGTGTGTGGGCGCCGAGTTTCACAGAAATGAACGACTGACTGCTACGCATCTCCTCATGAACTTCTCAGAGCCTTAGAAGCTCCTCCCTGTTACAAATCAAGATGTGATTACATTTAAGAATAGGACACCGAGAGCTTCAAAACAGATTTCAGCTGGGGAGCTCACATGATCAAAGGTAAGCGCTAGCTCCTCTTAAATGAATAAAGGTATTTTCAACATCATAGTTCTTGAAAACTTTTAATGTATCTATTAAACCCCAGTAATTTCAGTCAGGAGAAAATAGCTGATCTCAATCATTTAAATTAGTCAAGGTTGGCAGGTAAAATTTCAAGGTAACATTAACTTGGAGTATTTAGAAGTTTGTCATTCAACTTATTTCCCAGGAAGTGCAGTGTCAACTTATAATTTCTGTTAATGAACTTGTAAGCACGAGTTTCAATTTTATGTAAAGTTGAGTTAATGTCCTACAAACTGATAGGATAAAGTTAAGAAACATAAAATCTCTCAGGAGTATGTGTTAAAAAACACATTCTTGTAATTTAAATATAGCTACGTGACATGTGAACATGTCTCTGTTCATGCATGTATCGCAAATGTGTCACATTTCTTTTTGGCCACTTCAACCCTTACCCTTACACCCTTCTCTTGCATATGAGTATAACCAAAAGTGTCAAACGCATCCTGAGACTACTCGTTAAAATGCATTCAAAGTGCCTGCTAGTATTAGGGCTGCAGAGTTAAGGCTATGTAGCGCTCAACTAACCCTGTTTTAATCTGAACCTGGTGCCTTAATCAGCTGATCTAATTCATCACACTTCTTTTCTCAGAAGTGTTAAAAAAAAAACTACAACCAAACAAGAAGTGCATCACCTTACTGTGCCCACAGTTCTTCCATGCACTGTGTTTGATTTTATTTTATTTTGCAGAGATGAACCTGGATGAGGACAGCGGCCTGTCAGTCAGTTGTGGCAATGGCAAACTCAGACAGTGGCTGATTGATCAGATTGACAGCAGGAGATATCCTGGCCTGGTTTGGGAAAATGATGAGAAATCAATTTTTCGGATTCCATGGAAACATGCAGGCAAACAAGATTATAACAGAGAGGAGGATGCTGCGCTCTTCAAGGTCAGACCATCACACCTGTCTTCTCACACTGCATCTGAAGCCTTGACTATTGCATTTTGAAAACACTACTCCACATGAATTAACCTTAAAAAGCAGATTTGGATGTGCATGCTTTATTTTTGCTACATTTGGTTTGAAATCTTTGTGCATGACCGAAGAGGAAGTTTAAATGAATCAATTCAATGATTGTTTCAGGCATGGGCAATGTTCAAAGGAAAATATAAGGAAGGTGTGGACAAGCCAGATCCCCCCACATGGAAGACTAGACTACGCTGTGCTCTTAATAAAAGCAATGACTTTGATGAGTTAGTCGAAAGAAGCCAACTGGACATCTCAGATCCCTACAAAGTCTACAGAATCATTCCAGAGGGAGCCAAAAAAGGTAAGTATTCAAATATTGACCATGCAAGATGCAATTGAGCTTTTTGTGAGTTACATTAAGTTACCTATGTATACAGTGATAGATGTAGCAAGGGGGGGGGGGGGGGGGGTGAGGGGCAAAATATAGATTACAGTTGGACTTTGATGACATATAGTAAAATCTAAGCCCATGCCATAACAATGATTCGTTACATATACAGTAGGCTACACTGCTACATTTCACAAAGCAAGTCACATTGTTTATAGAGTGCTGGCGCATTTTTCACATACATGTGCACCACTGCAGTTGATTCTATTGAGGCAGGAAGCACAAAGGAAGCCAAAGCATGTACCAAAAAGGCCGTAGTGCTTTTTTTAGAGGGCTTCGGTTACTAAGTGCAGGGTGCACACAACACAACCAGACGACCTCCAGCCTTGCATAACTAAGTCTGTGCCATAGCACAACAGTTTTTGTCACAGCAGAGCAGTTCTTTTTATCTAGACTAATGCTTGCTTCTCGAGCATGATTTAGATGTAGTTGCCTGAGTCATCTGTTGTGCTTGCTTTGCAAATCACCATGTCATATAAGTTAAAATAGCAAGATCTCACTATTGCAACAGCACATCCACAGTTTGCACCCGCCAAAAGGAATCAGGCTAGTTATGTCCACAGGATATTGCATCTCATACATATTTAGTCTATAGTTAATCTGTGCAGTGAAACCTAATTATAATCCTGTATTATTATTAAAGATGTTAGTTCCTTGTTTTTGGAGGAAGAGCTGTTATTATATGATAAGAGCTTTGCTTCATCGAAAAGCATGGCCAATGTTGTGGACACCTGTATTTTTGGTTTTCTACATTTACAGGAATGAAGATGAGCAGTATGGAGGAGACACCATCACATATGAATACCCTTGGATATATTCCTCCATATACGTCCCTGCACAACCAGGTCAGCATGTTTAGTGGCTGCTGCATTCCATAAAAAATGTGTTTGTTTAATGACATCTTCTCTGAGTGACCAATCCTATGCTCCCTTTTCAGGTATCGGGCTATATGGTTTCTCAGGAGAGAAGGGACTGGAGGGATTACCCACCACCAGAACAGCAACCGCTTCCTCCTCCACATCACCACGGGTCACATGCGGAGCTGCAGTATGGCCAGTGCCACTACCCGTCACCAATCAGCCGGGCTTGGCCTGGGCCACACTCAGAAAATGGTAAAATACGGCCACACACACATCATGAATGCAACATTCAGAGCATTTTCACACACATAAGAATGACTATAATGTCTGACTCAAATTTCTTTTGGACACATAAGTTCTAGATGTGTGACATTTTCATTGTTTCATTGTATTTTTTATTTTTTTATTTTCATAAATATTTTCCAAATTATGGCATCAGTTTCCAACCGCAGACACATAGCTGTGACATCCTGTCAGTCCTTTTATCAAACGTTAAGTCAGGTCTGAGATGGAATAAAGCTGTCATCATACTGATACAAAATAAAAAGAGCACTTATAATCGTCTCTTGTTTGTTTGATTGTGCAATGCTTTGATCCATCTCTGAACTGAGGCTTTAACAGGTTCGAAGGTCATGTCAGTGATCTTGTAGGTCATTCATTTTAAATGTCATAAATTACCATAATCCCTCACATTATCCACTGATCTTTAAGGTGGGAGAAAAACCCCCCCAAAAAACAAGTTCAAAGACTGTTTTGTCACAAATTTTTTTTTAAGCATAAAGAAAAGCACGAATGTTGTTGACACGTTATGTGGTACATCATATAAAATTTAAAAAACTTTTCAAGTAAGTAAATATAAGCAACATTAGGCTCAGGTGATAAAAAAAAGCCCCTGCATTTCTACTGATTTCATTGGAAAGCACTAATTACAATTGAGGAGGGTTCACATCAGTTTTAAAGTGTTAATCCTTACAGCAATATCAAGGTAGAAATTACTATAGAAAGTATGAATCAGTTGATTGCACTTTTTGTTAAAATTTACAGGCCATTATTAAAAAACGATATGAAATAGCAGATAAAATACATTCAGTTAAAAGTTAGATAATCTTGTCTGTAACATGATTATGCTGAGTACCACACTTAAACAAGGTTAATGATTATTCAAACACGACAATACAGTATACTGTACTTGCACTATGTCAGATTTACTGTTGCAAAGTTGATGTCCTATCAGACACAGCAGGCTTGTGATGGCTGTATTTACCATAGATTGTATGGGCAGCTTCAGGTGAGAATGTGCACAGTTTTGTGGGTGTTTGGTGTTGCTTGTGATGGTCAAGAATCCGAAGTAAAGTCTTGGAAACAAAACTGTGAAATTAATTCCTATTGAAAGGACAAACATGCGCAATCCCCATGACTGGAAATGCTAATACAGTTGCAGACTAGATAGCTGAGAAAAAGGCAGTGATGGATCCATCAGCTACGCACACTGTTATCAGTGGTCTGCGCAGAAACAAGAGCTAACTTTGTTTATGCAGTCGGCCTGGTTGTTTGAATTAGGTTATTGTTGCATACAACCGCTGGGTTATTGTTACATACGACTATTCTGTGTGAAACGTGTGACTTCTGTGCTTGACAAGCAGCAAAGCTCCAGCACATTCTTCAGACTTGCTATTGTTCCAGATTAGACTACAATTAAAAAAAAAAAAAAAAAACTTCCTCAAACATGCAAAGAAGTGGCCTAACGCCCTTTCACATGTCAGTACTTTCACATTCAGTACTCCAATTATGACCATTATTTATTTAATTTACTCTGTGCAGGTTTTCAGCTCTCCTTCCACACCTACTTTTCAGAGTCGCAGCCACCCATGTATACAGTGGACCACAATAATGCAACAACAGGTAAAGAATTATCTCAGGCAAACTAAGACGTAAAAATAGACTCACATACTTCATTCAGTTTTCACTACTTTCTATTATTTATTTGCATGAATTGTTAGGGATTTTTTTTTGGCCCATTTCATGATAGATTAAGAAAAGGTTAAAAAGATGCTTAGAATGATAAAAAGAAGTGAGTTATTAGTCTACATAGCAAGATTACTGAAGATTAAGTTTCTTTTAAGATTGACATTTCATAATCTACATCTGATCAAGCCGAGAGCCTCAAATTATAATGCTAATGAAGTTTCTGCTAAATGCTCATATCTTTCTTCCAGATTTCAGCCTGCATGTGTCCCTATACTACAGAGAGTCTTTGGTGAAGGAAGTTACCACCACCAGCCCAGAAGGGTGCCGGATCACCTCTTCCTCCACCTCCTCCTCTCCCCCGTCTTCCTCCCCCTCTTCCCCATGCCTAGAGGACAAGTTTCACAGTGGGGCAGAAATCATCCTTTTTCCATTCCCATACCCTGAGTCTCAGAGGCAAGGTGCTGAGATGCTTTCTAACATACTTGAAAGGGGGGTGCTTCTGTGGATGATGCCTGATGGGTTGTATGCTAAGCGCCTGTGCCAGGGACGAGTATACTGGGAGGGACCTCTGGCTCCGTATATGGACAAACCCAACAAACTGGAGAAGGAGCAGCCATGCAAACTGTTTGACACCCAGCAATTCCTTATTGGTAAGCACTAATAGGCTGCCGTAGTGTTGTGTTCACACCCATGAGTTTGGAGGTGTACCTGATGATGCAATCCAATACAATATTTTTGCAATAAAAAAATACGTTTGTGACATTTATACTTAAATGTTTTGTTCAGTCTGTGTCACAGACAGTGTGGAGGAAGTATTCGGATGCGTAACTTGAGTCACAAATCAGAAAATTGGCCTCAAAGGGCTTCAAAACCTCTAGTGAATGTCATCCTCTTTCTATAGATACATAACACAGATAACGCAGATGCTCCACCACAAGTAAAAGCCCTGTCTTTAATTTTTTTTTTTTTTATAGCAAAAGATACAGAATTATAAACAGAAAAAATATATTTATAGCTCATTACAACGCAAAGCAAATTTAAGGATATGGTTAATTGTCTCTTAATGTATAATATTTGTCAGCAATTATAACTTCTCCTTGAAGAAATATTCAATAAGATTAAATCAAGGTGTTTTACTATATTGCTATTCATAAGTGTGACTTATACAGTTTGGTAGTTTGATCTATAGTGATGCATCATGTTCTGTTAGATGATCATATGTTTGTATGTAAAATCTGAGTTTGCATAGTAACTAGTAAGTAACACTTTTCTGATGAATATTTTGGAGTAAAAACCACAATATATATTAAGTACAAGTGCTTTAAAATTGTACTGAGTTCCATTAAATGAGTAAATGTTAGTTAGTTACCTAGTTATTTTCTAGCACTGGTCACAAAGGTTTTGATTCAACTTTGTGGTAACTTATTTGTCCAGAGATTGAGGTGTTATTATTGTATTGTGAGCATTCGCAGTATCTTGTCTACCAATGTTTGTGCAGGGGGTTGAACTCTAACATTGTGACAACTGTGAAAAGCAAATGTAGATTTTATAGAAGGTGTTCAATTATTTTGAACAGAATGATTTATCAAATACTGTAAGTAAGAAGAATAACTACAATGCACCAATAACCACGCTGCTATAGCCATTTACAGTGTGACAATGGATGTGGTCATGTTGATAAGGGCTGTGATGATGTTGATGTTAATGATGAAGGAGAGGCTGCAGGTGCTTGAGCTGGGTAAGTCCCTCTTTAGGTAGCTCTAAGAAGCTTGTCACATTTTCAGCGGGGGGCCAAAGTATGTGGAGTCCCCACCCACCTCCTGTGGGCCACCAAACAGTATGACAAGATGGTGTTTTCTGTGCCATTCACACCAAAATTTCCATCATTCTCATCACTGGTTTCCAGAAAATCTGACTTAATCAATGAAGATTTTGTGAACAACTTAGGTTTTCAATGTTTATTTACTGTTAATTCTGCATGCTGGAGTTTATGATAAGTAGAACACAGTGAGTTTTTCGTAATGCGTCCCCTCTCTTTTCTTGCTCTTGTTCCCTCAGAGCTTCAAGATTTTGCCCATAACGGCCGACATGTACCAAGACACCAGGTGGTGCTATGTTTTGGAGATGAGTATCCTGACCCACAGCGGCCAAGGAAGATGATCACAGCACAGGTACCCATCTACTACAAAACATTACCGAGTAATTGCAAGCAGTCCTTAAAAAGCATATTTTACATTCTCATTCTCATCAATTATTTATCTAGCTAACAGCCAAATTTGGCTGACACACAATATATATATTTTTCAAAATTAGAGACCTCCATGTATTATACTACAGATGCAAAACACAATGGCAGCATATTTGGAAAATTAAAGACAAGTTTAACAATATAAAAACATATTATACCATAGAAATGTATAATTTGTGTGTAGACACCCTTTTCAATTTGCACTAAGTACAAAAGAGCCAAACTGCTTTAACTGTCACAAATGCAAAGTGGTGACATAGTCACCACTAGCTTTAGACAAAACCAGAGCAAATTTTACTTGATTTTACCACAGATTCTATTATTAATTGAAGTACATCCATTTCATTAACACACATGTTAGTTGTTCAGTTAGTTATTCCGTAACTGAATGAGCCTGTAGCTAAATTCAGCAGTTATTGAGGAAAACAAAACAAAGCTAATGTAAATAGTTTTGAATGTATTTATGTATGTATGAATATGTAAATTAATGAATTAATTTAATTCAACTTAAATATTACTAGTAGTTGGTCAGACACTTAGCAAACACAGATACATTTAACAGAGTGCTGCAGGAATGATGTATTTTTGTAAGCTAACCCGGAAGTTCGTATCACCCTGGTTCCTTTTTCCATTGGCTTTTGAACTATTGCAGAAGCTTTGTCACAAGCAAAAGCTTGTAATATTTACATGTTGGAGTCAGAAAGATTATCTTCACAAATTAAAGTCATTTCTATAATTCTTGAAGCCTAAGTACAATCGCTGAATGTAAAAAGCTAATGTTAGGCTATAAATGCACTGCATGACTTCAGCGTCACCACTACTAAGCTTTTTTATGTCTTAGAATAAATTGTGAAAATGTCTTAAGCTTCTGTTAACTACAGACCTTATTTCTGGCATTTAACCAAAAA
The DNA here is from genome assembly GCF_046630095.1 of Trachinotus anak. Taxonomy (NCBI): domain Eukaryota; kingdom Metazoa; phylum Chordata; class Actinopteri; order Carangiformes; family Carangidae; genus Trachinotus; species Trachinotus anak. The sequence continues at coordinate 15,401,812 of NW_027273863.1, forward strand.
CCCATTAACTTCGGGACGAGGGAGCCAGAAGTGCAAAAATGCGAACTTATTTCCGGGTTTGAGGACTCATTCCTTTAATGTACTAGTTGTAATGGACAGGAAATGTGAAAATATTGCAGTATCTCCATATTGTAGGTTCGTAATGATTTATTTTGAAAGACTAGCCTAATCAGCCAGAGGAGGAATAAAATGAAGGCATTGGCCTTTGCTATGCAGTTTTTAGCCAACCTAAATAATTTAAACACCTTTTTCAGGTTTGCTGCTTCTTTAGATACTGCTCTTTGCCTTTGTAGGGGGCACAGTAGGATAATGTGATTCAGGAGTCACAGACATATTTCACATATAGACATAATTTCATTTTAGGTGGAGCCAGTGTTTGCCAGAAAACTGGTGTATTATTACCAGCAGAACAATGGCCATTACCTGCGGGGCTATGATCATGTCCAGGAGCAGAACACATCTCCAACAATTGACTATTCCTCCCAGAGACCTCTACAGCATATTCAAGAGTGACAAGCACACGCGCACACACACACACACACACACACACACACACACACACACACACACACACAAACGCTGGAGGGAATGAAGAGAAATGTAAACAGCTGACCGTTTACCACGTTTTGTGACTGCAGTGCTGTGTACTGTAAATGGTAGACACTGGCATGCTACTCAGGGGTAGAGAGGGGGAAGACCCTGTCGTTTTCACTTGCACACCTATGCGTCGTAGTCTTTGTGTCTAGGCCTTTAGAGTAATGTCTTTTTTTTTTTCACTAAAAGTATTATTGTGACAGTGTGAAGGATGCGGTTTGAGGGTGGGGGGGATGAGGGGAGCGGAGGGCGACTGAGACAGGAAGTACTAGCACAGGTGCACAGGAAGAGTGGCCCCTAAGACAAACACTGATACGCCAAAGTAATAAAACAGAGTATGAATGAATACTTTATGCATTTCCACTGGTAACAGCTGACAATGTCACTGTTGCACTCACATACTGAAGTGGCACTCAAGACAATTACGGACTCAACTCATTTGATAGAGCTCTTCCTGTGGTTCAAAACTTTTATCATCTACAGTACATGATGTGCCAATTAAAAAGTTATGCTTTGATGAGCAATTGAACAATGTCACTTCTAAGGCCTCACTTGTTTTCATTGCAAAAATAGATTAATTGTTAAAACAAAATAATACAAGATGAATGTGACAGAAATCACTGGTCTGGTGGTGTAGTAAAGGAAGCTGTTATCATAAATCGTTTCCCTCTTGGCTGCAGCGTTTATTGCAGGATGTGTTTACAAAAATCTGCTTCTACTGAGCTTGAACAGCTTTTAAAAACATCTGATTCCTTTAAATTACATCAAAGTAATTAAATAAAATTAGGAAAAGCAGTTCTCTAGATGGTAATCAAGATAAATGCACTATTTTGATTGCGGTGGATAAAGACTGAAGTCCTTATGTCGACTTTATAGACATGGCAAGTTACTGTATTGTATTATATTTTTAAGCTCACTTCAGGTATTTTTACAGCAATTGCAAGCCGTTCAGTGTTTGTTTACATATTGTAAATGGTTGTTAACATTAGAAATTAAACCTGTGAATTAAGCTATGAGTACAGACAGTTATGGAATCAGTAATCAAGACAATATATTGTGGGACTGTAGAGAAGTGAAAAGGCAAAGCATAGGATTGTGTGCAATGGTGAAAGCAAAAAAGGTTGGGGAGCAGTGGCGACATAATCAGAGAGCAGAGTGGGGCACAAGGCTTGTGTCACCAGAAGAGACTGGCTGAGATGGGTGGTTTTGACATGACTGGACTGTAGGAAGTTGACTGGAAAAATCACACTCATCCCGTAACTTGCGAGGAAACCGTACCTGTTCCTCTTGACCTGAAACCAACGGCCTCACAAATGGGAAGGAAAACTACCTTTGTGGTCTGTGTGCAGCTTCAGCCAGGGAAGAGCTCCCTGGTTCCCATGCCCAAGACATTGCACAGGTTCACTGGATGTAATGTCCACTAATATCTACTGCAAGAGCTCAACGAAATGTCTGTATATGGCACAAGACACAAAGACACAAAAGTCAGCAGTGGAATTTCTCATTACATTGAAGTCCTAAAGGCTGATGCAGCAGTAGGAGGGATAAAGGTTGTGTTATGTTTTTCTTCTGTGGTCCAGAGTTTCGATCTCTGCATTTACTTCCTTCACACTTAAACCACATCACTTTCACAATGGCTTCAAAAGTCTGACCAAAATCACAGGCGGGAATGTTTTTCTCTTTTTTTGTGTGTGTGAACCCCCCCCAACCCCCCCCCCCACCCCACCCCCCCCACCCCAAACGTCCAGTCAGTACCTCAGATTGTCTGTTGGGTGAAATTTGTGTTTCGCAGTACTTCACAATCAGACATTTGACTCAGTCAAAATCAAATCCTAATAGTGAAAACGATACCAGGTGAATATACAGTGTGCTGTTGTGGTAAACACAGTGTATATATATATATATATATGTGTGTCTGTGTGTGTGTGCGTGTAGAGAAGGGCCATGTGTGCATGTGTAGGTGGGTTCGTGTGTGTGTCACACAGTTGCAGTATTACTGTTATCAGAAATTGACATTTGTGGACTCGGGATAAAACATGTGACTCCCCCACCTACAACATCAGTGACTCAAACACAGACATGAACACACCCATTTCTTATTACAGTTACAGTAAAACATCCAGAGCAAGCTACAGAGGAAATCACAAAAAAGTGTGCATACTGAAAAAATATTGTTGTTAATTTTTTTTTTCAATAACAATAGCAATCAGTCATTGATTAATATAAAACTGCCACATGAATAAATGATTTATTTTGAAATAAAAGTATCAATCTTCTGTTACAAGTCTGCTGTGCTGGTTTGTCTTTGAGCTCCCCTGATTTGCAAAGGGTGGAAGAATGAGTGTCATAAGAAAAAGAACAAAAAAAAAAAGAAAAAAGAAAAAAGAAAAAGAAAAAAAAGAAAAACACATTCACACATTTGCCATGGTGTTTCCCCCTCTGCAGGAAGCCACATCATTTGTAGTCAGACTTCAGTTTATCCGCCTATGTGAGCCGTTACTCCAAGCGACATTGTCTGAGCCTTTTGCTTGAAGCTTTGGAGCAGACTGTTTAGTCAACTAATCGCCCAAACGTTGCCAAATAAGTTTTAGAGAGAAACGAAACCACCAGTAGCATCACTTTCTCCTAAAGAAAGTGCTTCTGTTGGTTCCATCTTGAATCAGTGTTGATGAATTGTGACTGATTGGGCTGGTAGTAACACATAATACTGAGTTTAAATCTTTATACTCAATGTTTCCCGCCTTAGAAAATAAGTATCCCTCACATGTGGATCACCTCATGTTTTAGGAGTTTCTCTGCAGTTGGAGCAACATTGACACTGATCACACTTACTGTACAGCTTCACCTTTTTCTGACATCATTTGTACTTTTACATTGAACGTCTCAGATGTTCATTTTGATATCATTCTGTTATTCAGCTTGTGAACTTAGAATACGGATTGTATCAAAAGCACAGTTGGTTTTGTTTTTTGTTTGGTTTGTTTATCTGTTCATTTAGGCCTATTGGGGATCGACGATTTGAGGCAAGAAAAAAAAAAATGGGGTTCATCACTTGGCAATGTTTCGCTGACATCTGCTGGTTAGCTGCAGCTAAACAAAAAGATTTTGTTGTGACATACAGAGGATGGATGTTCTCATACATCCATGATACAGAAACACGGGTTATCCACTGGGCCGATGGGGCTTTTTTTTTTTTTTTCAAAATAAATTGAGTTCATAATAATTGAATGAATTGTTGAGTGTGTGTTGAAATGCAAACCAATGTTTTTCTTTATTTGCAAATAAAAAAAAAAAATTATTATAATTACTTTGCTGGCTGGGTGTGTATTATGTTGATGACGTGTCAGGTCAGGTGGGCGACCGTGGGAATTTAGCGGCCAAACCGAACAGGTGAGGAGGACGCGCCTTGAAACATCATGGAAAACAAATGCTGGCGAAGTGGAGAAGCAAAGGGAGAGGCGAAAAACGGGAAAGGATATCTGAGAGACTTGCAATTCGGACGAACGCATCATCTCTCTCGACTTATTTCAGCAGCCGCCATGCTATCGTAAGCAAAGGGCCTCAAGAGGACGAAGGGGAGAGGAAAGCAGTGACTCGGTGTTGTGTCCAGCTGTCCCCCCGTCGATATGTGTTTCCGGGAGCATCGGCATGAAACAGAGGCGGAAGGCTACGACCCTGCGCCATCCACCTGTTCAGCTGCCCCACCTTCCTCTCCACCTGAGACCCACACCCAGAGCAGAGCAGAGCAGAGCAGAGCAGAGCAGAGGCGCGATAGCAGGTAGGTGAGCACGATGTGTCTATCACTTTTCACCTGTTTCAACCACACCTAGAGACTGAGGGGACTATTTTTTTTCATAAAAGGAAGTAAAGCTGAATAGTGAAGCTAAATCACAACCATAAAATATCCAAACGGCGTTTTTCTATGGCAGAAGAGTGATGGCAGGGCACTGGGATGAAGTTCAAAGAAATAATGACGTTATAATAATAATAATAATAATAATAATAATTTATTATTATTATTATTATTATTATTATTATTATTATTATTATTATTATTATTATTATCAGACTACTCGCATAATAAGGTCTGCCTGTCTGTAGTTAGGCTGTGCTATGCAATAGTATATTATTAACCACTTGGTTTTAGTCGTAAACTCTGTGTCTATTACCATTTCGCTGAGCCATAACTGGCAACTGCATCTTTTAACATTTTATCACGATCAACATAATGACTATTGCATTTTGTAGCTGGTCTCCATGTACCCAAAGATGGTTGTGGTCAGTATGGCTGGCTGTGTTTTGCTGCTTCGTGTTGCTGGCATGGGTTTTATTGTTGCTGTATCATTGTACCGATGTTTCACTGTTTCCTGTTGGCTCTGCATGGCTTGTGTTCTGTCTTGAGACCAATGGATGTGAGAAAATGCAAATGATGAATGTGTGATAAATTAGGTTTAAAAGCTATCATAACAGTATTAGTAGTGAAATGAAAAATAGAAAAAAATAGATTAAAAACACAAGACAAAATAAAAATGCAGACTAAAAAATACAATAAAATACACTGAAGACCCTTAATAATAAAACAGAGGTAGCCTGTGAATAAAAGCTAGACTAAAATAAACTAGTTTAAAGAGATTAAAAAGACAAAACAAAACATGGACGAAATCGATAAGAGAGAGATGAAAAAATGATATAGTATGATACCATTCTGCTTCACACTACAGGCAAATGCATTGATATAGTTGCCGCTGGTCCGGGAAAGTATTGTTGCAATCATGTGGTGTAAATCCTGTATGATCGAATATATCTACAGGCGCTGATATTGTCCTTCAGGTTGTGATCTTAGGCTGTAGCCTGTGGTGTAAATCCTGTATAAGCTACAGGTGTTTCCAACAGATCACAGCTTCTGCTGAGATCTCGTAATTCAAAACCTTGACTGCACAAGTGTGGAGAGCAGAGCAGGGGCGGCCAAGATATTGTGCACAGGGGCCTCAGCATTCTCCCATCCGGCTCTGAAGAATAAAAACTGCTTCATAAAATGATGTTTATTTTTTTTAAAGGGTATTTATCTGTGCTTGTTTTGCTGTTAAATACTGGGTAGCTTTATCTCTTCAACTGAAGGTAAAATCACTCTTGGATGGAAGGTGCTCAGAGATCAGAGAAAGATGAAATGTTGGGTGAGGGGTTGTGACTTGAGTTTGTATTGTTTTATAGTGTCACAAGCCAAATGCTGGAAACAATGGCATAGAGTGCAGGGGTCTTCCCCTCTTCCCCCACGGTTAGGGTAGAAGTCAGGCTTAAGGTTATTCTCCAGATAACAAAATACTGGTGATTGTTCTGGGTTGTCATATATGGTTCTAGGTGTTGTATCCACAGTACAGTGGGTGGTCATAGCAGCTTAAAAGAACATGACAAATTGCAGACATATGATACTCTATGCCAGACTTGAGCTGGCATATGGTGTCAGTCAGAGAGAACAGTAAAACTGACACACACACACACACAAAAAAATAAAAATACTCCCCCCTGCTGGCATGAATGGGGAGCACTTCTGGACTTTTTCTACACATTTTAAATCTGACAAAAAAAAAAAAGTAGCTAGAAATTGCAATCACAACTCAATGTGCAAATTCTGATGAACACCATAGATTCCCTTACTATTCAAAGATAAAAAAAAAACTTCTGCCTGAGAATATACCTGTGGTAATTTTACACTGGACTCTGAGTCGGTGACCCTGCTGTGTTTAGGGTCAGGGATTACTGAGACCCCTGCCCAGCATTTGATGACAGTGCTGTTTAACCCTTGTCGCCAAGGGCTGATCGTGCTTGTTGACCCCCTGGTTAGGAAGGTGTTGACCTCATTTTCCTTTTTACACGTTCTGACATCGTGACTCCATCAATCATCATCCACCGGCCCACTGATGCTGATGAAGCTGTCGGTGATGGCAGCAAATAATGTCAAGACTTTTGTAATGGCAGAAGACAGAACATTAAAACTGACCTGTGTAGGTGAGATGTAGTGTATACACATATAAATACTGTCTTTGCATAATTTGTTTTTAAAAAAAAAATATTTTATACATTTTTATTATAACCTATTAATATAGTTAGATTGGTGTGACCAACAGGAGGCATGAGAATTGCTCCCCATTGGCAGTAAATAAAGTTTTTATCATCACAATTAATCAGCTTGAATTGTGTTCAGATGTCTGTGTTTATCTAAGACTCCTCAGATAACAATGTACTTGACCCAATACATTACGATGGCAGGAAAGCAAAAACAGTTGTCGGATGAGGAGCAGCAGAGTAATGGAAAACAATCAGATGACTTCGGGGACGAGTGTAAACAGATAAGGGTTGATAAGCAGAACAATATGGTGCGCTACCTGGCACTAATGCAAGGGCTTGGCTGTCTGTTTAGTTTGAGTGGCTACTGGCAAAGAGAGAGGGGAAAGTAGGAAATGCTGATTTGTTTATTTTTTTTAAAGCCATAAACTAGATTCCCTCTAGAGATACATTACACACCAAGAACACAATTTTCAAGTTTAAACCGTTGAAGTCACTGTGTATGGATGTAGGTGCAGTAAGATAAATGGCCAGCAGAGAGTGATGTGTCATTAGTTGGTTGCGAAAGAGAAAATGTGAACGGATCTGCAGTAATCAGAGCATTCACAAACTGTTTGATCACTCCTAATGGCCCAGGGCATGATTCCCTGTAACACCCCTGCCTCAAAGACAAACATACATCCACACATGTGGGAGTGTGCGCACAAACACGCACAAACGCATACGTACAAGTCATTTTAGTTCCTTAATTAATTTGGATTCTTGAACACTATCACATTGTACTTTTTTTTTTATTTCCAGTAAACCATTTCCTGTAAAAAGTAAAAGACTGGGGTTCCACTTGTTTCATTTTTCCATCCCTCTAAACACAGATACTACTTTTTTGTCTTTTTGTGTGTCAAGTGACACGCAGAAGCGGCGCTGACAGAGAGACGGAGGTGGTCGGAGTGACAGCTCTTGGGTCGTGTTGCGTGAGAGTGACTCGGGCTGTTCTCAGACTCTGTGTGGTCTGGGTGTGTGGTCTCCAGCTGACGGGCAGGGAGGAGGACGGGAGAGCCCTGTGAGAGTGTGTGTGTGTGTGTGTGTGTGTGTGTGTGTGTGTGTGTGTGTGTGTGTGTGTGTGTGTGTGTGTGTGTGTGTGTGTGTGTGTGTGTGTGTGTGTGTGTTCAAGTGTTTACTTTATCCAGAGTCAGGTCCAGGCTCTCTGTAGCCATGGCTTGACTAGAAAGCTCTGCCTTCCGCCACTCAGCAGCCCCGGTCTGAAAGATAAACACACATTGCCACCACTCTGACATGGCTCATCTAAGGATAATTTTTATCCATGTATACACTTATGGGACCTGAGAGACCTTTTAGGTTAGAGGGTCTGGTGTGTAATGTCTGAAACTATAGCCTTGTATAGAGTAATCGTTATAGTGCTTCTCTTAACAGCACTGGGTTAGAAATTGACAGAACTCCTTAACCGAACCTGAACATTTTGGACTGAAGTTGCGTACTTGCGTTTGTGACATATGTCATTTTTGTACTAATTTACATATATTTAAAGATTTTTATATTGAATTTTTATCTTTTCCAATTCACACTTGTCTTTCAGCACAGCCTTGGCAGCAGGCCACATTGCATTTCACTAAACCTATTATGTATATATTTGATAAATAAACCTTTGAATCTTGAACCTTTGACTTTTTTTTTTCATTCATGCTCTTCCTTTACATTTTAGACATGCATAAATGTTGTCTGCATGACTCAACGCTATGAATGGTGTCATTTTTCATTGTATTTGAAATTTTTGCCCCATATTGAACGAATCTGGGTTTTATGATTTGGTTATCTTCTCTTCTTCTTTTTTCTGAATATTTTGCCAAGCATTTTATGTGTATATTTATGAAAAAAATCGAATCTGCTATTTAGAAGTTTACATTTATTTTTTTGTGCTGTCTTATTCTTTTTCATTTAATCTGCAGATGGACCCAATTAAAGTAATAAGGCCAACACAGGAAATGTAAGGGTTGTACCTCAAGATCGTTAAGTGCACATTCACATTGAAGATGAGACCTCATACAACCTCCATACTCTTCTCTCATGCGCGCGCGCACACACACACACACACACACACACACACACACACACACACACACACACACACACACACACACACACACACACACACACACACACAAACACAAACATGTTCAGCAATTGGGCTAGTCTACACTCCTCTCCCACTCCCACAGCGATCTCAGGGGAAGGCTATGTAATGCAGCACTGCTGAGAACGCGCCATGAAAATATAAATACAACCTCGCCGCATTTCAACCATGTAAATAAACAGGGCCACCCAAATTTCCAATTAGAGCTGGTGTGGAAGGCAGGAAATGGGGTAGACGAGGAGACCACACCCCCTACTCTATCCTCCACTCCTGAAAAGCGTCCAGATCCAGGTCCAGGTTAGGGATATGGGACAGCAGCAGTGGAGACACAGTGGAGAGCAGCACCCCAGCTTAGGCTGTTTTGCACATCCCCCTCCAGCTCCACTGCGCTCCTCCTCCTGTTACCACTCATGGATGCGACTCACACAAACTTGCACAAAAATTCAGATATGGGCATGGAATGACTACATGGGATTTGATACTTATACCTATGAAATCACTGTAATCTTAAAAAGATTTTTTTGGTCCATAAACATTTCATTTGCTTCATTTCGATAGACCGAGCCTTCCACCAGCTTGCCTTATCAGCCCCATCAAAGTTATGAGGCGATTCCTATCTGGCTGAAATGAGGCATTCTCGCTGTATTCCACGTCTTCTTGGAACAGCGAGGCATCGTTGTTATGCCGCTAAGCCCGAGACCACCCAGGAACTGGGGTCCAGTTGTGCAAGGCAAAGGCAGGGTCTTAGTTGTGATAAGAAAGACAAGTCTTCTCTAAGGAGAGATGGTGCTTTGATAGTGTAACGAGGTTTGCCCGATAGCTTCCGGATCAAAGCCTGATAAACTCTCCTGGCACTCAGAGTCGCACTAGGTTGAGTTCCTGTGCCTGTTGGTCACTGCTTCAGCTGTGGTCAGTCAGCAAACATCATGGGGCCTATTAGTTAACATAAACACACAACTTAGCATAATTACCCCAGAGAGTCAAAGAGCTGTGTCATGAAAGTCACTTTCACTCCAGATATGGCTGTGAGGCACATCACCACATTTCTTAATGACTATAATTCACCCGGAAAGGGCAGTGCTCATTTAGATAAAGCCTAAGTGAAGGGCCTGAGGTCATGGTTTATTCTCACTGTGTATGTATTTATATTATGAATAGTTAGACAACCTTGACTCTTGAGTTGTACTTGCACGGCTTGAGACTTAACTGTGTCCTGTCGACGATAGAATATGATCTGACCTCCGTGACTGTCGTTCAGCAAACGACAAACTGAACCGACTGCTGAGTAGTGACTAAAATGGAGTTCATGTGCTGTTGCTATAGTTACTATCACTCAGTGCGACCTGAAATGTTCCAGTGCAAAAACTCATAACACTGGTCCTTCTACCCCCTCAGTCACGGCTTGCCGGCAGGACCGCACAAATATGAGCCAGCCGAGTGGGTTCAAAACCATAGCGCCCAGTGAGTCCAGTTTTCCACTGTAAGCAGTAGGCGAAAGACAACAGGAATCTAGTCTATTTATCAGGATAATGTATAGTGTTGTTTTTTTTGGTTTCATCAGAAAATCTAATCACTCATGCTCTTTGTCATCTGCTCAGATCTGCAGAATTTTATCACAGAATGATCCAAGGAAGAAAAACTACTAAAATTAAAATATGTTGGTGTTGTATTTACTGTTGTACTGTCCAGTCTGTACAGATGAAAGTGGAAAAAGAAGTAGAGTTCAATGTGCCACTTTTATTTCATGTGTTGTTCAACAAAAATTCATTAATTAATCCTCTGTTTGCTGATTAATGTGAAGAGCGACACAGTCCATATGTGGTCCTGATGGGTTTTGGTGGGCCGGTTCTAGTGCGGGCCCAATTTTTTATTTTTATTTTTATTTTTTTAAATTTTTTTTTTATTCCCACTCCATCCAATATTAAGAATTACTAAGAAATACAGACACTAATTCGGGTTATGAGGAGCAGAAACGGGACCGCAGCATCTATCCATATCTAATTATAAAGCAGGAATCTCTTCTGTCTGTGTGATGATAGTGAATGTATGTGTGTATGATAAAAACACAGTACAGACATAACATTCTGATCTTGGGATGGTTTACATTCACGGCTAAAATAGTTTTATGGGGCGGTGGTGAAAAACATTACTCTGGAGCTCTGTCTAGGATGGCACCAGTGATGATACCCCTGAAACTCTGTCTTTGGAGCAAATCCTCCTCCGTCCATCATTCATTGTTCAGTGTTTATGTTTGATTGGTCTCTGACTGCAGTGTCTCTTCCCTCAACAGCCACACAGGAAACAGACAGTATAAACACAGGGCTCAGGAGATCGTCTCTTGCCTTGACTCTGAGCTGAAGGACCTCAGTGTAAACAGAGACTCATTTTGAGAGCATTTCCAAAACTATCGGCCATCTCTCGAGTAGAATTTTGACCAGCCTCTCTTGAGATTAAAAGTTTCGGGAATATTTGTTCCATGCGTGTTAGTGGCTCTGCGAGGCTGACACTGCAGTCTCTAGAGCCATATGCCTAGCATAGCTAAATTGGAGGAAGATGTTCACATCAGAAGTTAGACATGGAGATAATTATGAATCAGAAAACTATGTATCATCTCTGAATGCACAAAAACCACAAGTCCAAGCTTTCTTCAGTCATGGAAAATTTACAGTCTGTGATATGCAGTCCATTGGGCCTCTCGCTTATGTTCGTTTCAGGATCCAGACTGCTGGACCAAATTCAGAATATGGGAAAACACAATAAGGCAGCATTAATTCTTAAGTGCACCACTGCAGTTACACTCTTCAAGGTGTAAAAACGAAAAGGACACACTGCAAACTTTACATCAATATTGACCTTCCATTAAATGGGACTTAAAGCTTTCTGTCCTGCTTAAATGTTAAGTCTTCTGCAAGCCCTCTGGGGAATGTATTTCTAACAGCAGCATGGTTTTAACAACCTCGGTTAGAACAACACGCTGAAGACGGGTAGAGCAGGGAAACACCTCGGTATTGGATTAAATGGCCTGGAGAACATCAGTGGGAACAACATCAAGGTGTATTTTCCTAGAGAATATTCATTTGCTGTGTGATAATAAAGATTAGCGACAAGCTGGTCTGTCAATAGAATATGAATGGACCTCTTGTGTGCTACAGTTTGAATAGTGTTTGAGGAGTTGTGACTTTGCCTCATGCAATAAGTTATCTAGTCTAGACACTCAAAGCAGAATTTTTGAGATTTAAAAAATATGCAGTGTACTTGTAATTGTGTTGTGACCATAGAAGGCAATACTATGGTGTAATGTAATTCCACTTAGTGTAAGTTTATAAATTCTATTGCTCACAATTTGAGGCTGTAACATGCCAATATGACTGTAAATGCTACTTTAATCATTTTTATTTGCTATGTTCTTTTGGCATATCCAGAATAAATGTCAGGTAATTAATGGTATATTTCCTCAATTCATTACAAGACAATAATTTACAGAACACATTTTTGAAAACATTTTGCTATTATATATTATTATTTTCAACACAATTTGATGTGTTTTTTGATGTGATTTTTTTTTTTTTTTGTTGATAAGTTAACATACATGAATAAAAAATGCACCACACTTAACAGAATATTTCCATGTGATTCAACACCATTCACACTAAATTTCTAGGGAGCCCAAGTTTCATTTTAAAAGGGAGAGAATTCATTTCAATTGTAATACTGCAGTGCTGCAACTTCCTCAAGCGTGGAGGCCCAAATAAGCCTGAATGTTTAAATGAGAATATAAATCCATAGCAGCCACGACACACACTCCCATCAATTATTGTCAAACCTTATCTTAATACTTTCCCACTATATTTATTTGTGAGACAGAGTCCATGAAAGCCGCCTTTTTTCTTCCCCCTATAACTAAAGGAAATCGGCTGGAACCTGATCACTGTGTGGCTTGCAACATCATTTATATTTCTACACATAATCTGTAATATTTAGGAAAAGGACAGCAGGTCTGATTTTTTTTTTTTTTTTTTTTCCAGTCTGTGTATTATTTTGCTTATAGGTGTATTATTATAAAACACATAAACAAATAATAAAAAACAGAGCTAACTCCCAAAGAACATATATATATGCACAAACCACATTTTCTACACTTTGACAAATACAAATCATCAAGCATTTCCTGCATTATATGTTCAAGAAAGATGCCCTGGGCTGTCATGTCTCCTCTGCCCAGCAGAGGGCATGGTTGAACGCACTCCTCTGAGCATTTTCAAATGACATTTGGCACACAACATGCTAATGTCAATAGTTCACTGAAAAGGTGTGAGACTTCCATGTACTGTGCTCTGCTGGCATTCAGAGAATTACTTGAACTTCTCTCTTACAGAAGGAAGGGAGTTCTGTAGTGGGTCTTTTTCTAGGTAGGGTAATTTTTTTTTTTTTTTTTTTTTATAGAATAGCACAAGTTTGATAAATATAGCCTACACAATAAATAACATTGTTCACAAAATATAGGATGTCTATTCTACGTATACAAATGGAACCAAAAGAACACATGAATTTTATCGTTCAAGCAGTTGATTTGTATCAGCTGCCCTCTGCACACCTTACCCTCCCACTTAATGTTCTTTGGGTTACGTGTGTGTGCGCGTGTGCGTGTGTGTGTGTGTGTGTGTGTGTGCGTGCATGCCATGGCATTTCAGTTTGGACAGTATCAGACCTTTGATCCTCCCACTGTGTGCCTTGTCTTGCTTTGGCGCAAACAATACTTATCAGGTCACAAATAACCACTCCTTCCATTAGCACTTTCAATTCAGTTCAGTTTTATTGAATTTATATAGTGACAAATTCAAATTCTCAAGGCACTTTGAAAAGTAATGTTAAGACCTTACAATATTGCAGAGAGAAAACCCAACAGTTACAGCTGTCACAGACTGGACACTCAGACGTGACCCTGCACTTGTGCAATGTTTCTCTATTATCCACGTTTCTCCCAAACTCATCTCCACAACATTTCCTCAAGTCCTTTTTACAGTGACCAATAGCTAAAGTCTCTTTATAAAATCTGAGACTGAAAAACAAACATATTCCTGCCAGTGGTTTAAAAAAAAAAAAAAATTGCAGTTCATCAGTGGAAAGAAAAATCACAGAACCGATCATGAGAAAGAATATTATATTAACATAACTCGAGCTGTATACTTTGTTTGCTGCTCTGACTATAAATCATTCACTTTGTAGCTTTTATCCTTGTGACGGTATCGGTCATCAACACCTCCGCATTTGCAGAATACTTTTCAGCAGGGGTCTGGATAATGTACGAGGCGATGAGTACAAGTATGTTTTCTTCTGAAACATATTCTTAGATTAACGGGATGACTCAGTGTTTTCCTTCACCTTGCCTGTCTCCACTCTTGCCTGTGTGCATCTTTCTCTTCATTATCTCTCCAGCAGAAACAACGACACAATATTTTTCTTGTTATGCTAACTAATATATTGTCTTTGGACTCGGTTATCCTTCACAGTAAGGCTGGAAAGCTTTAACGGGTTTAACCTGACACGACATTTTTCAGGAGGCTACACGCATTTGTCGAGTGACTGTTAACCTGGCCTTGTATAAGCCACATTCACTCGATGCAGATGAAATAATAAAGGACAGATAAAGGCTGGCTCAGCATGGTTTGATGAAGCACCAAACAAAAATCAACAAAATGTGCACAGAAACATTATTATAACTTTGAGATATTGTATTCTCTGTTTTTGTAAAGAGATGCTGCTGTCGAATGTGTAGATGTCATTTTTTTTTGTGTATTATTGGAATCAAGACGGTTATTTGATAACCTGGCCAAAAAAAAGTCTCTGCAACTAGGGGAGAGTGAGAATATTTTTTTTTTTTTAATAATTTGGGTGAACCGATCCCTTAATGCCTTTGGCCGACTCTGGCTAATTTTTAAATTAAAAAAATATTAAGCCAACTATATAGCCAAACTATACAGTTCATGAATGCAAGTTGGATCCAACATGTTCCTTTCAGTACTTACTGTAAACATTATGTCCTGAAAATGCTTTCCTGAAAAAGTATATTTTTAAAGCTAGCGAGCTTTTTAAAAATATGATTATATGACCATAACAAAATGAGCAGTAAAAGCATAATTGTGCATTAAGTAAATACAGTGATTAATCTAATATTATGAATTGCTACTGTGCATTTCCAACCAATCCTAAATCCTTATCTAACATTGTTCATAAAAAGTTCATACTTTTTTTTTTGTTTTTTTTAAATCTAAACATCAATACTACAATGGTTGAGAAAGCTGCACCCTCCAAGATAAATATGCCAATAATTGGTAATTAATTGATCACTCGACTAAGAGCATAGTATCGACATTATGTAAATGGTGCTGTAAATGTGTGAACAACCCACACCCTCATTACAAATAGAAGCTGTGGTAATCAAACTTCATTTTTATTCAAACCAAAAAACCGAATTTTTTTCCTTCTTCATTTGCAGGGAAACACTGCTGCTGATTTCACTCTATCAGGCTAAATTCTGTGATTGATAACCCAGTTAACAGTTTCTTCCGAGGCCTCCGTTTGATTGCTGACTGTAGTTTTCGCTCGTGTTTTTTCTCATTGTCTGGCAATAATACATGCATTTCTCCACTGATATCTGGTCCAAAAACTTAAGAATGTAACTGTGAAGCCTGATTTCTATCTCTGATGCCATATTCAGAGATATTTATCCCTTATGCTTTGAGCTGAGAAAATCTCAGAAGAAGAAAAAAGAGGAAAATCTAACGAAAAAGCATTGGATTTGGTTTACATGTTTTTTAATTTAATTTACTATTTTCCATTTTTAACCAGCTTTACAGTCTCCGTGCACCTTCTCTCCTCTCACCCTCTCTTCCTGCCTCTGTCTCTCTTCATTCTCTCTCCACTACATTTTCTAACTTGATAAAATAAACAGCCGCTTGCTTGCAACAGAATGATTAATTGCTGATTATTAATCATTATTGGTCAATCATGTAGCTAATTCAGCCAAGTGAGGACAATGAAGGAGCCTGGATCATATGAATCACATTATCAAATGCATTGTGCAACAAGTAGGAGTGTCACTTTTGCACTGACCGCTTTGATATGATTATAGCGATAATTTAAAGTTCATTAAGATGACATTGTAATGTGGGCATTATTACTCAGCACAACCTAGCTTATGACATTTTAATTGAAAAGAAAATAAAGATACTTTACTTTCATATCTGAAAGATATGAAATATATATATATATATATATATATATATATATATATATATATATATATATATATATATATATATATATATAATTTAATATATATTATATAATTTAATATATATAATTTTTTTTTTTTTTTTTTTTTATCTGGTGAGTTCCTCATCTGAGAGTGAGGCGCTTTGTATCTGTCACTTCAACTCTAGAGGGCCCTGTAGTCAGAGGTGGAGACCACTGCTGTGCCTCTATAGCGTGACTGGGCAGAACACAGCTGTCAAGAGGTGTGGACAGGCCTCTCTGCTGCTCTCAGCTGTGAAAACAGTTAAAAAAGGGCCCTTAACCTCACACACACACACACACACACACACACACACACACACACACACACACACACACACACACACACACACACACACACACACACACACACACACACACACTCACTCACTGACACCCACATAAACAAATGCAGACACATAAAGGTTTATTGCTACGTTATACCTTGTGACTTTTATCCGTTGCTATATAAAGAAGTATTTTTGCATCAACAAATTAAGAAACAATGCGAGACATTGCTCGACTCTATACTGTATGTTATGTGCTTTCTAATCTTAAGGTTTTTACTGACAGAGGATCATCTCCAGTCTTTAAGGGAGTGAATGACATGTTTTACATCATCACTAGAGTCTAACCAGGACAAATACCTCATTAAAGTTGAATCATATCTGTCATAAAGGGAATATTGTTTCACCATCCATTGTTCCACACAGTAAAATGACTCCTCCTCCATTAATCACCACTATCAAATGAATACGCTTAAAGTTTAACCAAGGCGCGGCCTAAGTGAAGTCATTTAAACATATTAGGACGGCAGCCTTATGTACAGAGAGGGGAGGGAAAGAGAAGAGGAAAAAACAATCATATCATGTGCCATTAACCGGTGATCTTATCTCTGGTGTTCTGAGAAATCTTGTAGAGTAAGAGTAATCACCTGAGCTTGACAAGCTATTGTCCTGACATGCTCATACATGTTGCTCATCTAGGCCATCTTTATACACAATAGAAAAAATGTGAGCTTCAGGGATTCAAAATAAATACAGCAAATTTATATCATTGTATTCACATTTTTTTTCAAGCAGGTTAAATCAGTTTTAATTGATTATTTGGCCACTTGGGGTAGCAAAATAAACTGTGAACACAACACTGGCATATTATCACCATATAAAGATCTTATGTTGAATGTGTTGGCGAACAGTTGCCTTACACATCCAACAAACAGAATCGGTAAATATGTGATGTAAATCCAAATCCCTTTAGATCTGTTTTGGTCTCCATCAACTCCTCCTTTTGCTCCTAAAGGCTCCACTATGTTCACCAGCTAGTCGCTAACTGATTGCTGTTTGGTGTATACTTAACTCTTTAGCTGAAAATGGCGAGAGAGAACTGAAACGATAGAGTTGGGAGCCGTAAAAAACCGAGGCAATGAAGTGAAGATGATAATTATCTGTGGGTTCATCACTATGAGCAACCCCTTTCACATTACATACAGCTATTAAATTCTCTGTTCATAAAAGTATTGACAACTGCAGCTTTAAATGAAGATAAACTTGTATACTGTACGATTTATAAAAAAAAAAAAAAAAAAGTCATAAGTGAAAAAGCACAGACTTTGTACACTATACAAAAAACTTTTTTTCTCAGCATGATTTCTTAGCAGGTACAGCAGAGTCCATTTTTCCCTAAGATGGATCAGAGATGTTTTCCTCTTAGTTTTATTTAATCTGCCTCTCCGTTCTCATTTTTGAAAGGCAACCAAAGCATAGAATCTTTGTCTTTTAGTAGATAGGGATTTTGTGTGGATAACCCTATGTGGTATATCTGAGCCATATAGTGGACTAGAGGTCAGTGGTCCATGAATTCAGGTGGGCCATACGTCTCTATCTGGACCTGGCGCGACATTCCTGTATCAGGAAAGCTCGGCATGTGAGCCCCAGGCAGAACCAGACACAGGTTTGTTTATGCCCTTAAGCCCACATCGCGTGCCAGACAGGAGTCGCCCACGTCAACACCAATCCTGAAGTATAGAATTCCCTTGCATGGAGACATTAGTCATTACTGTTTACTATTGACAATGTTTGTGTCATTACTTTGTGTCTTACTCATCAGGCTTATTAAGTAAGCTTTAAAATCCCCAGAAGAATAACACTGAGGCATCTCAGGACTGTTTGTATATGTGTGCCTCACTGCTTCTCCACAGATTGTTTAGATATGGGCCTCACCCCAACTGACAGCTCTCATTCAAGTAATGCTGCTTTTATTGTGAAACTATTCCACTGTCACCACTGAAAGCATGTCTGTGTCCAGGTGTTAGACAGGCTTTGTTCTCGTAACTGACTTCAAAGATCCAAAGTGTGCACACAAAGAACGTTATTTCACTTTTTCTCAGCTTGTACAAGAAGGTAAAACCTGCAACAATGACACAGCAAATATAGCTTTGCATGCTACAAGGGTGCGTTTAATGCCGTCAGACTTTGCCAAAATCATAATGAGGTGTTCATAACTACCGTTAAGTTAATGTCTTTTCAGTTCAACTAAGAGCTGTTGCTAAGCAGCACGTGTTTAACTGTGTATGTACTCAACCCAGGTTGAAAACAGTAATAAAATATCATTCGCTGCTCAGGCACAGCAGTGATTAAAGTTTCCAAAGAGCCGTGATTACATAGACAGCAATGCTGTACAATTACAGGCATCATGTTTATGGGAAGAAAAAGAATCCGACTTGCTGTATACGGTAAATTTTTTGCCTATATTCAAAGACGAGTGTCACCTTTTGCAAATACATCTAAGGTATAAAACACTAGTCGATGTACTTATTTTTACTGCAGCATTGAGCTGCAGTGTGTCTGTATTATTTTATTTTTATTTATTTTTGAACAGAAGCCTGTTTATTTACAACTTAAGTCTCATTGTCATAGTTGTGGACATCATATCACCATGAACACAATGTCTTTATTCCAGTACAATTTCAAGGGCCAATGAGCACAATCAGTCAGATGATAAGAACCACTTTGTTTGGTAAATAAAACTGAAAGAGAGCACACCCAAAGGGTCAGTAAAAACCCTTGCACAAAAAAATGTGTGCATGCAAAACTGCCATATCAGTAAATATTGATGAACAGACACTTTGGGTTGTAATTATGTTGTTCACCTTCATTTCTCTGGTTAACATGGAGGTGTCTTTAATAACTGTTTTGTCATCTGGCTGCTTGTGTTTCTTTCCCTGTTTGACTTCTCTTTAGCAACGTTGAAATGTTCAGATTTCTGGGTGATTTCACCCATTTGTGCTGTCCCTGCTAATTTGCCTTAAACAGCCCATGTGCCAACTGTACAGATGTTAGCTATGAGTGAGCTAGCTACCAACTGTGTGTGGTCGAGTTTGTCTCAGTTCGTCCATCCACTCAGCCACTTAGTGATCTTGGAACTCGTCATTAACTCTGGTACTTTCTGCCACTTCCCTCCGCTCTTTTCCTTTTTCCACTTGTCTTTTTATAGAGCAGACTCATAATGTCTCAGGATGAGTGCAAATTTTTTCCCTCAAGCTGAGCCATCTTCAACTTAAGTGGTCTGTTTCTTCAGCCCCGGGTGAATTTGACCCCCCCCCCCCCCCCCCGTGTTTTCCATTGACTTGTGCCACCTCTTAATTTTGCTTTCTGTTGGAACACAGTCAGAAATTACAACAATTACAATTAACAATGTTATTGTTTTTATTTTTATTATATTTTATGCCCATCTTGGAGCTTACTGGATCTGAATTTGTTTTATGATCTGCTCATTTTGCAGTTTATTGCCTTGTGTCAAGCACTTTGTAACATGGGTTTACAAAAGTGCTATATAAATAGAAATTATTATTATTATCATTATTATTATTGCTATTATTATCATTAGCCTATTATTATTATTATTATTGTTGTTGTCATTACAGCTGAAAAAGTAAAGTGACATTATCCTTTTAAAGACGTCTTACCTGCTCGCTTTAGTCATGCAGCTGACATGTGACCTAAGAACTTTTTAAAAGCTCTCTTAAGACATGTGATGCTTGTTTTCCTCGGGATGCTGGCGCTGTGTTGTACCGTCACAATAATGGTTAAAGTGGCACAACAGAAGTAATAATGTGCAGCCAGACAATGCTACCTGTTGTTATGTGATAGCAGCTAAAAACAGCTTCTATTCATCGCCATGCATTTTCAGTGCTCTTATTATTCCACTGTCTTTGTTCTCTTCTCCTCTTGTGTCTCAGAACAACAGCCTTCCCCATTATACCTGACTCGTTTGCTTACTAAGGGAAGCCGCAGAGGATTTATAAAAATGTTTTTCTAAAGCTGACCTTATGTGTCATGGTGAGTCATACTTTGTTTATGGTTTTCTGAATGGACATTCCAGCCTTCCTATGCTCAGGTTTTGCTTGCTTTGCTTTCCCATTTTGATCTTTCACCGCTATAAAATCTCATCTCCTGAATCGCACTTGTTTATAATGTCATAATACTTACATAACCTTATACATTTTTTGCAGAGCCTGAAGATTTTCACTCACAGTTTGCACCTGTGTTGTGAGGAATTCCAGCTATTCCACATGTCTGACTGTCTAGCTCTCTTGTAACTTGATAGACTGTGTTAATTGTTGGTTCTCTCAAGTGTTTTGTACTGTTGTGGACATTTGATCTTTTAATTGCTATTTTTTTTTTCCAAATCATTTTTGGAATGTGCTGTTCGACCTACCTACGATGAGAGATTATATACAATTTATTCACCACCTGTAAACAGAAAGGCAAAAAGAAAGCAGACAAAATGCCAGTCTCCAATGACTCTGTCTACAGTTACAATGTGATTGTGTTGTGGCCCTTTCCTTGACTATTTTTGTGCCCTTTTGCCTCATTGTTTGTTGTTTTGTTGGTAGTGGTTGTTTGATGCTGCATGAGGATCAGATTACAAAGACTTTGTTTTGATCTCGCTCCACAACACAGCGGGCTTGGAATGACAAGAGGTCAGTGGACGGGAAGTGCTTTCATCGTGCCTGACTCTTTGACTCCGGCCCTCCATTGTGTTTATGGGCTAAGTTCACGCTTCTTGATGGAGTTCCCAGATTAGGTACCAGGCAATGTATCACTTTGAAGGACATCTTTACTTGTTGCTGTTCACAAGAACTAAGTCATGGATGTTGATAATGAATGTAGTGACATAGACATAAATATACAAAACTGCAGTGTAAAAGACAGTTGCTGATTTATAGGAGAAGATCATTTAGGGACTATAAATCTTACTCAACTGGTTATATGAAGTTTTGCAAAAAAACCAAAAAAAACCTGGGCAAAGACGAGGCTATTACGTTGAAAATTGGGCATCACAAAGGTGGGATTTCCTTTCTTCTCCCTCGGGCCTGTTTGTATGCTCTTCTTCTCTGATGTCACTGTCTGGGTTAGACAGACCCCCAAAAGGATTGACATCCACGTCCTTCAAAGGGACTGAAATAGAAATTACAATTCACCCAAGCTCTCCATCGACCTCATCATAACCCACCTTCCCTCCACAGACCTGACAAACACTGGGTGTAGTAAAGAAAACATCCTTTCACAAGTTGTCCCACTGCCAGTTTCCTGAGAAAAGGTAGCATGCCCAGTCTCTTGCACAGTGTCTCAGAACCTGAACTTCCCCGTTTAGCAACTACAGCTGGTGAGTCATCATAGTGGGCTGTGATTCTCACCAAAGATTATAAACCTAGAATAAACCTTTGGTGTATAAAACAGACCAAACAATATTGTTTCTCAGCTTTTTTTTTTATAGCATAAGGTTGCTTTGACAAAACAGATTTACTTTGCCAAGATTCTAGTGTTAAGCAGAGGAGTTTAGTCTCTCAGTGAGGTGACTGTATGTTTGAATGCTTTTTGGGTTTAGTCATCATGTGTATGTGCTTTCCTTCATTTGTCTGCTAAATGCCTTTCGAAGGCATGGTCATACCAGAAATAGGCACAACCAAATTCATCAGTGTGTCTTTGCAGAATAGGTGGGGGCATAGTGATTACTTGCAGGGCCTGTTGGTGAGCTACTGTAGCTGGTGTGCAGACACTAGTCAGCTGGGAACATGACAGCCAGTCAGTGACAATAGGCTACATATCTTTGTACAATGATACAAAGAATTGTTAGCTCGCAGATAGCTAGCTAGCTAGCTAGATAGCTTGGAGAGCTGTTCCTTAACGAGCTAATAGATATTTGTATCATCATCTCATAAGCTAGCTTTCCATGTTTTGGACCCTTTTGCTCTTCGTTTCCTCGAACTTCAGCATTGTTGAGATGGTTTACCTTTAGCGCGTGTGGTACGTTTACGCCCATTGACTCTCCTGTCCAGATGAATCCATTGACATGATGCAAAATTTCACCGTTTTAAATCCTGGTTTCGGCCAGGCCTTTAAGACGGGTGTTTGGTGGCAGATAATAAGAATCAACAGCTGCTAGCAAAGACAGCAAGGTCAGTACCACTTGTAATTTGTTATCCATGTTGCATTCTCCACTGGTAGGCAAAAGTGTTTGTTTTCATCCAGAAAAGGAGCAAACAACTGGGGCGAATCAGGGAGGATACGCCGTGAATGACACATCAGGGAGCAGGGAGTGAATGTGAGTGTCATCATGGTTTCCAAAAGTGTCTGTTTCTGCCTGTCCACGCTAAAATCCAACCTTAGAGGTTACAAACTAAAACGGGATCAGCAGCGTTTCCAAAAGTCTGCATTTTAGGGGCTTGAAAACTCCAGAGTACTATGGAGGCCGGGCATAAATGTAGCGATGTGAAGTGATACTTTTTAAAAGTATTAGTGAGGTTGTACCTTGAGGAATGAGGCTTTGTGGTAGTTAATATTCTGCAAATTTAACACTTATTCATGGGCCAGGCACTTGTTGAGAATGAATCCCAGTGACAAAGCTGTAATGGAAACTTATGGATCGACTACAGCACCAAGGTCACAAGAGACTTTGTCTTCACCAGTTGGATGCCAGCTCACCAGATCTTGGGTGCAAATTAAATTAATGAATCAGACACTTGGCTCATTTTCAAACACACATGTTCACCAGTCATCATCAGGAATGTTTATATAGACAACTGATTTATGTTACTTTATCTGACACAACTGATCAGATAGATGATGAGTGATTCATGAAATAGGGTGGAGCAGAGTCTCTCACGCACTTTACTGGCATGGGCTGATAATTGTGCAAGTTTGTCCTTGCAACATTTCCTTCTAAGCCCTACTGCCCAGATGGCCCAATGGCTTGACCTAAGTTATCCTTAAGGTGCAACAGCTAGTCACCTGCAGGAAATAATGATAATAATAATAATGATAATAAAAAAAAGATTAAAAAAATATATATGAGCCTTTACCTTTATATCAGGTACTCAAACTTATTAATTAGAAACCAGGTGAGGCTGCTGAATCACTGCTGATGACTTCAAACACTGTCCACGCTGCACTGATCTCTCAGATGGGATCACATTCCAAGCACAGTTTACATTCTCCTCATTGTACACATACCACACACCGAGACACATACTCGCTTTGCTGGGGAGTGGAAATGTCCACAGCTCTGAAAGAATTAAGTTTGAAAATGACAGGATTTCTTAAAGGGCAGGGATATAGTCACATTTTCATTTGGAGCAGAATTCTCCTGTGCGGGAAGGTGCTGCATGAAAAAATCTAAAATGTGTTGTTTACACGTGTTATGTGACCGCCTCCTTTTTGTCAGATGCTGTTACACAAATTCATGCTTGGGTGAGACATCTGGACCAGTGACATTCTTTTATATTACATCTGCAGTGATGTCTGCTGCCTGACAGACAAACATGATTTTCCAAAGATTATGAGGACAGAAGGTGTGGGATGGTTCTTTTCACTTACTCACAGGGAACAGTTGTTTTTAAAGTTTTGTATAATACATCCTCAAGTCTAATCAATGCTGAAAAAGGCTGCCTTATCAAACTGAAACGTAATCAAGTCTCACCTTTTGCCTCTCTTTCACTCTCTGTCATACGTATACTAATTTTTCAATCATGATTCTTGCAAATATTGTGTGAACTTATATTGACTCTTCAGCAAACTCCAGGATTGCTACTGGACACAATTATTCTTTCTTTGAATCCGTACATGGAATCACAGCTGTTGTCATTGTGGTTGTTAAGACATATGTACACACTTTATTCCTGTTTTATGCCGTAACAAGAGATTTCTTGTGCCATACAGAAATCCAGCATACTTCCTGTTAAAGTCAGTCAGTTGGCACGCTGTGTAAAATGCAATGTAGAGATATATTTCAATGTCTGAAAAGTAACAAATGATTGTAGATCTCACTCATAAAATATTTAGATCAACCAGTGCTAACTACCAGTTATTGGACCATATGATGAAAGTCGACCTTGTAAAATGATAAAATTCATCTTACATCAACACAAGATTGCTTTAGAACACCCACACACCCAAAGATTATTGTTTTATATGCAAGGACACAAACTATGATTGCATCTTTTCCATTAATAGTTAACTAATGTCTATATTTAAATGTGCTTAGAAATCAAAATCAAGAAATGCTGTAAGCCCGTGAGGAAATTACATGATTGTACCAGTTTACTGTTACTGGCGCAGGTCGCTTACATCACCCTGCCAATGACACTTTGTACACACATAAAATGCCAACAGGAATGCCATGTTAAGATACCACTGTCATGTCACCACTTAAGCCACAAAGATGTTCCCTCTGGAAAATTTAAATGATTACATTAGTTATAACATAGTGAATTGTTTCAGTGATCACATTATGTTTATAATAATGTTGAATATCCCTGAGGCTCTGATAAAAGTCAGCTTAGGTTCACTGCGGAAATGTTCATTTTTGGTAATTTCCACTAACAATTACTTTTCCAGGAGGATGAATAAATAAATAAATAATAAATAGATGATAATAACTCCTAAGTTGACCCCTAAAATAAGTTCCTCATTATGAGTCTACAGCCACGCCATGCCATTCTCAAAGTTACAAGTTGATCCTTAGCAGGTATATTATGGTCACATCTTAGTTTAGTCTATTAGCATGTAAACCTTACAGCTGATGCTGATGGGATTCATGTTAGTTTTACTGGTATTTAGTCATAAATCTAAGTGTTGGACATATTCAAATTTAACCTGATGATGGCACTTTATAAAAGTCAGGGGATTAACAAAGTTATAGATATATATCCTGAGAGGAATGTGAATGACCAGCTGACAGTGAATGTACCAAATTTACAACCAATCCATCAAATAGTTGTTAAGCCATTTCACTCAAAACCACAAATATCAACCTTCCTAGGACAAATCCTCTGGGGACCATAAATGTCCATCCCAAATTTGATGGCAATCCACTAAATAGACCTGAGGACATTTCACTAATACAACAAAATCTGGCACCAGAGGAAAAATTAGGGGATCTCACTAGATGTTGAGATATTTCAATCTGGACCTGAAAAGGGCAGCTGTTGCAGTTTCATTGTAAGAGCTTGGGCCTGCTTTGGTGCTACCTGCAAGACATAGTCTAAGCTTGTGCTAACATTGAACATAGGGCTGATCTGATGCAGCTCTGCGGTGGGGCCGAAAAAACAGAGAAGCGTGGGCTGGAGCCGAGATTGTTAATCTCTTTAGGATGGCAGGTAGGAGCAGGCTGATACACCTTGAGGAGAGTTTGTGTGTATCCAAACTGCCATAAAAGATCCATTACTGCTGTCAGCGTGCGTGCAGTCACACTCTTACAGAGGCTGCATGAGGAATCAGAGCGCATACAGATAGGAATGCGCGCCCATACACATGCACTTCATCCACACACTCATCAAACATGCTGTAAACATTCCTCATTCACAGACATTACGAGTAAACTCGCACCAGGTTTGAGGCATTGCACCGAGCTCAGGTCCAGCTGAGAGAACAGATCCAGAACAAGTCTGGAAGCGTGTGGCTTGGAAATAAATATCATTAAACTCAGCTGTCAGATTGCATTTGGCTCTGGTGAGAGCGCCGCCATCCATAAGAGCTTGGCTATCCTCCACGTGAGTGCTGGTTTTCTCTCTTTCTTTCCTTTTAAACACACATACACACACACATGCTTTCTAACATGCTAAAAAAAAGCACCACTCACAAAGAAACAGACACAAGTACATCCACGCACAAATACACACACACACACACACACACACCCTCTTAGACCACCTGGGAGATCTGTTTATGGAATCCAGCAGAGACCACACGAGAAACAGACGTCGCTTTTATTTCATTTTAAGCGCCTAAGATCTAAATAGCCTCATTCATTTACATCAAAAATCTAGTTTTGTCACTGGGGAACAAGGATTACAAAGTTATGCTGTGATCACAGACAAAGACCTGCTGTTGTAAACACGCACAAACCCACTGGAATTTGGTTACTGGTAAATATTTTTTACAGCTACCTTGCCTTTGTGGTGTTTTACTGGGACAGGGTAATTAAATTAGGAAAGACAACCCTGGCAACATAGCAACAAATACATAGTATGGCAACAAAACACTAAAAATAAACAAGACGATAAAGATTATCATTATCCACAGAACATTAAATCTTCTTGACTAGATGGCATTTGCCCTCTGATTGACTCCTATTTGAGTAGGTGTAAATAAGGTGTGTGCTGGTGAACCTGTGTTGGTTTCGTGCAAAGCCAACGTTTTACAGGCACTCACCTAAAGGGAGTTCCTCCTCCCATTTGCACGCATTGCCCTTTGTTGTCTACGCTGTGAGCCTTTTTTTTCACCCTGTCTTCTTTTCTCTCATTTGAAAATAACCCAAACAGGTCCTGTAGACGTAGTAACAGTGATATTATCTAAGCATACTTCACCTGAAGGGGATCCCATCACAGAGAGTTTTTTTTTCTTTTTTTTTTCCCTGCCTGCACGAATGAGGCCTGGAGGCCTTAAGGCAGGCAAAACAAGTTGAGCATGGTTGGGGCAGGCTAAGCCCTTTTTTTTTTTAAATTTTAAAAAAAAATTTTTTTTTTTGTTTGAACAGGTTGCTGTGAATAGTCATATTCTTTGGATTGTACGTCCAAAGTGGAGCTGTTGGTTTGTACCTGTTAAATGAACAGCAGGTAAATGATATTACAGGGTCTGTAGGAATTCTTACAATTCTGTGGTTTGATATCATAATTAAGTTTTTGTGTCACTAATCGGCTTGACATGACGCTGCACTTCTTTAATGAAGTTGTCAGGATGCAAGACTTGGAAAAACAGACTTCAAATACAGTATGATTAAAATGTTGATAACATCAGAGCTCCCATCAAGATCCCACATGTCGATTTACGAAAGCAGCCTTAAATGTTTAGGCACAGGGCAGCAGAGCATGGCCTCACGCAACTGTTGTTCTTGGAGATACAGGCTGTAGATAACTGGTCAGTCATACTGGCATAGGCACTTGTTTGTAACAAGAAAAAAACATCACACCTACTCCAATCAGTGTTAAGGCTACTATGATCCATGCAATTCACAGTCAAAATCTGGCATTCCTTTGCTACTGTCCAGTTCATAAACAAGGGAACAGAGCATCATATGAGCTGAAGTGTGATGGATTGTACTCAGAAGCATCACACTTACTGCTTGGAAACATTCGATCCTATTTACAACTACAGCAGTACTAGCTTGGGTTTCGTAATGAGCTGAGATTATTATAGTTTGTGTGTGTGTTTTGCTTTTGTGTCATTTTTCACATTTCCAAAGCTACTTTCATGAGCATATTTCTTCGGGAGGATTTTCAATATATTATATCATCTTTTTCTTGGGATATTTAGGGAGCTCTTTGCACTGCAGTTATCCAGAGAACCATTTGGAACTACTCTGGACAGCATGCTTTGTTGTTTTTTTTTTTTTTGGACATGCTAAAAATCAAAGTTAGTGTGACATGAGAACCAAGAAAATCCAGGCAATGGCACAAAAAAAAAAGAAAATTAACATTTGTGATCCTAGTGTGACCACACATTGCAAAATGATCAAAAGTAATTGAAGACAAATGTACAGATTATGTAAATTTTATACATATTACATATATATACATATTAATGAGGTCTCACGTTAAAGAAATAAAACTCATACTCCTTTAGTTTCCAGTCATAATGAAGAATGTCATAATGTTTACGCTGTCTGTTTTACATTTGTTCCTCTGGTGTCAGTTTGAATATAACCAGCTTTGTATAAGTCGTCATGATCAGAGAGGGAAATGAGGGCAATTTGTTGAGCTGTTTGAGTCTAACAATGATTCAGCTTCATGCTGGTCCCATGTAACTGCTGACACGGCAGCACCAACATCTGACAAGTGACATGCCAACAAGAGAAACAAACAGATGAGCGAGATCTGCTGGTGTCTTTAATAACACAGGGTATGGAGCAAACTAATACCAAAGATGTGAAGTTGAATATGGATAAACATATTTCTAGCTGTACAATATCCTCTTTCAGTTTACACAAGACGCTGACTCAGTGTAAAGATCCGCCCAGTTACGTTGATATTTTAATTCCAAACTTAAGCTTGTCTTACAGCCGTGCTTTGATCACTGTGGTTACATATGGCTTCAGCTTCCTTTTTGAACATTTGTATTTCATGTGAATGAATTTTTACTGAATTTATTTGTTGCTATTGGCAACAGAAGTTAGAAGAAGAAAAGAGGGAACATGCTTTTGCTTGTTTACAGCTTTGACTTGTTACTATTTTAGTTACAGTATGTGGTGCCATGTTCTGAAGCTTTGGACATGAAAACAGATGGAAACAAAATGTTTTAAGAATATGAAGAAGTGAGGTTACCTGCAGGGGATCATGAACCTGATGTCCCCACAGAGCAGAAACAAAAACAGAAACATTATGGCCCATCATTGACTAACCTATCTGCCGAATAATATATTCATTAGATCACTTGACTATAAACGGTGTCTTCCCTCATTGGTTGAAAGCATAGATATGACCATGAATTCCTGTAATGATTAAACCTGCACGGTAATCAAATCACACAGATTTCATATCATTGTTCTCATCTGGATTAGCCTGTAAAACTGCAAAATGTAGCGTGGACACTGTGAAACAGTTTGTTGTAAAAATGTAAGTGTGGGGGTTTGATGCATTTGTATGTGTATATATGTATATGTATGTATGTATGTATATGTGTGTGTGTGTGTGTGTGTGTGTGTGTGTGTCTATATATATATATGTTTATATATATATATATATATATATATATATATATATATATATATATATATATATATATATATATATATATATATATATATATATATATATATATATATATATATATATTAAAAATTTTAAATAAAATGAATGCATGCAAGGAACAGTAGGAAACCATTTATGAGAAGATTGTAGTGACTTGTAGCCATTTAGATGCCAATTTCTATGAAGAGGTGTAAAAATGTAGTAGTAAAAGTAGAAATAGGAGCCACTTACTAATAGTTGCCATACATACGACTGTTTTGTGAAGATGTTGACGGTTTTGTAGCCGTGCTGCTTGTCAGTAACAGCTTAATGTGACTTTCTTCACTTACTTGCCCGGCCTCAACACAGACCTCACTACCCAGAACCCAGAGGAGAATAAGGAAAGGATCAATCTTGTTTTTTTTTTTTGTTTTTTTTTTAACTCTTTCACTGTCATCACTCACACTGTTATATTTTACCCCCATTCCGTGTGGAAATTGTTTCCCCCATTTCCTATCTCAACCCCACCCTCAGTGCTGTGTCTTTTGGCATTCCCCGCTTTTTGTCCAAACATGCTAGAGGAGTGAAGTGGTGGACTCACACACATGGCTCCCATGAAAGACACATCTTTACTTTTACACCAAACCAGTCTTCTGCACCTCACAGCAGCACACGGGGGACCAAACCGTGTCCCAGGGTGCCTTTTAATGGTAGTAACTGAAATGGCTTGTGATGCAAATATGATAACAAAATAACAACAGCATCAGTCAGTTTCCAAACTTGTTCATTTTTACAAGTCTATTTATACTGTTTTCCAGTATACAGACTAACAATGTATGCTAGTTTGTGATTTTTACTATAATTATCAGATGGTCCTGTTTTTGATTAATGATTGATTGAATATTAGAAATACAGCTGATGTGAGTGATGCTATACAGACCAGACAAAACACTTTATTTATGAGTGGAGAAGCTGGGTTAATAAAATGCAGTGCTATACTAGACCATATTTAAAAATGTGTTTTTGATTAATATGAAAATATAGGAAGGATGTATAATAAAATATTCAGAATGAAACAATTTTTTTTATTTATTACATATACATATTATTTGCTTCATTACAGATTTAAAAAGTGAACAATGTAAAATTCTGTTGTATCAAAAAATAGTTGATAGCACATCTGGAGAGAGTTACAGAGGGAAAATATACTTGTGCCGTACCAGAGTCTTTTACAGTGTAAGTCTGGTTTCTGAACTGATCCTGGTGAAATTGCAATCGGAAAAAATGCTATTCAATACATTTTTTTTTCTTCCCATTTGTTTGACAGCTCGATTGTTTTACCTCCAATTTGACACAATGAAGACAGACACTTCCCAGACCAGCAACAAGCAAGGGCCTGCTTTCTCTCATTCTTTCATTGCTACTTTTCCCAAACACGAGATAAGAGAACTTTGTCTAGTGTCATCTTTAAATGTGTATTTCACAGATTACCTATATTTAAGCATATTTAAAGGTCAAGAAAATGACTGCGCTTGTAAAAAAAAAAAAAAAAAAAAAAAAAAAAAAAAAAGTTATGTAAACAGAAATTTTCAGGAATTTTCAGTTACACCTGAAAGGACAGAACATGTGTATGAAGCGGGTGGGAGCAGATATACATGAAGACACAGACTCTACTGTAAGCTGTCTGATGATGACTCAGAACACACAGATGTTTGTGCAAAACCATAATGCTCCAGTTAAATACTGAGACACTGGTAACGTGATTTCAAAACACACTTGTCAAAATACTGTAATTAGTGGCTGATGAAATATTTTGAGGTGAGATGTATTGTTCAGCGACAACAAACACACAGCTGCCATAAATAGCATGAAGGAATACATGGAATCAACATGAAATGCTGTTTCTATTTTGAACCACCCTGACTCTGAAGCCGCTCAGTGAGCTTGACGCTCTCAGCTGCATAATCTCCTTCAAAACATCTGAACATACAAAACCTAAAGTGGAAGTTATGCAAAGGAACTCCTCCTCGGGCTGACATCTTCACAGGATTATGTTTAGACATCTTTTGTAACTGTTTACATTGTTGAAATGCTGAGCAAGGTTTACATATTTGTCTCATATACATCAAAAAACGTCTCATCTGTCACGATATTGAAAACAGTAATTTTATGCGTTAGAAAATGATTAAACAGATTTACAGCATATCAGATCATCCAGCACAGTATCAAAAAATGAACAATTCTATGTCTAGTTTGTTTTATCTTTGCAAACGTGACATTATTTTCCTGTTAAAGTACATGAGCCACTTTGGAAAGGACAAGCATAAGCAGACGAATGGCTCTATTTACAACATCAACTTCTACTGAGAGGCTTTATCTTGTCAACAGATCGTATTGTTTCGGCTCGTATTTACAAACCTACGGTGCCTCATAATTTCGTAATGCAGCAAAAACTCCCAAACTGATCAAAAAATTTTTATTATGTGAAGCTGAAGCGTGATTGAGAGAGTATTCGGACACGCAATTCGTTGATGCTAAATCTACAGTCACATCACAAAGCATTTAGTGTTTTCCCTCCTGTTCTGTATTTAGCCAGACCTTTGTTCTTTACACCTGCAGTCAGCTAAGAATATTTATTCTTTTCCTTGTGCTGTCCAACAGATGACTGGAAAAGTATTTTCCTCCACAAACAACTAGACAGAGGGAACTTATTAGAAATAATGGGCTCGTGACTATGTCTCTGTCATGAGTTACCACTGGACCAGCAAAGCACTGTTAAACTGGAGCTTAAAGCAACTGCAGAGCACCTATATATTATGTGCCACACACACTAAACTGGAAGTGAGTCCTAATGCAGCTACTGTCGGTATGTAGACTATGATATACTGTATTCATAAATCTGTGCATGCAGTTAATTATGCTGGCGTGAGTTTGTGAGTCTTGAACGTTTATAAACTGAACTCGGTGCCAACGAATCACTGAACTGTATTAACAACAACCAGGGCGCAGGTCACTGAAGTCTGACTACAAGCTTCCCTGTGTAGCATATAAACGAGTTACCTCAAGGCCACAATCACAGCTATAGTGACAGTGTAATGCACTCAAATACACCTTTGCATAAGAAATGTTAAAATCAGTTTTAGTGTGACAGGAAATATGGAGCTTGTTTGGACAAAGTCTGTGTGCTGCTCAAAGATCAGTGTCATTATTACACTGCTCCAACTACAGCATTCTTCATTTTCATGTCTTACAGGTGTGTGCTTTAAAAACCGAGTGAATGAAAACTAAAAGGCCTTATCTGATCTACTGTCTACAGAAAAATACCACACTGTGATCTAACCTGCTCATAAATCTGCCCACGCTGACGTTGTCAGAATCAGAGAAAGGGTAAGACAATAAGAGCAGGAGCCTCCAGTTCAAATTATTTATGGCAGTATGTCCTTGACTGAGGAAAATGTAACTACTGTATATTGACACATTTCCAAACTCAGGGCTAATGTTTTTAAATTTACTGTCTGAAGTTAATATGCCTGCCAAGCATGTGAGCTTTCACATATATTTCACCTATATTTTTATATTATATATGTCGTAGTAAGTAAATTAAGCAAGCTAATTCAGTGCTGTTTGTTGTGGATTGATACACATAGAATCTTTAAAATCATTAAACAACAATATATTTATGTTGGTACCACTGTCTAATAAAGGGACTTTCTGATGTAATGGCTTGATCAATAATTACTTTTATTTTTTACAATTACTTATGCTTCATTAATCAGTTATAAGCCATGATTAAAAACTAATTTGGGGATTCCAAGTTTTTGTAAAAACTCAGTAGCTGGGGTTTATCTTTATTTGGTAAGAATCCAGTTATAATTGTAATTCATATATTTCAATTCAATGTCAGCAGTTTTCCCCATCCTACATTTAAGTGGTCAAATGGTGATTCATTTGTTGATTCAGTAACCGTTAATGAAGCCAATTAAAAGAGGTGCTTTATTAGAAAGTGGTACCTTCCTCTTCTTTCTTTCTTTTTCAATCATACACTTTTGGCAGTATATGAGGCACACATATTCCTCTCCTGTGAACCCATAACAGAAAGGGTTGTTATTAAGTAGATCTGATGTATACAAGAACTCGATGGCCCCACAAGCTGCTACATGCAGTGAACAGAATGAATACATGGTATTTGAGCTCCTGTCATTGTGTGGTGAGCTTACAGGAATCCATCCTTGACATGCCACCTTTACAAAATAGTGACTTCACCAAGGATTGGGTGTCATACTCAACACAAACAGATTATTACCTGAAAATCAAAACATTAATGCCAAGCACAAACATGTGTAGCCTACATGCAAAAAAAAAAAAAAAAAAAAAGTTTGAAAAATACACTTTGCATAAACAAGAGTTAAGCCACTTGGCGCAGAGACAACGTGTCAGAGGCCATAGTGTAATGTCAACAATGGTTTCCAGGTGGTGTCAGAGGATATTATTTTTTTCCATTTGACTGTTTGGTGACAGCAAAACCAGTGATACCAATGATTTGGTCTGATAATTTGCAGGAAGTAAGACTACCAATTACACAAAGATAGGTTGTTGAGTTCAACAAGACTCCCAGATGAACCTGAGGGAGTGAGAGGGAGGGGATCCGGCCTGTGGAGTGGTGGCACTAAATGAGGATGAAACACTGACGCAAGCTATTAAAGGCATAGTATAGACTTTAGAAGTACCTTCAATGGGTCTACTCACCTGTTGGCCTTGTTCTCATTATTGAGCTGCTGGAACCACATCACAAGTGACTCCAAAGTCTTCCAAGACCTTCAGGCAGTTCATTCAGGGAGAAAATAAATCACAATAAGTAATTTGCTCAGAGCAACAGGAAGGACCAGACCCACTATTTGTCTCAAGAGCTAACAAAACAGTAACACCGGTTTCTATGTGGGCTGTTAAGCTGGCGTGAACATGTAAAGTTCACACCTAAGCAGGAAGCTTTGACATGAGAGAGCACCTGTACGTCTATATCCTGCTGACATATTCAGCATCTTTTCTCACAGACTTTAGTGTAAATGCTACACTCCAATCGAGAAAAACCGAATTGTTTTCACCACAATGGGGACATAAAGAATTTCAGTCTGTATGCGAAAGTATAATGTACATTTTTGGCTGTGATTACAGTGCAGCTTGAAGAAACTGAACTACCTGCAGGCACCGCGCCTTCGAAATACAAAGGAAACATACGCCACCTGGTTGTCTCAGGTGAAACAGTCCCAAGGTGTTCGGCAGGTCACAGTTCACAGGTGAGACAGTCATAAAGCTGCACTGCATGGTGTTTTCAGTGAAAAGAACCTCCAACTAATTGCTAAATGCTTTAATTTAGGGTCGTGATGAAACTTTTGTCATGATCCGGCTTTTATTATAGACAATCATGCACGCAATGTGAAAATTTTGTGTGATGCACCAAATATTCTAGCCCCGCCCTCTTGGGGTTGGTCCTGAGGTGAGCCGGCTATAAACTGCAGCTCACACAGACTGTAGGTGAGACGGGCTGTTAGTCCTCTTGCAGGTATGACAACGACGAAGGAAATTGTTGGATACTATTCAAAGCAGCCTGCGTCCTGACGCACACAAGTCACGGACTTTACCCCGCGGAGAGCGCAGTGGACAGATCTCATACAGCAGCAGCAGCAGCAGCAGCAGAGACAATCAGAAAACATGAAGCTGGAGGTGTTGTGCGGGAGCCACTATGACATGAAACATTTAGAGATGTCCAGTGATGCAGAGGGGAGTGTGCGCTCTCCTCTTTCTGCTGAGGAGGAGCTGGGGTCGGATGGGGACTGCGTGGCGCACAGCCCGCCACCTGTTACTCCGTGCGGCGGCAGCAGCAAGTCAAAGCCGTACACACGGAGACCCAAACCTCCGTTTTCGTACATCGCTCTCATCGCCATGGCTATCCGGGACTCCCCGTGCGGAC
Organism: Trachinotus anak; assembly: GCF_046630095.1. Lineage (NCBI taxonomy): Eukaryota > Metazoa > Chordata > Actinopteri > Carangiformes > Carangidae > Trachinotus > Trachinotus anak. Next base: position 15,437,107 of record NW_027273863.1, read on the forward strand.
GTCTGACTTTGGCGGAAATAAACGACTATCTGATGAAAAAGTTCCCGTTCTTCAGGGGCAGCTACACCGGCTGGAGGAACTCGGTTCGACACAACTTGTCCCTGAATGACTGCTTTCTCAAAGTGCTCCGCGACCCGTCGAGACCCTGGGGGAAGGACAACTACTGGATGCTCAATCCTCAGAGCGAATACACGTTCGCCGACGGGGTGTTTCGGCGCAGGAGGAAGCGCATCAACAAAAGGTTCGGCAGCGCGGAGCCGGAGGTGTCCGAGCACGCAGAGGAGCCGCAGAGCACTCCGCAATCTGCGGCCGCCAGCCAGACTGATTCATGCGCCAAGTTCACCAGTTCATTTGCTATAGACAGCATCCTCAGCAGGCCCTTCAAGAGAGACTCCAACAAGGAGCAGTTTCCTCTCCTCCCCGCCCTCACCTGGCCACGCTACACTGAGCTACTGGCGCCTCATTCAAACGCACCTGCCTCTTTTCCATACGTTAAGGCACCTTGCCATGTGGACTACTGCGCTGCTGCGCATGTGTCAAACGTCTATGGCGCTGGGCTGCTTTCACAGACAGTCATGGAGTATCAGAATTAAACTCTCTTTTATTTGGTGGTTAAAAATCATCGATGTGCACTGATGATGGACACAGGAGGCAATGACCACAGACGGTTTTTCCATCTGTGGTTGGATTTGACATTATTGTGGTGTCATGGTGTTACACTTTCTTATTTTTTGTACCTTTGGTCATTTCCATTTTTAAAGCCTTATTAGAGTGGATATTTTATACACAATTGTTGTAAATGTTACCGACAATCAACTTTGTCGTTTGTTCAATAATATATACAACAATAATAATAATATGTATATGAATATATGCACTTTGACTGTTTTTTTTGTGTGTGTGTCTGTGTGTCTGCTTCTTTAAAAATATGCTCTTTACAGTGAAATAAAAAAAACGGACTCATGCTGATCTGTGTTTTCTATTCTTGTGAACATAACTTTGGATGACTCACAAAGCAGCCATGATGGTTCCTGTGGAGCTAAATTAGAAGTGACACCTGTATGAGACGTTAACACCTGTTACATGCTCATCTGGGCGTGTTCACATGACTCCACCTGCTCTGCTGCTGGGCTGGTTACAAGCGCACCAGGGGCCTCCTATTTATATATTGTTAGTCCCCCAGGGTCATAGCCTGCCTCTCCAAATGCTACTGGGGGGGTTATTATAATAATAACAACAACAACAACAACAACAACAACAACAACACATATGTCTTATCATATAATACTTATTATAATGATAGCCCCTTATTATATGATTATTGATGTGTGATTTTTTCCTCTATCCTTCATGCTGCAAAAAGAAATTGCCTTATAAGTATTTACTTTTCAGTGTTCAAGAGGCTCGCTGCTTGCCGGATAGGGGCATTCAATATTTATGTTTTCTGTCTGGCGCTGCAAATAGCTGTCGCCTCAGTCACCGCACATGCGCAGGAAGGAATTTATACAAATGGTGCATCCTGAGCAAAACGGAGCTGGAATCCACAATAGGAAGAAACGTCTTCCAAGTAGGCCCATTCTTCTGAGGCTAGAAAGTAAATTTCCTTTAAAGCAGCTGCGCATCCTGAGCGCAGCAGGGTTTGTGAGTTTGATGTTGCTGATATTCCGCCTGGATTGTGTTTTAACTTTGCTGGGGTCATGGGAGATTATTTCACGTCCTAAATCTGGTGATTTGCTCAAACTTGACGCCAGGGCACAAAGAAGCCATTTACAGTTATAAACATTATCTGAATCCTTCCTTGGGATTTAATTTTTTTTTTTTTTTTTAGATTTTACAATCAATTCATTTCTCCAGGGATGTAATCCAGGCCCCAAGAGGTAAACTGACACTTATGCGCTGTGTGTGGTATGTTGGCACGCTCTGATGGAAAAAGCATGCTTCCCCTCATGTCAGAGCCCTAACCCTGAACAGATCCCAAACAAATCAGGACTCCTTCTCCTTTACACCTTCACAACATTAAAATCACATGCAGGCATTGTCAGTTTTTTGCAGATACGGAGACACGGGGAGTAATTTATCCAAACCGTGTCTCTTTATCCGTCAGGACTTGTCAAGTTATCGTGCCAAATATTGCTCTGATAAATGTGGCCAGAGGTGTTTTGGAAAGAGAAGTGGTAGGAGGAGATTTGTCTTACTCCACTGTGCCGTGTCCGGCTTCTAGTCTGGATCCTGTCCAGATGGGGAGGGAGTAGTTCCTGGAGATTTCTTGGAGGGATTTGTGGGATAGAGGGGCAGAGAGAGATTTAAGAATTGATAGGTGGTCGAGTTGTGTTTGGCCGGGTGGATATGCGCAAGCAAAGTCGAGGAGCTTTATTCCCCCCCTCATTTGGGATTATTGCCAGCAATGGACAGAGAGAGGCAGGAGGCACAGCGGCTGGCGTTTCTTGATTTTCACGGTTCTAAACGCGCAGAGCATCGCACTGACCTCCTCAATTGTTACATCAGGGAACCTTTAATAGCGTTCGAAATATAGCGAAACTGAGTCGCCCAAGTGTTACAGAGACCCCACAGCGGTCGGACCCAAAAAAAGAGGCGCAACCATGACGACCGAGAGCTCCCAGCAACATTTGGATCCATCTAATCCTCCCCGTTCCAGCTCAGCGGCCGGCGCTCTGAATACAGCTCTGCTGAGCGCACAGCCGGTGATGGAGAGCGCACACACCGCATCAGCCAAAGGGAAGAAGGGAAACTCGGGTTTGAGGCGTCCAGAAAAGCCCCCCTACTCATATATTGCCCTCATTGTGATGGCAATCCAAAGCTCGCCGACCAAGAGGCTTACTTTAAGCGAGATCTATCAGTTCTTGCAGGCCCGGTTCCCTTTCTTCAGGGGATCGTACCAAGGATGGAAGAACTCCGTCAGACACAACCTGTCTCTGAACGAGTGTTTTATAAAGCTGCCTAAAGGTCTCGGCAGACCTGGCAAGGGGCACTACTGGACCATCGACCCGGGCAGTGAGTTTATGTTCGAGGAGGGCTCCTTTCGTCGCAGACCCCGGGGGTTCCGCAGGAAATGCCAAGCTTTGAAACCCATGTACAGGATGATGAACGGAATCGGATTTGGTGCGTCTATGCTGCCTCAGAACTTTGATTTCCAATCACCCTCAGGCTCATTAGCATGCCATAACAGCTATAACTTAGACTTGATGGGTAATCCGGTGCCAAGCGGCTTCGACGGGCTCGGCGGGGGGCACCACGTCCCACAAATGTCATCCAGCTCCGGGTCATCGTACATGGCTGCCTGTCAGGGGGGCTCTAACGCGGACTTCTGCCCGGACAGCAGCAGCAGCCCCCTGCAGTCCTCTCCGGCGATGGTCGGCGCTCTGGACTGTCAGTCGCCCTATGCAAATGCAGCCTCACACTGGAGCTCACCTGGTGTACCTTCATACATGAAGCAGCAGTCGCTGGCATCAAGCAGTCCCACTTCTTCTGCTCTGCACACGGGGGTGTCGTCCTACTCTCTGGACCAGGGCTACCTGCACCATAATGCCCGAGATTCCTCTGACATCTCAGGTAAAGCCTCACGGTGCACTCACCTGCATCAGCCTGGCTCTGTATTTTAATTTTCTGAGAACGATTCGCACCTCGATGAGTCGTTAGGCTCACAGTTCAGAGTTAACGCCGACTCCACTGATGGGTTATCAGCCAGAAAGTCACCACTCGAATAGAATGAAACGAATTTGTACATTTGTAGAAATTAGATCTTCACAATGCACGTTTCATCCAGGCTGCATTCATGTGTAAATTAAATACACGTAGAAACCAGTTTTTGAACAAGTACAGGTGTGAAATATAATACGAAAAACTAATTAAAACTTAACTGACCTGATTGTATCGTCGCGAGAGTAAAAATCTAAAAAAAAAAAAAAAAAAATTTTCAGTTTCAGTTTATCATCATTCATCAATAAATTGTGTTTGAAAATGAGCGCAATCTTATACACCTCATAGCGTTTAATCTTTAAGTTTATTTAAAAAGCGGCCTCTAAAAGCTTAATGTATTGAAAATATGCACAATAGCGTGACGTGGCTTTAAACACGCTGTCACAAACATATTCTTATTGATGGAAAAAAAAACGTGTATTGGTTTCAGTGCAACTTTCTCTTAGGCCTTTACCATGAGCCACAGCAGCTCAATAATCAGGCTCTTTCCACTGGACTATTGTATTATTTATACTGTTTCATTATCTTTTATTGATTGTTCATGTTTTTTTTTTTTTTGATAGGCTACAAATGATGGAACTAGTTGGTACCACTCTCTGATAAAACACCTTTATGAAGGCTTTACAAGCTAACTGGTGGCTTTATTAATGGTTTATTATTACTTAATAGGTCCGTCGTAAACTATGAATAAGAGAAACTTTTTAGTTGTGTTTAACTTCCTCCACCAAGATACACATTGGTTTTATGGTTAATTAGAAAATCAGAAAGCCACGATCTGCTAATGGGTCATAGCTGCATAATTACCAAATGACAAAGGCAATGATGTTTGGCAACGTGGCAAAAGTTGTTAAAAGGTTTATAAATGATCTATGAAGCCTTAGTAAATGTTTTTAATCATTACTAAAGCCACTGGATAAAACACTTAATAAACGGTAGCCTTCCTTATTAAAAGTGACATCCCAACATTTTACGTGAATCACACATAACTGAAATTGCATATTATGTCTTGTTATAATAATAAATAATAAAAAATAATAGACATTAACCGTAGAGAATGCAGATACAGTTGCGACTAAAGAAATGATGGATTAACCTCATGTGGCCTGTTTTGTTTCCAGTGGGACTGTCCCGATATTCCAGCCACTCAGCTCCTGTGTGTGACAGGAAGGACTTCGTCCTCAACCTCAATGGGATCTCTTCCCTTCATCCCAGCAGCGGAGGATCTTATTATCATCAGCTTCATCATCACCATCACCAGAGTGTCTATCAGGATGTAAAGCCATGTGTCATGTGACAGAAGAAGATGCAAATAGCCTTCAGAGACTAAACTGGACAGTATAGGCTACTGTTCGTCTAAATTTAACCCTCAGGTGGAGTTTTCTTTGTAACGAAACTTGTGGTGACGAAAAGGAGCCTTTATTTTCTGCAGACTCAGTGTGGAAGCAGAGACAGTTTTCGTCAGTGAACTTTGACCTTTTAAACCGTTTATAATATGGGGACATGTGGCACTTCACTTTACGCACATGGATAAGCAATATCTACATTTTTACTGCAGTAATACATAGAACACGTACCAGATTTAATCTTTATTCATGCACTTAGTTTTGTTGTCCCGTTTTTACTGAAATTGTTACTGATTCCCTGCAACAAGTCATTAAAAAGATTTATTTTTATTTTGGAAGCGTTCAATGTCTGTTGGAAAATGTTTCTGATGAAAAAGTTTTTTTATACACTAAGGTTTTTTTTAAATCAGCAACGTAGTTCTTTTCTTCGCTTATATCTATTTTTATCTGCCACAAGAGTTTATTATTATTATTATTATTATTATTATTATTATTATTATTATTATTATTATTATTATTATTATTATGTCCGAACAAATTGGCACAGAACCTGATTACTGTCTTCAGTTATTTCTATATATTCTTGACCTTTAAAAGTGTTGGGTTTCATCGTCACTTTCTTGATTTACGACATCTTAGCAGTATTTTTAAAATAATTAAATAAATAAACATTTAAGGTACAAAAATCAATATCGATACATTAATAGCACCATGAATTCCATATCTTTTGCTTTCTTCCTTCTCATTTTCATACTGGACAGCCGGCGGACTGTAGGCTGCTTATCAGCCTAAGATGAACAAGAATATGTTATAGTTTTGGTTTTTTTTTTTAAATGATTTTTCATTTAAAAAATTTTTTTTTTTTTTTAGACATAACCCACACATTTCATGTTGTGGAAGTTTAAAATGATTGAAAAGAAAGGAATCATTCTCTTGTCTGTTCCTACGCTGAGGATCATTCCAGAGTCATTTGTGTCCTATTTGTCCCATAATTGTGATGTAATTATTGTTATCAAACTAATAATCCGAGAGAAACAAGGAAGAGGAAATAAATAAATAAATTAGAATTATAATCATTTACCATTTTGAACAGGAAGTTATGAGATTTAAAACGTCCATCCTTCGTCAGTCCTGTTGGTTTTTTACGTGACTCTACCGCCACCTTGTGATGACTGAACGTTGAATTCCCTGCTCTCTCTCTCTCTCTCTGTTAGGGAGAATAGCAAGAACCACTCGGTCATTACGCCACATTCAAACACTGAATATAGCAGATAACAGCAGTTCTTTCGTTAGTGATCCACAAATGCGTCTTAGTGGCTCTCTGTACCTCTGATAAAGGTCCCAGACTGGGAGGTTTTCTGAGAAAACTGACGACCAAAACTAATGTGGAAGTTAATACGGTTCGAGTCTGACTTGATAGAAAAACTCTTCACTCATTGGATACAAACTTTTTTTTTCAGGCTGAACAGTCTATAGAAAAATAACCAGAAATTTTGAGTATAGGCATACAGGCTTATAAACTCTGTAAAATTGATATGAAGGTTCGAGTGATATTGTTTATTCAAAAGGTTTCAGATTTGTGATCGTTTTATTGTGTGAATGTGTATAGGCCGACATCTTGAGGAGCAGTAAACAGGCAGTCCCACATTGACAACACATTGATATAGCTGATATAATAAAGCTAGTTTTAAGTTCATGGCAATGATATTCATTCCAGTGCAACAAGTCCCATCTCATAACGTTAATTTGACGTCCGAATATGATCATTTTATACAAGTCCATTAGTGAGTCCAGTTCTGACAGGTTAAGTGTGGAAATGTTTAGAAATATTATAGGGCTGTATGTTGACAATTTCAGTGGTGACAGAAATATTGATTACAATGATCAGTGCAATTTTCAGAGCAGGTTTTTAAGAGGAAAGCCCCTGTGGCTGTTTTATGAGCTTGTTGATATCTCTACTTTTGACGGTGCTAAAGAGAATTATGAATACATTTTAGCCTATCTGTGGACTAATAAAACGACACAGCGGCAGTATTTAACACACTTGACCACTGTGACTTTGATGGTTATCTGGCAGTCATATGGCAAACATTGATTTCAACATTTCTAGGCGACTAGATAGTTCACTTGATTCTTTTCTTTTTCTTTTAAGAGCCTTCACAACAACAGCAGCATCTATTCATTGAGTTATCCAAAAATGAAGCCGGATGACTGGACCTTGAAAAATCTGAAATGTGTGAACATGAATATTTAATTCAAATTTACAAATACTAAGTCATAAATTAATGTTACATCTTAGTTCGTGATACCTCAGTGTCCTTGTAAGCACTTGTGTCTACATGTACTCATTTGGCAGATGCTCCTATCCACAGTGACTTAAAATGAGGGACAACATTAAAGCTTCAGTATGAAGACCTTGATGAAGCCACCAAGTACTTAATCTATCCAATAAGGAAAGTGTGGGGAGATCACCCAAAGTGCATAGAAAGAGCTAGTTTGGCATGTTATGGTGTTAGAGGCGTTAGGACAGGAGGTGCTCTCGCAAGAGATGAGTCTTCAAGAGATTCTTGAGGATAGAGAAACAGCTCGGCATTTTGTAGCTTGTTCCACCATCAGGGAACCACAAAAGAGAACAGTCTGGAGTAAGATTGCTTTGTGTGTAGGGATTGCAATGCCAGATGACATTCCTTGGAGGAGCACAGCGGCCAAGAAGGAGCAAACGCCTGTATGATTCAGTGCAAGTGCATGAGTGCAGACCCAGAAGTCACTCTGTAAGCCAGCATTAGTGACTTCAATTTGATTCGAGCAGCCACGGTAGCCAGCGGACGTCAGTGAGCAGCAGAGTGACGTGTGATCAAAGACCAGATGTGCCACTACATTCTGGTCCCTCCGTAACGCTGTGATTAATGTTTACAATACACACAGTGGGGTCCGAAAGTCTGACTCCACTGTGATTGGGTTTCAGCATGTCATCATCATTGTTTCTGTCTGGCTGCCCTACAAAGCCGGGAGTTGTAATTTACTCAAGGGGCTTGCAACACATTGCATATTGATCTCAAATCAGCAATTTCATTCAACATGTCACTGAAAAGGATGATACAGGGGACCCCGAGAGGGATGGATCCAACCTGGAGGCCACTGACTTGTCAGACTGCGTCTGTCAGAGCTGTTGGTAAGGTTTTTCCTCCTGGCCCCGAATTTCCTGTGGACGTGTACAGTCAAACAGAAGCTCTGTTCTATAGAAGTGATTTAATGAGGTGCAGTAAATGAATTAAATAAGTCAGAAAATGTGTTGATACAGGAAAAACCGAAATAGAAAAATGGCCTGAGGCCCATGAACAAACATGGATCCAGCTCTTAAAAAAAAAGAGCATCTGCGAACGTTTTGATGGTTAATTCGAGGTCATATCAATGCCTACATATTGTGTTTGAAATGAACAATCAGAATCTGACACTAAATAGAATACCACTGAAAGGTTACAGTGCTACCTTTTCATCTCAAAGCATCATCTTTGCTTTCTTGTTTGAGTATGGAAATAAGCCCTGAGCACAGGATTTGGTCAAGTTCAGTTGGTTTACTGAAAAGTGCTGTTATGCATTGTAAGCCTTTATGTTGCACCTTTCCATGGAGGCCAGGATTGGTACGCTGTTAATACAGAGGACTGGTGTTGACAGCAAAGGTGTTATGTCTTCTGAGTCTTTGTAATGGCCAATAAAATACTGTATATTACACATTAGATAGCCAATAACTATGTTCATGCTTCGCCACAGAGGGAATGTTCACAATGAAGCCACTTGTGAACCAAAAGCATGAACCATATTTCTTAATGTTCAGTACCAGTCATACATACAAGCAACTGTGCAATGACATTGTAGCGTTGTGATTAGTGCATCTCAGTATTATAGTCCTGCTTTTCTCTCATCTGGTGGTGCCTTCTTGTCTTTCATGATAACTAAAGATCTCTTATGCCCATGCAGCCAACCCCTGTAGTACTGAGGTAGACCATGAGGTGGCAGCAGTGTCTCATAAATGTTCTGCAACCTCTTTGCTCGGCGGGGGACTCCTATCAACCAGCCATCACCACAAACACACACCAGTGAAATGAATCCTAACTGTATTAATCTTGTCAGCCATCTGTTTTTATTTTTGTTTTTTCAGTTAGGTTTGAACATTCTTCTATAAAATGGTTGGTGGCGGTTAAAGTTTGGACTTCCCTAAGGTTTTGGATACTCTCCAGTAAACTCCAGTTAAAGTCACACAAATCAGTAATGGTTGTTAGGACTGCAAAGAACTTTACCCTCTCTGAACGCCAGAGGGAGCCAAATTCCTAGTTATGATGAACCTCTCTCTCTCTCTCTCTCTCTCTCTCTCTCTCTCTCTCTCTCTCTTTCTGTCTCTCTCTTAAAATAACAGCCTTATTGTGAGCTGGATTAGGTTTTTAAGTCAACATCAGTATTTGGAGATAATAATGCAAATAGAATGTATTACCTGATTACGTTTTTTATACTTTAGACTTTATCAATATGCGCATAGCTATGTTAATAAGGGATATCCATACTCCCATTGTTAGATCCATTTTTATTTTTTGAAACACTGGCTAATAATAAAACGGTAAAATGCAGTATGGAACCACAAAAGCACAAATAGCACAAATAAATAAACAGAAATAGAAATAAAAACAGGCCTAACATTAAATAAATTAAATTGTATACCAAACATATTTTTAAACAGGTGCCTACCTCATGACAACAGAATAACATTTATTGTAATGACAATGATGTCCCCCTTCTGTTACAATTACAGTGGCTGGAAAAAATAGGCTAGACAACGACCATCAAACGGGCTGTTTCACCTGTTGCTTTGCTATTATTTTGACACTTACTGGTGTTTTTCACTGCGCTTCAGCCGTGGATGCTTTAAATAATAATAAAGAGTTGAGGAGGGCTGGGTGGGCAGGCCACGGTATTAAGTAGAGGGCCCGTCGTGAATTGTGTAAACAGCCCAGGGCGGTGGAAAAAGTTCATACCCGGGTCCATGTAAGGAGAAACCGGCGCAGCACTAGGCCACTGCACGGACATTTAATTAAGACGACCTGCAGAGGATTACAGAGATACTGGGCCTGTAACTTTGCCTCACAATGACCATTAACAATTTCATGCGCAGTCGCCTTTGACAGCAGGGCGATACAGAGGCCTTCAGAGGTCGGATTATTGAATATTTTTCTATCTCTGATCAAAAATGGCTATCCTTTTGATTCACTCTCCAAAACGCAACCTTGGAATTAATGAAAAATCCCCAGACTGCCATGAAACACCTAATTAACTCTCTAGTGATTAAAAAAACAAAAAACAAACAAACAAAAAAACTACTACTACTAATAATAATAGAGGTGTTACACGAGTGAGAATAAAGCAAATAAGGTGGTTGTCAATAATTGTGTATTGATGCTGAAAAAAAATTATATACATAATCAGTTTTGTTTATTCACCTATTGCGACAATAAACTCTGGAAAGGCCTCCAACCTCTCAACAGATCAGATACTGGATGAAAAGACCCACACAGCTATAAGGTGTCATGGTCCCATTTGGTTCCCTGTTTCAAACCCTTTTCTTGAATAAACTCTCACCCTGGTCACTCTGAGCCCAAACTGTCGTTAATTCCCGTTGTGATGAGAGATCTCACTTCACCGCCCACTGAGCCTCTGGTCCTGCTTTGATCTCTCGGTGATCTGCTGCTGGTGTCGAAGCTCATAACTAATAAAATGCTCTTTAAAAGACATTAAAACTCCATGTAAACGATGCCATTTGGTTTAGTGGCCTTGATATCTTTTCAAATAAAAAAAAAACAAAAACAAAAACAAACAAAAAAACCAAATAAACAAGCGGAATGAAAGTGCAAACACAAAGTCATTCATTAACTTCTCATTAAGAGCGCGTGGCAAATAAATCCACAGCTTGCTTTGGCATAAAACGTGTGATTTTTAAGAAATGATCAGAACCATTTAATGCTGTAACATCCGGACTCATTTATAGATATTACATTTTGAAACTTGAGAGATAACTCCTCCTGTTTTTGTTTTTTGTTTTTGTTTTGTTTTGTTTGTTTTCTGAAGACAACCCCAGGCCTGACGGTGGATGCCTGTTTGCGACGCAGTGTGCGCTCCGTGATCTGATCGTGTGTACATGTGAGTTTGCTCTGTCACATCTGAAGTCTCGGCTGGAGTGGGGCTGGGAGTCACCGACACCTTCTCTCGTTTTGCTAAAAGCCTCCGAGTGTGGCCGAGGAGCCCTGCGCGCTCTCTCTCTCTCTCTCTCCCCGGCTTCCCATTGGACGACCCGAGCACTTTTTTGGGGAGGAGCTCCGCTGGCAGCAAAAAGGAGGAAAGAATTTAACTGCGCAAAAGTCCTGTGTGGTGACGGATGTCCAAAGTTCAGAACTTTTTCGATGTGCGTTTCATAGAAGGCACGGAGATGGGGACGGCTTAAACGCTGCCGAGGTCCAGCACGCTGCACTGTTGTTTAGGCTTTTCCTCTCTTTCTCTTTTGAGGTGAGCAGTGAGGAGCTGTGATTTGAGCGCCTCTGCCTTCAGAGGAGGGAGAAGTGGAGCTCTCCGTATTTTGGAGCTATATATATATATATATATATATATTTTTTTTTTTTGCGCCGGATCAAAGTGAAGACATGCAGGCTCGCTACTCCGTCTCCAGTCCCAACTCACTGGGCGTCGTGCCGTACATCAGCAGCGACCCGAGCTACTACCGGGCCGCTGCCGGTGGGGGATACACGGGGATGCCAGCACCTATGAACATGTACTCTCATGCGGCTCATGACCAATACCCTGCCAGCATGGCCCGGGCATATGGACCGTACACCCCTCAACCTCAGCCCAAGGATATGGTCAAACCCCCCTATAGCTACATTGCGCTCATCACCATGGCTATCCAAAACTCTCCTGACAAGAAGGTGACCCTGAACGGGATTTACCAGTTTATCATGGAAAGGTTTCCATTTTACCGAGACAACAAGCAGGGCTGGCAGAATAGCATCAGACACAATCTGTCTCTGAATGAGTGTTTTGTCAAGGTGCCCCGTGATGATAAGAAACCCGGGAAAGGCAGCTACTGGACGCTGGACCCGGACTCTTACAACATGTTTGAAAACGGGAGCTTCTTGAGGAGGAGGCGGCGGTTCAAAAAGAAGGACGCGCTGAAAGAGAAAGAAGAGCGGCTGCAGAAGGAGCTGCCGCCGAGGCAGCAAGGCCGGGAGCAGGAGCAGCCGGTGCAGGGCTCCCAGCCTGTGAGGATCCAGGATATTAAGACTGAGAACGGCACAGTCACGCCGCCGCAGGCCGACTCGCCGTCTTTGAGCACAGTGCCCAAAATCGAGAGCCCGGACAGCAGCAGCATGTCCAGCGGGAGCCCTCACAGCATCCCCTCCAATAGGTCCATCGGCATGGACAGCTCCGAGCACCACCAGCACCACGGCCAGGCCTCCACGCAGGGCTTCAGCGTAGACAACATCATGACCTCCCTCCGGGGGTCCCCACAAGGGGCCACAGAGCTCACCTCCAGCCTCACGGCCTCCACCAGGACAGGTATAACACCGTCTTTGTCCTTAAACTATTCTCCAAGTCAGACATCTGTCTATAGTTCACCCTGTAACCAGAACTCCATCTCCACTACCTCCAATGCAACCTATCATTGTAACATGCAAGCCATGAGTTTGTACGCCGGGGACAGATCTAGCCACTTGGCACCGAGCACCACCGTGGACGAAACGTTGCCAGATTACTCAGTCACAACCACCTCATCCTCTCTGACCCACGGTAATCTAAACTCTGGGCAGGAGGGCCACCATCCCCACCAAGGGAGGCTGACCTCATGGTACCTCAACCAGGCCGGAGACCTGGGTCATCTGGGCGCAGCTTACCCAGCACAGCAGCAGAACTTCCATTCAGTCCGAGAGATGTTTGAATCCCAAAGAATTGGCTTGAATAACTCACCGGTGAATGGGAATAACAGCTGTCAGATGTCATTCCCACCGAGCCAATCCATCTATCGCACTTCGGGAACTTTCGTATATGACTGCAGCAAGTTCTGACCAAAAAAAAAAAAAAACCCCAAAAAAACCAAAAAACAAAAAAGCAAAAAAAAAAAAAAAAGAAAAAAGGGGGGGATAAAGAAGAAAGAAAGCTGGACATTTTCCTCACGATGTTTGAACTCTTTCAGTAAAATTCTGTTTTTTCTTCCCCCCCCCCCCTCACCTCCCCACACCACAAGGACTAATATGAAAACAAAACCAGAAAAGACTTGAGCTTGTTTTTTTTTTTTTTTTTTTTCTAAAGAACAGTGTTACTGCAAATAACACGTAAGTCTCTCTTTGCTTTTGTGGCTTCATGTGATAGCCTATGTTAAAAATATGTCAGTTTCCATGGACGTGTAAATTGCATATAGTAATTTATTTCTAAACTGTAGCCGGATATTATGGACCAAACACCAAAAAGTGTTTCTAAATTGAACTGCCTTAATTGTCCAAAACAAATGTTCCATTATAAAAGTTTAAAAAAAAAAAAGGAACATGTATATCGCCGTACTATTTCAAAGATTCTTCATTTGTTGAAAAGTATTTTGAAGGATTTGTTTGTTTGTTTAATAAATTGTCATTTTATGTGACTTAGAGTTACGCCTCGTTTCTTACAGACTTGAATACAGGCTAGTGATATTTTACACTCAGTCTGATCCGTATTAGTTTTGTGTGGAGGGTGAATAGACCTCGTTATTAATTTAATCTGACCCTGTGAGGTTTAATTTCTTTACGTGAGTTCATCAAAAGATATTGAAAACAATTTAAGGATGTTTGGGCTTATACTGCCTAAAAGATTAAGCTCTTACTGTCACTAAAAGTATATATTTATTTAATAATGATAATACCCTGGAAATACACGTATAAACTGTTTCCCATCCTTTGGAAAATGCTTTAGGGAGTAGGCTATACAATCCTCCGGCTTGCACACGTCCAAAGAGAAAATTCATGTAAAAGATGTGTTTATTTCTAACTCTCTCATTCGTGCTTCATATTCAATTCGTGCTTTCGTTGTCACATTAGAAACGTCCATGAGAGATGATTGGAGATACTGTTGACCCCGAGGCCTAGAGCCTGCACACAGCGCCACTTTGTTTTGGATTGCGCTGTGTGTTTACTGGCGCATACCACTGCTTACTTAATATCATACCACACATGCCAAAGATAGTCCCGTTGTCACCTCAGTTTTGATGCCTCAATTCTCACCAGTCTGACGCGACGCTGACGCGACGCGGAGACAACCGAGACCGTCAGGTTTTGGTGCGCGTTGCTCATCCCACTGTTTCAGAGTCTGGATGTTTGAATGCAAAGGATGAAGGAATGGCCTATTAAAATGGCTTTATGCATTTGAAATGTCAAATTGAGGGTTTATTGTAATCCTGGTTGGCACTCGTTTTTCAATGAGTTATAAAGGCTTTCACAGCTGGTTCCCCTCAACGTGACAGGGAATCAGTCTCTTTTCATCACATTAAATGACAACTTATAAATGACCCCAAAATACGCATTTATTTAGGTTTTATGTGGTTTATCAGTAGAAATTTCAATACAAAATGTGAATACAATATATGTCAAGGCAGCTTTATTCTATTTTATTCCATTTTATTTTTATTTTATTTTATTTCATTATTTGGGCAGTTTCAGATATTAAGGCTACTAATAACTGACAGATATCTATTTTAAATGTCATTAATATATAAATTATTAAAAAAAAATATATCAGATTAGTTTTTGCTTGGATTGACCGCACATGGCTACAGTTTACAAAAACATCGCCAATAATAATAATAATAATAATAATAATAATGATAATAATAATAATAATAATAATAATAATACTTTAGCCGTTGCAGTACTGGTACCTATAAGGAAAAAAATATATATATTATAAAATATTAAAATATTATAACAAGGTAATAAGAACAAAATTTGTTAATAAATAGGATAAAATGAATAATACGTTAATAGGCTAAATACAACAACAACAACAACAATAATAATAATACACATAGATACTTTGCACATTTGAATTCGAGCTGCTTGATTTCGTATCGAAAGTCTTTTACTCACCAACATTATGAGGCCAGTTTTGATACTTTTTGCATGTTTCCTCAGAGAAACAGAGAGGGGGGGGGGGTGGCAACATGTCCCGCAGACGCTCGGTCAGAACCCTGTCATGATTAAAAAGCCTGTCACATCACAACTTGTCTAATGTGATTCTGAAACCTCGTTTCTTAAATGGAGGGTGGCTTTGGTGCATGGGCTTATTATTCATATCATTCGGTTGCTTCAGGCCTTTGGATCAAAAAGACAAGAGCGACGGCAACAGCGAGAGGACACATCGGAACAAAACATCTTGAGGGTAGCTGCAGGACTTTAATGACGTGTACGCCCCTCACTGGCATGGTCGATATTTGTCCTGGGGGGGGGGGGGAAACAAAACAAAACTAAAATATATGAATTGTTCAGTGCAGCCACGATGAAATCCTGCTTGTGTCTCCCTCAGCTCTCCGATTGCAACAACTACAATCAGGCTCATAAAAGTCATTAGATACTTTCCCAAGTATAGGCCCAATAAACAAACGTCGTGTTAGTCAAAAGATTGATGGCGCCCTCACAGAATAGACCAGGTCAGGAAGAAATAAAATTCAATCAGAGAGCTGGAATCGTTTTTCATGGGACGGAAAAGGCAGAAAGGGAGACGGGGGTCAATGAGGAGGATGTCGGTCGCCAGAGCACCATCAACATTATAATAGGACATAGCAGAGAAAGAGAGAGAGAGAGAGAGAGAGAGAGAGGGTGAGAAGGAGCACCAGAGCAATGTTTAACTTAGTGTGTTTTATTTGAATCCCTGTAAATAACTGTAAATAAAACAATTAAAAAAAAAAAAAAAAAAGACAAACAAGCTTCACATAAAGAAGCTACAAATTCCACTAGGCAGAAACCGGTTGAAAAGAAGATTATAGCTGATACTTCTGGCTCTGGAAATGAACTGATACTGCAATTAGCAACGAGCCTATAGTTTCCTATGGAGCCCGGGGCCCTCCATGCGTCCCACAGGGGTCCCACTGCAAAACAGGTACAAATTGAATTTAACTTTCATTTCCCTTCTCGGAGAGAGGAGTCGAAAGAATAAGAGTTTCTATTTTTGCTTTAGCAGTTAGGATATGCCCCCACCTAAAGTACAGACGAGTATGGCAGTCATTTCAACAACAACAACAACAACAATATCAAATGTAATCAGATGTTGCATATGGCTTAATCTCCCGAACAGGGGCCCATGTCTGTTTGGGGCTCCTGTTTAAGACTTTGCTCTGCTTTTTCCTCAAACGTTCCGCTACATTCCTGAAAACGCACAACTTCCCTCACTGCTTTGGGTCGAATAGCAAAGACAAAAGCGTCTGTGGTGGTCACGACTTGAATATTCAACAAATCAAAACCACGTCTCCAACTTGGACTTGTTACTTCGTGGGTTTTAAAGCGTACCATAAAATAAATTTGAATTAAATTTGTCTTCTTTTTCTCCTGGCACATGATTTCAGATGATGCGAATATTATTATTGGGGGGGGGGGGGGTAATGATCTAAACCAGCTAATCGTGTGTGCCAGTGGGCTGTGTGTACCTATGGATACAATATCGACGAGGCTGGATACAAAACAATCTCTCGGAATACACTTTTATTTAAATGTGGCGGACGAATTTGTTGTGGTTAACAGTCACATTAGCCGATGCACAGCCAAGCACCGGAGGCAAAACTCAAAAGTGTCACCATGTTGTTATCATTGCCTTGATAAGCGTGACTTTCCGCAGGGCAAATTGGCCGTTAACGGGAATTAAATTGAAATAATCGACATTTATTTGTAGCTGAAGTTTTTGCAGCAGAGATGCTGCATTTATTTGACGGAGGCTTAATGTGCTCATGTATTTTTTTATCTCGATGCAGACAGGACCAGACGGGATAGACATTTTTCCACGATTTTATTTCACCATCTCTCTGGTGCCTTTACGGTCGCGGGGATAGTTAAAGAGCAGTGAGTCTTCAGTCTATAATGCTTGCAGTTTTTGGTAATCTAGGAACCGATGATTATTCCAGCCTTACTGGTCGCTAGCTGTGCGTAAAATGCAATGCAACCGGGCCAAAGCTTTTCCCAGAAGAGGCAACCTACAGACAGAGCAGTAACGCGCTGTTTGTCACTCATCCTCTGTGCAGTTCAGTTTAAACCGGGGGGGGGGGGGGGGGGGGGCAGAGAAAGAGGGAGTAGATGCACTGAGGTCTCACTGAGCCCCTGCAGACTGTGTGCACCTGTATGGCTGAATGACCGAGCTTTCAGCTCAGTATGGAAACTGCTGTGTGTTTTTTAGCTCTGCGTTACAGTGCAGGCTACAAGACCCGAGCTCCAAGCGCCATCTGCTTCTAATTAAGAGTCCATAGACGCAAATGCTGTCTGCTCTGCGGCCAAACGAGTGAAAGGTTGGAGGTGCACCACTTGTCTCTCGGAGGGAAAAATAACCGCTGCGTGCAGCCTCTTATCCTGCACGTCTCATTTTAAAGACAAATGATAATTGTCAAAGAAATGATTCACTCGGCTTTGTCAAAACAGGCAGAGCGATGAGGTGTAAACAAGGCTTCTGGATCAAATGATGATCCTTGAAATCGGTGCAGCATCTCCGAGTCAGAAGAAGTGAACTCATGCAGACCTCGTAAGCACGGGGATGGTGGGATAATGGGGCACTGTGTGTGAATTCAGACCTGGGGGGGAAACGGCCGACCTGCGAATAACCCGACAGCCTTGGCGAGATACCTCAAGAACGAACAGAGTTGCCTTCAAGTTACACAAAACCTGCTTTTCTGCAGCTCGGGCCTGCGGTTTTCTAATTATAGCACCTTTTTTACGCACCGAACACTTGAATGTCCCAATTATACTGGCATGACATACAGTAATTTATTGTCAAGTAGTTTCATTTTATGAATATATTTTTTGAAGGTCTCATATACATCGACTTTACAACCTTCCTTTTAATCTGAATGGTCAGGGATGAAGCGTCACTCTGTCGAAGATGTGGGTAATGAGTGCGTTCTTATATTTATATATTTGCATGTTTAATTTGTCTTCTTTTATAGGCTACACTGAATTTTTCAAATATATAGAGTCATAACAAACATGCATGGAAGGGAATGTATGGTGTTTATTTTCTAAAGCACTGAATAAACAAGAGTTAGACATGTAAAAGAATGAACGATTTGCCAGCTCTTTAGTGGATTTCATGCCTTGATCATTACTATTAATTAATACTATTTTTTTTATGTTTGCATAGCACGCAGTCTCTTAAGCTCATGAAATGTGATACAATAATAATAATAAAAAAAACTAATTAGATTACAACAGAATAAATTGTTCAATAAAACAATGAAGTGCAGTGATTATCAATTGCAAAATGCTGGCACTGCTTATTGCAACTTACATTTTAAATACATGTGGCTGAACACAACATACCTACATATATACATTCAAATAAAGAACAAATTAATTTGTATGGTGGGCTGCTGATAGCAAACTCCCAACCTCAACCAACTTGAACTCTGTAACTCGTGACATGAGAGGGCCACTCCAGAGCCGTCCAGCTACTGCTATTTGAGCCACAGTAGCAGTTGTCTGTGTCTTTCGTGGGTCTCATATCATTTTATGAGTGCAAGGCTGCCACTGGGCTATGAAAACATCAACAGCAGACTTAGAATGCAAGACGGACATAAAAGCTGTCTCTTCTTTTAATGTGAAGACAAGTTTGACAACAGATTTAAAATGACAGTCAGGCCCCATCATCTTCTGGTTCAGAAATATAAATAAATGTGTATAAAATATTAGCTTCAATATTACTACAACCTGAATATTATAGGGTTATGAAATGCAAAGGCATTACATCCTTTCCTTTTATTCTGAAATGTTGTTCCTGAAGAAAAAAATAAAAGCAACAAATAAATAGAGACATTAATTCATTGGTGATGCATATAATCAACATTCTGTGCTACTTTTTGAGAATTTTCAAGACCTCCTTTCTCATTAAATTCACCTTAAACTTAATGCTACTATTTCTCAACCCTCGGGACTTGAGACAAAATCAGAAAACACTTGTTCAGGGCAATAAATTCATTAAAAACATACATTTAATCAGCAATCAAAAGGGACAGAATTTTACGATGACTGCAAATTCATTTTCAAAGAATCTATGCATATGTGCATGCACGTTGACATCATCAGTTTTCACCGGGCTCTCCTCTGATCCTCACATCTTTTAAGCTCAGGGAGGCGGGTTGGCAAAAGAATAAGGAGACAGTACTGGAAATGGCCCATCTCAGCTTTGGGTCCTATAGTCCCTCCGAGGAGGAGAAAAGAGAGTGTCACACCAGCCAGAGGAACAGACAGTGATGAATTGGGCTGAAAACTAAATGTCATCTTTATACAAGAAAAAGTGGCTTCACACAGGAGTTGGATCACTGAGGAAAACAAACTTGAAATTTGATTTTAATAGGGCCTGTGTGTGTGTGTGTGTGTGTGGAGATAAAGCCAGCTAAATTCTTAAAGAAGCCCATTAATTCCTGGCAGAGTCAGTGTAGTGCTCCACTAGTAGAGGGAATATGAAATCATGTGTATTAGTTTTTTGTTTTTTTTTTAATGTGTGTGACCATGAAAACTGTCTGCAGCAGACTTCCTTCTGAATTATTTCCCACTTATTGCTTTGTCAGATCTTCCCTCTCCTGCCTTCACTTTTATTTTGAAGTCCAAATGGCAGCAGCGATTGTGTAATCAAAAAGGCACTGTTCAGCACAGCTCTGTGCTCTCGGGGACGCCGAGACCTAATCCAATGCACTGCAGTTGACTTATTAAAAACAGATTCGTCTGCTGTTTTTTTACACCCATCAGAGATGAATATATCTGATCACATATTAGCTCTGTCAATCATGCGAGGAGGTCGGCAGTTTATGAAGTTATCTGATGGGGAAGTGATGAAAATTCAAAGCTACTACAGAAAATCAGAATGTCAACAATAACACATCCAATTAGAGAAGATGTTGTGTCTTTCTTTCCTGCTCTTTCTCCCCAGTCTTTCCTGCCTTTATAATGCTGACAGATGTGGTAAGTGATGTTTAGGTGAGTCACTGGATTCATTTCAGTTGCTGGATTACGTGCCTGCAAATTCTACTGACTCTACATTTCTATTAGTTACGTGATGACACTTGTTACTATGATAAAACATTATTTCAAGCTTGAAACATGAGCAAACATTAAACATCAATTTCCTTGCAGGTCAATTACAGCGTGACTGATTGACTTTGCCATGGTTGCAGTTTTATTCACAACACTGTGCTCCTGAGAGGCTGACAATGACAGTGTGTGTGTGTGTGTGTAAGAGAGAGTGGGAGAGAGAGCACCCAAAGGTATAGCTGTGTTCAAGTGACAGTCTTGCAATCATACATGCTGCTCCATGTTTCACCTAGATTGTGATCAGTCCCTGCAACCAAAGTAGCAGGAAGTGGGGATTTACCTGCCACCCCTCCCTGTCACAACTACCACACACACACACACACACACACACACACACACACACACACACACACACACACACACACACACACACACACACAAGTAACATGCTGTTATGGAGGGTGTGAGGTGAAACACAGGCAAGGAAAGGGAAAACAAACTTTTTTCAAAGAATAACACTGACCTAAGCCACAGCTATTGCAAATTTTCACAGTTTCTGAGGAGATGCACAAGTTAATTAAAAAAAACAATAAAAAGAACTTGTGTGTGTGCAGATGAGGCAAAACATAATCACCACATGGATCCTATTGGCAGCTTTAACCGTGAATAAACATGTTTCCTGTGACTTGAAACAGCATCAACATACAGTATAAGCTTGTGGAAGCAATGAAGTACACAACGTGGAACAAAAGCAAAACCTAAAAAAAAAACAAAAAAAAACATGGCAACAAAAGAAACATTGAATCATTGTAAGACATTCTTGCCAAACACATAACATACCAACATACAAACAAATACAACAATCCTACATATGAAAAACAGCATGATCCACAATGTATCTCAAATGTCAACTGTCTGCACCAGTGTCAATGAACAAACTGCCCTCTGACCTCTGAGAGGAAAACCCTTCCTCCCGACAGTCTTTTTCAGCCGCCCATTGTTTACTCTTCTGTCAGTTAACTAAGTTGCTTTAAGTTGTCCTTTCTCCGTTTTCATGCTTGGCCGCGTTGTAAAGAGCTTTTAAAAATCAAACTCAGAGGTGAAGAAAGTCAAGGAGCGGGAAAAGAATGAAAGATTACAAACAACCGGAGTTAGCAGGATTTGATCTTGAAGACACCAAAAGACAGAATCAGTGAAAGAAAAGGTCAGAGAGGAGGAGCTGACGGTTCTCAGTGTGTTAGTTAGTCGTTTCAAAGGTGAACCTGCGGCAGTTATGGCATCCAACAAACCCCCAGAAAAGTCAGAACTTTACACTTATGGCGTCACACAGTTTGGACAAATTCACATATTATCTGTGGTTCTCTGTGTGTGTTTCTGTCGGGTGTGCAGGTGTGAGGTCTTCTTTGTCTGGTGAGAGGCATCCAGATGGTGTTTGTGTGTGATGGCGAGCAGCAGCGATACAGCGGTGGTTCCTTTCACAGATCAGCACTCATATCTCTGTTCCATCTCCAGGCTCTCCGCTCATATAAACATCCCCAGTCCAGGGGCCTCTGATGTTTCTGCCATTGTGTTTACAGTGAGAAGTCAGGCAAATACGTGAACTTTAAGACAAAGAGAACAAGCATGAACAATGGACAGAGGGGTTAAGCGCTTGAATTAGTTCTGGTGAAAAATTATACTTGTACTTAAAGGCAGTGAGGAGATTTTTTTTTTCTGATATAACATTGATAATTTTATCAAAACAAAGAGTATTATAGTAAGACTTGGGAGTCACTCTTCTTCTACTGCACATTAGCATTATGCTCCTCTGTATTATCTCTTGCCAGTGGCAATCAGATCTTCCAGTGGGATTAAACAAACAGCGTTTTATCCTGTGGAGGTTTTCATATACACTGCACCCTTTGGTCTGTTCACCATCCTCTCCACACAGTAGGAAACAAGTTCAATTACACCGATTCAGCATAGACATGGGCGGACCCAGAAGAAAAGAAGTCATGTTTCAGCGCTCAGGGCCTGTGGCAACTGAAATGAAGAGTTCAGGAGAAGTGGAATGTAACACACATATGCACACACATAAATGCCCACTCACAATTCTTACTCATTTTGCCAAAAGCTTAAATTGTCTCTGCAATGAAGCAAATGAGATGTAGCATTCACTTTTGAAAATGCAGCTTTGTCTGAAAATAACCTCGAAAAAAAAAATAAGCATGCACATTTCCAATCAAACCCAAACCCCATGCAATGCTACGACTCCCGACATCAAAGCGTGCTCAAAGCGATTGTCTCCCCCTGCTCCTTTTAAACTGCCTCTTTTTCCAATGTAGAAAAATCCCCTTGACATCAAAGAGGGAGACAGAGAAAGTAATTTAGCCTTATCTTAATTGAGCTGCAATTTTAATAATGATCTTACACATTGGGACCTTGGAGGAGAGAATTAGCTGCAGGCTGCAGGACCAGAGGCTGGCTTCCCTGCTCTGTGCTCCGCCGTGCTACTCTGGTTGTCTAATCTCAGCTCCAGACATATCATTGGCCGGTGATTTATGATGACCTAATGTTTTGTTTACTTCATGCTCATAACAGGCGGGCAGATTGCATAGGGCACGCCGTATGGGGAAACATGAAAGCGCTGGGGCTGCTCGCAGGGCTGCAGTCCCCAGCAGTTCACTGAAATAAACAGCTCTGTATTTCAGCCACCTGGCACAGCACCTCCTTCAAATTGAGGGCCAGAGCTGCCGGCCAGTCCGAAGTTTAGAAAAATCCCAGGCTGTGTGTTTCATTTGCTGTCATGAGGCAACCATCAATCTTCAATGTGGAGGTTACACACTTGATTTAACCTCTGGAAAAACACATTGACCCCACTGTTCATGCGCTTTCTCAATAATTGACTTGCCTTTGCCATATGAGAGGACAAACATATGGGGTATGACAACTGCTTGACAGTAAGGTCAAGAGTCCAGTAAGTCAGTCCACTTTTAAATGTCTTGGATTCAGCTTCTGTCTGTGCTTCTCTGGTATTTAGCACAGCAGTTGAGAGGGACTCAGACAGTCCTGGTTGCATACAGGAAATGCTGTTGCTGCAAAGGAAAATAAACACAAAGGTAGCTTTGTGTGAGTGATTTAAATGATATGATAATGCGAGGGTGTCATGGTGGTTTCCTTCATCGGTAAGGAGTATGTGACCATTACAAAATGTTCACGTGCATAATAGACTTAGACCTTGTGTTTCTTCCACAAACCTCACCCTGCATATCTGATCTGCAGTGACTCAAACGTCTTTTCTCTGAAAGTAATGAGAAATATTTGTGGCGTGATGCGTGTTAGAGGACAGTAAGGGCAGGGAGACAGAAGGAAGCAGAGGCCACCTCGGCCTGTATCTCCACCCGCTGTCGGGGTATACACAGGCTTCACCTTTCTCATATGGACAATAACACAGCAATGGCTCCACGTATTTTCGTCCAGCTTCATTACAGTTGACGGCTCATCATAAAAACTTTAAATAGTAGCCTCAAATACAAATGAAATTATAGATTTATTATAGCAATAATATAACAAAATACTTTCGTCTTGTTTGAGTCCTTTAATCTTTAATGAACCCAATATCCTGGAAAAAAAAGTGTATGATGCACTCAGTCATTAAGCTGACTAATATTAATGCCATGCTGGAGCTGACCTAAAATGGACCTGAGGTCAGTCTTTTCATGACAAATTGTCCTTCTATTTGCATGACACTGCTAATTTAAAAAATATGTTCCATTTCATTTGGAAATGTCAAGACTGATATTAAAAAGTTGAAGTATGTAGATACTCACAGACTGGTTAGAGTTAAATTAAGGGTTGGGATTATGGTTAGATTTATGTAGATACAGGTTAGGTGTGTAGATTATGGTCACTGTATATCACAACATGGTTTAAGTTTAAATAATTTTACTTAGTCTAATATCAAATTAAACTTTTTGAAAACACCTTCATACATCCAGTGAGGTGGTTTTCAGCACATATCTAGATTTATCATAATACATTTTATTAATTAAATTAGTTGAAAATCCAGGGAGAAGTGTGAGATACTAACATGTGAAATACATCAGCCAAACGCCTTTAGCCACACCTCCGCAATCTTGTAAATTTATCTGTTAAATTTTATGTGTTTCTGTTGTTTATAACACTGCCCCGAGGCTTTGCCTGCAACACCCAGAGATGGAGATGTCAATAGTGTAAATATTTTTCTCCTTCCCTGTCTGGCCATTCAAAATCCAATTTGAAAACCCCATCAGATAGGCATTTCCTCCTTCTGCACCAGCAACCAGAGCAGGCGACTGCTACATTCTTATCTTATCAGCAGCAACAATCTTGCATCTCGTCGTGCCCAAACAGGGAGAAAGAGAATCGTAATGAAAGTGGTATTTTAGCTCCTACCTCTGCCTCAAATAAAGCACACACTGAAACTAATATGCAGATTCTTCAGTCATCGACTCAGATTGGATATTGGCTTTTTGTCAAGCAAAAGAGTGTAGAGGAAAAACCCTCTTCTTGCTCTTAATACTCCCCCAGCTTCCCCTTCTTTTTTCTTCTCTCCTGGCACGGTGACATGCATGATAAGAGCAGTGAAGCAAACTGTGAGCTGTGTCTGGGTCTGTACAGGAAGCACAAGGGAATCAGTGGTGTTGTCCATCAACGACAGCTCTGCTGCCGTCAGTGCCTAGAACAATGGCCACAGACTCCCCTGACATTGGGAAAACTTAGTCAGCCAGCAGTCTCACTAACACTGACAGAGGAGATAAAGTTAAGAGGAAAATGAGAGAAAGTAATCCAAAAATTACACTTACTCACATGCACGTGGGCACACAGGCAGATTTAAAATAAGCTCTAATGTTTCTGAGTTTTAAAAATCAATGAATATCTCAGTCAAGATTAGGCTACAAGCCTCTAAGACGGGAGTCATGAAAGTGGGTTGGAAAGTTCACCCAATGAGTCAAGTTACAATTAACCCTTTAATACCTGGGTGCCTGTGGATGAACACATTACAGTATGCATTACAAATATCAAAGGTTTCTCACCAGTAAATTCTACAGTAATTTCCCGCATTTAGAAATCACAGTGAAAATATCATCACACTGAACAACTGATCATTCACTAAGCCCCGCCCCCTGGTTACTGTTTCTATGTATATCAAGGCCACCATTCTTGCTCTTAATGTAAGCAGTTTTCTGATGATAAAGACAGTTTATTATTTATAAATTTATCTATTCATTTGTTTCAATTATTTATTAGCCGGTGACTGTTGGCTGAAATTACAACTTTCAGTTGATAGATTTTATTAGCCGGCCTATAAGCTAATGTTAACTCCATGATTAATTGGGCTGTCTCCTGCTAACTTCTCTAAAATCTAGATTTAGGCTAAAGCTAATATTGTTCTTGTCTTGCAGTGTAGAGCTATATAAAAAAAATAATGTAATGTAATTCCTTCTAACTCCCTTGTGTTGTTCAGCTGGTTACTTTTACCAAGTTTGTATCGTTTGCTGGGGTGTAAACTTCCCTGTATCCAATGAGTGAGACAGAGCTGCCAATTCTGCTAGCATCTAAGACCAGCTTTGAACAGAGTCTGGAAATACTACACATAACAACAAACTCATGTTCTGTAATGTAATGTATCATGCGTTCATTTAATGTAGTTAGTAAATGATGTGTTCCTTGATGTTGGAATTTATTATGTACTGCCATACATTGATATGTTAGTTAGCCAGACATGGTAACATCTGCAACTCGTATTAGAGGAGATAAACACAATCTATTCCTTACATTTTTTGTTTTGGAAACATGATAAAGAAAAAGAAATCTCTTTCAATTGCCAGTATTGCTCTTATTAGAGCTCCCTGAACATTGTTTAGGGATGTAGAGAAATGCACAGTTTGAAAGTCCTGCCGTGTCGAGCTACAGTTTCTAAGCACTGACAAATCCGTGGACGATCACTGTTCAGGGGAATGGTCAGTTCCTACATTGAGAAGATGTCACAATGGAGAAAGTGTTTTAAGTGTTGAATACACATTTTTGTCAGAAAGCATTGACATTCCTGCCACAGCTTTCTTTACACAGCAGGAAACCTAACCCAATCACCCAGTTGTAAAGTAAAGGCTAGATATACTATGAAAACAAACAAAGCACAGAGGGTTGTTAGTTTAATGCCATGGCATACATTATTGTAGGGGAAACGTTTTTCACTGCCAACATAAATACATTCCACCCTCATGTTGCACATACTGGGGATGAAATATAATCAATAACGCAGTAACTAGTGTAAATAATGGCCGTCTGCTCAGCTGTAATGATGATAGATCTAATTGCTCCTGTACAGAAATGTGTTCAGGCTTCTGAAACTTAAAAAGGGGGAAACATGTGGGTAACCAATGGCTAAAGACCCCGAAAAGAATTTTTACAGTGATGGAAAGTAGGAAAAACACATAGCCATCTATAGACCCCTCTGACACCCACACACAAGCCATCTGTCCTGGACAGGACACAGCGAGTGCATCCTTCAGCGCACACTTACTGGAGGGGAAGTTGGGCCTTGAGGCTGTTATATGACATCAGCACAGCAAAAGCGACACCATTTATCACCAACCACTGAACATGGAGACATTCATAACATCCTGACAGGAAAATCTTGTGGAAAAGAATCACTTGGGCTTTGATAACAACTTGGCTCCTTCTTTGACTCCGCATTTGGACACTGTCCTGGTAAGGTATGTTATTCTTCATCTGTGACCTTTATTCATTTATTATACATTCAACCTGCCGTCATATTAATCTATATTTTATCATTTTAGATTTTTAAAACAAGTAAGATCTGCACCCGAGATCCCTATTTTGTCTCAGATTGTTTGATATTTAGTGATGCTTTAAGGCAACTGAAAAAAGCTCTTTGTCAAGTTGTGTTGTTCATTGTGCACTTTATGTAAAGGTGATCATATATCATCATCATCCGTGCAAACTTATCAGTGTGATACCCACATTATGGCTCGCAAAAGAAGAAATAGGAGATGACCAAATCTTTCCAGAGCACTCATTTGGGTCCAAAGGTTAGTCAGGCCTTTCCCGTTTGAGCAAAGCGCGGAGTCTGTAGCAGCTCTTTGTAACCGACCTGCTCTCACTTTTGGTCTCCCTTTTGTGCTGAGGTGAGAGTGGAGCTTTTGTCACATGTCAGAGGAGCATGGACTGCAGCCAAGCCTGTCTGTGGGTCTTCCTATTTTGACACCCTGAAGCACCTGCCCTCACTGAAGCATGGCAGGGAACGTCACAGAGAGAACAATAGAGAAAGGGCCTCTTTCCAGCCACTCCTTGCCGGCTGATCCAGCACTGACAGCCTGTCATTCAAATCCATTAAAGGTCATTGTAGCTTGCTCTACAACACATTGTAGCATGCCCCCCCCCCCTCCCAAACCCTCACGAAGACACGCCCTAATGGACTCTACCACTTTTACATTCACTTTTTCCTCTCCACCATTTCTCCTTTTCCCCTCAGAGGTCAGAAGAAGGGGATATCCCAGAAGGAAATGCCTGAGCTCTGAAGGAGGTGCCTTTGCGCTCTCTCTCTCTCTTTTTTTTTTCTCCCCCATTTCTTTTACCGTAGTCCTGGGTGTTATCGCACTTATGTAATGGAGTGTGGGGTGCTCATAACAAGATGTCAGAAGAAAATACATCCCTCCTGAGCTACATTACTCCTGTTTTGTTTTTTCTTTTCTTGGCAAAAACACATTTACTTAAATTCGGTTGGTGAAAGGCAGACAGTAAGGAATTTGTTATGTTTCAGTGAGATTTTTTTTGACAACTGAAAATGGAGAAGCTGTGCCTACTCTCTACTGATACATGTCATCAATGGAGTTGCTGAGGGAGCAAAAAACAGTCGATGCCAACTCACTGTGCTATTATTGAACTTAATCAGTCAAAAGAGGCAGAAATATCAGCTGAATTGTTGCTGTGCAATTAATCTGATAAAATCCATTATGATTATTACTACCTATCCAGATGTATTGTTTTATATATATATATGTTAGGGTTTAATTTAGAAGAAAGACAAGTATTTCCTCTTGGTGCTTCTTTGTTTTGAATCTGTTTACAAATCATACATGTCACTATGGGTGCATCTGAGTGCCTCGTTTCAAACGGCAAACCTGTACTTCAAGTCAGATAACAATTCATAATATAGTACATTTAAGGTGCTGATGGACTAATTGATGGTGGCAGCTGACAGTTGGCAATAACCCACTGCTCAAGCAATAATTCACTGGCTTCCGGACTTACTAATTAGTGTCCAAAGGTATGGAATGTTGTCTGCACCGTTTTTGCCTTAAATCAAACTGCCATTCAAACAAGGTGCCTGAAATAACCCCACACCTTTTGAACTGTGAATCGCTGCTTGAAATATTTTTACAGTTCAGGTGGCTCTAAATCATGAATTGAAGTGTAAATGGATGGTTTTCTTACCATAGTTACCTGGAATCCTCTCCCGTATCCTTCAGACCACACTGAGGAGAGAACTTGAACAGCAACAAGAAACACTGCACCTAAGCAGAGGCGTGTGCACAAGCATGCACGCATACTCAAGCACAAGTGTGTTCAGCCATATCAGCCCTGGAATTCCAACCCCTAGCTTGGATGCAAGAAATGATTTAGGTCTCTTCCTCTTGATAAATGCATACCTTCACTGTAGTAAAATGAGGGGGTGCAGGGAGGGAAGTATGAGGCACCTGAAGCAATGAAACTAAGGAGACAGGACGTTGTGGTGATACTTCATGCGGCACCTTGTTCGTCTCTGGCGTTGTGAAGACAGATAAATCTCTTTTTTTATGGCAACTCCATCATCAAGCGCAGGAGATAGTGTGCCCGCTGCCATGGTGATGTCGACTCACCCCTATCGCTGCACCACACAGGGCTGAAGTGTAGGGAGTTATGTCTGACTGCCTGCCCTCCATATCCATCAAGACCAGATATGAAAGGACTTTGTGTGATAAAGAATATCGCCTTTTTGGCTGAAATGGGGTGTTACCCTGTGTGTAGCTGAAGAAACATGTAAAACACATATTTTCTATATAAGGGTATAAAAATATCCAAGGACCAAAATATATAAGGGTCAATGCACACCAAAAGCGTAAATGTGCCTTGGTAATCAGGCCTCAAATAACAATGAATTATTCAGAAAAATGAAGATAAGATTAAATAACATTCCTAAATATGAAAAAAAGAAAAAAAATCACACATTGTGAAAGCAAAAGCAGAAACTCCCTGCTGTGGAAAGTAAGAATATAAAAACCTATAACAAGCAATTTGTAGACTTTCAAAACCTTGAAAAATAAAAAAATCCAGCCACATAAAAAACGTCCCTGTCATCCTCAGGATTACAATCTCATGAAGGTGGAATAAATGGCTAACCTCAGCAGCTATCTTATTTTCCCTGTTAAACAGCTGAATCACATCAAGATCCTTTTTTTTCCCTCCAAGGACAGAACGTGAGGGGAAAAGTAACTCCTCCAATGATCTACTAATAGCCCCCGGCAAGCTTCAACCACAAGGCTGTCCATCATCAAGCTACAGTTCCTGCCTCTGGGTTAATAGTGAACGTGCAGATAATGTCAGCCAGTCTACTTGCTGCCGTGACAGCTTTACTGGGCCTGTTTGCTTCTAGCTTTTGCCGGCAGCTTTAGAAATTTGGGCATTTACCAAATGTCCTTGTCTGGCCCATGTTTTTAAAAAGGTATAATGTTAGAAAGAAAGTAAAAAGTAACACAAGTTCTAGTTGGTATTTTTTCTTGTAATTTAAGAAGATGCAAAGTAGAAATGTGGGTTAAAAAGAGTTGTGTTATTTTATCATTAAATCTCAGTAATACAAAAATTCCACTCAGCACAGATGTTTGCATTTTTATGTTTTTTTTTTCTTCTCCAAGATCAGATTGCTTTTGAACTTGCTAGTGTACAAGAAGTTGAAGAAAAGTGAGCCTATAAGTAAGCTGGAATGAAAATATGCAATGTGAAAGTAACATGAAAACGTTTGCTCAAAACGCCAAGATAATGTCAAGATAAAACACTTTGACAGGTAAAATCATAAATGTGCCAATAAATGTGCTCATTACTGTGTATCATATCAAAACACATTCAGTCAGCTCATCTGAGGACACTGCAGCCACATTTGTGCCATTTCCCATGCTGAATATCTCATCTCTGCCTGATGAACAGATTGTAAACACAATCTCCAAACATTAAATTAAATAACAATAATAAAAAAATTGCAGAAATTTGAAAGCGGCTTAGCAAAACAGAGCTCATCCTAAACAACTGAGCAGAGTCGTAAACCATGTGAGCGAAGGAGATGATAGCAGGTCGCCTGCCTCGTCCATGGCAGCTGTCAGCCTTGGCTCGTGGTTCCCTTCTCTGGGTCAGAGGTCATCCAGCTGTGCCCCCCCCACACCCCCCGTCCCCCTTACTTCTTCTCCCCCTGACGCAGCAGATGTGGTCGGACCACCATGGCGAGGGCCTGACCACATCTGGCTCTGATTACAGCCAGACAATCCAGCTTTATCAGCCCCATCCACTTTGCTGAGCTCTGCTACGCTCTTTCTCCCAGAGGTGATGTGTGACACATTCTCAACTCACCAATACCAAGTTTACAGGGTGATTTATACAGTATGTAAGTCACCAAAACTGGGTTATATGCTGTTGAAGTTCTATTTCGGTTTGAATATAACACATGCACATAATGTCTGACTTTTAAAACTTAAATATGACTACAATGAACTCCACATTTCTTATCTACCTTTGTAGTAAACTTTTATGCTCTCTTGCCCCTTATTTTCTCTAACCTTTCTCTTAAGGAAAAGTGATAATTCTCTGCTTGTCAAACAAAACTAAAGACAAATGACTTCATGATATACTGCTGTTTCTGAGGACTGCTGAACCTCCATCAGTTTTCTGACTGTTAGTGAGTGTGTTTAAGTATTTGCCTGCACTCGAACATGTCAGTTCAATCGACAAATCAGGTGGCCGTGCTTTCACAAAGTACAAATCATTTTGCCATACGTTTCCCTGCGTACATGCCACCTTTACTCTGATGGTCAGTCATGTGATCTGGATGAGAAATATGTCACACTTGCAGATAGAAATCCCAACATCCATAAACAGGGGAGTTTGAGAAAGGATTGTGTTGCATACAGGGATAACTGGCTGCAGTTTATTTTCCCAGGGTGCCTTTCCCATTATTCCCCACCCTTTTGCCAATGAAATCTCCACAGCCCTTAGTTCCTGTGGTTACATTGGGATATCGCAAATCACTTCAAACAAACAGTTGACAGATGAGATGGAATTCCACAAATATGAAAATATGAACCTGAAATCGAGTCTACCATGAAAAATTCATGAATAATAAGTGTGTGTGTGTGTGCGCGCATGTATGGGGGGGATTAATGCTTGTTTTAACCATTATATTACTGTTCCATTGCAGTGACAGTAGTGCTCGTCTTCTCCCACATTCAGAGTGCGACATAAAGTCTCAGCCCGCCTGCTGGATTTTTAACACATGCATCTACACTTCATGCCACGTCTTCTGTAGTCTGCCGCCCTCATTGCAAATCGGGGTTAACAGTTGTCAGGGTGGTTATCACCGTGCTTTAAACCTTCTCCTGTCCCGCTATCCTTCCAACCATCATCACCCACTTTAACCCCACTCAACCCTAACGGCAGCCCAGAGCTGGGCCACTCTCTGCAGGCTTCCACATGTCAGGGGTCCCCATGCAGTCCACTCGCAGGGACACAGGCATGTGCACTAAAGCTGTCACCGCCCTCTACTGCTGCCAGCACTGGAGGTTATCTTCCACACAGAAGTCCCAACTGACCCACTGTGCCTGTTTGATCTTTAATACTACTGAATGACTTTTGTTTCCCACTCTTCCAACTGTATTTCAATAGAGAATTGCAAAAGTCCTGGCTGTTATCTGGATTCTTGACACAAAAACATCCATCATTTAAAAAGTTAAAGTTTTATGCACTCAGCAATAAAGCTGCATAGATTGGCTGCAGTGTAACTTTAGTTCTTGTCTTGCTAGTAGGTCAGGCTGCTGTTGAGACCCTGGGTTTATGGATCCTATCAGCAACAGGAGGAAATGGGTGAAGTTTGTTGCTCTTGAACTGTGAGAACAAATAAACAGAATGCTAATTAGAGAAGTTCAGTTGTAAATGGCCCCCCACTGATGGTGAAAACAGCCAATCAGTGAGGAGGGTGGTTCACCTCTTTATTACCAGTAAGGTGATAATAGCCCAAAAGGTTCTTCGAATTTGGTGTAGTAACTTTGGATGCAAATTTCCTTCTCAGAGCTTCAACTTAACACTGAAGTAGGTGCATTAATCCACCTAGCAGCACCTCTAAAGCTCACTATGTAACACATTAAACTGTATTATAACCAAAGTGTAAAAATGACAGTTTGAAGTTTTACTGGGGGTTATGTGCCAAACTAATTCTTGGCTGGGAGCAGTAACTTCCTGGTGGTTCTGCTGGTGTCCTGGCCACTGCCAAAGACAAAGCATAAAATGTAACCTCATTTAAAACTAGTGAACCTTAGTGCTAGGTGGATATTGTTGCTTTTTGACAGAGCCAGGCTAACTGTTTCCCCTTGTTTTCCAATCTTTATGCTAAGCTAAGACAACTGACTTCCAGTTGTAGCCTCATGTTTACTATACAGTTATGTAAGTTATGTTGGTTGTCTCCTTTCTCCTTCTCCTTTGCCAGAAAGCACATAAATGCATTTCACATTAAGATAATGAAACCTTTTCCTTTCACACATATTATTTGTCATTTTCACACATCAGATCACAAAGATCATTTGCATATGACAAACACCTAAGATGAGATAAACTTGTGCAGATCAGCAAATCATTCATCAACAGTGTGAAGGCCAACTTGCACCAAATTGGTAATCAGGGTTTACTAACACTGAACCTTTTCTCTCCTTTAAAGTGGAAAATCATTCAAACCAGACATGCCGCCAACTGGGTAAGGTGTTTGCTACTTTTTAGGTGTCATCAAAGTGACCCAGTTGGTTAAACCTCCAACATGTGTGAGAGTGTTTTCCTTTTGGGGGAGGAGTGAAGGTCTAGGGGACAGCAGGGAGCTAATTAGAAGCTATTCTCTAACTCAGGGCCAAATGGAGCAATTATCTGGCCGAGTGAGTAGATAATTCCCTCCCATTCATCTCCCACTGTCAGGGTCCCACTACCCACCAACCTGTATTGAGGATTGGATGCAGGGGCCTGTTGAACCTAACCTCTTTCTGCCACTCCCGGAGTCCCTCCCTTGTAAGTAACTCACCGCTGTCTCTTAGCAATGGCCAACATGGTGGATCACCAAGCTGATAATTTCTCTCATGGTTGTCACATACCATTGCAAACCCCCAACAGGATTTATGACTACCACATCTCAGGTTCAGCTAATGAGTCTGTTGGACACTGGTGGGAGAGCTGGCTTTAAGGGATGATTAATGCAACAGCCCGATAGGCCCCATGCTTGACATAGAAAAAAAGTTGCAACATATGGACTTGCTGATTGAATTAGAATTAAACATGGGGTTGGGAAAAGGACAAAAAGAAAACCTGATTACCTGGGAAAACAAAGGCTTAGCCGCAGCACTATATTCTGCAGGCTGAACGCACTTTTGCTCTATGCAGGGACGTACAGCAGGTGATAAGTTTGTTTTCATTCAAGTTCAGTATTTTGGAACGCTATGTGAGAATTGTAAGCTAATATTTGCTGCACATGGGGAGCTGCAGACCTCTGTCCAAAGTTTAACATTTCACTGCACATCCAAGGTTGGCAAGAAAGTTCACACTGTTGACAGGAGTTGCCATTTATTACCGTGAGTATCTCACTTATAACCAATACAAAGAAGGCATCCTTTCAACACGTTTCTCGCACTGAAAAGGAGTGTTGAGAAAACAGGGCTAAAAGACTTCACTCATGCAGAACTTAAGTACGTGAGTCATAGGCGGACATACAGTTGTTAGAGTGGGTCCCAGAAGTAAAAAATAATGAAAGTATTAATTGCATATTGTGTATGTTAAAACATACTTGCCATTTTCTTGTTGTCACTATTTCATTTGTAATGTGGTGACAGTAGTTAGTTTGATTTTTATGCCCAAGTTTTATGATGTAAACCTGTAAAGTGGTCAAACTAAGAGAGTTAGAGAAAGTCAGAGAGACAAAGAAAAATGGAGATTATGCAGTAGTGTAACAGCAGCTGTGGACACCTGACTGGACAATGGAAAATGACATAATTTTCATTGAATTTTCCATTGGACTGTGAGACTCTGATTTATTCACAAAAATAAAAGAAGAATCACATGTTTTGTTCAAGATATTTTTTATGTCAGCTCGTGTGGTTTGTTTTCTAATTTTTTCCCACACATCAGCAAAAGCAAGACAGATTTTGGTCAAGCCTCTACGTCTCCAGTGAAAGAGAAGATTAAAAGAGGCCATGAGATTCAGAAAAGTCTGATGCTCCTCTGGGTGCCACTAATGAAATCAGAAGACAGCATCAAGTTTTCCCCTGTCCTCCCACCTCCAGGAATACAAGAACCATCATACCTCAGTAATCTGGGCTCTCAGATCTGTTGCATGAGGGAACTTCTCACTTCAACCAAACAACCAAACGTCTGTGTGGCAGAGCTACTTTTGAAAACCTCTCTCTTTGGTTCTGTCGCTCACTTCCTCTCCTTCCCTTGCAGCTGAGGTAAGCAGACGGGGTGAGAGGAAAGGGGCCGAGGCATCCGCATGACCTTGGAATTAGTAGAACTCCTGGGACAGAGCTCGCTGGGTGGGACTTCATTGGCAGCTGCTGGGTTTTTTTTCCTCCCGGGTGTACAAGATTAATGCATGCATTGGGGGCTTGGAGGTGCTGAGGCAGTTCGGGGGGTGGGGGGGCTTGTGCAGTTAGAGCAGGAGTGATTTGGGACAGGTCTACACACTGTGGTATGTAATCATAATTAAAAGACTGATGCAGTTCTGCCCATTTATGTCTCTTGGTCTAGATACTTTCTTGTTAAAAAGGTCAGCAGTGGAGATATAGCACATTTTGGACTGTCTGACACTTGCATCACACTGTTACACAGGATCTGTGTACTGCTTCCTGCAAGGCCACACACACACACACACACACACACACACACACACACCAAACACTCTGGAGACAAAGAAATGTCCCCCTTTTCTCCTCTTATGTATTATTTTCCAGGCAGAACAGTGATCCATTCACAGCCCTTTCATGCTCTCAGGATCACAGCAGTGACATTTCACCCATTTACTACAAAATCTCCAAATCAAATCAGGAACATTGTATTGTGTAAACTATGCTGTAGTGTTTGTCAGATTGGTTGGTGTTTTTCTTCATTTATTGTCAGTGTTTTCTGTTCATTTTCATATGAAAACCAATTGTTATCATGCAAGTAAAATTGATAAAGACTTGATTTAATGGATCTCCAGAATGTTTCACAAAGAAAATGTCCACAGCATGCTTTTGAAAATGATTAGTTGGAGCATTATAAACTTTATATGGCTCGATTAAAAATGTGGCATGGTCCTTTAAAAATACAAGTGGAGAACATTGTTTGTTTGACTTAACAACAGCAAATGTGTTACTTAGAAATGTTTTTTCTAAGTTGCACCTATACCTAGAAGCTACATAGGATGGCCATGTGTTAGCTGATGCCCTCAGTAACAAATCTTGAGTGACCATTTTCCCAGAGCTCAGCACCCCAGGAGGCACTTTTACCTTCAAGTCCACTACAGCAGCAATTTCAATGGAGCTTCCAGACCTCAGCGTAGCTCAGCTGCTCAGGCAATCAGTGCTTTTTTTTTTTTTTTTTTATTTGGGGGGTGACTGTGGCTGTGTGCACACGTGTGTTTGTTTGTACACTGTGAGATTGTGTGAGCCTGTGGTGTGTGAATGTGTTGTAGCGTGATGCATATATCATGTTAGTGTGACACAAATCCCATGGCCTCAGGTCCTAAGTGTCACTAACGTGGGCAAATAAATACTAGATATAAAAGGTGCAGACTGACTGACGTGTCATCCGCTGTTTGACTTCTGTATGTGTACTTAGGCCACATACACCTATTTATCCAACTGTATTTTGATTAGCTGAACAAATGTAGAAAGATAAATGCAGAAACGGTTGGGTCCGTCGCATAAGATGTATATTTATCCTGGCACTGTGAAGCACTTTATAACACTAATCCTGGAGAGTTTTCATGTGTAAACAGTATTTGAGATTATGTAAAAACATTTTAGGATTATGTAAAGGAACAATTAGTCAGCAAAGCTGCCAGCTCTACAGCATGCACAGACACAGCTCAGAGTGGCTGTACTCAACAAGCCCTTTCATCTGGTATTAATTGAGACATTTCATTTAAGTTTCTCTCTCCTCACATGTAAGTTTGCCTATCTTTGTGACAGGTGTTGAAACAGGAAAGCTACTACACGTTCTGACAAAGTGATCACGTTTGCTGTAGCCCCTGTAGTCAGTGATTCACTCCTTTTATTCCACGATTTCTCTCTTTATTTGAATTCCCACTGACCTCATGACGTAGTGTGGAATCAGGGTATTAATCGGGACTTAGGCCCAGCCTGTTCCCGGCCTCTCATCTTGGGAGTGCCTACAAAGGTGCCCGAGCAGACCAAATCCGGGCTTCATTTCTCCATATGAACTCATTTCCTTGTGGTGGTTCTCGAGTTCATGGTAATGTAACCTGAGGAGAGCATGGACTGAGGGCCTCCAGGGGATGAAAGCATCCAAAAGCCTGAGAATTAACCCCTCGGGTCAACTGCATTATCCACCTCTATTTATAGTTAAACTTTAATTTTTAGCGGGTGAAAAAAGGCAAAAAAACAGGATTACAGGGGTCACAGCAAGAGATTTGCAGTTAATTAAATCAATCGTAGCGATTGACTAAATCTGTGACTTTTTCCCTTCAATATTCTATCCATTTAGTGACATCTTAATTAGATTACATGACTAACTTTCACTATCAAGTGTTGTGAAAGAGCCCAGGATCTTTTTTTTTTTCTTTCCCAGATCTGACTGGAAAAGCCCCTGTTTTAAATATTTATACTAGTAATCTTTTTCAATCATAGAAAAATGCGTAGTCAATAACAAGTGCTGTATTTAGTAAATTAATTTTATAGTTGGTATATTATTTTAGTATTGATTTATAATTAACTGAACATTCAGTCTCTAATCTGCTCAGTTGCCTCATCACATCCACTCTCATATTTGCTGACCAGTAATGAGGGAAAAACAGTTTCTTTGATTCTCACCAAGCCATCGACACAGGACACAAGAGTCCTTTCACACTATAGCAGGGCTTTTTTCCAACTTTACTTCCGGTCCCAAGTAGTCCAGACACATTAAAAGCAGATGTTGTCTAATATACTACAGGAGCAACTTATATGATCAGGAAAAATGTTCCATGAATTGACTATCAGTGATCAAAACACTGACTGATGAGGAATGTTAACATCTGAACTGCAGCAGTGTAAACTATAAACAGCCACATTGAAGGAAATTCACTGAAATATCTTGACAGCTACTCCGGAATAATAAACATATCTTAAAATATTCAGTTTTAAACTGGTCCTCTAAATCTTTTTGAACTCCCACTCAGCTCCCATTGGGAGGAAGTGGAGCAGTCTGGACGGTTATATTTACTCAAATCTCAAAATAGCGCCAGTTACAGTGATAGTAATATCAGAATTTAGCTACATTTGGATGAAATATTAGTGTGCATTTAAGGGCATGTGTAAGTGTTTGGATGGATGCATCCATGAGTGAACTAAATAAAAGTGTAAGTAGAGAGAGAGATGGGGGAGAGAGAGAGAGAGAGTGGATTGATATTTTCTTAAGGTTTCTTTGTGGGTTCGAACCAGCATTGGACAGCAGGTCTGGACCAGAGCTGTCCTGGCACTTTACCCACCAAATCAGAGGCATTTCCTCACATATAGTCAAGAGTTCCCCTGCCCAGTGCTCCAAATACTGGAAGAAAGATAACTCCTTTAACATGCAGACAAACAGTAGATACTACTATGTTCATCGGCATACAAATACAAATTGCTTTATAATTGCGCTAATAAGTAGTGAAACGATTCTGCACAATCAATAACTTGCAGTCACTTTACAGTCCTCAGACTTTCCTTAGGTAACAGTCACATTGTCAAACAGCACCAGCAACATAATATATAAATTTGATCCTGATTAAAACCCACCAATCACAGGGCGCCAGCAACACTTACCAGTATCCAAACATGTTAAACATTTGTTTGAATGTATCTAAACACACAAACTCACAAATCCTAAGACATCTGTTTTTGCATATCAGAACATTTCAAGAAGTCCCCCAGTCCTCTGTCTCTCATCTCATTTGATAAATGATAGAACAGTTTACATTACATGACTCATTATTCACGTTCACATACTCCACTGCAGAATGTACACACTGTTTTGCATATTATAATGCTCATGCTTACCAGAATTTCCAAAATAGATATCAAAGCAGAGCAGGAAAAGCACAGATGAAACTAACAACATGAATCATGGTCCTTTTCCATTAAAGAGTGCCAGTAAGCTATGCCAGGAGGTGAGCATGTGCCGCACCAGGGCCCTCGCACTGGCACCACTACGTGAGCTGCAGCCATTATTAATTTATAAGTTACACCTGTGTTTGTGAAAAGCGGAGAGAGAAAGGACTGTCTCCCATTTGAGACAACACACCGTTAATGAATGGTTACTGAGTAGAAAATGAAGACCAGGTGACACCTTAAATGAGGAGACAGATGATCATCTGTTTGCGCATGATAATCAATAAGTGGTAATTGCTCCAACAATATGGTCTTCTCCTCGTATTGCTCTAATATTCCCCCGCCCTTCTCCTTTACTGCAGTTTGCAGCTGCCCCCCCCCCCAACCCCAAAGTAATGCAAACCCCTGCTCAGAGCACAAAGGGAGCCTGTGTGAGGTGTTCACCTACCCCCACCCCTCTGCACCCACCCCAGCCAGGCTCTCTCTCTCCCCCAGTGTGGCTGATGTGCTCCATTTGCTGGATGATGGACTGAGCGGGACAAGGCAAAAGTTCACACACCTTTCCTGTTCACATGGCAGGGAGGCCGGTTTGACCCCGCTGAGCTGCTCAGGGGCCACCTCCCATGTGCCACTGCTGGCTGCTGGCCCTCCTCCATGCACTACAATTTGTCCCCTCATTTAAGGCCAGCCACGCCTCTGTTGTCCTAATGCCATAACTGCTCTCAACTGCGCTGGAGCTGCCATTTCCTTGCCAGGGATGGAGAGGAGGGGATGTAGGGGGACGTAAAGAGAGAGGAGTTTCTCTGTATAAGGTCAATAGTTGCTACTAAATGAGCACACAATGAGCGCACTATGGTTTAGCTAATGTACCTATTTTGCTAAGACAAAAATACCAGGTAAAATTCATGAGCTTGTTCTTTTCCTTTCACATCCGTACCACAACATCCTGGTAAAAGGTTGTGCACTGCAGTTTGCCAGGGCCGCAGTTTTCAAACAAACAATTTTCTCCACAATATGAACAGTGATGCGTCTGGTAGAAAAGTGTTTGTGTTTGCGTCTTTAATCAGTATGTAATCAGCATGTCTGGATGAGAGGCTGCGGCAAGCAAAACAAATGGCAGAGCCACCATGTTTCCTCTTTTCCCACAATTCAGCTGTCTCAGTGAAAATGATCTGCTAGTGACTGAGCATAATTTCGACCCCCCCCCCCCCCCCCCCCCCCCCCAAAATACCACCACCACCACCTTCCCTCAGCCAGCAGAAACCCCACCCTCTGACCCCCCCCACCCAACACACACACACACACACACACACGGGCCTCACTTACTCCCCCTCGTGAACACACTCCACTTCAGCCCAGAGGAATTCATTTTCTAATTTTCCTTGACTGAGAAAACAATACACATGCCTTAACAATGTTGACATCTCTAATGCCTTAAAACGCAGTAGTAATGGAGCTTTGATTGGTAGTAAGTGGATACCCGATTACAAACACACATAGGGAGCTCCCTCACTGTACTGCAATCTCTCTGACCTCCACTGAGTAAATATATTAGAGGTAAAATGAAGTGAAATCCGTTATGAATTTACAATGGATATGTTAACCTTTAACAAAATCTCCCACTGAATTAAAAGTAGATTATGTTAAAATATAATAAAAAATAATAATTCTGTGAGTTGCACTGATGATTTGAGATGGCAATGTCCTTGTAAATGTATAATACAATCCAAAATTTCTATAGTAATTTCAGTTTACTTCTTACACACATGTCGCGGTGCCTGAAGGAGATGAAGAAATGATAATGTGTACTGGTTTTCTAGGTTCTTGGTTCTGTGTATTTTCTGTGTGTGGTTATACGTTAACTACGGAGTGACACATTTAGACTTTATATGTGATTTATTTTTATTGCAATAAAAGTCAGACAGGCCTGAGGAACACATCGCAGGACACACTGTCACACAAACTGAGCTGACAAATCAGAGCTGGTTTTTTATCAGTTTAAGCACTAAACTGCGTGGTTAATAAACATCAAATGCTGCCTCTCAGAGCATATTTAGTGCCTGTTCTTCTCTTTTGGCAGTGGTTTGGTTCACAGATGGCAAAATGGAAAACAAAGCAGAGGAGAGCCGACTTAAAATGGGAGATTTGGGCTCATGAATGTTTTGCATTTTGTTGTGCATTTTCCCTAAACAAAATGATTATTCAGTTTTTTGGTATCTTAATCTTCACATTGCATTGGACAACTTTCCAATATTTGTGTTCCTTTTCAAAACTGACCAGCCTCACGTGATTGTATAAAAATCATAATGAGACATAAAATATGATGCAATTGCTTGTAATCTGTTAATTCTTTCCAGTCAAAAGAGGCTCTGCACAGTTGCAAGGGATTTGTCATTTAAAGGTCTTTGTTCTTAAATTACCACTCAATTTTGAGTAAATGAGCATAATTATTATACATACTGACAGTCAGCATCTTTATATAAACTGTGACATATACATATTAAAATCTGTAAAATGGTTATAGTACCTCCACTCCAGTTGCAGATTAATGAACAGTTAAAATTTGTCCCACAGCTGTAAGTGCATTTGTGCTTAGTGATTAAGTTTCAGTATGTGATAGTCATTGCATGTGTCTGTTCTCCATCTGTTAATTCTTCACAGTTCATTGACGGGATCATTTTCAGTTTTTGTCCTTTTTTTCACACACGTCCTCCACCACTACTTCTTCACGTTTAATATCGCTGTCCTCAGCAGGGCTGTAATCCAAGAAGAAATCAAATGCCTCATTCACAGTTTGTCGCTCGCTCATTGTGGTGCTACCACAGAATGACATGTGAGGAAAATAGAAAACCCTCATTTGGAGACCAAAGTTATGAAAACCAATCATAACTGATCAATGTAGCAACACGTCATGTGCCTGTTGGATGCAATGGGTTGTAAAAAAAAAAAAAAAAATCTAGTTCAAATCTCATTCAAATTTAATATGTTATCTTTCAAATGTGTTGAATGGCACAGTTCAAATGTAGTGTATTCAAACACCTGCAGTGGGGTAAACCTTTATCTTCATGCAAACATCAACCGGACTGATTTCCATGACAGTCCACTGCATTAAAATTGTTAAGAGGGCAGAGCTGCTGCATGTGCATGTGACGGGAGAGATTACGTTAAAACAAATGAGGCACGTG
This sequence comes from Trachinotus anak, assembly GCF_046630095.1. Taxonomy (NCBI): domain Eukaryota; kingdom Metazoa; phylum Chordata; class Actinopteri; order Carangiformes; family Carangidae; genus Trachinotus; species Trachinotus anak. The sequence continues at coordinate 15,479,238 of NW_027273863.1, forward strand.
CATGATGCAAGTTTGCTAGCTCATTCGGTTGTCCTGCTGAAATTTAACACCCAGCATCTGTGGTACAGTGGTTGTTCTCAGAACAGCAGATGCTTATACTGTCTTTGTTTAAAAACTGCAAGATCACAGGGATCTGAAGCACAGCACCCATTCAGAAAATCTGCAATGTCTTTCTGCTGTGAGGGTTTTCACCTCTCTCAGGTTACATATAAAGGCTTCCCATGACAAGCCTTGTCTGACAGCACTCATTAACCAGTTTGTCTCCCTTGAACACCTCTGTCTGTTATACAGGCTAATTGTTAGCCAAGTTAACGGCAGCAGCAGCCTCCCCTCCTCAGCCAGGTGACTCATAGTGGGTCACACTTTTGCTTGAGACAATTCACACCAGTGCACCTGTCACCTCCAATATAATATAGAAATAGTGGTGGTAATACTTTGACAGTTTCATGGCTAAGACACTCCACGTAATACATCAATCGCGCAAATGAATATAGACAACTTTCTTGTCTAGTTTCTTATTATTATACTGTAATTAAACTCTCCCTAATTACTCAATTTACAATGACTGGTTAAGAAGGAGACCAAGTCAATGTTAGAGCAACTAAACAAGAAAAACTGTTTGTGTTCATGTTAAATTTCATCTCCCATTCAGTTGTACGGATTGATTATAAATGACTGATACCACAGACCAATTGTTGTGTATGTAACCTACCTGAAGTTGCATCATGTTCTGTGCCCCATAAAGTTAGCATCATTGTGGCTAATATGACTGGTTTTGCATTTTAGTGTGTAACATTATCTCATAAAGGAAATGGCACGTTTATAATTCGGAGATTATGGATACAACAGCTTGTTCTCTCTATTTCTTGTGCCAATCACCAAGTGATTTCAGCAAAACTGTGAATGTTCAATCCAGTCTTAAAAGATAAATACATATATCCACTCTCTTGCTAAGTGCTAGATCAATTACTTTGATATCTGTGTGGTATATGAAGCCACAGCCATCAGCCAGTTAACTTAGCTTAGCATAAAGACTGGAAACAGGGGGAGAGAACTAGCCAGGCTAAGTGAAGCTAAGCTATGCAGCTGCTGTCTGTATCTTTACATCTAAAAGACAAATATGACAGTGGTATTGATCCTCTCACTGAACTCTCAGCAAGAAAACAAATAGGCGTATGTCCAAAAACGTCAAACTGTTACGGGTCAAGCGAACCTCAACTTTAAAGGACATGCCTGGAAAAATAGGCCAAAAGTCAAGCAGTCATTTAATAGTGTAGTAATTTTAATTTATTTGCATAGCCATGTCACAAAACACTCAAACACATTCGCAGTCCGAGATATGAGACTTCTGTCTGGCCCTCGAGAGATGACATCTCTCCCATGTCCATGATTCCCTGACCTCATCATGTCCCCCTCCATTTATGTGTTACCATAAAATCATCTGTTTTTGGCAACCCAGCCGCTGAGTGAGTTATGCCTGGCCAGGCAGCCCAGAGGCGGCGAGGAAGGCAGTCCAATCCTGGAGACAGACTAGTTCTAGTTCAGCGGCCCACACACACAAAAAAAAAGACCCCTTCAATCATTCCCATGGTTCTTATTCTGGGCAGCAAGCGTGGTGTCTACAGTTTCCCAGGCCCCTCCTAAAAAATGACACATTCTCAGACCAGATGCTTGAGACAGCCAGTACAGAGCTGTGATTATTAGCAGGGCTCTCTTTTTTTGTCTGAGAGAGGGGGAAGGCTATTTTTAACCAACGATGAAAGTTTGAATATCCTTCCACCTCTTGAGCACACCAACCGCCGCTGCCAGATATTGCAGGGTTTCAGCCCAGACGAGGGGTGTCTGGAGGGCATGGCTCCCATTCAGACCAGCGAGACAGCACTGTGCCATTACAGGCAATGCTACATTTACTTCCTCTCACTGCACATAACCCGCAGTTAAATGCAAAAGAGGGCTATCGATGAGTGATTGAGAACGCTGAAAGGTTAGTGTGGAGGTTTGTGAAGACTTGTGACTGCCTTCTTGTTCCTTTGTTAGCTGCCAGTGATTGCCAGTGGCATTCCAAGAAGCTATATTTCCCATACATTCCTACATGTTTGGAGGGGGCTTTCTGCAGTGTGGGCTGTCAAGAGCGACGTGCGGATGACAAGGTGGGATTGAGAGTAGAATGAGGGCTGTCAAAGCTCTGCTGTATTAGATCTGGTGAAGAAAGATAAAGGCTTACAGACAGGACAAAATAATGTCTGCTGCACAGAACAGGCAGGAATCATTGTTTTTTTTTTTGGTGATTGCACTCACTTTGAACTGGGAAAATGATTTGGGAACCAAAACAATCATGTTATTGTGGGATTCTGCACTCCCTCTGTGATCTGCTTTTCTACTTACAGTTGCTTGTTGTCATGAAAACACACGATGCCACACACGTGTAGCACGGGGAATATGTGTTTGCAAAAAACCAAAAAAACAAAAAACATTGTGTTGTTGCAGCCTCAGTTTTATCCACATATTCCTGATTTCACAACACACTGGTTGCACAGATTTAAAACCCTATGAGCTTTGTGTGCTCTCCGTACAGTAGGGGGAGTGATGGGGATTTAGTTGTGAGGTCAGACAAAGTGCCATTACAGTGCATCAATTAAATTGTTGTCAGACCTTAAATTGTGGCTGCAGTGCAAGAGGCACATACTTTACACAGCCTGTCTGGCCCACATTCATCCCAAGTACTTTACATACTGAAATTGGCAGATGTAACAGAAAGGCCCATGGTCATTCCCTGCTCAGAACTTTTAGTTCCCATCCTTCTAATAAATAAATAATCTTAAAGAGACAAAGGAAAAGCATAAAACTGAGAGCAGTTTTATGGTTAGACATCTGAAAGCTTATCATGTACAGACAGTCGGCAACCACCGCACAGATCCCAGGAGAGGCAGCCATAACTCTAGGGCTCAGCTCCATTATCAGCTGAGTAAGCATTAATGACGAGGCTGATGAATAATGTGATTATCAGTGTCCTGCACCCGCAGCATTAGTCAGAGTCTTAACCAGCACCACATCTGCCAAATACTTTTAGACCAGCTGGGTGCACACATATATTTTATCTAAACTGTGCCTCATAAACAAATACAAGTACAGATTATGCAAATTGTTTTTGCATACACATGTAAGCGATAAACCTGACATGCTATATCGTTCTAACGATGGCTCTCTGCCAAACAACTAGTAAGAATTCCTCTTGCTCCTCAGACTTCTGCAGGCGCCAGCCACTGCTGCACTGGAAATGTCTTCACCAAGGGGAGGAGAGAAGAGGAGAGAAAGACTATTTTAGGAGTTTGCCTAAAAATATTTCATAAATAATGACAGGAATTAGTGTTCATAGGTCAATGTGAGTTTATGAGTCACTAATAATGCCTGGAAAATGTATGCGATGCATGGAGAGTTGTGTGTTTTTGTGTGTTTGTGTATTCATTGTTCTGCAAGGAGGGTAAATGGAAAGAACATGCAAAGTTCTGTCATTCTTTTTCTCTCTTAGGCTCTCTGTCTCCTCCCTCCATCGCTCTTTCCCTCATCTCTCCATCTCTCTAGGGGAGGAAGGTCTCAGAGTTTCTCAGGAATGTTGACTTCTCTGTGCCTCGGTCCCTTGGGGGATGTTGGTTGGGGTCTTGACCCCTCTCCTCCTGTATCCCTGGAGCCTATCAGCTAACTAAGTTAGCATGAGATAACTCTTTGCTCCTGGCCCCCCATTGCAGCCTTTTTTCCTTCCCTCCCTTTCTGTTTCCCTCACCCTGGGCTAATATGAGACAGGAGCTTCATTAGAAGCAGGAGAACATCCATCACGCTACTGTCTAATCTTGGCCTGTGGCAAAATTTGTCTTTCAACCCCTGTCCTCCTCACTCACACTCTGTGCCCAGACACTGATGAAATCTCATTTGCTAATCTGTTATTGGGCAGTAGTGCCATCCAGACATCTGTTGGTATATGCCACAATAATGGCTCAAGTTTCTCTTTCACACTCTGACATTTTCCACTTCAAGTATCTGCAAGAAGTTTGATTAATGAATTTGTTAGATGTATGTCCAAAAATGTAATTATATGTATGTGACCACACACCCAAAATCACTGAAAGCATACAGTTGTGTAATACCGTAGAAAATGCGTTACAGCTGATGTAGTTGCTGTCCAGCTGACAGCAACCCATGTGCTCTCAGCTTGCCTGGAAACAGATACTGTTCAGCTCTGCAGCGTAAGCAGGTACCTTGTGGAGCATTGTATTTGTCATCACAGTTGTACAGGTCAGTCACTTCCACTGTGTATGTGGTATGTCTGTGAGTTTGGATATGACTATGGGAACTATAAGGAAGTGGCAGCACAGTCTTTGCCCTGACATGACATTTACATAATGTGCCAGAGCACATCGGGCATTAGATTTTGCAGCATGCACCCATTAGAATTTAGTAGAAACATGGATAAATTAAAAGGAGAGCATGTTTTCTTGCACAAATAACTTTTCTGACTGGCAACATCAAATAGCCATTGCAATCAAATTAAAACAGTGATAAAGAATATGAATGAGTGTACAAATCCTCAAATGTGTGTTTTTCTATTTGACAGTTTACCATTCTGTGCTAAAATCTGACATTGTGTAAGCCACTGCATCACACAAGCATTCTTTTAATGTTGTTTTTTTTTAATGTTGGAGAGTAGGGTTCAGAGCCATAAGGCCCATAAATCCTACTCTTCCCCGATACATGCAGTACTAATCAATGAAGTTCAACTTCATCCCCTTAAGGACGATACCAGAAAAGAAGTGGTTAATCTGAAGTGTTTAAATGACCACTCAGAGACACCCCGTAATCTGGCATTGGAAAGTTATTCATACGACATTTGGTGAGACTAGGCTGGATCTGATGGAGTATTCTGGCAAATTAATTCTGCAAAGATGGCAGAAGACACGAGACGTACTGAAGATGTTATTCTGATTAACACCACTCACTCCTCACTATGTCAGTGATAATAATGATGTTGAAGATGATTTCGTCAGTGTTTTTTAATTGTTGTCACTGACCTTTAATGATGATGGCTATAATGATAATATTGCTATCTGTTTCATCCTTCTTACATCCTTCTTTTCCAACCCTTTATTGTCACCTTTAAATTACTCTTGTTATATAGCTAATGGCCTTCAGAGCTGAATAGCTGACCCACGCTGTGACCTCCCCATGTCATGCAGACAATATTTATCAGAACCATGAGCTGAAGATGACTGTGATCTGCCTCCTGTTTGTTGTGTATTTTCTCAAGCCTTTCTTATTTCCCTGTAAGGTCAGTAACCCTGCAATTTTCTCCCACACACTGGAGAGTATTGCCTGGCTCTAACACTGGTCCACCTCTTGTTCTCCTCACCCCTCACATTGCCTGGGGTGCTGCTTGAACTTAGGGACACACTTCGTCCCTCAGTGGGAGAACTTGGAACAAGGAGGAAATGGACTTTTTCCCAAGGTTGGGACAAGCAGTGCTAGAGAAAACATGAGGATTGGCTTAGAGGAGGAAGCATGGAGATTACTGGGGCTAAAAAAGAAATGGACGAATGCTGTTTAAAAAGTATGTCACTGCAGAGAAGATGTTAAAGAATGTGTTTAGTACCGTCATGGTGACTTTTAAATAGCTTGAGGGTAGAGCTGCCTGACTCGAAGGTCAAAGTTTGAATGTGGAGCTTCAAATAAGAGAGGCATCCATGAACTTCTAACCCAAAATCTGGATTTGGTTACTCTGTTACAAGTTACTTTGCGGCATGATTTCTCAGGGCACCCTTGTTGTGCCACACTAAATATGAAACCACAAAATACTGGCTATTATTTATTATTTACGATTTCCATTCTGGAACTGCAAAACAAAGGAAATGGACAAGTCCATACCTTGTTTAAAATGAACTGCACAATTTTCCTCCCCCTAACTTGAGCCATTTATTGCTCGTCTCTTAAATGAACTAGCTGCTTGCGGACGGATATTACTCATAACTCCAGCCACTGCCAAGTCCTGGACTGAGGGCCATTAAGGTGTTTAAAGTCAGCCATTCATATTTGTGCTGGATCGCCTCTCTTTATTTTAAATATTCCCCTGAAATGCTCATATGAAATATAGCCATGGAGATTGTCCGAGAGTGCACTGCATCATGCCTTCCCATCCTGCATTACCTGACATCATTCAACACCTTACATATTATACAGTCAAATTACACCTTCATATTTTCTTGCAGGTATAGCCTGCTATATTTTACTTTTGAACAAGCTGATTTGGAAATTTACACAAGCAGGACGTCTGCCAACCCGTGGTACTAAATCTAGCCAGTTTTGCTTGAACCGGTCATAAGATGTGTTTCCATTAACCTGCTTAATGCTCAATTTGAAATTGCAAACTTAAAAATGAGTAATGGGAACATATGAATTTTGAAAAAACTCTCAAATATTGCAAAAAAATGTCTACGCTTGCATGAGGTGGTTTTTCAGACTATTCAACAAAGTAATATTTTGCAAAATTGACATGGAAACACATTTTTCGCATTCAAGTCAATTTCTTAAACAACCATTGCAACTTAAAAGACCAAGACGCTGTAAGTTTTCAGTGTAATCGCCGAACCAGGTGATTTCACTCAGCCATCCCCCCTCCTCTGAATGAGCGTGTGCTAATCAGTGAAATCAGCTGCTTTGGTGTCTTTGGTCAGTATAAAAACCCACATGCTCTTTGGGCTCAAGGCCTTCAGCCCAGTCACCATCATACCATCTGAAACCATAACACTTTGAAGAATGAGTTTAGGATGTTGTAGCTTCCCTCAACCTTTAAACTCCGTTTTGCTGCTTGGAAGCACTAAACGGTGACACACTGCAGTTAGTTCAGTAAAGAATTGAGTAAAACTGGCTTTTCTGAGTGCTTGTGCAGAAAGGCCCCTTGGGGGTGCTTTACCCTGGAAGACTATGTATATGAGAGGCTGGGGTGTCGTCCACACGGCTTGTGTTACACTGGGCCCCTGTGACCTCAGAGTCACAGGGCTAAATGCAAAAGTGACAATGTGCATAATTGCCTGCTAAAGATAATGGTCTGCTGATTGAGATCTATCACTTTTCCCAAACACAGAAGTGGTGTAAACCAGCACTGAATTAATTCAAGGCTGAAATGTCCAGAAACACTGAACAATAGGTAGCCTGAGATGCTCAGCTGACCCAAAACAACCTCCTAAACACTGGTGTCAATCACGGCATACTCACATTCACACACTCACGCTTGAGAGCTCACAAAGAGAGGGACAGGCATGCAGACACATGCACATTGACCTATGCTACAGACAAGTAGTGCATGCAGGAATCATGCACCAATACTACTGCATGTTCAACATTTTATTAAAAGTGTGTGAGAGAAAAGAGTCCTAAAGAAAGATTACATTATTCTCAACTGTTTTAGCAAAAATAAATAGAGCCTATGGGGACACAGGAATATAGACATGTACCCAGAAAAATATATCCAAATACGCAAATGCATAAATAGACAGATTTTTTTTTTTTTTTTTTTGCAAGTTGTAGTTAGCGTTGCACCCTAAAGTTAGGAGCTCTGTCTGATTGCTGACATGCAATGATCTTTTATTGATAATGATGATTTCAGTTAAACTAAAAGGGTTTTTCCATTGGTGTTGCTGAGCCGCTGTGAAGAGCAACAAGTGGAAGACAGCATTACTAGCTTGCTCACCTTGATTATATGGGGGGCGGGGGGGTTCGATTTGCCCCACAGTTGCAGCAGTCCTGTGTTGTGTTTCTTGTACTCGTGCTTTCCCGCCTTCATCTCTTATTCTTTCCCTTAAACAGTCTGGCTGTCTGTGTGGAGCCATCGAGGTTGCACTGGATTTTCTCCTCCAGCCACACTGCAATAAGCGCCAGCACTTCATTGTTCAACCATCTGATAGTAGTAGACTTCGTTTTATTTTTATTTTTTTTAATTTCTCTGTTTCTTTTTATTCCAAATAAAAAAGCCAGTCACAAAAATGCAGAGGATTTTTAATTGATGACACAGCTCTCCTGTGGTGGCTGCCCCGCTCGGCCCGACTGCTAAGCAGGACCATTCCGGTGCAGCTATCCCCTGCTTTGAAACTGTAGTGAAAATGCACGCTGTCACAGCTTAGCTTAGCTTGGCTCGGCTCTGCACGACTACAACCCACCAAAAGGGCCTATGCAAAAACAACCTTTCTGGAGGCTCAGATGTGCTTCTTCCATGATAAACTGACTTGATATGCTGTTAATGTCAATGGCGAACAGGTGTAAAGTTCAAATAATTTGAACTGTAACTGCATCAGTGAAGCGTAAAACCCACACAGCTTGCTGTCTACACTTAGCCGCTCCTTCCACTGAATAACAATGGGGACACAGCAATCCTGTTGGTGATCATGATTTGAAAGCACATATTACTAATCTACTCTGCACCTTAGTAAAGAGTGGCTCTGGTTAAGAAGGTACACGTTTCTGTCACTCAGGTATTTTCTGCTTTAATTAGTAACCCCGGTTTCCTCCATAAGGCACAGAGTGTTCTGGCACGGTGGTGGTTGTGGTTCTCTTGAGGGAAGCACTGCTAAAGTGAAAGCATATGAAAGAAGCAGGGCTCCCTTGTCATGTTTAATGAAAAATATTGTGGCATGTAAGATCTATAGAGAGCTATAATAAAAAGTCATGTTATGGTTTTAAGTCATAGGCATTTTACATAAACATAGTTCACAACTGCAACTGGATTTGTATGTTTTGAAAAAGTAACATGTAGAGATGGAGAGAAGATGCAGCCACGTGTAACTGTAAGGCTACAGTTCAGGCTGACACAGATTTTGTAGGAGGCTGGCCACGTCTCTCTGGTTATGAGAAAAATATACACAGAAGTGCCACAACAGCATCCATCTGTCCTCATCACACACAGATAGCTGGCTTCAAACAAAGTAAGAACAAAAAGGAATTGACCTTGATTAGGACTAATGTGAGGCAGGAGAAGAACTGAGCTCAGTGACAGACTGAGGCAGAATTTAGCCTGGGTGGGACGTTGCTGATGTAGGGGGAGGTGGAGCAGGGCGGGTATAGTGATGCTTTGATGTAAACAAGATGAATATCTGGCATGTTTATGCTTAAATTTGGTGCCTAATTGTGAGAAGATTGGTTACATATTGAAAAATGAAGATCAGGTGCAGAGTCTGGGAGTAATACTCACCTCACTTAGTGGAAACTGTAGATGCTTACAGTACATTCAAACACTTAACCACAGGCATCACAAACTCCCCATTTTCCTATGTCCCCATCAGTACGCCTCATCTCAGTCCATCAGAGTGACCAGGATCCTCTGCAGGTCCACAAAGCTCAGCTGTCACTTCACCATCTTTGTCAGGCTGGTGGGTGTTTGTAAACTCTTTTTTTTTCTTACCAGCCACATGTGTGCCCATAAACTCTGTGTTAATGTATTTTTGTCACATATTTAAGGCAGTCGTAAGAGTATTTATAGAGCGACCGTAGAGAGGAGGGGAGAGGGAGCCCTAACTTGAGCTGCACTGCTGCTGCCCACAGTCCTAGGAGAATAAAAACATCTTGTTTTCATTACCGGGGGGTCAGGGGTAGGAGGAGGGCAGAGGAAAGAGGAGGAGTGGAGGTAGAAGTTTAATGCACAAGTTTGTCTGAATGTTTCTGCATACAGTTGTGTACAGTAAAGGTGTTGTGTATGTAGCTGTGCACAGAACTGCTCCCATAAGCCCTGTGAGGAGATGGGTCAGAGCGCGTGTGAACAAAGGCAGAATAAAGAGCTGATGACATCCAGATGACAAACATCCCCTCCCTTTTACACAGAGCTGTCTGTTGCCACTGAACTGCGGTTAGCTGACATGACATAGCTCACCATCCAGTTTTGTTTCTACTGTGGCAACTTCCTGTTCAGGCATTTGCAGGGCAGCACGTTGTATGATCACTGTGGTAATGTGATCAACGAGCGGGCTATATGACTTGCCCCTCAACCACAACAGACTGCACATACATTTATGCAGGAGACAAGCTGGCTGTGTGGCGTGTGCGTCGCGGCTGCCGTTGTTGATCTGCTGACCCACCTGTCTACACAGAGTTTGCAGGATACTTGAATGTTGATTTCTCTCCATTTTTAATTAAAGTAACTGTTAAGTAACTGGCAGTAACCTGATTTCTTAATCATCACACATAAGAAAAACTCAGCCTCCATAATTATGTTAGGAGACTAGTGAAACCCAATTTCCCCAGATATCTCTTTGAGAATGCCAATTTCTTAGCCATATACACGTGTAACTGGATTTCTAATCTCTCTCTCTCTCTGTGTGTGTGTGTGTGTGTGTGTGTGTGTGTGTACTTGTACATGTACTTGTACTTGCTTGGACCAAAAAAAAAAAATATTTTACTAACAGAGTGAGGACATTTTGGGAAAGTGAGGACATTTTGACCGGTCCTCACTTTTTGAGACACCTTAAAATCACATTTTGAGCGTTAAGACTTGGTTTTAGAGTTATGGTTAGAATTAGGTTAAGGTTAGGTTAGGTGAAAAACGCAGCACTCTTACGAGTGCTACGAGGGGCACGGGCACACGAGAACCCATAAAAATAGAATATAAAAAGAATAATAAATAGGTCTCCCTTAAAAACTTCTTGTTGGGTTTCGGTGTTTTCAAATAACTTAGGGGTGGTGGAAGGTGAAGGCCATGGACATTAAGATCTTTTACTGTGTAATTGAGTCTTCTGCCGGGACCGGGTTTTGAACCGGGAAGGTCCATAGCCTAAGCCACTCCACCACCAAGGGGACACAGAAAAATGACAATTTATAAGAGGGTCTAAATAAAAAGTAAATAAATAATTAAAAAAAATTAAAATAAAACCCCACGGTTTAAAAGGTTGTCCCTTAAGGTGGTAATCAGATTAAAAATGGATAAAAAACCTTTGTTTTTAGAGGGGGAGGCAGTCGGCACTCACTGTAACTGTAAGGTTTTTTTTGGTCCCAAGCTGGGTTTGAATCTAGAGTTCCCATGTGGGTGCCCTCTGCCTTATCCATTAGACCACCAAAGGATATAACCATATAAAACCGGAAATAGAAATTGGGGTTAAAAGTAATTCTAAAAAGACCCAAAAATAATTAAATAAATATGTAAAAGGATTTAAAAACAGCCCTAAATGTAATGGTAGGGTTCAGATTGTTAAAATCTTATGGACCGTGGACACTGTCTAAAATTGTGTTAAAGTCTGGGTTTGAACCCAGGCTTCTCATACCAGTGTCCTCAGTCTGAACCGCTATACCAAGTTAGGGTTAGTTTGAGGGTTAGAATTGACCTAAAAGATAGGATCACGGGGGAGAAGGGTTAACATGGGGTAGGGTAACAGGTTATGGTTAGGATTAGGGTCAGGTTGAGGTTAGGAAAGGTCAATGGTTAAGATTAGGGTTGGGGTAGGGAGTGGTTAGGGTTAGGGTCCTAAGACATGAAGGGGGATAAAGAGTTAACACGGATCGTGCATAGTTGGTTTCGAACGCTGCATTCCTGGAGGAAAGGTCTTGGCTTACACCACTACGGTACCATAGTATCACTCAGCAACAGACAGCGGAATTCGAAAGCGTTAAGACTTGGTTTTAGAGTTATGGTTAGAATTAGGTTTAAGTTAAGGTGAGGGTCAGGGTTAGGGTTAGGCACTCAGTTGTGATGGTTAAGGTTAGGGTAAGGGGCTAGGGAATGCATTATGTCAATAAGTGTCCTCACAAAGATAGAAGTGTGTGTGTGTGTGTGTGTGTGTGTGTGTGTGTGTGTGTGTGTGTGTGTGTGTGTGTGTGTGTGTGTGCATACATACATACATACATACATACATACTGTATGTATGTATGTGAGTAATGGCTCAGATGTAGTCCAGAACCTTATAAGAACAGTAGGGGTGCACATAGTTCTGTTTACACTGCATTGGTTGTCTATGCAAATGTCTTTACACATGTTTGTTCAGGTATACCATGCTCGCCAGACATAGATATACAACAAAATATACATTATGCGGATCCTTTCTGAAACTTTAATGGGACTCTAGACTTCAGACAATGTAACACAACAAACTTTTTATCAGCTGGCATTATTTTCTTCATTGAAAGGATTTGAGAACAATTGAGTAAAACCATTAGCTCAACTAATGGGTTGCAAAGGTGTTTATCTGAACTGACTTGTTAAGTAAAACAAAACACACACACACACACACACACACACACACACACACACACACACACACACACACCCTACCTGAAACCACCCTGCTGCTAGCAACAACATTGGCGATAACGCTGTTTCCTCTCCTTCCTAAGGGCTTGGCTTTATCACTTCACGTGTGTTTATAAATGTTAGTATCTATTCATACAGCAGGAGCTGTGAGACACAAAAACCCTGCTGTCTTCCTGAAACTGTTTTTCCTCTGTCCTTATCACATTTGGCTCATCCCCTGTCACAACCCACAGTGTTGACCGTCCATCTGCACCATCACTGTCATCATAATACTGTATTGTACGCGATGTTCAAATGTGTGTTTTTCATAAACGGCTCCCTTTAATAACCTGCAGGATGTGTGTGCATATGTACTGTTTCACATGAACGACCTTGCCAAAATCACTCACTGCATGTATAACCTTTGAGGAAAACCTAATTTGAAAAAGTTTAAATGACAGATAATGAGAGTAAGACAACCCCACTGCTTTGAGGAGAGAGAACAAGGTCCTGCAACAACATATGATAGTATTTTCAAATTAAGATGGCCTGAAATGTAGGTGAATTAGATTTTCCATTTGTAAAACAGTCACTTTTATTTCAATGTAAAAGAAAGTAAAAAATGAACAAACAATAGCTAAAGCTGTGCAGTGACTGTAACAAAATATCACTGCTGTAGAAATTAACACCAACTTCAAAAGTTTCTTGATTTAAAAAAAAAAAAAAAAAAAAAAAAAAAAAAAAAAACTCACATGTACAGTAGTTCCAAAAGCAGCACAACTGATGTCTCCATCCTCTGAAGGGTCTTTGAACACAGCAGCAAACACATGTAGTGGAAGTGTCGGAAACAGGTGCTTTGTGGCTCAGGCAGCTCTCCCTGTTTGATATCCTTTATAAGAAACAGACGGTTAGTGCCGGGCGTGTCCATAAACACAGCGAGCACAAGCCTGCGGAGACCACTGCATGTCAGTTCCCCCTGTGCTGTTAGCTAGTGAAGAATAAGGCGTTTCAACACAGTTACTGTGACGGAGTATTAAGTTATAACCATAGTGAAAGTTGGTGAGATCCACACCTTCATGTTCCTCATTAATCTGCCTCCTGGGTCTCCCACAGTGTATGCCCTCTCTAAAATAGACTCTTGTTGTTCTCTTGGCTAACACAAAATGGGTAAAAGTAATGAACCGTGCTGACACTAAACCATCATCATCCTCATCATTATCAACATCTTTGTCATTGTCCATAACTTTGCTTTAATACTATCATGTTTAACTTTTCCTTTTTATTCTGGCTGTAATGTTACACATTTCAAACTGTCCTACAATCTAAGTACAAACATGGATGTTTAAACTGAAACTGAAGCAACTTTTGGAAAAAAAACCAAAACAAAACACCTCTTAAACATTCTCATCTGTTCCCAGGAGCGACGGTACAGTACTAATCTCCTGTCAGGAGATTCTTCATCCAGAGAGAGACATCAAGGCTGAACTTGTCACTGTGGCTCTCCCCAGAGAGAAGCAGAGGCCAGAACACACTGACATGCTCGACCTCCACCCAAATGATGCTGGCACAATAAAAATAAATCGCTTCTGATGATGTGTTAATCCGCTCTGACAAAGCGTCTCGCCTCTGAATTAAGATGTCATTTTTTATCACCAAAGTGACACCTGTTTATAATAGGAGGCCTGGAATGACTTATGTGGCTGTTATTCTTGCAGTGAAAGTGAGGGGAACTGGGCTGATGCGTGTGGCCTTGTATTTCACCATCTTTAGAGCATGGTTGAAATGAGCTCACAGGGGAGCGCCATGAAATTTTACTATAGAAATTAATTCATTTGAACAGTTAAATTGGGATCGCATTAAAAGTGCGGATGTCTTGGTTCCCACACGTTCCTCTCATGCCATCTGTCATAATAAAACCTCATATCAACTATTAAACTTAAAATTTAATGCGTGTGAGAAATCCCTCCAATGATTGTATTTACCATGCTTCATTTATCAGGACTTGGCTTGGTTGAGTCTAACGCAACAGTTAAGTACATACACACACTAGCAAGCGCACAAAGGCTGCTGCCACCACCGTCACTGATCAGAATCAGCTTCCTGTATAGCCAAATGCTTCGGCTCTGTTGCTGTCAGACTAAACTGTGGGGAACAAGAGCATGCAGTCCAGATGTGGGCCTAGGTGTCCACCCTCTCAGGCTAATCAGATTGATTAGGGGCAGTAATCTGCTGGGCTGGCACTGGACTCTGCACTTCATGAGTCTGAGCAGTGAGAACTCACAAGATGGCTGGATGTTACACAGTCCAGAGCAGCTTAGGCCTGCCTGCTCCTCCCGCACACTGACATGTGAACAGTTAGGTAGAGTGGGGTTCTGACTATGGTATTGTGTGTCTGTTTTAAATCAAAGCTGCAGACTAAAAAAAAAAAAAAAAAAAAAGACCCAGTCACATTGGGCATTCTCAGACAAGTCCTAAGCAGAATTTTTATCCTGTTTTTTGATGTAATATTGAAATAATTCTTGCCTTTTCAACTTGACTTCCTTCCATCGGATGAAACTGCCCAAAACTTCAAATCAAAGCGGAGGCATATAAGAGCGGAGCTTATAAACAGGCGGAGCAACAGGAGGTCTTATTCAGCTCCGGCCTGAGTTTCAGACTTTGAATCCAGCCCATTGAAATGATTTGAGAGGGATGTGGGAACTGAGATAGCGGTGCTGACAAGCTCACTCAGTGATCAGAAAGGGAAATGCTGCTCTCAATGACCTTACTGTTACCCTTAACAACGCCACATAAGTCTCCTCTTTCTGATACTGGTCTGGGTCTGAAACATCCAATTCAGTTCCATCCCAGGAACTAGCCTTCCTCTCATTTCCTGTCTGTGCAACAGCCGTCGCCTGTTTAAATTACGCCCTAGTGCCTCCCCAGTTCCCCTGCACATAGCTGCCCTCTCTCCTGCTGTCTTTCTCCTCTTTCTCTCTACCTTGCTTTCTCCATCCCTATTGGCTCCAACTGCCTCCCAAGCTATGTTTTTCTGGCAATACCACCAGACGCTAACAGGCTAGATGGCTGATTGATGCCATAAAGGCTCCAGGGAACAGCTGATACAGACCAAACGCATTGTTTTTTTGCTTGAAAATGCCAGGAGGTATTTAAAGGAATAGTTTGACATTTTGGGAAATATGTTTAATTGCATTCCTGCTCAAAGTTAGATGAGAGGAGCGGTGGCATCTAGGCAACCAGTGGAGATTCCAGGAAGTTACTTCTCCCAGCCAAGATATAGATAGCCTGGCACATACCCCCATCCCCCCAGTGTATAAGGGCTCCCGTCATTGAAGATTGGACAAAGCTAAACCAATTTTCTTATCTAAGTCCAGGCAAGAAGGGAAATTAGGATAATTTTTTTTAAGCTTCACTGTTTTTTATAATGACAGATGCACAAGAACAGTCTATGAATAACATGCATAATGTGTTTTCCATATCAATACATTTGCAAATTTTGAGGTTTCAGAGCAAAAGAGATACCTTCTTCTGTTTCCTCTCCTGGGCTGACTTACATCCTGCAGACCCAAAGGAGAGCGCAAACTTCTGAGTCCAGAACATGCAACTGAAGTAAGAGTTCATTTATACATTCATAACAGAAATCCTCTCCTCTGTCTGACCTGGTCCACCCGGCCTCCCCGGAGATGCATATTAAAATGTCATTACTGAAAGCTTTTTGTGAAGCTATTGTCATCATCTTTCAGTGAGCGCACCATCAGCTGCAGCAACACTACATAAACAAGGTGAGCCATATGAAAAATAATCAGCAATGTAGCCATAAAAAGGTCAATTTTGGAAAGTGTGAGGAGATACTGGTGAAAACCCAACACACTCATTGCATCCATGTTTTAACCACAATGTTTCTGAGCACAGATGTTATCACCCAGTTTCACTACGCACATGCTGCAGCCTCTGAGATGGACACTGTTACTTTAACAAGGAATGATGTGGCTTTTAATGAAAGTACGAGAGTTCCTTAAGTCCAGACTATGTGGCTAATTCCCAGGAAGGCCGTTAGAAGTGAATTTATTGTACTCGTTTACATTTCAATACATGTTCCAGAGAAATCAGGGAATTATAAACCACAGGTCTATTTTTCTCCTCTCTGAGTATGCACAAATGTGGAGAAAAATGCAGCCAGTGTTTTACATCTCCCCCATTGCTCTGACTGCACTCTGAGGACGCTGAGGGGAGGGTGTTCTACTTCGCTGCTTTTCTCTACACATCTAGCCTCTGCACTAATCCCACACACATACACATATGAGACATATTCTGGTACATAACAGCAGCAGTCAGTTTAGATTCAACACAACAGAACCTCCTCTGCTGCCTGACTGGCCAATGTAAAATTATTGTAATCTGTAGAACAAATACTGTAAAGTTATGTCTGAAAGTCATGATATTTTATGTAACCAGTATATTCAATGTAGATTTATGTGCATATGTGTGTACATAAATGCCTCCACAAATCGTATGTGTATACAGGCTCAAGCAAAACACAGGGAAGGCATAGATGGATGGATGATGATGTGTGGGAATCATATTCCAGTCAGTCTCCATAAAGAATCAACACATTAGTCAGGCAGCAGATAGGCAGTTCTGCCCGCGCAGTATTTGTCAGAGACCCACCCTGATCAAGCCAAGTTTGTTGGTCCCTGTGGTCAAACCCCACCCACTGGCTATGGCTCGCTCACTGGTCAGGCACGGACAAAATGACCCGTTGCCAACAGTATCAGCTTTGCATATTTGAACCTTGAAAAGGCAGCATGGGGTAGCACCATGAACTTGAATTTGAACTTAAGATCCCAGAAATTGTGCAACATGATGTCAGTAAATTGCACACAGCTTGCTCCTGTTTACAAACCTGGTCAGTCTGTGCTCATTTTATTTGTGTTTATTCCTTTTGGTCTCTCAACAGTTTACTCCTGTTGATGAATTTTAAAAGGAGTATAGTTTGGTATTAAATTTCAAAAAGTCACATCTGGGGGAAGCATGTACAGACAAAAGCTTTCAGTAATGGTCACGCCCTCTTTTCTACTGAAGTCTGTTATTTATCCTAATAAGATGGATATAAATATCTCGCCTTACTTATCTGTAACACAATCTCCTCAAAATATAATCATGTACAGCTAATTTCCTTTGTAATTGCTGCTTGGTTATGTTCATTGGCAATATTTTTTGCAGTCAAGGAAGAGTGACTTCTATATTGTAAGGAGGTTGTAGTGAGGGGGTGAGGGCTGAATGGTTGGCTGCACAAAGCACAAAACTTTGCTCACAGAGACCAGGGTTGGTGTCCGTCTTCCCACATTGTTGTTACAGTAGGTTTAGGCTCAACATGGTTGAGGTTGGGGGGAAGATCATGTTTTGATTAAATATTAAAAAAAAGTTAATGTACCCTGTCTCATGCTTCAAGTCAACGTTTTGTATGTGCCCTCAGTATTTTGTGTTGGCAGTGAATACTTTGCAGATATGTTTCAAATAACAACCGCATCCCAAGAAATATACTACTAATCTGACAACATTTCATTTGGTTTCCTACAATATCCACTCAAGCATGATTAAACTTGTTAGTTTGTTAAGGTTGGGGACACATTGTGGTCTTGGTTTCATACAGAAACAGCCCACTATGACCTGAAGCCTGAGATACAACATGTTTACTTTATTGACATTTAACCCAAACCACAATCTTTGTGCTTATATTCCCTAAACTCCACTCTCCTGTGTCAAAGTCCTGCACATTGTACACCAACCATCCACAATGACCATCACTCTAAGACAGGAATATGTTTCTAACAAAAAAAAAAAAAAAGAACAAAAACTGAAGCAATTAAACTTACCATCAAAACATCACAGGGAAAACAAATTAGTAGCTAATATTAATGTAATTTTGTGGAGATGCAGGTTGAATATAAAAGTTTCCTGTTTACACTGATAAAAATCTTATCTTACCTAAAAAAATATTTTTGGTAAATCATATTTTTGTATATGAATGTTGTATTGTTGCTTTAAATATAGACAAAAATAGAATCAAAACATAATCTTACAAATGAAACACTAAATTTATAAACAATAAAACACACCCTTATTTAATTCAATACACACTGAGGCCACAGTGGCTGCTATTTAGTGAAAGTTACATAATTTCTTTAAGATCCATTTGCCGATGTTTTCTTAATCTTATTTTAACAGTAAATTCCTACATTATCTCTACGTGAAACCAAACATGGATCATTCTGTGCTCCACAATTAAGAAGCAGAGAATTACCCAGGGTATAATATTCTATATCATTGTGGTCATATGGATATCACTGTTTATTGTTGCCTCTACAAATAGGACAAGAATTTATTTACCAAACCCTAATGTATGATTATACTGTTGTTCAGCAGTGTCTCTACAGCGTTCATGTACAAAGACTTATAGCAAAGACTTGTAGCAAAGCAGGTCTTTTTTACCACAGAGAGCAGACAGCCTGACATGGTGGCCAATAAAATCAAAAGTACAACAACCCCTGTTGGGTTTCATGGTCACATTTGACATCAATCACTGATGTCCAGGGTCAGCAGTGCGATTTTTGTCCGCAGGACTCCTCTGATCACTCCCTCACAGTCACACAGCAAAACAGGCCTGTACATCAATACTTCACTGGGAGGGCACTTACTGGACATGAGGTCGTTATTACCAGAGGTAAAAAGAAAAAATCTTCAAGCAGTCATGCCGCTGGAGGTCTCTTTAACAGCGCTCCTTAGTCTGTGAGCAGCAAAAGGGCAAAACCTGCAAGTGGGCTTTTTTTTCCTGAAGAAAGAGGGAAAATTATGTTGACTTTGGAGTCTCCCTTGTTTCTCTTCATCACAGGAGTGAGGGGTCCAGTGATTTTTATTGGGCATGCGGCTGACATTTTGATTTCGGCAGTGTACTTTTGACTTTGATGTCAACCCCTGCAATTTTCCCTGTAAAAAAAGGTTGTGACACGTCGAGGTGGTATGTGCAATATTTACTGTATTTCCCTGACTCTACCTTACTCTTTGTCCTGAGAGACCACTTTGGTGTGAGAGATTAGAATGGAAATGATCAGTCATTGAAGCTCCTAAATCCACACAAAGACACACACACACACACACACACACTGTACTGTGTTCACACCCCATCTTGTTTTCCACTCCCTTCCTTGACCTCTTTAGTTATGTGGTCCATGAACAACTTTCAAAATCCTCTCGGTGGCTTAACACACATCAAGAGTTGTTTTGCCTGTAGTCAAACTCATTCCCTACAAAGTACATGGGGAATTCCCAGCATGCATTGTGAGAGTACAGCAACAAAATGGCCATCTCCATCACCAGAACAAGAGTGAAGCATGAATTCTGCTCCTGGAAGTTGAAATTGTGAGTTCACTGTCACACAGCAAAACCCCTTCTTGTACTGTTTCATAAAACCAGCTACAGTTACTTATATATGCAAGATTCATAATTCAGATTTGACATGTCACGCTCTGGTGCCAAAATTCTGAAGCCAAACCGTGCCATGTGTTTTTGTTTTTCTTTTCTTTTCTTGCGCATGTGAAAGACCATTTGGAAGCAATTTCTCTTTGTTAATATGAGTATTATTTTAATTGTAGTAATTATAGGTTAAACTGTTCGACCACTCGCAAGGTGCTCACCAGCTTTTGACGAGAGGACAGCTTGACTCCTTTCAGTCCACTTCTCCTCTGAAAAAATAGACACTCAAAATCAAAATTACAGGATTATCCATATTAATATTGTGTTTTCTTAAAAGCTAGATCAACTTTTGCATTGCAAATGATCCTGTTAGAAATTTGCGCGTTGTGTCTTCTCGTTTACTTGAGCAATCATGATCATTGCCAAAATGAAACATAAAAAGACATTCATCTACTCACATTGTCGGAAAACTCCGACAAAGTCTGCACTGTGACAAATCGGCACACAATGGGCAGCAAAAACTCTGAGGAGAAAGTTATTGGGAGTTCAACAGGTTGCTGGCTACCCTCTTTGCGGTTTCCTCTCTCTGTGACCCTTAAATCACAACGGAGATATAGTAGTCCAGCTTCGGGTCTGGTAAAATTTAACCTTCAGCGGACCTTAGAGGTGGGTGGTACAACATATTTCACTTACATGAAGCCTTGTTAAAACTCAATTATGTAAAAGACTTGCGTGGTTTAAGTGAAATTATGTGAAAAAAAATCATCTTTTTCAAGAAAAATAGCTTCCTTTTTTGTTTGTCCTTGCTACCACAGAGCTGCATGAAATGAGAAGCAAATTCTTTATCTGCTTGCACCAGCCCTGGAGGCTCATAAAGCTCTTTTAAAGTAGGATTTTCAAGAGAATAGTTTATGTAAACTGTATTAGGGTTTTTGTGAGAAAGTGAAAGTGGTAATTGTCCACATTCCAACAGTTTCAATACATAAACTATGGAACCGTCAGCCGTGAACAACCCAGCTGCTAGCAATTTGTGTAGCAGATAATAATCAGGCTACATGCAAAACAGCGTTCCTCTGTCAGGCATTAAGGCTGTGGCCCATGCTGTACGGGATTTGAGACATTTAAAGGAATGGTTGGTTTAGTTTAAATAACCTTGGACAAGAGGAAAAACTAGACCTCCTCTGGCCACATTAACAATCTCACTCCACGAGCAATCCAGATCATTTATCAAGATCAACCGAAGCATGGGTACACTCACACTGTAGTCTACACAAAGAACACATGTGGCATTCAGGCAAGCTCTCATGTCACATATATTACTCATCTATAGTGAATTTGCAGAAGCCAGCAGTGAACATTCATCATGGGTTCCAGATTTAGAAATGATCTGAAACCAATAAAAAGAGGATTTTTATAGAACTGCTTGTTTTTCAGCTCTAATTTAAGAGTCATTGTGGTGGGTTACTTTTAAGAAACAGAGGTGTTTATGGGCAGCAAGCGATTTATCACAAGAGACACATTTACAAAACCCAAGTGTAAACAGAATAATGACACAAACACATCTAATGACAAGCTCTCAAAAGCAGCTATGGCAAAAATCTCAGTGTCTTCACCACGTGCAGACACGAGCAACAACTGCAGCGTCCTGCTCTGTGATTTATGTCCCTGCTCAGTCTCTCAGGGTCCTCTTCAGCACATGGTCACCTCATGAACAGCTGGGCAAGATATTTGATTGGTTGTCAGGCAAGACTCTTAGACTGTGCTGTATGTCTTTTCATTGGTGCTCTATTCTTACATGAATGATCTAGTTTCATTTGGGTCAGATGGCTCCCTCAGCAATGCTCTCACAGCAATCAAGGTTGCTCTAATGTTTCGATGAAACTAATATTTCTGCGGCGGGAGAGCTGCCCCAAAATAGGGCTGATTGAGTGACCGCATGGGTAGTAAGGGTTGACAAGGCAAGATATCAAACTGCCAACATTACAAAGCCAAATATTTCGATCAGTCATCAACTTCTGTTTTAACAATTCACACATTAACAAAACTTTGTGAGAAATTAAAGTCCATCATTCATCCTGTCTGTGTAAACTGACGAGTGGTTGTCAAGTAGCAGCCAGCACCATCTGATACAGAGGGAAGTGTATCAGGTCAACCAAGAGCTGCCACTGATCTGGATATTTCCCTCCTCTCCAGTGCTGCACCAACAGGTGCTGCTTCAGTCGCAGAGATTAGGTGATCAGTGTCCTCAGATTCCTTCCCACTTGGAATGTCCCACATGCAGAGGAGGACAGGCCTCTCCCGGCTTCCTGAAGGGGAGGTTAAGGTAAGGTGGGCAGCTGGATGAAAGGGTGAGGGTGAGTTGTTGAGGAATGAGGGCAGCCTTTCATACCATACTGAGAGTAAGAGCTAGAAATCATTAGTCAATTAATCAATTCGTTATCTACAAAAAATGACTTGGCGAATAGTCTGATTATCAATAAATCTTTAATTACATTTTTCATGCAAAAATACCCCAGATTCCTTTGTTCTGGCTACTGATTGTGATGGTTAATTTATTGTTTTGGGATTTTGAACTTTTGGTCTGGCAAGTTTCAAGACCGTAGCTGGGGCTTTTAGAAATTGTACAGGTAACAGATTTTTTTGTTGTTGACATGTTTTAGACCAAAGAACTGCCTGAGAAAACAATCACTGATAATGAAAATAATTGTTATGTAGTTTCAGCCCTGATAAGAACCATGACGCAAATCTAATAATCATGTTATGTTTCTGTTAAGATGATGTGCAAATTTTAAGTGGACTAATGAAAGTTGAACAAAATAAAATTTGGTGCAGGTTTTAATCACAATACTATCTTTGCGTGAATATTATCAAGAGGACAAGAGGGCAATTCTGACATGTGTACATAACGACATGTAATTGCTCCCTACTTTTCTAAAATGACATTTATGTTTTATCTCTTCTGATCCAGGTGTACCCTGAGGTGTGTTTTACTGCTATTGTGATCAGGTGGGGGTTGACATGGAACAAGGGCTCTTGTTTGTACTCAAATCTTGTCATTACACAGTCGCGACACCCTTGCCGTCTTAATTTGATTCTTTTTTGTGATCTCCAGTGGCAGCCTTATCAGACAAGAACATCAATATTAGACAATTGTGCAAAACCCAGAATTTCATTCAGTGCTAATGTTTTTGTTTGTTTTTTAAATTCTCACTTTCTGCAGATGGCAACAATGGTATGGTTGTGGTTATGGCAAATTAACAATGGTTAAGGTATGGTTGGGGTAAGCATCTGAAACATTTTAACTGCAGATTGCAGAATGCAAACTCCAGTCTCGCATATGAAGGTCTGATACAATACTTGTCCACCCACCACCATGACTTCCACATCCTTACTTTCCACCTCAATGCATGAACATCATTTCCTGCACAGGCCCATGGAAAAATCTAATGAGAAATGAACCCATAGCTCATCAAGCAGATGCAAGTGGATTATTACAACCCCTAGTTATGTTTTATCATTAGGCGAAGCAAAGGAGGAAGTGTGTTCTCATCCACAGGCAGCATCCTTCGGAAGCTGCATTTGAAGGCTGATTGTGTCACAGCGGTGCGACTAGGCTGTCCAATTTCAAAGGCTCCTTAAAATGCAGCCGTGAAATGTGACCTTCTTTTCCTGGGCAACAAAGGCTCAACAGTACAACTATTAAGACTGTGATAGTCTTCCGAAGGATGCGGCCTCTGAATTGTAAATCAGCTGTAGTACACAGAATGATCAAATCCAGGTTGGGCTGCATGGCTCCCAAAACAGGAGACTGCTGTTCGTGAAACCGAACTTTTCTTTTACCATTGGTTCGTTCAATGATTTAAATGAGCTACCATATATGGACCCATTGGTATACTGGGCTGATAGTGGGGTCGATGTAAAAGTATGACATCAATATTTTGTCTACAGTGGAAGTATAAGCAATTACTGCCATGTCAAGGTTGGCAAAGCCATTGTTTATTTTTTCTTTTTCAGTGGGCCAAATGTTACATTTCAGCCAAGCAAGAACATTTTCTTTGTAATATTTATGCATGTATTTGCGCTCAGGTTTTTTTTTTTTTTTTTTTTTAAAGCACAAAAGGAAATTGGGGGTGCATGAAAATGTACCTGTAGTGAATGAAATGGAGACATTTCATTTCATGGCTACTATAATGAGCAGATTAGGATGGACATTTAAATACAGAGTGAAGGGATATTCTGGTATTTAGTGTGAGTTAAAGTCTGGCTGTCAGAGGGATTGAGCATGGAGACAGTGATGATACAGTGAGGGTACTGGAGGGTCATGTGTAGATGGGGTTGCAGGCTGGGTAAAGGGAGGTCACACATGCTTTGTATCCCCCAGGGAGTCATGCGGGACGAGACAAGAGTGGTGCCTGCGTTTGAGGTGCCTGGGCGCCACACAGATGAGCTCATGAAACGCTATGCTGTCCGCCTAGCCAGGGGTGGGGCATGGAGGGTGAGAGGAGAGGGCATCCCTGCCATCAATCACCCAGGGTGTAGCTGGGACCCACTGCTCCTGGATCAGCCCGACCGGCAGGAGGAACATGGGGCCAAGGCCACATTAAAGGCATTGAGTGTCCTCCCACTCAGCATGAGAGGGTGGGGATTGAGTCAAAGGAGAGAGGCTGAGGGGGATAACAACCGGGAGGTGTGGTGCCACGTAACTGGAGAGGTGTAGTTGAGCATGGAGACAAAGTGAGGAGTCGAGACAGGGGCAGGGGAGGGACAGGATCTGAGGGAGAGCGGCCTGTGAAACTTGAAGACTGAGGCAAAGATGGAAAGAGACAGACACTGTCAGAACCCCAGCTTACAACTCAAAGCTTAGTCCATGAACTCATCACCTTTGGTCACATGTTGAGAAGCTCGGAGAAGAATGCTTTCTAATTCTTAAATGTGTCCATGCTTGCTCAAAGCCAGGAGTCAGTCAGGAGTAATTTCAGGGCTCCATTATGCCTCTAGTGTTCTGGGCAGGGGTGTGATCCATCCACGTGTTGGCAGCAGTTGCAGACTCTGGGTGAAACGGTCTGCCGGCACTAAGGCTCACGCACAGGGTGTCTGGTGTTGACAGACAGGCAGCAGACACACCAGGTACCAGTCAGAGTCCATCAGGAGGCAGTTCAGGAAATTCATTCGAATACAGACAATCCTTACAAGAGAGGGTGAACACTCATGTTACTTTGTGAAATTTTTACGAACATTAAGATTGCAAATACTCGAGCTCAGAGAAACAAGATTGTATTTGATATATCTGAATAGTAGAAATGGAATCTGTGATTACGGAAAAATAACTGCTTTACATTACCTATCATGAAATGTATGAATCTATCAAAATTACATCACTTATTAACATCTGTTGCAGAATTCAGAATTTGAGAAAAAACATCTCCACATTTACATTTAGTCTTGGTTTCATGAGAAATTCGTATTTCTCACCAGCCTTGGGCCAAATGCAGAATTTGTTTCCCAGTTTCAGAACTCTTACTTTCTCTTTACTAACCAGACTTTTAAAAAAAAATCACTCTTCCCTTCTTGCATGTAGATATGTTGTCATGTCCCAGATTGCACAGTAAAACCTTACACGCTTTTTTTCTTTTTTTTTTAAAGGGTGCACCTGTGACACATAAATCTGTAACAAACTCCTAGACTAGTATGTTACATTTCTAATAAGCGTCACCAAACAGGGAGGGGGGTAAGTGAAAAAGAATGGCTACTGTATGGATTTGTAATAAGAGCCAGCTGTGGATGACCGTGTGGGCTCTGTGCCTGGAGCATGTTGCTGGAAGCCAAGGAGAAGCTGGCAGGCCCATCATAAATCCAGGTTGTTGGGTATGTTTTTTTTTTTTTTTTTGAGGAGGTTCAAAACAAGCAAACTACCTTTGTGAATAGTCCCTCCTGGGCATACAGTAAATGATCAGACCAATGAAGCTCCAAAGCTATGCACAGAAGGGAGCAAAAGTTTGCCTTATCTGAATGCTACTGCATGCGTACCCTGTCAGGTATTGTGCAGAGTTACAAAAGCTTTGTTCACCTGACATTTACTTTTGACAGTGCACCTTTCCGTACGTATACTGAGCAGCAAAACATGTGCACTGTATAAATATAACAGAATAAAAACACCACAGAATTATATTGGATGAAATGTATTTTAAGTCTGAGCACTGTCTCCTTGGTGTTTTCAGCCAACAAGTTGCTGGAGCTGCTCCAGGAAACAACAGCCCACAGTCGCAGCCCTTGTAATAATTCTAGGAAATGGGGTGGCATTTTACAGTGCTAAACCTGCCCCAAAAGAATTTGTCTGTGTCCTCTGCTTAAATAATTAAAGCAGCAAGGGTCTGAAATAAACCATCCAGCACCACATTTTCTTCTTCTCTCTCAGCGCCACAAGCAAACATGTGAAAGTGTGTGTAGGTATGAAAAAGAGAAGTAAAAAAGAAACATTCCTGTCTGGGCAATCGCTGTAAGCACTACATCATGTTTATTAACAGTACTAAATCAGAGTCTGTGCCGCGGAGGGGAGCTACAATACTCCTGAGGTGCCTCCAGAATGACTTCGCCTGGGTGAGCACACCACTGCACATTTGAACTATGTAATAGGAGGGGTGGGAGTTTTTAAAGACAGAAATCTTGTCTGTATCCCCTCCTCTCACCTTTTTATTCTTCCTCCTTCTCTAGCTTAGCAAAAAAACATTTTAGGAAATTCCTCTGAGCTTGGTGAAGGTGGAATGGTATAAATAGCCATGGACTTTCTCTCACTTATCCTGTAATGTTGTTGTCCACTTTTCTCCAGGCTAGGACAGTTTTGTTTTTATTATCTTGTAAAAGATTGAAGCCACAATGAGAAGAAGCCAGTTGGTTATAGCTCTATATCCTTCAAACCTTCTCTCCCTTTCTCTTCTCTCTCATCCTCCACTATGGACGACCAGGGCCCCCAGCTCTCTGTGTGGGCCTGTGGCCGGGCCCAGGACCCAGTCAACCAGGGACGAAGTGGTAAATTCACACACATGCTCCCTTAGCCCCAACTTCCTGCTCTCCTTCAACCCCATTGGCCCCTGTGTTTGTAATTACCACTGTGAGCAAATGCACTCTCCCTCGGATACAAATTGCTGATAAGTTGCTTTTCTAAAACACAGTTCACTACTACCAGTCATTAGCAACATGATCTTATATACCCACCATGGTGCCTGTGAAAACACAAGATCCAAGGGAGGGAGACTACATGATAGTTGGCTTACAGTAATGCCTGAAAAAAGTGAGCGGGCAAGTGATATCAATCATTATTATATTTATATATGTTTTTTAAAATATGATCTTGAAATTAATTGTATTCATTAATTTTGTAATAATAGTTTATTTACTTGTAGGCATGACAGATTTTACCAAATACACTTTTAACCTGAACAACATGTTACCTTAAGATCCCAAAGTCAATAATCTGAAGCTGCCCAATCTACCCTAACAAGCATGCACTCAAGCACCAAACCTCTGAAACCTTAAGCAGTGACTCCAGAATGTAACAAGGTAATATAAAATGCACAGCCTTGGCTACTAGGCTAATGCTACAAGTATCTTTATTTTAGCAGCAGGTGTCATTGACATCAAGAATTCTTTTCAAAAGAGACCTGAGAACAAGGAACATTTATTGTCAGACAGCCACATAACCAGCAGAGAAACAGTCCTAATGCCAGACAACTGACAATCAATTGAAAAGTGAAAATCTACAATAGTCATAAAAAAACATGGGATAGTAGTAAAGCTTTAAAATCTCCCAGGGGCGTGAAATTATATAGCTCTTCAATTTAAAAGGTGCATAGCACCTGAAACTAGTTCTGCCAAGGTAAATATGTACATATGGAATATCTAAGGTTATGGATATTACTGGCACAGTACTGTAGTTACACTAGACTTAAATGAGAGAAGAGATGTGAAGTGGTGCAGAGGCTTTAACAACAGAGCCTTTTAGATGAATGCAGTCATCTTGGGGTCAAATGTTGAATATGCAACTTAACGACAGTCTGTTGAGCCAAATTTTCAAGTGTTTGTATGACTTAATGAGAGTGATTTGGCCCCCATGTCAAATTCTGCAGGATGGTCAGAGACATACTTGGATGTAGAGAAAACCTTTTTCTGCATTTAAATTAGGTCTTTGATATAATTTATGTAGCAACGGACCAAAATTATCAGTATCTCTTATCTCAGTATCTCAATATCAATGTGCCACCCCATTATCAATGGTGAGGGGATTTCACTGAGCACCACAAGTTAAGAGTACGAGATCCACCAAAACTGATGCTGTTGAAGGAAAACACTTACTGTGATGAACCACAGCCAACAACCTCTCAACCTCTGCCTTTGCCTGTGAACATACTGCCGTTCACTGATGTCAAACTAGTGATGATGGTAGGAACAATGTCTTTGGGTCTAGCATCAAGTGGGAGAGTAGTGAACGTTTGTATTTGAAACACAGAGCACCTTCCACTTATCTTCATGATATTCGGATGCACCTGTTCTTTTCCCTCTGGATGGAGAATTTTATTGACAGTAATGGTTTTTATTTGAGGTTTGGTGAACCATTTGGACGGTGTGCACTTGGTGGAGTTTGTTTTGAATGGTCTCAATATTGCTGCATGTTTCAAAGTGCTGTTTGAAACATCAGAGGCACTGACAGATTGGGGAGTTTGGCTTCCAGAAACCACATTCTGAAGTCTGCGTACAGATGGGTGACAAATGAATGGAAAAACCAACACAAAGTGTCTTAGTAAGGTGTTATTCCACCTTGAGCCTGCAAAACAGCTTCATTGCTTCCTTGTCATAAATTATCCAAGTCTCTGTGCTCAACATTCGACCAAAAGATATTCTCTCATTTGGTGTTTTGATGATGTTTTTGCAGAACACTGTCTAACACATTATTCCAAAAGTTCGGGTTGAGATCTGGAGCCTGTGAAGGCCATTAGTGGTGGGTTGATGAAGCCTTGTTGAGGCATGGAGGCTTTCAAGCCAACACTGTTAAAGTGTTCACTTGGGACACGTAGAAATACAACTAATACACATCATCTCTGCAAGGTCCTCCATAACTTGGCTGTTAACATTTCAAATCAAAATGTTTGTTCTTCCTTTTAATTTGTCAGCCATCTGCATATCTACGTGGAAATGTGTGCCTTGGTACGAAAATGGAGTTCGTGGCTAGAAATTTTGAGCTAACTCTAACACCACACTGACATTAGGAGCAAAAATCTTTGAGAAAAACTCTTTAATATAACTATGTCACATCTGAAACATTGTACAATTTAGTCACACAATGTTATCTTATTTGAAGCGTGGAGCAGCGTTTACAAGGGATGAGGAGGTGAAAGGTGCAAGTTAGGTGGGGCGAGGAGAGGTTGCTTGTAAGGCCTCCAGGCCGAGTGATGCTGAGTACTCTTCACCCGGGCAAAGGTTCACTCCGATCATCTGGCCCAATCTGTTCCAGACCTGGTAAATGACACATTATTGGATCCAGACCTGACAAGGGCTTTGTGTATATTACATTACCAGACACCAGGCTCACTTAAGCGTCATTACCTATATCCCTCCTCCCCACCAAGAAGCAGAAAAAGGAGAGTGAGAGGGGAGGAGAGAGAAGGCAACATAGATCTTACCCCAAGCCATGCACAGAGGGTGCTTTTTTTTCTCCAGGTGAGGCCGACACTCTGCCGTCAGCTCACCATCACACAGCTCTCTTTCTCCCTCTCTTTTCCTCCCCTTTCTTCTCCCTGCTTTCTTGCTGTCTGTGCTGGGAACCCGTTAAATATAACAACACCAGAGTCCACCCTGGAACACCCAAGACGATTCTGCCCGCAGGGATTTTTGGGGAGATATTAGAAACACACCAGAGAGGTCACCCCACCCTCCTCTCTTCCCACACTGATGGAACGAAGGAGCGTGAGCTGATTTGGGAATCACAAACTTGTGTGATGCCCTAGATGTTTTTACTCAGGCTTGTTGGTGATTGAGTCGATACATTAGCTCCTGTGAGCAACTACAAGTAATTACACACTTGAGTGAGGTATGTTTATGACTAATTGGTGGATAAGACTCTTACATCTGACCTCAAATTAAAGAATGACTCCTTAAACTGAATGAAAGCCCTCAAGACTGTGAAGCTACTGTAGCAGCAACACTCAGAATAACATCTTAACTACAGCATGTTATGGTGGGAGGTTTCCTGTGGCTTGGATGCCTCACAGTGGGATATGTGCCATGAGCTGTTGGTGGATTTGGCTAAACCTTCCTTTATTCAGATGACATACACACGAACACCCATACCACAAATTTCTGGCAGGGACCACTTGCCTAAGTTTCCATTAGTCGCTTCTTAAACTACAGACAGGTGTGTCTGTAAAAGTGAGCATCCGCTGGAGTGTGTGTGCATGTGTACCCATTAGCGCTCATATGTGACACTGCTCAGGTATACATTCCACAGTGCAGGCTGAAGGCTCAGATTTCTTATTTAACATCTGAGCATCAGGTTACAATATAAACATGCAATCCGAGGGAGCCGTGAGTCATAATAAAAATGATTTTGTGAGATACGAAGGCCACACCCATTGCCTCAGCATTCCAACCTTTGTCAAATAGATTACCAGTGTGGATTTACAGACCACCACACCCTCTTGACCTCTACTCACGGAGACTGTAATCACATAACAAATGGACCTATTTTCCGAACAGCAAGAATCTAAATGACAATCGCCTTCCACGGTTTCTCGGTTGCATCACCTGCCAGGGTACAAGGACGGGGCACTCTGCAACAGGAGTCCGAGCAAGGATATATGTGCCTTCAGGAATGATAACTGAAATGTGCACTCACAAGCGTCAGTTAAGATATATGTGCCACAAGGATTACTGTTACAGTAAGAGGCCCACAGCTGTAGCTTCCTCAGCAGCCAGAGAGAGGTCGAGAAACCACATTATATACGGTTTGCCATATGTAACATGAAAGCTGCACCATGTAGGACATTAAAAGGGATGATGTTATTATTTTATGTGCTTACACCACTTAGGTTCACTTAGTTTTTTTTATGTGATTACTGAGTATTAGGGAGAATATATAAAGTAAAAAATGGTGTCGTACATGAAAACATACAGTTTTTGCCCACACATATATATATAATGGAGTCATACATACATCTCAGCGTGGCATGCCTTTCATCACTGAAAAATACTTTGAGTATTTATTTTTTAATCAACATCAGCTTTGCCATTCATCACTTTCTAAATGACATCACTTATGTCTGTTTTCCTCCTCCTCTCAGTCATCGCTCTGCTTTCCTGTTTGTTTAAACTCTGTTCATTACAACCCACTGGTTGCAGGGGTCACTTTGATGCCAAGAACTGTGAATACACAATGGTTAGTTTGCATTTTTGTTAACATTATTGAAGAAAGAAATTTGGCAGACCAGGTTTTTCCTTTTACTACAACTTCAAAAATCTTAAACACAGTGCTTTTATTCAATTCTTTTTTTACTTGAATGTTCTTAAACGTAACTGAGAGATTTGCCTTAAAATAATTATAGTTTAATGTTATATATTTAAAAATAAATTGGCAAAAAAATGTTTATTCTGATAATCTTAATGCCACATTTACCAACAGCAAAATATGTGTTTCTTTGATTATCAAGAGCATGTTTAAATCTAATGGCAAAGTAACACTACAAGTAAAAAATATGTCTGTTATTCTGCTCTTCACATGTCTGTCCGTGTCTGACATTACGTGTTTGTGCGGGTGTGTGTGTGTGTGTGAGAGAGAGAGAGAGAGAGAGAGAGAGAGAGAGAGAGAGAGAGAGAGGTTAGATGGTCATGGAAGGCAGCTCAAGCTACACTGTTCCAGCTCATTAGCCATGATTAATCGGCATGTGAGCTTTCCCATGGTCCCCTTTGCCTGGTTGGAGACAGGGCTCACCTTGGAGGGCACAGGGAGCCTAGGCTGCTACACCACCTCCATTAACACTCTGCCACATGTAAGAATGACTTGTGTACATGAAGCTTTACTTGTCTCAGAATGCATTTGCGGGCCTTTGTACTGCTTCTGTGGACGTGTAGGAATTTTCATAAGTTTGATATTTCTGGTTTGAATGAATTTGATTTATCGATGTTTGCCAATATAACCAAAATAAAAGAGAATGTATGTGCTCAAATTAAAATATGTTTTATAGTATTGTCTTGTAGAACATGGTCTATTTAGATAGAATTCAAATTACAGTTAAAGGGAATCACTATTTTACCAACAATTCAAAGGATATCTTTAAGTTGGAAGATATAGATATATGTAAAGCAAATTTTAAATGTAATTTATAGCTCATGTTCAAATAATTTTAAAGAAAAACAGAGTCAAGAAATGTATGAAGGTCATTTAGGCAAAGTAACTTTTATTTAAAAAGAAAAAAAAAACAATTAAAAATAGAAGAATAGCTAAATTAGGAGAATAAAAGTTACAGTCCAGCTACAATGTGATATGTATATAATTTGAATTCATTTTGAAAAGTTATCAATTGTAACCATGATACATCTGTATTATTATAACACTGGCATGACAACATTTTGCACAAGCCTTATATTGAATTTGCTGTTTTTGAAGCAGTAAGCCTTTTGGATACAATTTACAACTGCTGCTAAAATCAGAAACATTAATTTAGACAAAAATGTGAGATTAATTTAATGTCATTTTGGATGTGGAGGGAACTACCTGAGGTATTTTGTTTCTACATATCTGACCCCATGTAAGCTCCACTGATAACAATCCCTGAACGAGATTATGAAACTGAAAAAATCCAGCAGGTTTGTTCACACAAAAATATACATTGATGTAGGTCTCCTCAATTAAGACATAATAAATTCAGTAAAGCCTTTGTTTTTTCACTTATTGAGGAAATATGCTCTCTAATCCACTGATATAAGAACCATCTGTGTAAATTAATGCCCACAGAGGATGGACACTCACTGGCTGCAGTGTACTGTATTTGCTGTGCACAGCAGTGAGGAGACTGTGATGAACTCGCAGTGATTGGCTCAAGACTTCCTAAAGGGGATCTGTCTCATCTTCATTCTGCCCCATGCACTTCTCCCTAAAATAAATAGGTTTTGTTTCTGTTGGGTCCCTCGGCGACCACACACACACACACACACACACACTCACTCACTGATGCAACAGGGTTTTTCTCGCATGCATTAGTGGGGAAGTTGCATGTTTTTATCCCAGTTCTCCAAATATGAAGCACTTGCACTTACATCTGTCAAATACACTCACAGTACCTGATGGTGTTTTAATCCCACTTAAAGAAACAAAACTATAGCACAAGCCAGCGTGTTAATAATGCCATTTTAAAGATTAATTCATTCTGTTAGGAGGCGACATTTTTTTATTTATATTTTTATTCATTTGTTCCTCTGCAGCTGCAGTGATTAAACAATATCAAATTTTTCTTTTCAAATTTTTAATACTCATCCATCATATTGAGATGGATTGATGTGTTAAAACAGGCCAAACTGACGCAGAAAAATAAATCCAAACTGCACATAATAAAAGTAATTAAAAAAATTAAAAATGGAAAAGGTCATTTTTAAAATAATTTTTGGTATGAACTTAAAAACCATGGTAGGTCATCTCTTCCAAAGAAGGTCTACATTTAAGCTGCCCACTGACCGCACATGCCCAGAGCGAGCACACGCTGAGCCTTGTTTCAGTTTTGTTTAAATCCGCTGTTCCAAGATAATTCAGACACAAATATGCTTAAAGCTGCAGAGGTTTCTTAATTTCCTGTGTGGGCCACACACAACTGTGCAGATCTTTTGGCTACAGACAGTACAGTGAAACTAAGACGCACAATCTGCTGTCATTATTTTTACTGTAAAAATAGGTTTCCGTGAGGGGCTTTGTCTCCCACTTATGAAAAGTTAACAAAATAATTAATGGATTAATTTAATACTTGTTCCTCTGTGCACAGCAATTTTCTGATGATTTTTTTTTTCCACACAATCTCCGAGCAGGAGAATGCCAACACCAGGTTTTTTTACATATACAAATAAAACATCAGCATTATGAGGAAGTAAGTTTCAGCAATCTGTGTTGACTCAACTGACAGCTAAATTAAATTAATGCCCTCATTTCCTTTTATATTTTTTCATATTGTTGAGTGACCAGCACAATTCACTGTGTCCTGGTATCTGGCTGGTTCTGTGACACCATCCACATCTTCTCGTTTCAGCCAATTAGTCAGCAATTCATCAGTGCACAGCCCAGGTCCAGGTCCAGGTCCAGCCCTCTGAAACCTAGCTCACACAGGACGGACCCGCGTGCCCCATAAATGCAAAGAACGTGCTGAGAAGAGAAAAGCAGAGCAGCAGGAGAGAGGCCAAAAACCTGGAATTAAACGGGGCCACCTGATCCACACCAGCAGAATCACAGCCAGTTAAACAGAGCCCTCATTGTCTGTGGCAGACACCACTGAGCTCTGCTCTTTGTCGCCCCCCTCCCACCTCCACACACACACACACACACACACACACACACTGTCCTTTACTATAGCTAGCTGCAGGGAAGAATTATAGACTTTAAAATACACTTTCAGTTCTGGGGGAAAAAAAACTGTATTTTTAATTGCTGCTTGGAAGAGCTAAGTCATTTATAAAATACTAAAAGTTTTATAGTAATTTCAAATCAGGAACACAAAAAAAGTTTGCCTCAACAGCGATGGTAAGTTCTCCTGTTTTTAAAAAGTACATACTTTCAATCCTCCTTTATTCCTCCAAACAATCAAGGCAGTACACACACTAGATAAAGACACAATGACACAACTTTAGAAATACATGCATATCCTGACACAAGCGCACACACACACACACACACACACACACATATATATATATATATATATATATATATCAGCAGGCAGCAGCAACTTCTGAATAATTCAGAGGTGGAAATGCATGATTGATGTGGGACATTTCATTTCCACACCTTTAAAAGGTCTCTTTTAGCTCCGGCACCAAACAGGCCAAGTGGTCTCTGCAGTTCAAAGCCTGGCATGGATCTGGCCTTCCTAGTCATGCTCTCTGGGACAAGAGTGGCTTTATTCTGTGGCACAGGCACCAGTGGTGGTGGTTCGGATTCCACACCTGTGTTTGCTCCTTACCCAATAATTGAGAGCCGCATGCTATTTTGAGCTTGGAGCACAAAGTGCTTCACTCATGAGGAGCTCGGGGTGAAGAATCTTGGCTCCCAGTTTGATGTGGCTGGAAAACCTGAAGGCCTGCAGATTAGCCCGGCAGGGTGCAGCTATACTCAAGAACACATGAGCTTGAAAGACTAACACACTTCAAATGGAAGATCGACATCATTGTGACTGATGCATTATTAGCATCTTTTATATCATTATGAAAGTTTTTAAATAATTTTATAGAATGTGGATTCCAGTAAATAAAATACTGTACTGTCAAAATGGAGGAAATCAACATGTCAAATATATGTACAAATTCATAAAGGTGACAATATTCACTTGCAATTCATCAATTCCTGTTTATACATTTTGTATTCATCAATAACTCAAAGTAAGAACTTCATAATTCTGCTTACTCAAAAGTACATAAATATTAGCAGCAAAATGTGAGGCGTCAAAAGCAAAAAATACTTATGATGAATGTCTCTTTTCGGAGTGTTATATTATATTGTTGGATTATTCTTAAGGAAGCATCTATCCAAAAATTACATTTTAAAGGTTTACTCTTGGTACTTTGTATTGCCGATCTGAAAAATAAGAGTAAAAAATGCAGCAGCAGAGGCAATGATATCCGACTAACAATCAACACTAGTCCCTGGTATGGATGATTCTGGGTCCTGCATTTCCCATAATGCAACCAGCTTCATCATAAATTAGCATTCTGTAATCCCAGCATCATTATACTTGACACATGTCCTCCACAGCCACAGATGACATTCTTCAACTGTTTCTACAGGATGTCTCTCCATCATTGGTGAACTGATGTAAAATCAGTGAAAGCCCTCTCTAAAGCTGTGACTGGAGCTAATTCTAATCACTTATATACTGTAGCAATCTGATTTCATGAGCTGATCATAAGTTTTGTACAAAAAAAGTTTAATTAACTGGTAACTACAGCTGTTAAATAAATGTAGTGGAGTGAGAAGTAGAATATTTGCCTGTGACTTCACTTAAGTATAGTACTTGAGTAAATGTCCTTTATCATCAAAGGAAACCTACTTCAGTGTAGAATTATTACATGTGTTCTGCCAATGCAATAAACCAGAGGCATATGAAAATTCATAGACAGGCTTAAGAAGCTGACTAAGTAAGGATAGACAAAATGGAAATGAGCAAAAAAGAACAGAGTGCGTGAGCCAACGTGCTGTTACTGAGCTAAGTCAGTTTAGTGGAGGGTCAGTCCAAGTGCAAGGAGAACTCCAAGTCAAAACAAACACTCACTTTGGCTTCTGATGGGACGGCGTGCTCACTTTTTCCCACAATTCTCCCGAACAGCTTAATTCATAGTCACACAAACTAGGTGGTCATGAAACTCATCACAACAAAATGTTCCAGATGTAATTTAATTTTCATGAAAATGTCCACTTTTCCTGCCATATATGTGATGCATGTTATATATTTTCACAGAATGACAATGATAGATTTAGAGTTGTGTTTCGTGTTTCATGACAGCTCCACACTGCCAGTTCATTATGATATTAATAGGGAGGGTCGAAAATGTCAAAACATTCCTCAGTTGTCAAGCAACCTTGCCCTAGTTAAACCTTTAAAAAAAAAGAGAGAGATGTTGTTACCAACCAAGAGAATCCAAAGGGACCCATTTTTATTTAAAATGTTAACTGGCTTACCAAGCCAGCAGGGTAATTTATTAGCAAGAGACAGGAATTTTGACAAATCATTCAGCTCACCAAACTCGGCTGTGGCAAAGTTCAGCAATTAGGCTCCTATGTAAAGAAAGTCTACTCCTCTGCATCGGGTGTGCTGGATTTATGTGTGCTCTCCAGCTAGCGGGCAGGTTCAAAGCCCTGCGTAGGGGAGCTGGAGGTTGACACATGGGGAATTTCACAAATATGGAAGAACACACACATTTTGCAGTAAATCTGACCAGAGAATAGTGGTCTTTAGGGGGAAAGGAGGTGGTCAGTGAGGGGAGAGAGGTGGAGTGTTGAGTGAAGGCATAGCTAAATAATCAACCCGCGATGGGGGTCAACTATTCTCAAGTCATCTGTGATATTCAAGAGGTAGGAGAAAGGATAAGAAAGCAGGACGACAGTGATTTTTCACAGGGTGACGCTAAATAATAGAATTTGCAAGTAGCTTCTAAAGGTTTGAAAACTCCTTCTTAAAATTGCAAACTCCTAATGCGACTCACACATGTTAAATTTTGACTTCCAGTCAGCCAAGCCTAAACCCTCTGTCAATATTTAGCTTTCTTTTAATGGGGTGATTTTATGCTACTGTCTGACCATGATGGCCAATGAGTAGCTGCTTGCTCAGTGTCATAGTGAGTGTACCTGAGAACAGTCCTGGGTAAACCATTACAGACTGGATGTTTAAAAAGCATAAAGTGATATAGATGCAGGACTTAATGGTTTTAGATTTCAAAATACACAAACTCAAATATTTCTAAATATATTTGCTGCTATAAATCCTTTAAAAATATGTAAGTGTTGAAACAACTGTTGCTCATATATATTTATTCTAATTTCTAGGCTTTAACTTAACATAAGGAATATATTTGACGTTAGTTACTATGAAAGTCAAATTATTTAAAGACCTGTTAATATCTTAGCAAATGTGTTATAATTCAGTGACCAAATTCAAAGTTCCAACATAATGTCAAGCCTAAACACTTCAATAAAATGTGATTTAAAGGTGCAATAAGTGAGTTTTGTTACTGTGCCACTGCACTAAATGACCAAAATATATAGTATCTGGAGATGTTTTATAGGGTCGTAAGATCAATACAGTGAGCCATCGAGTACTTTGCCAGGTGTTGATATTTTTGGCAGTGAAAACTCACTTTCTGGCCTGAACAAAAAAGTCACACTACCACTACCACCTGCTCAGATTTCATCAGAGGATATCCTGAAAACAAACACAGTTATCTAAATATCTGCAGAATCTCAATCCAAAATTTACTTTTTTCCTAATCCTAAAACTGCACCGTGCAGACATCAGCTGTATGAAAGCAAGGAAAACAGTTTGAAAAAGTTTGACGTATTAGATATGTTTGACCATTCAGTAGCTCTAAAAATAGTAACCTTCAATTAATTAATTAATTTGTTCATTTATTCCTTTTTCTTACAGTGAACAAGCTTTAACAGTACATCACAAAAAGCCATTAAAATATCTAAAAAACGGGGGAGAGGATTATACAGCACAATGTGTTAATTTTCCATGTCAATGGTGTCTTGTTCTCTGAACATAATCAGTACAGACTCTATGTCAGAGACCTGGTCAGCTGGTTTTATTCCATATTTATAGTGATATGGCAGCTGGCATAGAGGGAGCACACTGTGTTTACTTTAAAGGATGAAAACTGAGTCCGACCTAATGCAGCTAATTCTGATCATTTAAAATATGCTTTGATCAACTCTGGTTCCAGTCTGGCTGATCAGCTCAGGACATCCCTACTTTTAACAGCTCAAAGATGGAGAAAATTCCTATGAGTCAGCATTTTATTCTCAACCAAACAGTATTTTGCAATTTCTACCAGATCTTTGTGTGGCTTTATTTTTATGTTTCATCTTATTAACTATGGTGCAAGACCAGGGAATTTTCAGTGTTGTAACTCTATCTCAAAGACTCATGTTTGACCTGTTGTTCCACAGTGAATCATTTAGATGTGAATCAACTTGTGGGTTCAGGAAGCAGCTCATTCCCTTTTTCATTCATTCTCTCACATATGATAAGACTATCTGCACCCTAGTGGTTGTTACCAGCAGTGGCACAGTCTACAGATGTAAAACTGCACTTGGACCTTTCATTTACCAGCTCTTTGCAAGAGTGATGAACTGTTAAAAGTGTCCTTGTTAGTGAGCAAATGCATGAAACAGTTAATTACATGTGATTTAAAGCTATCTGACATATTCATGTTCAAAGTAGGGGTAACAGAGTCTCTGTGTTGTATTTTGATTGTATTTAGACTGTAACAGTGAGTGAAGTCAGGTGAAACACAGGTTCACGTCCTGGCTCATAACTGTACAACCATGCAGGGCTCTATGTTGTGGCCTGGGGTATTTTCAGAGAGTGACCTCTTGTTAGCCCCCCTTCACTAATGAAGACCAGACATTCACATATGTTGTGTCTGCGTGTGTGTGTGTGTGTGTGTGTGAACATGCTACACACACAAAACACACTGATGTAAACACAATCTTCCACTCCAGAAATGTATATTTGATTGTCTATTTCATTTGGTTTTGTTCAGCTTTTCAATTTCACATTTTTATAAATTTGGATTATTATTATTTAAAATCCTATAGGGAAATAACTCTACATGTAGTGCAACAAATACTGGAAACATCTACTTGCTACCAGGGACTAACCAAAATAATAAAAAAAAGCCACTTGCCATTTAAAACCTGAAAAGAAATACTGCTTTCAAAACTAAACACCACCATTTACTAAAAGTGACTTTGTGGTATACTTTTTAGGGTGTGCAGTATTGTTAAAGAAATTAAAATCAATAAATACATTTGTGTCTTAATTCTGAGAATGGGCGCTTATATCAAGTTTTTCGAAGGCCACTGCTAAACAAGTTTGCATGCATCAGAGTATGTTGTTTGGATAGCCTGTAATAGAAACAGCCATAAGGAGGACTCCATTTAATGACTCTCGTCGCCGTTTATTAGCAGATAGTTGTTGGGGGCAGTCGACAAGCATTAAAGCCTTCACACATTAATTGTTTATTCCAGCTAAGTACGCAGAGGGGGTGGGGGGTAGTTGATGGTAATCACGTCCCTGTTGATGAACTGCATCTGTCAGTGGACTTTAAGTTTGAAGATGCTGCCAAGAGTCTCTGGAGAGAGAAATAATGGAAGTGATAGAGTTGGGAGATGAAGAGGAAGGTGGACCATGAATCAAGAGTTGATGTTAAAACAAAAATTAATAACACAAACAACTTCAGGTGAAACGAGAGAGGTTTTCCACTAATTTGTTCCAAAAAGAGTCGACTTTATTTAAGATGATGGTTTACATCACATTGTTAAGTGGGTAAAATACTGCTTTCCACGTGAAACTGCCTTTGGAGAGCGCAACTAGAGCACTTAAAATTATACTTTACAGTAACTTCCTAATCGCAAATGTGAGTGAAATCTCAAAACACTGACTGGCACCTTTCTACTATAATTACTCACTGTATCCATCTGATTTCCAGTTGATGTAGACGCTTCTGGTAACAGTGTGTGAGAAAACAAGCATCTGTTTTTATCTCACTCTCAGCAGAGAACACTTTGAGCTTCCTAAGCTTTCAGTCTATGGTGTGTGTCTGTGTGTGTTTGTGTATCTGCCCCAACACTTTTTTTCTTTCTGTTGCCGCTCCCTTCCCTCTTTACCTTTCCCCCTGTAGTCAACTTCGGAGAGATGCAGCGGCGCAACATCATATCCTCTGAGCTCACATCTCCTCAGTGCTACAGTAATGCTATCAGCAGTGTATCTGTTACAGGAACAGCAGCTTTGTGTTCACGGGGTGCAACGGGGGCTCTTTGCCTATATACACACACTGCAACTTTCTTATCAGTAAAAAGCAATTGCTGTGGGGCTGCAGTGTTTTGACACTGATTTGCTAATAAGCCACTTGATTGTGCCTGTAATTGCACTATTCTGTTTGGGAAATTTGTGGGATTTTTTTGACCCATAACACATACTGGCACATAGTGTAAATGTTCTGAGTAGAGAGATAATCTAATTTCAGATAGGATGGCATCCAAATGGCACGGAAAAAAAAGTTCATGAGAACTTTGTTGGAAAAAAGGATATATGCCAAATTCCCTAATCATTTACATCTTGAAAAAAATGCGGACTCAGTCTCACACACACACAAATCACAGCCTGGTCAGTGCTACGATCTGTGGCTTCAGAATGATGTCACATGAGTTTGTCCTACTCCCTTTATCCCCTGCAGGGCATGAGCAGAGGGGTCAGGGCAGCAGGACACACACACACTCATGTCTGTTACAACTTCTCAGCCAGTGTACAAATCTTGGGAGTCGACGTCAGCCGTCATTTAGTTGTCAGGGGTGGAAACAAAATAGATGAGAAATGAAGTGCTGAGACTGGCCTGACCTTGTGGGATGATTGCTGCCTAAATAGCTGGGACTGAAATTGGGCATTTTACACCCTGGCAGCTGCCCAAGACACAATTTGTCCCAGTTTAGAGGACAACATGGCCTGAGAAGCATGCCACATCAAATAGCAATTTCCTGGGAACTCTCAAATCCTACTCCATATCGAACTGTGAGCAGAAATATACATTGTTCATCAGAAAATTACATCAGCAGTGAAAGTTCTCAGTGATTAATTACTGTGGCCTACTCTCATGGTACACTGTTTATACTGAAAGCTGGTGTAGAATATCCAGTGTGTAGTTTATTCTTTATATCAGTGTAGAAAATCCATTCCAACTGATGAAGACAGAATAATAAATTTCTGTCTAAATGTCCCATTTCTATATGTTTCATATATACTAATTTGAATCCTGATAATCTACCTGAGCTAAATTTGTATCGCTCATAGTTACACTAACTGATTGTAAGATACAGTGTACATACTGTATGTTCACTTTTAATGCCGCAAGAAGTAGTAGTTTTTCATTTTTATGACCTACATAAATATGCTGCAGAAGACATGTTTTGTGCTTTAATCGGGCTTTCCTTCCAATAGGTTGCATGTTATTATGTTTCATGAAAAGGCACAGATCCCACAGAGTAGGCTTTCCGGTGGCACGGTAACAACATCAGCAGGCCGAACTCCACTTAAAACCAAACAATAAGTGTTTCTGATGGAGAGGTAAAAGACAAAGTTCAGGGGGTTAGGTACTGTATGTTCCACCTCATTTGCTTTGCGTTGTATGATGTGGATACCACAGTACATGACTGACATATTTGGAAGCAGGAGGCAACATTGCATGGATTTACTGGAAAAGCTTTGGAAAAGGCAAAATTAAAAGCTTTGGAAAGGAATAAATGAGCATTCTGTTAGATTTGTAGTTTTTGCTGAATTTTGTTACATTTGTACTGAGCCAGTCCAACTTTTCCCCATTGTTTCCACTCTTTATGCTATGCTAAGCTAACCAGCTACTGGTAGTAACTTAATATTTACAATATATACATGAAAGTAGCAAAAAAAAAAGTCAATATGCACATTTCCCCAAAACGTCAAACCATTCCTTTAATTTACAGCTTTTATTAAGAGAAAAATGTTTCTATTAAAATGCATCTTGTCCATTAGGCTCCTATTCTCCTGTAGCATGGTTCCAACAATCTGCACCAGTCCAGATATTGTATCAGCCACAGGTATTTGCGGGCTGCTACTGTAAAGTATACTCTGTGGCCCTTACCTCAGTAATTTTGTTAGTTTAGGGGCTTAATCCAGAGATGCACCTCAGCAGCATCTGCCTGGGCCTGGTGAGCTTAAGACTCTGAGCAGGGATCACTTATAATGGAATCCAATCCCTAGCTGTCTGTTTGAGAGGGCTGGAACTAATCGATCAGAGGAGAGCATCTGTGAAAGAGATGTTCATAGAGGCAGCTTTGACTGCGCTGGAG
The DNA here is from genome assembly GCF_046630095.1 of Trachinotus anak. Lineage (NCBI taxonomy): Eukaryota > Metazoa > Chordata > Actinopteri > Carangiformes > Carangidae > Trachinotus > Trachinotus anak. Next base: position 15,521,798 of record NW_027273863.1, read on the forward strand.
CCAGAAGGGCTACTGTCTGATGCCCCGGTTGTGGCATTACAGCGCAGCACTACCACTTGATACGCCAGTCAAGATGACTTTGATGCGAAATATGGTGAGATGTGAAATGGCGAAGCTGGCACATTTCTCCCCTGACTTCTAATTTTGTCATCTCTGCTGTCTTAAGGAGTTATGAATTCTTCCCTTCTACCTTTAATCCTCTGTCCATGTCCCTCTCCTTTTCACTCTCTTGCATATTTTATATCAGTTTCTGCGTTAAGTCCTTCCCCTCTGAACTCAATCCCCAGTCTGGCCCTCTGCTTGAGCCCCTCAGCTGCTGGTCTGCTCTCACACTAACCCCCTTGTTTATATCGGGGACGCAATTAAGTCGAAGCCAAGTAGAGGAGTCCCAGAGAGAGAGGCAAGAGTGCAAGCTTGTGAGTCAGATTTCAGCTTCTACACTCACACACTCCTCCCTCCTCTCTTTCACTCATTTTCTCTTTCCCTCCTTCCTTCTTGCTCTGCCTTTTTCTCTCTTTTTCCACTTTGAAAATGCAAAATATGTTTATTTTTATTCTTGAAAACAAAAGAAATTAAACAGAAGACATTGTTTAAGTTATGCCTGATAAAGGTTTTTTTTTTTTTTTTGTAGAGCTGAAAATGGTTCACTGGGAGAGAAATATGTGCCTTGAGATAGCCTGATGGGCAGCTGAAAAGGGCTGGAGCAAGACATTACCTCACCAGTGTGTGATGTAATTTTAATGGAGAAGATTTATTTATTCTAGCATTTCTCTGTGCACCCAAATATGAGTTTTATGCTGTGAATAATGCGTTATTTTATGCACATTTGTGCGTCAAAAACAATCAGTTTAAATGCCTGTTTCATAGTCAACTGCTGACTACAATTTCTTGTTTTTTGTCCCGGAAAAACTGTATGAGTGCTGAGTTCACGTTCTCCACATGTGTGGTCCATCGGCCCAGGGGACCTATCCCAGAATCCCAGACACACGTGTGCAGGCAGAAGCAGTAGTGCAATGCAGAGTAGATAAACAGTGCTCTCACTGGCCACTGCACACACTCCACATCTAAACAATGCCAAGTTAACTACTTTGCAGGAGTATATCACAAAAGCAAACACAAATAAAATCATGTTCATTTCAAGAAAATCATTTTGGAAGAAAACCCAGGCGTATTTTTTTTTTTAAGTTCTGCTTGAGTCCTAAACTGCATTAATGGTATACATAGGTCTCACATGTGTTGGTTTTGAATATGTTTTAGAATATCATTGCCTCCTGGTTGAATTAAGTGTCAAGCATCTTGATTGTCCTGCTTAAGCATTACAGCCCGGCAGTGCAAGTGTGCCTCACTTTCATGGGGGGGGATGCAGGAGAAACTCCAGGGATGTGTGCAGCGTTGATGGACAGGGGGATAAACAGAGGGATTGTCCCTGACCTCCCAACACCAGTCTGGAGGAAGACGAATAGCCCCCCAATGGGCCCTGAGCAGATAAAATACACCCTACCGTCTTCAACACCAGGTGTGACAGCCATCAGGGGTGGCCTATCAGCAGGAGGCACAGAGAAGGGGAGGTAAGGGTGAGGGGGCACATTAGGAACATATCAGCAATTACTCTCTGGGTTTATTTTTCTTCCTGCTTTAACGCCTGGATACTAAGTTACATTCATCCTGGGTGTCGATTGTATCTTAAGGTCCAAGTGAGAACACTTTGCAGAGTCATTTGTCGATTATCTGATAATACACCGAAACATGTTAATGTTATGTTATAGCAACCATTTAAAAGCCCTGCAGTTTGTTTATTTGTCCGCGCTGAGTTTTTCTTCAGTGAATTCTGTGTCCTTGGCTTTTCAAGCTTTAGAGCTAGATCTGGGAAGTTCAGCTCTGTCTTTGCTGTTCGTGCACCCAGAGTTGCAAATCAACTTCTTTATGTAATGGAATTCACAGGGTCGAGGACATGTTTACCTCTTTTTCCAGGCCCATTAGGCACCAAGCGGCTATATCATATCTGACACGAGAGAATGGCCTCAATCTGTTTAAGCCATGATCTCTGACTGCATGGGCCCCACATCTTCAGACTGGCCTCCACAAGCGGAGATATGAAGAAGGATGATAGTCATTTATATGTCCTGAACTTTAAACAATAAAGGTGTTGTGGGTGCAGGCATCCCACAGTTCAGACAAATAAATGGGCTCCGCTGTGTGTAGTTTTAGCTGCGGAGCAGGACAAAGGTTTCACAGGCACCCACGTGACCACAAAGGATTGTTGAAAAATAACCCCACAGACGTGAAATTCTAGTCTATAAAATGACATGTTTTTTTCTCATGAAACAACATATGCTAATTCTGTCAAAATAGTCTTTTGTGCAATCTGAAGTGTCAAAGTGATCTGCAAAAATAAAAGAAAGTGACTGTGTGCAAGAGGATCTCGTGTGAAAAAGGGAAGCCCAGACCTCTAATTTCCTGTGTGAGCATTTGCCGTCGAACGGGAAGGCCAGACCGCTCTGCGGCTATCAGGAATCAGCCCAATAGTCCCTTGAGCCACCCCTGCCCTAGCGATACCCTCTCTCACCCACCCCCCTTTTCCTCTCAGCCCAGGCCCCTGGGCCACTGTGGGTTAACCTCGCTCAGCCGTGACCAGAAAACAGAGTGATATCTTACTCATCTAATCCCCCTCTCAGTCATCATGCAATAAAGTATGCTTTGCAACCCTTGACCTCACCAGTCAGAACAACCTCCTCCTCCTCCAGCAACACAACCCTACCAGCCCCCACCAGGGGACCAATAAAGAAGAGAAAATGTCAGATAGGTTGGAACCACAATTAACAGCCTCAGCAGCATTGTCATCGCCAAGGTAGAGTGAGTTTGAAACTCAAGTGTCACAAGTGAAGTCGTAAAGTATCCACTTGATGGGATTCAACTAACGCTGCGCACCTTATACAATAGAGATACAGAGAGTAGATTTATCACAATGAAGTCCCATTTAAATGTTTAATCTAATAATATCCTCTTTGTTCAGCAACATATAAACAATGGATAATTTATTAGAATATAGATAGTTAAAGTATAGATGTCCAAATGATCATTTTTTTTATTATTTCAACTTGGTTTCTGCTGAATTTGGATTTGGTAAGGTAGATGACTCTAACTACAACATGATGTATTATTAGAATTTCTACAGTGTGTATCTTGCCAGAATTCTAATTTTGGCATGTCTTAACTTCTTATAGTTAACTTGTTTCCCCTTGTTTCTCTATGCACAAGCTTGTACTTAGACTTGTCTTATCTTTTGTACTGATGATTCCGTCCTGAGAGTTTCATGCCCTTTCAAGACCTGGAAGAGCTCCATCTGTCAACCACCTGACATTATCGTTGCAGAAATCAAACTGGACTTTAATTTCTGGAAACTAGATGAGCCAAATAACTCCCACATTATTATTATTTTTTTGTGTCTACTCTATTGTTTCTCCCTACAATTAATCCTTGTACACATGGATCTTTGACTCCTACTTTAAAAGACTTGTTATACTGTTCCCTTTTCCAGATGGTCTCCACATTCTCTTGACCATTCAGATGTTTTGGACAGATGCAGATTTAAGTTGACAAAGACATACAGCAAATGCATCTGCTGAGGCCCCACCTCTGTCCTGGCCTCCACTCATTTTATGAGGAATATCAGAGAAGGAGAGAGACTCTCTGACAGTGGGGGCATGTTGAGCGCAATATGACCATGTGACAATTACAAGAAAGACATGGACTCATGTGGAGACCTTTGAGTGTTGATATGCCTGTGTCTGTGTGTGCAAGTGGCAGTGTGCCTTGGAAGATGCATGCACACTCCTGTTGGTTACCTTGAGTGTGCACATGTTGATACACAGTGCATGCATGAATGCGTGTGTGTGTGTGTGTGTGTGTGTGTGTGTGTGTGTGTGTGTGCAGAGAGAGAGAGAGAGTAAAGCTGCTCAAAGGGGTTCAGGGCTCCCTTGCTCCAGCACATCTGGGCTTTATATCAGGCCTTTAATTAATCCTGAGTGAAGGCCAGGCAGTGACAGGCTGACTGGGCAGGCTCCAGTCCAGGACAGGGCCTGATTTATTACAACTGAGCCCCAACTAGCATTGATTTATTTCAGACTGAGGAGAGGGGAGAGTAGAGGGGGTGTGTTTAAGGGGGTTTGGGGATGGACACAGACACAGCACTGTTAGACTGGGAGGGGAGGGACACAGAGGCTGAGAGTGACTGAGAAAGGTGAGTAACAGAGTGACAGGCCCGGAGTGAAGACGGGGGAGGCGGGTGTTGGGTTTGTGATGCTTTATTTTAAAGGCAGGCTTTGCATATTGCTGCAGTCTCCTCCTACTGTTGGTAAGCAGTCAGGCAGTAGAGAGAGAGAGAGAGAGGATGAATGTGATGAAGGAAGAGGGAGAGGTTAGGAGAGTCGAAAAACTCTCCTTCAGGTGGGTTATGTTCCCTCCCAGGCATGTGCTGTCAGTCAGAATGACTTCCCTTGCTTTATCTCCCCACACAGGGAGACTGTAAATCCTCCTCTGCTCATTTGACTTAATCATGTCAGTCATCCGAGCTCAGCAAAACACAGGGAAGCATATCCCATCCACTTTCTCACCTCCCCAAGGCCTCTTTGTTGGACAGCAGGAGGAGTATGTAAAAAGGATGTTCTTTTTATTATCTCACGCGTGCATCAAGACACCATAAATGGTCCACAGTGTTGTGGAATGTGATAGCTGTGTGTGTTTGTGTATTTGTCTCTTTATTTGTGTGTGTGAGAGATTACATTGCTGGCTCAGTAACTCTTGTCACGCCCTCAAGTGTTGTGGAAAATATGCCAAGTGTACTGGGTTTTTATGTGGCTCCGTCACTGTGTGTCCTCAACATGTTTCCTTCTGATAAGGACTTTATGACAGTCAACTTTCGCACCAATAGACAACTCAGACATTGAAGAAAACACTTAAAAGGTATAAGAGGAAAACATTTCCAGAGTGGACTAATCTTTTTTTCCTTATTGTACACATAGTACTATTGCACATCATGCTTTGTGTACAGTGTGCTTATTCACCTATGTGTGCTTATGGAACTTCAAAAAGAAGGTGAAGTTTTAAAATTCAGCTTTAGAGCTGAGATCTTTGTTGTTATTTTTGGCTTGACCACAAATATGTCTGTTGCTGACTGAGTGACTGATTGAGTTACACCATTGGTCAGCTGAATGCTGCATGATTGGATGATAAGGTTACTCCACTGGTTGGCCGGCCAAGTGCTGGAGATTTTCCACTGGTTGTTGCTCTTTCAGAATGATTTGGCGCTAACAGGCAGTTTTGACAAACTTTTCACCTTTGTTGCTAGGTTAAACAACTTTTCAGACCCCTCTTAGCGACTTCTTTTAAAAAAAAAAAAAAGCTAGTAACAAATCCAGCAACTTATTGGACAAACCTTAGCTACTTTACATAGAAAAGAGTCGTTAGTATTGCCCCGTGAGCATGAGGTTGGGCTTTCCTTCCACAGGAACACCTCTCTATGCTGACTGTACAGCGTCTGACATGAATAAGCTTTTAACTTACTCTCTGAGTGATCATTTTATCATATAGCCAAAATTACACCACAGACATTGATTTGTGTGTATGGTGATGTTGTCAGGCGACATCTCTATCATAAAATCATGATTTTGGCAGTGCAGAGCAGCAGCTTGGCTTGGAAGTTAACGGGCCATGTTTCAGTCACCATTTCATTCTTGTTCCGTTGTCTGACAACGGAAACAGAAGAAATGTAAATGAGAACAGCTTTATTGGGAATTCAACTGTATTAAAATACTGTAGGATATGTAAGCACAGAGAGTAGGAGAGAAGAAAACAGATAAAGAGCTGAAACCGACTGACACTTGGCAGAATGCAAATAGCCTCTGTCCAAGAGATTCAATTAGAGTCTATGTGGAATCACTACCCTTGAAATCGTATTTTATTATTATAATCGGAAAGAAATTGTTTTGTTTTTTTAATTACTATTATTTGGTGGGGTATTAAATGCTCATTGAAGTGCTGGCCTCTAACAGCCTTGAGCCTTCCATTTTAAAACACTATGTTCTTGAATCACTGAATCACCTCATTGCCATTTCTGCATCTGTTCCTCCTTCTGGTGAATGCTCTGAATCCAGCAGTGTGCTGTGATTAATGACCTTTTTAGTGTTATCGTCTAGACGTCAATTCCCAAAATACCTTGGGGCATGAGGACACATCATTGTTGTTAAAGGGCAGCCACCCCCACCCTTGCCTTTGCTCATTTCAGTTTTCTATTCCTAAGTCACAAAAAAGATGAGAACTCAATGGACTAATAACCAGTATTTGTTATTGACTGCCCCATCAACTTTACAACAAGTTATGGGCAACTGGTGTCTTTTTAAATCGTTGGAACTCATTGGAGCTGATTCTCGCCACAAGTCTGAGAAGCAGTGCCTTCACACATATAGCACCTTCTGTAAATGTAAAAAGTTTACTGATCAGAGGTCATGGGTAAATCAAACCAAAATGACAGAAAATCAGTTCATCTAAGTTTGCAGCTCAAGACAATCTAATATTTCTCCAAATTCACCCCATACCTATGAGCGAATACTTTTATAGCACTGTGTTTGGTGACTAAACCCACATAAGGGTGTAAGAAAAGTCTTTATTGATAAAGTATAATGCGTTTGTTTTCCTGACTATTTCAAATATAAAGCATTAAACAGGTAATATATTATTGCTTCTGTGTCATTTTAGGTCTGCCCATGTTCTGGAAATTGAATACAATCCAGTAGCCACTAAGGTCAGAAAGACACTGAACAGCTCTAGGGTCAGACAGATATCAAATTTTGGTAGGAAATAAAAATCAGGTTGATGTCAAAATCCAGCGTTGGGTGACATTGGGTTTTGCACATGACATGTCAGTATTTTAATGTCAAGATGGCGGTGGCATGAGACATTTGAAAGATGCTGGATTTTGGTTACTCAACAACACAATTTAAAACCAACACAATCCCAACATCAGATGTCAGTATTCTACGTCAAATTGACATTGACATTAGACGTTGTCCTGACATTTAATTTTAGTCACCTGTGACAGTATTTGTGACAGCTGTGTTGCATATACTTGGCTGATGGCGGTTTTAACCTTATATACTGTCTTGTTCATGCCTTGTTTTGTACTGAACTAAATGTAACAGCTTGATTGTACTACTGAACCTAAGACTGTCTGAATCAGCACCAGAGATCACATTGTTGTGAGCAGTGATTAATTCACTTACTGATATACATATTGAAGTAAACTGAACTGAACATCCTGTATAATCAGTGTCTATGGCTCTTTGAACTGAATAAAAAAGTTTGTGTCAGAAAAGTAATTCATAATTTCCATCATTACGTTGCTCAAATTCAGTGCCTCAGTGATTTACAACCCTAAAATTTGAGTGGTCACGAGAATTTTGTGAGCCAAAAAATCCAAAATCAGGACTCAAAACATCTTCATTTTAAAAATTGAAAGAAGCTGCTTGTTGCAGTTGCAGAATCTGCTATCCTAGAAAAAGTACCCAACTTTTTTATGTGTCTAAAAGGTTTAATCAGATATCCAGCGGCTGGTTGGAGAATGAACTAAGGATTCATGGGAATCAGGAAATACCCTCACTGCAGAGACCAGACATGTTACCGCCAACATCTTTCAGTTTCTGGAACACTGCTACAATAAAGTTATTATGTCTGACTGGTTAAGGATATAGCCTTCAGTGTCAGAATCTGAGGAGGTCACAAATGAAATAAGAAACTACAACCCAGTGGCCGCAACTTGAATTGCTGCATTATAAATTTGGTCTAGAAGCCAGCAGGGTTCATGTTGTCCCAGTTCTTCCCGCCAGCACTTCATGGTTGCCACAGGGGAAACAGAGTAACAGAGTTTAAGCTCTTGCCAAGAGTGGAATGAGCCTGGGCTGTTTGTGAGGTCGAGGCTGGGTCTTTTGAGCACTGCAGACTCATATCTCCCTCCCTATCCCTTTCCTTCACATAGGCCAGAGACGGCCACTTTCAGTGCACCCATGGGAAATGGAGAATTCAGGCTGCCACCCCCTAAGAACATATTTTTAAGCAAAACCTCTTTTCATAGTCATATAATCTCTAATATTGCAAGGAATGTGCTTTTTATTAATAGAAAATGCCAAATAACTGAGTTTTTTTTTATTAAAAGTTTAATCTTGTGCTCAAATATCCATGTTTAGTTTGTGGGGGTTTGTTAAAGATAGGAGCACTAATGCCAGTAGCAAACTGAGACTTAAGAGATCCTTAGGGGAAATTTTAGGGATCCATTTTAAAGACGCTCAATAAAATGTATCTTGACACCCTAGCAGCGTTGGAACAAATATTGTGAGACTGCTTGGACTCACAAACCTAGATTCATTAGTCCATTATTCATGATTCACTAAACCCCTTCTGCAAACAGCAAATGACCAGTCGCTTTGCAAATGTAACTAAGGAAGACAGGTCTGTCATGTTTTGGAATACTATGCATGCTGAAGAGGTGTATATGGGGCTGTATTACTCCATTACCCACTCCAAAACCAAACATAAGATATGTTAAACAGTGTTGTTTGCCTGCTTATAAGCAATGTAATGTAAGCTGCAAATGTTAGCATGTCTTGCTAACTAACTTGCCACAATAGTAATATGACCCAGCATTACTTACAAATCTAAGGAGCATTTTATACTACATTATTTTATGGGGTTACAGTTTCTGTTGCGCAATGCCACGTTCATGACTAGCATGTCCGCTGTGTAGTATTTTTCAAATGTGGAAGCCAGTTGTGGATGCTTCAGAGGTTGGGCTAACATCAGCGGCAAACCCAGCCATGTCATTCGAGGTAATGTTATCTTTGCCAAACGCACTGGTTAGTCCTCGACCTTTTATCTTAAAACAATAAAATATACTGTTTGCAAAAAAATTATATTGAGGCATAAATTTAAACTCTACTTGTCTTTATCATGTGTGTAGCCATCATGTGCATATTCAAGACCAATTTGCAATATCTTGTTTACAAGTTGATAGCCAGGTGGAGGTGGAGATATTTACCAGCTCAAGGAATGTTGGTGTTTGCATTAGCTTATGCTAGCTAGTTAGCTCAGCTGATAAAATCAGCCAGTAAAAGTTGACATTTGAACTGACCAAATCCATGGTCATCGGCCACAAATATGAAGCCTGCTTTTGTTTACTTCGTTGTACAATGAAAGACCCACTGTTTTTTTGCTGTAAAATTGTGATTGTAAATTGCATTCGAAGTGTCAGTTGTCATTGTGATGTTTTTTTTTTTTTTTCCTTTCACTAGAGGGCAAAGTACATCTTTTTAAAACAGATCATCATCTTAGTTGTCATTTTCATCACCACTATCTTCATTATAATCTACATTGTCATTATCATTATCATTATTAACATCATCGTCCCTTCCACCATCATAATTATCGACACTGTCATCACGGTTTTCATTAGCTCACTCATGGTATCTGGTGTTCATTTGGTACCAAGCTACAAAATAGTTGGTCTGTTCCCCTCAAAATTACAGAGATCATATTTCTGTTTAGGTCATTTTTACATGCTTGAGGAATTGTGTAAATCACATTTAAAAGGCATATACACCTCATTATACCACTGAAACTCTAATTCAGAAAAGTGCACTGGAGAATATTCAGACCTCATTTGTGGCGTAAACATGTCTTTACTTATCCAGACTAACTCTGCAGATCAGATTACCCTTTTTCCCCAATGTCCCTCAACAGTACCGTTAAGGAAACCAATTCCACTATCCCAAAGCAACCGGTTGCCCTACAATATTTTCTCTTAATTAGACGTGTTTTAAGTCATTACAATCTATTTCATTCCGTGCTCATGTTACAGCAGTTAAGCATTTTCTTGTGTATGTTACAGTGAAGTGTGCTTGGCCTTCTTGCTAGATGTCTAGTGATGCCCAAGGCCACAGTGAGACCCGTCCATCAGTGGCAGTTATTAGGGGGGACCACCAGTGAACCAGGGCCATTTGATGGGCCTAATAACAATGTGAATGGGAGAGCTGAGGGACAGGAAGCACAGCCAGACAGGCCGGTGCTGAGAAAAGCACTTTTCAGTGAGGGAGGCCTCCTTGGAAAAAAAACAATGACAAGGCCTATTTCAGCCTAAAACACTCCCATGGCTTACTTCCAGATGACAAGCCAATGCTATCAGTTGATGCTTTTGCTCAGAGACTGAAACAGTCTGAACAATAATGGTGGAAAAGGCCTGGAAAATAACTGCAAACAGAAGCAATAATGAAAACAATTGAAGCTACACCAATGAGTAAATAACTTATCTTTCTTCCGCTCATGTAATCCAGGTGCTTGGTTGGAACCAAAGCCAGTTTGACAGTTAAGATTTGGGACCCCACGTGTTTTAACTGCCCATCAACATGGGAGGCTTTCACTTTACAGCCTGGGGTTTATTGCGCGACAGCTTAAACGTAGCTCAGGTTTCATGCGGGACTGTTTCACTGTTCTGCTATTCCTCTGTGCTGACTGGAGTGCAAATGGGAAAAGAGGCATCATGGCTCAGGAAACCAGTATGACATCAATGTAAAGACAAAATAACAAAGGGATTAACCTGATGTTTGACTTGAAAATTACAGTAAACTGTGGTAAACCTTATGATTTCAATAGTCACAAAGTCACAAGGTAGAAACAATGTGGAGAACCCGATAAAAATGACTAGTTTTTAAAAAAATCGGACCTACTGTGTGATACTGCTGTGAGTACAAAACAAACCATAAAATACACTTTCTGGGAGTCATCGTGAGTGAAGTCTATATAATGTATGGGGATAAATTCCAGGAAAAAGTCATTCTCATATTCAAAGATATATGAATTGAGCGGTTTTGCACCTTGTGTCCACGTGTGTCCAAGCTATACAAATCTGATATTTTCAGTCTATACAACCTATAAATATCAGTACTTTGCAGGCTCATTTACACAGTTTATTTCCTGTGATGTCTATGTAAAAACCCTGAGAGCCAGCACAGTCATTAGTGGCTCTGACATCAGACTTGTGTGAGGAATGGAATAACTCCTTATCTGGTTAAATGGACCAATGGCTGAGACAGATTTACTGTTCAGCATAAAGGCAGTGCTGAAACACAAGACATTACACCGGTGTTTTTCAATCACTTTGAGCACTGTAATTGCACAGAAGGGAACAAGCAGCAAAACGATACTCTAAACTACTGAGGGAGTCACAGTTTAGGAATTCCTAAGCTGTCATTCTGAACAAAGGTACATTCACCTCTTGTATATATGACACGAAAGCATACTGTGCATTTATTGATTGTAAATATCAAATATTCAATTACAGACGATAATAAAAATCTGTGTTGTCAATAATCGGTCTGTTTTCCTTTTCTTTGTTGCTAAGAAACAGTTCTGGTTTATAGGTAGTGATCCCACTATTTGTTATATCTGGGGAGCTCATTGAGTTGAATGTCAAGTCTGCTATGAGAGACTGAGGAAAGATGAAATGAAATGATGCTTGGCCAAAAGAGGATCCAAACCAGCAGACATAAGGCTGACCACTACGACCATACACCATAAAAACAGACACAGGTTTTTATTTACCATGAAACCTATGAGACAGAGACACTACAACTAACAAAAACAAATTGAGAGTTTTTTTGGCATTTTCAGTTAATCCATTTTATAAACTAAAAAAACTATATGGCACTTTAAAATATTTGATGTCAACATTTTGAGTCACTGAGAAAGTGCAGGCAATATGTCTTGTGCTGGTGACTGTAATCCCTGAGTAGTCAGAGCCATTAGTAGATGGCTTTACACTGTCTCACAAAGCTCCCCGACCATTTCTTATGATTTATGATTGATTGTGGCAGAACATCCACACAAATGTTCCTACTCCTCCAACACCAAGTGTGTCATTCCATCTGTCAATACTCTCAGACTTGTCTAACGTGTTGCTTCTAGAGATGCAAATCTCTAAAAGAAAAAAAATAGTAGTCACAAATATATAGTTTAATTTTTAAAAACAGCTGGGCCCCATTGTTTTAACAAATGTTACTTAAACTAGGTGAATACTCTATTTATTGGGAGAACTATTTTAATATGTAAATTTGGTGTGCTAGTGTCTATCGTAATGAGAGAGTGTGTTACTCATTCATATTTTTTAATAGTCTTTGTTCAGCAACAGTTGCATGACACAAAGCTGTTGTTAATGGAATTTAAAAATGCATACAATGTGTATAAATAATATATATCACCAGACACATCCGTTTAGACTAATAAGTTAAGAAAAAAAAGAGAAAGGAAAAACAAATACAAGCACATAATTGTTGCGGCAACCCATAATTCAACGAACTTCTGTGACCAATGAAAACAGTAACCATTGACCCATTGACCTCTAAAAGATAATGGCTGTTAGTCCCTGCCACACTCTGTGACGTAAACTGTCTGTTTGTCTGACCATTTTTTGTTTCCTATGCAGCATTACTATCTGGAACAAAAGCGGGTGTTTTTGGCCCTGCTGAATTCTGGGAATTTTGAGGTTGTTGTCTGAGGGTCTCAGCAGTTCTGTACTCCCTCTTGGCAGAACTTCATAAGAGGACTCATGCAGCTCAAATATTTCGGCTTCAAATGATCTAGAAAAACACATTCCCACTGGGTGGTTAAAAGTGGGCGTGTACTCTTTGAGCACTTGTGAAGGATGGGGTTCTGTGTGTGTGCGTGTGTGTGTCAATGTATGTGTGTTTATGAACTGTTCTCTGTTAAGACTTTATTTGTCTATAACTTAACCGCCGATTTCAGATGCTCTTCCAAAAGATTTATCTGTTTTACTGTGATTATTTTGTTGATTAAGTGAACTCAAACAAGCTCTTTTTTTTTTTTTTTGCTGACGATGAAAATTAAAATAGTACTGAAAGAATGAAATCATAGACAAACAGATTAAAAAGCCGTCACAACCACATCAACTGAGAGCAGTCGTGAGAGAAAGTCCAACAGCCTTATTATGAAAAGTCAGAGCTACACATTCTCACTTCCATGATCCTCACCCAACCACACAACACATTTATATAAGGTCAATATCAGCCTTCGGGCGTCTGGCCAAAGAAAATCAGATGGAATTTGAGTTTATCAACAGAAATGTTACACAAATGGCTTTGTGAGGCGAGTGTTGGGTGGTGAGTAAATCAGAGGCTATATTGGTGTAGGCCTGTTAAGACCACCCTGGCTTTCGAAATCCTAAAGCCTACCCACAGGCCAGAAAACAACCAAGCCACCCGACCACCGAACTCCCTTATTCCTTACTAGAACAAAAATCAAAAAAGAAAAGTCCATGGGCAGCCCCGAAACAGAAAAACAAACAGCCTGATCTGCACACTCAGGCGGCTAAAACCAACAGAAGCTCCTTTCTACCAGCAAATTTGTAGAAGGACGAACCATCCTGTGACGAGGTGACTGGGCTGGATTAAAATGCATGAACACTACCAGATCTAAGGTATTACTGTTTATATTCACGTTATTTTCTTTACATCAGTATTGTAGAAAGAAAAGAAAATGTCAGATAGCGTCAGTTTACATTCACTGTAATAAAGATAATTGTGTATTTTAATTTAAAATTACATCATTTAATATAATTTAGCTTGTGAACCAGGATAAAATTGGTAATAAAAGACTAGTAAATGACTATCTTGATTGTTGATTATTGGAGTTGGGGTATTAAAATCCTTCTTTGTCCTTCTGATTAGCTATGTTCTGTACGTGAAAAAGATTTCCAGCACTGGGATATTTGATTAGCAACTGAATGTTTTTTTTTTCTTTATAGTAGCCCTTACTTGAAAAGACTCTTAAAAAGTCAAATAAAAGTCAAAATATGCATTGCAAGATCAGCACAGAGACATTGGAGATATTCATATCACGTTGATTCAAGACTGTGACATTTGTTGAAGACTTTACCTTTTTAATTTTGCATTTACATTCTAAAAAAGGTCATTTATATGACGCATTATTTAATAGTTACACATAGTTTCTTTTAAGAGTTATGCAGATGCTACATGAGAGATGTATACTGGATGAATCTTTATGTATGTGTTGATGTAGGGTAAAGTGTACATATGGTTTTTTTTATATTAGGAATTTGATCCATTTCGACATACCAAACCACAGAGCTGTTCTCCCTAACTGCTTTGTATGCTGATCAGTATTTATCCACACATGGCAGAGCATATTTTATGTCTTTCTGTTGAACTAGGATGAATTTCTCGCGGTGTGCAAAAAAATGATTTTGCCTCAGCTGGGGGACCTTTCTATTATATATACAACATATGTGAATGTGTGCACAGTATGCACATGTGTTTATGTTCTTGTTTGTCTGGGCCTCGTATCAGTTTTGGAGCAATTAACATGTCTGTGAGTGCACATAAAGGTACTCAATGGTAAGTGCTGGAGAAATAAAGAGAAATCCTGAAAGCGTTATGGTCTGTCGATATCACAGGACATTAGAAAGAAGACACGGCTCATTTGCTGTTTTTACTCTGCCAAAGCCAACACTACTGAACTTCAGGTAGTCAGGACCTTTGATTATACTTTGATTTCAATCTTAGTTAAACATATTTAAATCTCCCACAATTCCAGTATAAATGTATATACTGGAAACAAGTACAATGCATTTCTATGCAAAATGAAACATAAGTAAATGAACCTTTATGGTCTGAATAACCAATGTATGTGTACTATACAATTAACATAAACCTTTGTCACCAGTGTTTCTCCTCATTGTAAACCAGAAGTGAAGTGACTCAAACCTTTTGCTCTTTCTCTGCTGACTTGTGGTGCTAATTTGCTTCTCTTATAAGCCTCAGGTGGCGGCCATATTCATGACCCTATGGAGAAGGCTCTAGACAGATTTCTTTCTGAGTTTTAAAGGGTCAGGGCAGGATTGACACAAGTCGAATTATTTATTTGAATAATGTAAAAATTAAGAAGAACATTTCTTTATTGTAGGGCACAATCACAGTTCCTTTTGCAACCAGGTGTTGTAACACAAATACAGGTGTGGACCTGGGGGAGCTCACAAAATTCCTTAGAGGAGTCCTTTACTGATGTTAAATGTCTCAAGCTGCAATTGAAAGTGCCAGCCCCATGTTGACCACCTCCCATGGGTAAACTGGGTAAACAGGCCCTGTGCGAAAACTGAGAAGATGAAGTAATTTCCTACTCATATGGGCTAAGAAGCCTGGCAACTGTGTGGCACTGTACCTCCCCAGCATTTTTGGAGACAATGATGTCATGCCTGTTACCTCAGCCCTACACGCTAAGTACTGTAAAGTACCACTGAGGCCACAGGCAGGTGACTCTTAGCATCATAGTAGCCCCAGCTGGGCTGTAATAATATCCTGACTTTTCATAAATACTTTCCCTCAAGACCTGTATTTCTCAGATTGAGACAAATATGTGCTTAAAGTTAAAGTTGCACTGTATTGAGCCTCCTAATTTTCATGCCGTGACACATTCTGTTTCTGAGCGCTAATTGCAGCTCATAATAAATGTTACCAAATCTCTGAGGTGTGAATTAGTATGCCCACATTAAAATGAATACATTTGAAATCAGCTTTAACATTTTAAAAAATGTTTCCATCAACATTAGCTCACAGCCACATTGAAAGACTAAAACAAGACAACAACTAGAAAAAAACGCTTCTTATTCTTCCACTAATTTACCGTCACTAGTGACAGTGATGTGCTTGGCCTGACCTTAAGGGTAAAGTTCCACTATGTTGCCTTTTTTTTTTTTTTGGAGAGTTATCAAAAATCTGCATTTTCAGCTGCCTAAAACACCAGATCATTGTGTATCAGTTGTAGCCACATGTGATGGGCTCTGACACTGAAAGATGGGCATCAGAAAGAGCCTCACAAGAGGATTCCCTCCATCTGAGCAACAGAAAACAGTCTTAGCAGATCTGAAGTAGACGCATGCTTCAAGGATTATTCTTTTTTTTTCAACCTTTGAGGTTCATTTGTGAGAACCCCACACCAAAGTCTAATGAGGCAAGAAACACAAGCATGAAATAATCATCCCAAATGTAGTTGGCGGAGAAATCAGAGGCAAACAGTTTACAGCCTGATGTCCTGGTTTAACTTTGACTTGCAGTTTACTCACCATGTGTGTGCTTAGTTTTTCTTTGAAACAATGAGCTTTCACAATTGTTCTTGCTTCTGTTGCAACAAGTCCTCCAACAAGCATTTCCATATAGGTTTTTTGTCCCTACCCTTAGATACAACCCATTAGTGTACCAGTGGCTACTCATGCCGCTATTTCACACTCATCAAAAACAGTGTTGCCAGAAATGTCATACGCTAGTCATCTGAGAGCTTCATTACTTTGACAGAACTCCATTTCTAAGAATTGAGGTTGGATATTGTCTATTCTGCAATGCATGCACAGGCGTGACTCCACCGAAGAATCCCACACTGAGTTGAATTATCAGGCTAGCCTGATCCAGGCTGGTCTGCTATTGCCATTATTTACAGCGGCTCCACTCTGCTTGAAGGGTGCAAAGTGCTTCTAATAAACGGTTTAGGGTTTCCTCATCTGCTCGCTGCTTGCCAGCCGCTTCACAAAAGACTATCAGACTACTGACAGTAAATGGGAGAGCTGGACCCTTCCTAAAGCCATAGATGTGTGTTGGGTGCATGGACAGTGGGGAATCAAGTGGGTAACTTCCCTTTGAAACATAGGGCAGACGCAACAGATGCATATGCTTATGTATGTATATTTATATATATATATATATATATATATATATATATGCATCTGTTGCACAGAGACAGACAGATAGGAATAAAGTATAAATAACAGGCAAGCCATGGCATCCATGAGTGAAATAAGAGAACTATTAGGCCTTGTCAAAAGGGCTCTTCTGTGGAGACAAGCCAGGCGATAATATTTCACAGGTAAAGAGATGTCCACATGATGATAACACCCACGGGCAGAGAGGATGAGTGGGAGATGAGTGAGAGGTCCCAGGCCCACTCCTCAATGGACCTCCACCCTCCCCCTCACTCACGGCTGAGAGGAGATACCACAGGAGCAGGGAGGCTGTTATTCTCATGGCTGCCAGGTTCATCAGCAGATTCTTATCATGCTTACAGACTTGATCTTAACTCCAGTTCAATGATACGCACGCCCCAGAATTCCTGAAAAATGCTTAAACTGTGACCAGTCGTGTCACTCCAGGTCACGTTTAATTAGTGAGGTTGTCAGGGGTGGGAATGAAGAGAGAAGAAGGTGGCGTATACTCTCGACTGCCTGAAGAGTTGAAATTTTATCTCCCGCAGGCTCTTGACTATACTGTAGTCTGTCACGTCTCATATCGCCGTCATGCACTGCCATTAGTGGTGCATTTAGCCAACAAAGAATATGAAACCTAATCGTCTCCTTGGTTTTATCTCCTTAAAGCATCAGTTGGCTATGGAATTAGAGGTTTAATATTTGATAGCGCTGGCGTCATCTCCATTCATGAGAACTCTGAACTCTTACCCTTTTTGTATTTTCACTGACCATGTCCACAATTTCCACAATTTGTACCTCCCTATGCCACTTCCCCAGCTGGAACCTTCCTGCACTTGTGGTTATGTTGTTTAAGTTGCTTTCTTGCCAAGAGTTAGATGAGAACAATGCCAATATTTTCATGTCTGAAGGGTAAAGACAAAGTTATCATGTGTGGCCAGTTATCTTAGCATAGCCAAGAACACTGGAAACAAGCAGCTAGCCACTATTTGTATTTACATTCACATATAATATGTTAATTAGTAAACTTATTTTGATACCTTTGCCAACTGTTTCCCCCTTGTTTCCAATCTGTGCATGTAGACATGAGCCCGGTATCAATCTTCTTATCTCACACTCATCAAGAAAGTAAGGGTCAGCGTTTTTCCCAAAATGTCAAACGAGTAGGTCTAGCCTTGTAGGTTTAAGTGTTGTCTAGTGTATTGTGTACATAGAAAGTTTCAGACTTTGTTTCCAACTGGAGCATACATGCTAATAATGAGTGTACTCAGAGTAGTTGCAAGGCCAATTAGCTATTGTTTTCATTGATATACAACATATGTATAGGGCTTTTATAAAATCTAATTTCAAGTTTTGCCTGAGGACACCTGTAACTCAGTAGAGTACATGTAAGATTAATTGGTCTGTGTGGTTGTATTTTGGTGATTTTAATGCTGTCCTAAGTAGCACAGTGAAATTGTCCCAGAGATTGGGGGGTAAATTGTGTGTGTGTGTGGGGGGGGGGGGGGTCTGATGAGATGTCTAGCCGTCCTCCCTGCTCGCCTGAGAGAAATGGAGAGGGGCAGAGTCGCCCATCCGACTCAGAATTAATCAGTCGCTTCTGACTGGTCAGTAAACTCTAGTTCATTAGCTTAGCTGCTGCTGGGAGAAGAAATGAGAGAGGGGACGAGGAGAAGGAGAGGGGAGCAGGGAATGTGAAATAATCAGTGAGCAAACATGCACAGTGTAAGATCATTATTGTGTTTCTCTTTCAATAGTTGGTACTAAATGAACGAGCTTGCTATATGTATACTGCCTAAAACACAATCTGATAAAAATAGAAGTGATCATAATTTGTTTGGACTGTCTTTAATTATTCAGCAGATGGTTGTATATACTGTGCATAATGGGAGGGATGAAATGGAAAAATAAAAACAGGTTATGATTCAACTAAATGTCACCAGAAAATGGGTACAGCTAATTTTATTGACAGTAATTTAATCTAAACATCCGGCCTATAGCATTAGATACATGTTTGCCATCTGTGACCATCATGGCAAAAATGAACAACCTTAGTTGCTACAACTACAGACTGTGACAGAAATCTTATATTAGTGTCATACTTCAAAGGTCAGGATATGTGAACTGCTGAAACATTCCCTAAAGAATTTCAGTGGTACAAAACCTATGTGTTTGAGTCAGTCCTCTAACACAACTCCTCTGAAAAGTAACCTCAACAGAAGCAGTCCCATCTGGGCCACTGGCCAGTCTATGAAGGTTACTGCCCCAGGCATCTTAGCACTGCACAGTTCAGCAGGGAGGTAAAGAAAATATTATAGTGCCTGAGCAACGTATCCAAACAGAGAAAGCTGATAATTACTGAAAAGCACCTAAAGTAGCTCAATCACCATAATTTGAAAATAATGACTCTTTTGCTTTGCTGGTAAAATGTTGAAATCAGGTGTTCAGTATAGTTGTTTGTTTTTCAGTGGCTGTGTCTGAAATCCCTTCCTTGTTCACTTAGTCATTACTCCCAGTATGACAGACACATAAGAGTTTACATATATTGTTAGCAGTAAATGACAGCATAGAATCCGTATTTACTTTATGTTGTCACTAAAAATTCAATCTATAAAATGCATTACATTGTATTGTGGGATTGTTATAAAAAGGTAGAAAAAAGTATTCCACACTCAGAATTTGGAGACTCAGGCAGGATGGTGGCAGGCCATTGAAGTGCCACTGTGTTTCACTTGCAAACAAAAATCAGTAAGACTAGTATAACAGCCCCAAATAACCATGCAACTCAATAAAGCTCACAGCTTGCATCTCTCAATTCTGCATTCAACAACCAGTAGATGTAAGAAGAAGAGTAATGTCACCTCAAACTGTCAGTTATATACAGTTATCAGTCCTGCCATTCAGGACTGAAGTTACTGAATGTTTACACAAAATTCTGTAGTCAACATGTAGTGAAGTAAAGTCAGTTTATTTATAGCGAACATTTAAAGACAACACCTTAACCAAAGTGATGAGAAATATTACAATTACGGTACAATCAGATAAAAAAAAAAAAAAAAAAAAAAATCAACCAATAAGCCTATGAATAGTGAGAGTGAGAACAATAATTATGGATAAAAATATAAAAACACAGTATGTTAGCAGCACCATTAAATTCCAAGAGAAATTGTAATTAATATAACTTTTATAAGAAAATGTGTTGTTTTTGATTCACTAAGTATTTTTCAATAATAAATTATGTATACATTTTTCATGTGATTATGTTTTTGAATATAAATATTTTATAGAATTTTTATGTCATTACTAAGTAATTGTCTCTTTTGGACTTTTTCTCTAATATAGAAAGCTAAAATAGATCAAATTATATATATATTTATATCAATACATTAAATATAAAAGCACAAGTCCTTTCACTCTATAATTATGAATAAATATAAATTACTGTATATACCAACTTAAGAATATGTTGGATGTCTGGAGAGCATTATGAAAGAAAAGGTAATGAAATAATACAAATCGTGTAGTATTAAATTGTGTAGTATTAAAATTATAAACTAAAGGCAAAATTAAGTTCATCAATTCCCCCTCTTCATGTTGGCACCCAATGCTCTTGTCAACTTTTCACCGTGTTCAGCCCTCCATCCTGCAGCCCTCCGTCCCAAAAGAAGGAATGTGTAGATATGACTGATAAAGGAGGCGGTGAGTTGAGTGAGGAGAGGAGGGAGAGCTTAAGCTGCTCCTTGTAATAAGCAGAGCTGTAAAACTGTGTCAGAAAAATGCTGCCCCCTCGTTCTTCTTCTCTCCCCTCCCTTTATTCTTTATGGCTCTATAACCGCATTTGTTACTCGTTTGATGGGCTGGGGGAGCCATCCAGGCCCTGGAGTACAAGATATTATTCTTCACTCGCCCCCTTGCCCCTCGGCCCTCCCAAAATAACAGCCTCTAGTCTACTGTTTAAAGTCTCTCACCAGAGGGAGTGAGGGGGAGGAGAGCAGAAGGGGTGAGCAGAGGGGAGCGAGGAGAGGAGCAGAAAGATGTCTCCATAGCTCTCCTCTGAGGAGATCAAAGTGGCCTATTCCTTCAACCCTGTGGCACCATAATGGTTTGGCGGAGTCAGAGTGAGAGCCCTCGCTGCTCAAGATGTTGTAACATGGATGATTAGTGACAGTGTAATACTTTGAACATTCTCCGTACAAAGGGAGAACCCAGCTGAGCGAGGGGCTTTAAACTTTTTTTGAGGGTGGGTGGGGGTGGTGGGGGGGGTGGAAATATGGGGGTTCCTCAGCCACCGGAGAGCATTGAGGACTGAGATGTAAAAAGATATCACGTTCATTTTTCCCCTTTTCATACGCATCAAGGGAATAAAGGACAACAAACAGAGTGTGGGAGGCGGTGTGCATGCCTGTCATACTTTCCCTTATTAGAAAAGGGAAGTCTGGGACATGTTTTTCAATGTCTCAATGACACATTTTTACAGGGAAGTGTAGTTATTTGAGCCACACACTTATATCCACTTGACATTATATTCAAGACGACATTTGTTTAAGCACATTTAGAATTTTAGGCTTTAATTAAAATGATTTACCTATCACGAGTCTTCATTAATAGTGACCAGTGTAACAGTTTCTGCATTGTCTGAGATGTAATTAATTTCTACTCATGTATTATCTACAGAGGTGGGTAGAGTAGAGAGACACTGTTCATAACATGATAACAAGCACTCCTAACAGCAGCACTCACAATTATAAGCATTTACAACTCACAAAATCATTAAGATATACATTATATATAGTACAGCAAAGCTGTTAAAACACGTGTCATGTAAACATGAATATGAGACCCAAAGTTGAGGCTTATATTTTAAAAAAAATTGTTAAACATCAAATTACTCATTTAGGCTAATAGGAAATAACAATATGAGTTTTCATCAGAAATAGTTCATTAGATACAGTGTTTAAACTAAATAACATAAGTATGATGATATTGAAGTTCTGTTAAAGTTATATGTTGTTATTGCAAAGAAAAGTTTGAATTAAAAGAAAATATTGTGTGTAATAATAATGAGATAATGAAAAATAGCATGTTATAAAGTGAAAAAGGGTCTTGTTGGTATCTTGTTGGTAGCGTATTCTATAATGTAAAGGAGAAAAAGTATTGATTTTTCTCCAAAAATGAATTCAAGTAAAAGTAAAAAGTATGCTGCATTAAAACAAATCCAACACGTACAATTTACTCAAAAGAGCTGCTTAAGCAGCAAATATCCATCCAGTGGATTAAAAGATTTCTAAAGATCGAATAAATTGAAGAGAGTGAAGAACAAGAGAGAAAAGCAGTATTAAGGACTCCATCTCTGATTGCTCAGTCCACCCACATGTCAGTCTAACTGGTGCCTGCCCTGTGACTTTGTGCAGAGTCTTGTCAGAATCTCCAAATTCCCAGGTTGTGACTAAAGGAACATGCTTTTTCAATGATTACTTGCTGAGAGCCTTATATAGCAAAAACAACACGCACTGCTCTTACTAATTTATGAAGCCACTGCAGTGGTATTGAGCCGGCAGTGCTAGAACACATCTGAATATATTCCGTGTTTATTTGATTATAAAGACAACCTCAATGAGTTTGGCTTGAGGATTTCAGTTGTTTTGTTTCATTTGGTGGAGAAAGTTGGAAGTCAGTGGCTGGGTTGTGAAAACAACTTGAACATAATATCTGTGTAAAGTGAGCTCCATTTGCTCTGTCAAATCTGATGTGGAAGTGATTGTTTGCCTTTATTCCCTCTGTACTTTCTGTGCGTTTTACTCAACAAACTCCTTCCTTTCCTCACTTTATCACTTACGGAGAGGCACCAGGGGATCGCAGCTTACTGACAGGAAAAATCGAACAGTACTTAGAGAAACCCAAGCAAAGAATTGCACAAATTTTGCATTCCTTACAATTATGTAGCTATTCTTGTGGCAGTGAAAATGATTATTCTGGCGTGAGAGTTTGAAGAGGTCACTCATGCCTTCCCAAAACAAACTTAATCCCATCTTGCTCACTCATTTTGGCTCTGAAAACTCTCTCCTCTCATGCATGCATAGTCTGCTCATTATAGAGATGATCCCACAGAGAATTATCACCCGACTCTGCAGCTCCTCAACTCCGTGGAGCATTTTAGCATCTTTCAGGTTATTGTTTTGATTTTTGTTTTTTTGGGGGGTTTTTTTCCCACAGGGTCAGCTGCATTGCTTTCATCAGTGGTTCAGCAACAGAAGGTGTCTGTTTTCAGCCAAAAGTCTTGATAACTCCGCTGTAGGCTATCTGCCCAGCACCAAGTGACAGACAGAGTAACTAAATAAGCTGGTGAACAGTGGAACATTTAGCAGCTACAGACCAAGAGATTTTCCTCAGGAGTTGGTGCAGACCAAAGCAGAGCTAGGACAGCGAATATTGGTCTTACATTTGTCAGACAGACAGACACATGACTCCAAAACAACACTAATGTTGCTCTGGGTCTGCTGGAAAGTTGAAACTTAATAAGGGACATTTTCCCAACCAGCCAAAAAAACAAACAAAAGCACTGATGCAGATTTAAATTTAACATCTAACCTTTTGGGGAAAAAATGGGGCAGGAATATCTATATTCATAAATTCTTGCTAAGCTGTTATGCTGAAAACAATTTTGCAAATAGTCAATTCTCTCCTCATCCGTCTCACCTGTAGTACAATTATTAGTGATCTTTTTATTGCATCATTATGTACACTCAAACAGGTGAAGAAAACAGCAGACTAAAGAAACAATTGCCAACCAGAGTGAAGTTAATTTGAAATTGCCTGAATATTTATTGATAAACTGTAAAAACTCTGCAGGACCTCATGTCATCTTTTCCTCTGCTTTGCTATTTTATTACAAAAACAGGCCCTGTGTGTCTGTACAGCCGACTGATACGGTCACTGCAAGGCTTAAAATGCAGACTATGTAATCCACTTATCTTAAGTGGGCTTTGCCTGCCTCACCTGCCTGGCTTTTAAGAAGAACAGGAAAGAGGGAGGGAAGGAAACGCTCACCTGGCCTCAGGCAGCCATGACAGAATGAACCACTGCATTCTGCTCCACAGCACATGAAGGGCACTCAGAGCTATTATCACATGTTGGATCACTTCCACAGGTGGAGGTGTTTTGGTGGTCGCTTTATGGTTGCAAAGTACAAAGCCGGATGTTGTGATATCGCCTTTTTTGCGTGACGCGCAGACCGTTGTAATGTGTGATGCAGTGTGTGTGCGTGCGTGTGTTTAAAACATCTGCACCTACTCAAGTGAATTCCTCCTTTTCAAGCCCCTCACATTTTTCATTTAGTCTAAAATTATTCTAAATATTCCTGTCAGAAATAAACAAGTTTAAAATAAGTCAAGAAATGAGCCTTTTATGGCTCAGAATAGACTTGTCTCTTTCCGTGTGGCTTTCATGTTAGAGGAAGTGCAAAACAATCATATTGTTACATTGTTACATTTCCTTCTCTTGCTTTGAAAGCCTCACATTGATCTTTATGAGGTCACAGACAGTCCTTTGGGCTCCCTGTAGATCCAGATTTATAAATAAGTACAGCTTGTGTTGTGAGTGTCTTTTTATAATTTACTGATGTATGAAGTTACGTATATAGCACTACTTTACCATTCAGATTTTCAAAATCAAGTTTTCAAAATCAAGTGACCAGTCAGGATTTGTTGTTGTCCATTTGTGACAAGGCCAAAACTGAGAGTACAAAAAGTGATAACAATAATGTTTTCAGCATAAACACACATCCCTTGTGAAAAGCACACATGCTAAATGTCTTTGATATTTCACATGCAAATGTCAAAAAGCACATGAGCCTTTTAATTGAATTCATTACATGAAGTAAATGTTGTTTCACATACTGTAAATTCACATTCACATTTTTATTTCTACAGGATTATGTAGGAAACATTTTTGATAAAGATCCCTTACATTGGTGGACAAAATATTTAATGATGACACTGTTTAAAAATTACCTGTATTTCTGAATTGCAATTTCTTGTATCCTGCCAGCAAATATACTATTTTTAGACTTGTTTTGTATTTTCTGATAATATTGGCACAAGAGGTCACTTGAGAAAGAAATGTAAACATATGTAGTTTTGACAAATTCTGCCATTTTTCTGGTCAAAGTAGCCTACTGTCAGGTGACTAAAAACACATGAGAAACCAAATAGAACCAGTTTTCCTTTTTATTGTCTTATAAAAATCATTGGCCTTTAAAGAGCTTTGCAGCAGGACTGTGTAAAAACATATTTGAAAAGCAGGGGGAAATAAAACTGACAAGAGCAAGACAAATGGAGACATAAGACGAGAGTGAGACACAGAGAGAGATACACAGTGGATCGGAGATGTCACAATGTTGAGTCATGTACTTAAACGTGGCAGAGAGAAGTGAGGGATGTGCTGTGCTCAGATGAGGACATGATGGAGAAAAAAAAAAAAAAACCTTGATCATTTCAGTTACTGACTCGCCCTCACTGTCAGCACCAATCATCCAGGGAGAGAAGAATGGCATTCTTGTACGGCAGCTGGGATTAATGAATTGACAAACTCTGTTAGAGGCACATGATGGGGCATCTGCAAGTGGCAACCACAGATAATGGCACAAGAGAAGTACAGGAGGTTAAATAGTCTCCAATTCCCATCAGCACAATTAGCAATTGACCTTTTTGTCCTGAACACATAATACGTCATAGATGCTGCAGACAAAATTCCTCCGGTCAGTCTCAACAAGTGAAATATGAGGCTGGATCTCAACTTTGTGGAAAGTCCCCACATGTAATTGCTCTTTTCGTCCCTTAAGCCTCACCATGGTGTCTTCCAATGCTCACCCGCCGCCTCCTACCCCCACTGTGTTGTAGGGCCCAGCTGTTGCTGCTGCTGTTGCTGTCCCATTTGGTGGTAATCAGGTACAGGCCAGAAGGCCCACATCCTCTCCCTGATTAACACTTCTCAAATTCTAACACAGTTCTCGTCTCCTCCTCCTCTTGAATATTCGACCACAGACCCCAGATCAGCTCACCCTCTGAGAGATGAATAATCCTGTTGTTGATGTGGAAAATATCGCCATCTTTGCTACCCTGTCGGAGACTCTCTCTCTCTCTTTGTTTTTTACCTTTGAAGAGAGAAACTAATGTGCCCTCCGAGCCTACCCCACAACTCTATTACAGCTGATGGGTTTCCATGCCATATTTGTTTATTTTACCAAGGCAGCAGTGGAAGTGTTCTCCTTTTCTGTAATCAGCTGAGTTTTCTGAAAGGTTCCTGGCCTCGGGTTCTCTACCTGTAGTGGAATCTGTACCATTCATACGCTCCATTACCAGGGCTGTCAGGCCCAACATTTTTGTCTGGCCAGAAAAGTCTGAAGAGAAGGGGAAAAACCTCCTTTGAAGCAAACTTGTCCAATTATGTTTTCCCCTCTGATCTCATGGTAAATGAGCCAGAATCTTAAAAGGTTCATTTTGTACATTGAGGGCAAAATTTAAAGGAACCCTGCAGGATTGTTGGCGACCAGTGACACTATATGAAGCAATGTTTAGAATAGGTGTGATAGATAGGATGATACTAGGTGACTTTGTATCGAGCGACAAAGTCTGCAGCAGGAGGAGGTTCGGGTGGATGTACGGGTTGACAAAACACTGGATACTCACAGCTGTTTGTTTCCTGTATGAAACTGATAGAAGCAATATTTCTTTTGACTGTTAACGTTAACCGCACATTTATAGTTGTAACCATGACGATGAAGGTCCTCTAAACTTAAGGAATTAATTGTTTTAACCCAAACTACAATCTTTCCCTAAAAGTAGTTTTTGTGCCTAAACTTAACCAAACTGTGACAGTTCTACCACCTTAACTTTATGTTTATGATTGCTACCATAACGACAAAGGTCTGGTAGGCATGCTGCTGGGATGCCCCTCTGGGTCATATCAGAGGTAGGGAAAATAACCTCTGTGATCTCTCAGGTTGAAGGGGTTGTTCCTTTTTCTTTTCTTCTTCCTCAGTACTTGCATGTACTTTGCTCCTTGGATACTTATATGTGAAATATTTCAGTGCTTAAAATTTCTGGATTTTGTTCAAAACATAGTGTATCATTATTGTGTACCTCATGCACTACAGTGATCAAAGGTAGCCTAATTTTGTCTGGCACATTTTAATGCTCACATTGTTTGAGTCAGGTTGTGACTTGGTTATTGGGCATGTGGTTCTGTCTGTGTTTCTCTCTGTTTGAGCGTGTGTTTGTGTGATCTTATTATTAGGATGCTGCCTGCTACAGAAACTGGAGTAAGCTTTGTGGTTAAATAATCAGAGACTGCGGGGGTCTCTTCCCTCCTCGGCTCAGGCTGTGAAGTTTACAACCTTGCCATCCTCCTTTAATTCATCAGTTATTTTCTTTTGATACATTGAACATGGCTGACCACATTTCCCTCCGGTGACATGCTTCTTTTCATTCAATCCCAAACATGGTCTTTTCTGGCAGGGCACCCCACTGTCAAATATACTTAGAAGTTTCTTTGAAGTTTTTGGCCCTCTGTCTTTGCTTTATTAACCCTGGATCCAGGGTGACAACATTTTTAACATCATAGTCTCACACACCCCCAACGGCAGAGACTTTCAAATCGTCTTCATAGGTGATGACCAAAGACAATGAAGACCTTTCCTTCCTGTAGTAAATGTTTGTCCTGACATTGTGGCACACTTGTGTGAAAGACAAAAAATGAATAGCCTTTTCTGAAATCCCACCAGCAGTATTTGATTACAAGGGGATTGTTTGGTCATAGTTCTATTTCTACTTTGGCATGGCATGAAAAGGAAGTGACCTAAATTCATCTTGGGCTGACTGGCAGATGCATCTGCTTCAACAATCCTCCTCATAGACAGAGTGAAGGCCGGGGTGCTGTATGTAACTCTAAGAACTGTATACCACTCAGCTTTATTTATTGTAAAAGCTGGTTTTATCATACTGGAAATGCATGAATCTGTGTTTGGATTAGGGGGATATGCATAGATTAGATTTCGGTATATGGTGTGAAGAAATGGTTAATGCCATAAAATAAAAATTATTTTCAGGCCAAAAATACTGACTTTGGTTTCTTACCAAGTTCTGAATGTTACCTGGGCAACTGCTGTCTCTTTTTCTCAAAGACAGCACCACCCATTGGATGCCAAGGGCACTGCCGTGATGAAAAAACCACATCGTAACTTCACATGCAGGTGACAGCATGTGGTAGAGGTTAGTTACCAACTCCAAAAGTGTGACCACCTGGCACAAATGAGCTCCCCTGAGAAGATTTACTAACCCCTCATCTGAAACCTCAGCCCCTAAACCAAACTCATTCTCTCTACCGCCTCCCCTTGCCAATTTCAGACTATTAAATCTCCTCTCCGCTGCAACAAAATACTCACGGACATGCAGAAATACACACACGGCCACCTCTGCATACACATAAATGCAGACAGACTCCAACAGCAGCGCTCCTCAAATCAAAATGAAGGTGTGTAAAAGTGACAGACTGGGCGTGCAAGATGAGCTTTGCCATTCTTTGTTTAATGGGCTAGAGGATGAAATGTGCCAAGATCTTGCAAAGCTGCCAAAGTTTCCTGTTCCTCTTCAACAAGTTTGTCCTCAACATTCTTGCCAAAGCCTGGGATTATAAAGAAAATCAACATTGTTTTCCAGCAGTTGGCAGAGGAGATGTAGTTCCACTTATTTGCATCATGTTACATTTAAAATTCAGATCAAGCGTTAACACCAGTGCAAGGCGTTAATTATATGTTATCTTGTAAGAGAAGTCAAGAAAGACTGATGTCTGTCAGTGAGTCATGATGTACTTTTTACATTAACAAAAAAAAAAAAGGATAATTAAAAACTACATATGAATGATCAGTTGTTTTCAAAGAACAATTTTATGTGTATGTAATGTGTATATGAGTGATATTGTATGTTGTTTCGCTTGTTGATTCCAAAACTACTTGGGTTAACGTGCCCCTTGAGGGATAAATGTAAGTAATTAGAAGTGAACTGAAAACAAGGAGTCTTTCTTTGTGTGAAGTGAGCCACAGAGAGGCAGAGAACGAGAGAAGGAGAGACTGATTTTTTACACTTTCTGCACAATTTCCTCTCTATTTCCTCCCTGAAGACCCTTGTCTGCAGAATGTGCAGAGTATGCTTTCCATGGACAGGAGGCTATGGAACCTGCCAGAACAAAAAAAAAAAAAAGAAAAAAAAAAGTGAGCAAGAGAGAGAAACGCTCCTCCTCCCTCCTGCACTGCAATACAAAAAGATGGAGTTATTACCCAGAAAACCTCACTGCCTTGTTTTTTTCACTTTTTATCCCAGAGTTCCCGGAACACTGAGCTACTATTACGACCAGAATACTTGGACCGCACACCGGTTACCCACTCTGACGTTGAGAGAGAAGAAAAAACAAATGCTCCTCGCAGCAAAGTGCATCGGCCTTTATTTCTGTCCTGCATCACGCCTAATTGGTGTTCATGTGAGACAGCCAATGGCAGACTGGGGCTGAGGTTCAACTGTGGGTAGAAATATTAGAACAGTGGGATAAAGTTCCCAGTCTGCCCCCTCGTAACTGCCTCAAACATCTTGGTTCCAGCTAATCATGGCGAGGGGGCCGTTATTAGATAAACAATTTGACCATATACTGTAAAAATATCCATGTGAATTTAAGCTAAGTTCTAATATGAAGCCCAATCAATCATTTTTTTTCACCAAATAACTATGAAGCATATTCACATACATGTTAGTTACTTGAATCATGGATGAAAAATCAACAGTTTTGTATTTATCCTGATTGTCATTCAAAACATTGGCCTGTTTTATATTACTAATGTGAACAAACATTTACAGCATGTAAAAACATTTTAGGGCCACTGTTTTGTTTCCATAAAATCATTTTTTTCTTATCGTCTTCTTCATTAATATGTTACAAAAACAACAACATTTTCTTCCCCCCAGTAAACTGATATTTCCTGCTGTTTTGAAATGCTGATTTCTCTTTCTGGAGAATGCCTAAAGAAGTAGGCTACAACTGAAAGGAGCGCATTGTAAGTTTTAATATTGCTACATAGCTAGCATTAACAGGTTTTTACTTACTTTACTTTTAGAGCTTCGGCCACTGTTACATTTAAGAGGTAAGAGGTAAGACTTGGTAAGACTGAATATAAGACTTGATTAGACTTTATTTTGTTTCCTGTAGTATGCACCTTGCATACTATTTATAGTTACATATTATCTGACCATTCAGATGGCAGTGTTATAGACCAAGTTGTTTTCGTGCTGAAACTCATAAATAAGTGCTCTATTCAATTAAATGTTGACCAATCCATCATTTTGTCCTTGCCATTAAACACATTCAAACACATTCACGTACTGAATACTCTCCACTTTTTGCCTCATTCTACATGATATTACTCCCTCACACAAAGTTGTCCTTGTTGTTACAGGATTTCTAATTCCTGGAAAAACACTTTTGCCCTTGTAACAATCAATGAAATAATATTTGCATTCACCAAAATAGCAACATCTAACAGCCTTGCTCCTCTATCAGTAAGCCATCATCCATTTTGGTTCATTCAAAGGGAAAAGAAGAGTAAACATAAACAAACCATGCCAAGGACACGGGTTTTCACAAACTGATCCCTGGTTTTGTCCTTTTAAGCCATGGTCAATGACAGCTCTCAGCCTGATTCCTGACAGTGCCACCTCACGAGACAGGTGGTGAGAACGGCTGCAGTTTGTGGCCATTTGTCCTGAACAAATTAAGGACGAAGTCCAAGGGCCATGAGAAGCACCTTCTAATATACATTTGAAGAACCTGTGAAGCAATGCTTTGCACAATGGGTGTTATAGCAGAGGAAGTTGGAGTCAAAGAGGGAAGGGAGCCCTCTTAAAAACTAGGAAATGGGACTCCAGGATGCCAACTGCTCACCATTAAGGACTGGGTTAGACTCAAGGACTGGGTGTCAACACACCTCATTTCAACACGTATCAGACACAGTAGCAAACCACAGGAATGCCATGTTTAATCATGGAGGGGGGGAAAAAAAGGTGCTAAAACTAATTGATATTCTTAATGTTCCCATCATGGTGTGCTTCAAGTTATGGCAGGTGTGATTTTTATTTGTATCATGTTTGTTTCTCAGACAACAAGGCATGAGTCATCAACCTCTGCTGACATTGGCTGTCAATAAAAGATAACTTTGTATGCTTTTAAATGAAACGTCACTGCAAATTGTAAGGCGGCTCAACAATAACCTACTCCCATCTATTACAAAACACACACACACACACACACACACACACACATACACACACACACACACACACACACACTCCAGATATTTGAACAGTGGGAGGATGCAGGAGCAAGGCCAAGTGCTGGGGAAAGGGAGAGGAAGGAGAGGGGAGATGGGTAGATAGACGGAGTCATTAAGATAGCTAGGGTGTCAATGTAATTCATCAAGCCTGATAAGGCTGTGGCCTGCAGCCAAGGAGCAAGGTGTGGCACTTTCCCTCACCAATCACCATCAGTGGTAGCGTCCCTCATAGATAGTTTGTTGTTCTTACTCTTGCTATTAATATCATTGTTGATAAAATGGAAATGAGAAGGAACAGCTGGGATCATTTGGAGTCTCATGTTCTGTTTGTGAGAAATTCATTACAGTTGAATTTTCACAAAATGTTTTAATGCCTTTCATTTTGTCTTTGTTTTAGCATCATTTAAAATGTCCTTACCCCACAATCATGCTATCCTTACATACATATATATATATATATAGTTTGACTTTCTGACTTAATTAATTGTTTAAAATCTTTCAATAAAATGTCTATGGTTTACAGATATAATGAGATTTTGCATGAACGCCCTGCATAAGCACTTTCAACTTGTTTTCTCAGCTTTCTAGATTATATTTGAATGAAGTTACAGCAACTAAATCATGCTCAGATTTTCACCATTGATACATAGATTCCAGAAGGCTGTAAAAAGACTATAAATAAAACCCAAACATGCACGGATGGAAGCAGTCACTGATAAAGCCATAAATGGGGCACCCACAGATATGTTCATCAACATTGTGACAGACATTCATCATTTGCTGTTCCACTCCTTCTGTCTCTTGGGTAATGATACACAACCAGTGCAAGGAATGAACTGTGCCTCTGCACGTTAACTCTCCACCCTTGACTGGGATTGTTGGAAACCAACTTGACTTCATTGCACCTGGAGCAAAATTTTCAGTTGCACAATCTGTCAAGTACTTACACACACACACACACACACACACTCATTGTATTCACACACTCAAACCCATCAAAAATGAAGAGTCAAACTTTTAAGCACTGCATCAAAAAGAACGTACTAAACGCAGGGAAGGCCAGGGAAGTTTTGTTCCTCTTTAACCAGAACAGTATGTGAGTCAATGTGAGTACTGTCTCCAGAGGCGATGATGGATGGATTAATCAGCCATGTTGTCTCCCAATTAAATGACTCTATCCAAACTCCACTTTGCCAGTTTGAATCAGTAGCAAACCGCAGCTGATTGACTGTACGGCGTTTTCTCTCTCGCTTCATTCATCCATTTCCCCGTCGAGCACCACATGACCAAGTTACTCTGCTTCCCGGGTGACCTGGCTCGCTACAAGCTCCGTACAGTGAAAAGCCTCA
The DNA here is from genome assembly GCF_046630095.1 of Trachinotus anak. NCBI lineage: Eukaryota > Metazoa > Chordata > Actinopteri > Carangiformes > Carangidae > Trachinotus > Trachinotus anak. The sequence goes on from NW_027273863.1 coordinate 15,554,343, forward strand.
CAAATGGTCATTCATATCAGTCAATGAACACCATCAAACAGGCCTTCTATTTCCAATGGCATTGAGGCGAACACACCCAGTCCTGTTCTGAAATGAAAAGTTGCCAGTGACTGAAATCCAAGGTGCTAAAACACTGCTCCAAAGTGTTGAAAGTCAAAGGCGAGATTCTCTCTGAAGCTTTTTATCAATGTGGCGGAATAGAAACTCAGGAATGTTTCCACTTTCAACACCTCCTTGATAAAGTTTGCAAAATATTTCATATGGTTTGTGAAGCGTTGATGAAAGAGAGCATTATGTTGATCTTCAGGTGGGGGGTGCTGAGGAGAGGGGAGGGTGAACAGAGGGTCCGAAAATTAAGTGGAGGAGAAAGCTAAGGCCTCCTGCTGCATTTAGGAGGTGTGAAGGGCTGTCCAGGTTCCAGTGTTCAGCATCTGTCCCCTGAGCAACAAGGGAGGCTGTGTAGGGACCAGCTCACCTCGCTGCACAAAGGATGTCCTGTGTTTTTCATGCACACACACGCACACAAACACACAGTGAAACACACACTGGAGCACATGACCCCTGACGCCTTTCTCTTTGTCACAAGGCGCACGTTTCTGAGCCCCAGCTTACCAATACTTGTTTGCTGACAGCCTGCTGGTTTTCCTGAGCTGCAGAGCAGAAGAGTGAAGAGCTTTAACCCTCATCTCTCCCCCTCAGGCTGATAAAGTGCTCTGATAAGCTGTAAGGTGCTGGTGAAAAGTGGCTGGCCCTCAGCCCCCAGGGCTACAATATGAAAGAGTGGCTTGTCTGGGGCAAAGCAGAACCATACAGAAAAAAGTATGGAAAATTGCAAAAAAAAAAAAAAAAAAAAAAAGTCCAGAAGAAAGGAATTGGATTAATGATGAAGTGGTCTGGGTGCAGCGTATGTGTCTGTATATGCATTCGTGCAGGTATGCGTGCATATGTTTGTGAGAACCCACCAGCTGTGGGCAGAGAGAGGGGGGCAGGGTGTGTAGAAACGGGGGAGCCCTGCCATGTGTTTATGTTGACTAATGAGCTAATTACCCAACCCCTAATCTACCTCAACTTGTGTCATTTCACAGGAATGCTGCAGCAGTCAAACGCTTGCAGATTATGGGTCATTTCCTGACAGTTAAAGGCAAACTACTACAGCAGTAATTCCTCTACACACCAGGCGTTAAACCACAAGTGCTGCAGCCTCTCCATTTGCCTTTATTGTCTTAAAATGTGACTACTGGATTAAAATTTGCTCAACATCATAGGAGTTTTTAGTCAGATGATTTGGCTATTGATGTGTGTGTTTGAGTCAGCCCAGATTCCCATCATTTGTAAAGTTTAAGTGTATCATAAATTTTTGTATTGTTTTATCAACACTGGTCAGTGCAAGGTAGATTTACTTTGGTAATTTATATGCAAACATATCATCATCGTACCCAGGAGCAACTGCTTACGTGTATTTTTAAGGTCAGGCTGTACTTTTGAAAAGTTTTTAAACTATAGACTTGTATGTATATGTTATTGATGTATATGTAAATGCATAATTTAGCCGTCCAATGAAAACCATGTGTCTCAAACTTGGCAATTTTGAACTGAAGGATAAGTGTCTTTATAGATTTAGAAAATTCTCCCACCTCTCCTTAAGGTAAATAATCAATATTAACTTCAAGTGACTGTAGCATCTAAAAATGCATCATCACAAAGCTGGAAAACAGCTGTTTTCACAGGATAGCACCAATACATCAGAGGCTTAATCATAATAAGATATCATCAAAGCCAAAAGCCAATTTGTAACCATATCACTAGAGGCTTAGGATGTTTCACCTTTTTGAGAAATACGAGGTAGCTTCACATTTAGTAGTAAAAGTATTACAATGCAACTGGAAAGAGTCCAAAGAGTTTGGGAATAGCTTTCAAATGGGTAAGGTGAGTGTTGACTAATCCGCTCAGCACCACATCTGCTGAAGTATTGCTCGCTTTCATCTATAAAGTATTTTGAAAAAACATAACAAAAAAAGCTACCGACGCACACCGCAACTGTCAACTGACATGAAGGATAAGTCACTTTTACATATTACCAACCTCTTGAAAGTGCATATTTCTCATCTGTAACAATGTAGATGAAAGTAAAAGATTTGAGGAAAAACAGGCAAAAGTTTAAAGTACTTCAGAGGATGAAGTCAATCACATTTCGAAGTCAGACAGCATGGGAGGTCTCCATCCCCTCCACCCACAGCGAGAGGTGTGAGTGGGGATTTAGTGAACTCTCCTACCCCCCCACATCCCCCTGACACACACACATCCCCCTCCCCACTTGTTCATCATCCCCCTCCCCTGGGGTGTATGCTGCTCCGCTCCCCCTCAACAAGCTCCCATCCATCACTCCTAAGATTTCATTTTAATAGGTGGTCCTCTTCCTCCTTTCACACACCCTTATGAGAACATTCAGCTAAGGAGAACAAGACAGCAAAGGGTGAAAGTAGGACTGGGCATTGTTTAAAAATGATCTGATACCCATCATTTTTCAGGCTAATACAGGACCTGAGTTTTGGTCCAGATACTGAAACAATGGCTGTTGATGCCACTATTTCTGCTGCCATTTTTCTCACTTTATTGCTGCACATATTTTTTTCTATTTGTGTGACGGCACTTATCATTTGTTGCACTTCAGTTTCTTTGTGCACTGAGTACTGTTTTTGAAGAGGATGACAATATATTTTACCTTGAATCAAGGTATATTAAGATGTTTTTCCCACATAACCCTTTTTTTTTCTAGTGTAGCAGCCATAGAAGGACTTTCCTGTTACAGAATAGTCTAAACTTTAAATTTAAAACAAGTTTTCAACATTTGCATGTGGTTTTCTGTTTCTGGCATAAACAGCCACATACAGTATATTTATTTTCACAGTACACCTGCAGAAATGATCACCACAATAGTTTGCTTTGCTGTTGTTCCCCAGTTTGGTCCACATCCATGGTTCAGACAGCCGAGCACGTAATTCCAGCATGCTTGACGAGCCCGGGCTGAGCTGTGCAGTAGCCCCCTCCATTCAAACAGAAGGCAGGTTGGTTGATATTTAAATGGCCACTGTTTGTTTTTCTTCTGGTCCCGTGTGTGCATGTGAGCCCAGTATAAAGGACCGTGTCCTTTTGAAGGGGATAGCACCAGGAAAGTGAGGGGGAAGGAAACTTTGCTTTGGTGTTTTATATATCAACGGAATGACTTCCCTCAAATAAAGACGTGTTCCATTCTGCCGGTCGGTCTGGAACAAGCTGCTCGTTTCCTGTCCTGAAAACTTGCAGTATGTTCGAAACAATGCACCCAGCCAGAATAGAGGAGATGTCACGTCTTGAAGATGTGGTGCGGTGCTTTTGTTTGACCACAGGTCCAGTCTGAATCATATGTTTACAGTGTTTGTGACATTTGAGTGAACTCACACAATTGTGCAATTTGAATTAATATAAATGCTGAAACAATAAATAGCAGCTTTTGAAGTGTCATCTGGAACAAAAGGCAAAGATGAAAGTATTTCCATGGAGGTTGTAAAGTCTCTTTAAACTCACTTTTCAGCCATAAACGGAAGCCACACAATAAATCTGACGATGAGGATAAGGACCTTTCTGCTAATTAATGAATCCCAGCTGAATTCATCTTCCTCCAAACATTCACATTTCTGCCAACTGCCATCTCCACACTACGGACAAAGGCTTCCCTTTGCCTCTCTCCGCTGGGAGATCGCCATGCCGAGTTTCTCACTCACACTGCCCCCTCATCAAATTACAGCCCTGCTCCCTCCTGTCATGTTGGCAAACAAAGGTCTTAAAGCACACTCCCAGAGTAATTGCCTCTAATCTCAGACATAATGTGGTCTTTCATGTCAACTAGTCGGAGAGAAAAGGGAGCTGTTGTTCTCTCTGCCTGTTTTCGCCGCTTGTGTTCTCCCACTTTCACTTTATGGAGCGCAGCTTAAAAAATATTGCTTTGCTTTGTTTTCCATTATAGGAGGAAGGAGACTTTTATTGTGACACAGTGTAAACATTTTAGCAAGGTAAAAATTTTTTTCAAAAACGACCCCCCCCCCCCCCCCCCTCCTCCCTAGGAACAGATGCTAAGCACTGTGACTCCAATAAACATGAAAAGGAGGAGAAATCTCTCTGGTAGTGCTGTAGTTCTCGGTGAGCTCCTCCACCTTTGGCCTGAATTCTCTCCGTGGCGAGCATCAGGCAGTCTGCAGCTGGAAGTGTTTCTGTGGTTTGGCCAGGTGTCTCTCTGCCCTGCCTGGGACAAGGCCTCAGCGGGGCCTGGGACTGGAGTCTAGGAGCAGGCTGGAGGCGCTGAGTGAGCTGGCTTGCCCCTCCGTGTTCTAAAATGTCCCACAGACCCACCTGACTGGTGGTCAGCTGTAACCGATACAACACGATAGCAGCGCTAGAGGGGAAAAAGAGAAAATTAAGATGTGTGTGAGCATGTGGGGAAGAGACAGGGAAACACAGAGCTGCGGGGAAGGAGAGGAAGGAGAAGGAGAGAGGGGATAATGGAAATTTTGGACAAATTCTTCAACTAAAGAGGCCCTTTGGTTAAAAATATGGAATGCAGACTTTAATATGGTTTCCAGGGGCTTTGGCAAGCAAAGATGAACGTATCAAGTAAAAAACACAGTATCTGATATCTGTGCTGTGCTCGATGGAGAGCGAGCAGTGAGAGAGTGCGGGGAAAGAGGAGATGCAGTGTTTCTAAAACCATTCAGCTGGGCTTTTTTAAGGGACCCAGCTGTGAGCGCTGGAGGTCCTGAGCTCAAACTAACTATGGCAAAATCTGCACAGCGAGGCCAGGCTGCAGCTTCAGAGCCCGGTTAGCCATGACCTGATGTTCCAGGAGCCTCTGTGAATTGATGGGCCCCAGGAGAGTCGTCACACGGCCCTCGAACAATCACCCATTCATCCCTCCAGCCACAGCGAGTGGGCAAATACTCTGCAGTCTCACCAAAGTAGAAAAAAAACTGTTTTAAACATGCAATCCAGAGAAATATGATAAATTCAGATACTTGATGATGATTTTTTTTTTTTTTAATTTGAGAATTTCAAGTAAAGTAAGATTTTTCAAGAAGCTGGCGTGTGAAAGACTGAGCTTACTGGGTGTAATTTCTCCTCCACCACCGACTTTGAAATTCTCAGGCAAGCATCAACTGTGAAATTTTAAGAAGAACACCAAATAAGTGTATATTCCCCGGTGAATATGGCCAGTATATTTTTGGACTATGTGGTCGCGCTGGCTCAAGCCCATCACGCCTCATCTGCCAGGACTACGCGCTGCTGTTACATAAGACAGCTGAGCCAGTCCAGACATCGAGACTAGTCCTTATGTGGACACAAAAAAAAGGGTGTGTTCAGCGTGACCCCTCGCCCAAACCCATTTACCGTGACTGTATCAACCAACTCTTCTCCAGCATTTTAAAAGTCCCTTTCACCCTCAAAGATGAGAGGCCTGGAAGTCAGCTGCACATCAGTTACATTTTTCTGTGAATTACCAGCCAGTTATTTATAGAGCAAGAACAAATATACAATGGGAGCAGGGTAGTGGTTTGGGTAGGAGGCAGGTTAGGCCCAGGAACATCTGTCCTTTCAAAGACATCTCTTCCTTGGTATGCCCAGAATCCACTCCAGGGGTGTCAGCGCTTCACTGTTAGAGAGCTGGCATACTAGTCAAAACAGAGCTAGAAAAGGGGGGGGGGGGCCTCATCTGAGACCAATCTCTCTCTCTATCACCGAGTACAGTACATGCTCGCAAAGTCACCTGTCTCCTGACAGTGCTTAGGTTGGTCTTACTGAAGATGGCAGGGAAGAAACACAGCAAAAAGAGCTACATTTCTGAGGTGTGAGAGGAGACATGAAACAAGCAAGGAAACCTGAACTGTTATATTTTCATAATTGTTTAATAGAAAAGTCCTTCAGGTTGGTCAGGAGATCTTCAGTCAGAGAGAATAGCCTCTGTAGCAGTCATGTAAGAAATAATAAAGCTATAGGTATAGAGTCTACTGACAACAGCAATCATTTGTTTCTAATATATATATATATATATATATATATATATATATATATATATATATATATATATATATATATATATATATATATATATGCTCTTATCCAAATGTAACTGGCAGCACATTTAATATATATTTATATCTTTATCATTTACCTTTGTAATTCTTTCTAATGTCGTTTTACTTTTTACACATCTGTTCAAGTTTTGTCCATCCTGCTTCTGCTGAGATTTCTTTCATTTTTATTCTTGTCTTTTTGAGGAAAGCAGCAGTTTTTCCTTATCCAAACCTGTTGCCAGTCATTTGTAAGATTGGTTCTAATCTTATGAAATCACGGAGTGTGCAGCCAATGCCCAAACATACAGTATGACATCTTCTCAAGACTGTAACAGGACAAACCTGAAGAGGTGCGTGCGTGTGTGTGTGTGTGTGTGTGAGAGAGAGAGAGAGAGAGAGAGAGAGCAAGAGAGAGAGGCCAACACAGTCTCTGTTTAGTCTGTCTTCATCAGAGATGCTTCATTACACACTCGTAAATTCAGCCGTGCTGACACTCCCAGTCCGACCTCTCACTCTCTTTGTCTAATTCTTTCTGACAGGCATGGAAACACAAATGCACACACAAACACATGGAAGGACATTGTCAACACCTTTATTAACCTCTTATTTTTCACATTCTTGGAATTTGGATTGAACATCACAATATCAATAATTGAACAATCCTTTGTTTTTTTCTTGTATCAGCAGACACAGTTGGAACATGACACACATAGTTTAAACACATTAAAACGTATCATGATCTCACACATGATGAACCATTCACTGTTATGTTGTATAAACAGCATAAAAATGTATACATTTCTTTTTATAAGTTCGTTTTATCCTCAAAATTTTGTCAGACTCGGTTTTTAAAAGTTTCTGATCATGTTTATAGTGTTTCTTATATTTCTATTATTTAAAACCACTACTGAATCAGAACTGTGTGTGATCAGCTGTGTAAAATTTGTATTGTTGCTTCCTTGGTATGGTATTTGGTATGTGAATCAGGTGACAATAAGCAAAACTGTGCAAAAGAATTAATTTAATGAGATTTTTTTTTTTTCTTTTCCTATGCTGTGTTTACTTTCTCAGCCATGCGTTGCAGAACAAGTAGGGAAACTTTGAGGATGAACAGCAGACTAAATAAACTCCCTGAAAACAGCAATATCACATACTTCAACTGGCTGAGAGATGTTATTATTTCTGACACCGTCAACTGTTTTAAGGCTTTTAGATTTCTGGGTAGAAACAGTTCTCTGCCGTTTTGTTTAGCAGACTGTTTACATCGTATAGATATCAAATGTTTAGTTTTTATTGTTTACATAACAAACGCATTGCTAATGCATATTCCAAAAATAAGATGACAACAAATTATAATAAATACCACATTTTCAGAAGAAAATAAAAGAAATAAAAGAAATGAACAGACAGTAAATATTTCAGTCTGTGCATTAAACAACCTAAAAAAGCTTTTTTGTTTGTTTGTTTTTTTACTTCAAAACTGAAATTAAATTTTAAAAGCAAAACATAAACAATGCAATTTATTATTCAGCAAAAATATTGATTCACCTCCGTTTATGTTTGTGGCAGATTTTTGGTTTATGTGCCATATAGCGGGAATTTCACGTTTGGCGACGTGTTGTTTATTTCCGTTTCAAAATAAGGAAATGATGTCTAAAAAAATCCCTCACTGAATTCTTTGGTTGCGATCAATTTCATTTGACTGATGAAATAGCAGATGGTGAACCTTTTGCTTGTATTAGGCTATAGGCTTACAGCTGCAAAAACTTACTTTATAATCTAAATAGACCGGAACCCCTCTCATTATGTTTTTATGCACGGTGCCACGCGTTGTGTTTTTTTTTTTTTTTTTCCCCCCCACACAGTCAAAAAAAAAAAAAAAAAAAAATGACGGTAACTTAATTGTGACCCTTGTTCCCGAGGCCATGCTGAACACGCTCCCCTCGATGCTGTGGGCTTCCCAGAGGTGAGAAGGATCAGCTGGAGATGGAATAAAATCCCGACAGGATGAACGCGAAGATGAGGAAAATAAACACATTCAAGTTCTTCGGTATTCAGGTCTGAGCTAAATGGAGAGAGAGAAAATATGTATTTCATCTTAAAAAATGAAGGTGTAGGAGGTTATGTTAAAATAGGCTTAATCTTGATGAGTGGAAATTATTTCAGTGCCATCTGTAATTATTCATAGTTGTGAATGATTGAAGCAGTTTTGTTGCTTGCATAAATTGTTAAACCACCTTCCAGTATTATTTATTATTTATTTAGTCTTTGTTATTTCCCATTACAATCACAATTGCAGTGCATCCTGGGAAGTCAAAAACAACACAACTCTAATTCCATAGTTTTCAGTTAGCTGGCTAGAACCATCATGCAGTAATTTAACATAATCACATGAATATAACTTTAAGTATTGAGATAGCATTATTATAGTATTTAAGGACAATTTGAATTTCTTAGGTTCTATATTGTTATGTAAATGTTGTGTCAAATGTTGTGTTATCAAATCTAAACAATAGGGAAAACAGTTAATATAATTTAACATATATATGTTAATATAATTTAGGCAGGAACAGTGTTAAATGTTAGGTATAATTCTGCAGATACTGACAATGCATCATGAATCAGCGTATCATGAAAAGAGAAAGGTTCAACAGAGATGTCAAACGCCTGCGCAGCAAAGGAATCCCCCTATAATTACATTTTAAGAGCAGAGGAAGCTGTAGGCCTGAACCCCGTCATTTAGTCGGCATTAAATAAACACAAGCCCCATCAGCGTCAGATATGCCCTCACACAGTTGCACTGTAAATAACGACTTTCATGGCCGTGAGCAGAAAAATCTGGGGTCATGATCAGGGTACCTGAAGAACAGTCATGCTATTGAATGATATATTAAATGTGGGTTAATCATTATTAGCGCCCCCCCCCCCCAAAAAAAAAATGCACTGTATGATCAGTGTAGTGTATCATCAGTGTATATTCAGTCCTTCTAAGAAATGTGAAATCATGACACTATCAATAAAAGATGCCAATTATTCAACAGGGGGAAAGATCAGGGAGCAACATGTTGTTACTTGTCCAGTGGCATAACACAACACAATACTAGCAGATTGTGGATGATGGCACTGCAGCTTTCTTATAACAAATACAGTTACAGAGGGAAACCTTTGGATTAAAAAATATTCTTGCCGATGGAAAAACAATGGCGTGTTAATCAAAAAGAGTGCTGTTTGATCGCAGAGAGGTTTGCAGGATTTCTACAGAACTGAAATGTGATATCTAACACATGTCATGGAATTTCTATTCTTCATCTGCCCTGGCTCGCCTTTGATGCCGTGCCAAAACCATCAGTGTAATAAACTTCTGAGAACCTATGAAGATATGCATTACCAAGGGATTACACTGATTCACTGACAAACAGTTTTGAATTTGAGATCAAAAGCAAAAACTTGTTCTGCAATTAAATAACAATGTCAGACAGTGATTCCTGTCTTGATGTCGGTGTAAATAATCAATTAATTTTCAGGTATTATTTTGTTTTTAAAAAGTGGAGGGCAATTTTTTTGTGATTTCATATTGTTATTGTTATTGTTAACCATCAGTGTTCACTATTTAATCTACTTTGCTGTTTGATTGCTGATGATTAAATTAAGGTTTAAAGTAGAAATCATATCAGAATATTGGTATGATGAGTGGTGATCAAACAAAAAATTCAAAAAATTCAAACTAAAGCACACATTTATGGCACCTTTTACCACATACAAAATATATGTAATTTTTATGTATATATTTTTTCCAGTTTTAATGGATAATTTTGATTTGCAGCTGAATCACACAGACATAACAAGCCCCTGATGAGCTGTGTCCCTCTCCAGTTGTAGCGTAGTGATTTAGGCCGACCTTTATAACTTTCAGGTCAACATCAACATAGTTTCAAGGTGTCACAGCGTGGGTGAGCAGTGCAAATGCTCTATGATGCAATAAAGCATTTTAAAACACCGTATCTGCTCTTTAAATTTGGAAACAAGAATGGTTATGACCTTATGTGACAAAACATTTCTCACCAACTTTTTTTTGTCTTATCATAAATTATTGTCTTGTCTACAAAGTGGCACTGAACAAACCCTCTGCCAGCTGTGGGTGAAGACAAATCATGCCAGCAATATTTGCTAGATAGATTCTATTTGATCTATATCTATATCTAATCTTATTAGAAGTGACATTACCAGCAAGTACAGCTAGACTTGTTTTCAATTTTCCACCCACTAATGTGTCTCCAGAGATCCCACGCCTATGGTCTCAACTGTTGCAACGCACCAAATATTTAGAGTAATAGCTGGTTACTGTGCTATCTCTACCACTACAAGCTGCCAATCTTTGCCCTGGAGCTAATTAAAAAAGGCCTTGGTGTTTTATTTGTTTGCACACACTCTGAGGGCAGACTGAAACAGTCAGGCGTGGGGGGCATGACACGCACGCCATGCTCCTTTAAATCACTCCCCTGTGCCAAAATGCTGACACCACACCAAGAATCCTGACAAAACATTCACAGTGTCCCCAGTGTGGGCGAGACAGAGTGAGAAAAAAAAAAATTCATGATGGGGATGATTTACAGGCACTAAGTTCAGCAAGCAAGTTTACAGAAATTCAAGAAAATGATCATTCTCTGCCTTTCAGCTCCAAAATTACCTAGCTTTTGTCTCTTACTTTTCCACATTATGTATAAGAGAATTTTGCACAGCATAAATGAGATAAAACAGAGTCTAATTACTTACTGTACTGTCCCAGGCCTGCAAACCTGCTGTCCTCATCCTTTCTTAGCTGCGTTTCTTTTTTCTCATGTGTCACCACTGCTGTCGTGTTGAAGTGCTTTGCAGCCTCCTGAAATCTGGACGTCGCGAGAAGTGACACTAAGATGGAGCTGGCATGGTATAAAAGTCACATACATTTTAATTGTGCTGCAATGGACCCCGGGGCCATCAGCAGCTGCGGCCTCGTGGCTCTCTGCTGCCACCTGTCTGCCTGCGGAGGAGCATGTGAGGAGCTGCTGTGTCTGAGGATGGACCTGCAGAATGTGCTGAGTAATGATCGGGATCATGTTGAAATAATTTCATATCTGTCTCAATTTTGTTTTGTTTTGTTGTTTTGTTTTTTTTTTCCTTTCTGGTTTCCAGTAAATTACATGTTAGAGCTGATTTTTTTTTCACTGACATGAGGGAGAGATATTAAAACACTTTTATCAAACATTCATAGTTTTTGAGGTTTCACTGTTGTGTAACACTTTCTTTCATTGCATGTTTCACCCTGTAAGAACTTTGAGCTTAATCATCTCATCTTAATATGCCGTAACATATTCATCTTTCCTGGAAAATCGCAGCAAGAAAATTATAATGTTGAGTAACTAGACTTACTTGAGATAAATAATTTAACCATCTCTCTAGAGGGCAGCAGTAAAATTGTCTTGTTTCTGATCAAATCTGTGTAAATGAGTGTTTGGAGAATGAACCCTTGCTTTGCCTGGGTTTGATAGCCCAACAGGAAGTCGTTGAAACTCTAACATAAATAGCAATCAAGCCATGAGTAAACCAATCAGCAGCTTTGTTTCAAAATATGCACCAATCAATTAGCAAGTGGATTTCCTTCCAAATTAACAGACCGAATCAAAGCATCTCAGGAAACACGTTACGCACAATCTACATTTTGCTTAATTGAGGACCTCATGGCAATTTGTAGTCTGAACTTTGTACATTTTTATTCAGAGAATATTCATAATGCAAGCTTCGCGCCTTTTTAAGGGCATCACCTGTTGAGCTGATGTTGATTTGATCTCATGGTACTGTCTTTTTGTTCACTGCGCAGATTGTAAACAATAGCAGATAATCTCTTGTTCCTTACCACCCTCCACTTCCCCAGTGATGCAGTGTTTTTTTTTTTTTTTTTTTTTTTTTTGTTCTTAAGGACAGCTTGTTGGCCTCACATGTACTCCAGTCCTACTCACACAGCTGTCTCCCAGGCTACAAGCACAGCTCCATCACCTGCATCCAGCTGCAAACCACAAACAGATTGAAGTATTCCCCTGGCGGGGAGTATTGCGCAGTCAGGCCATCATCAGCACGGAAGATGAAGAGGCACAGCATTAAGTGAAACCGGCCTCACTGCCCATCAGTAAAGGACAGTTTGCAAAACTTACGGCTGTGGTGCCAGTGAGGGCTGATACAGTAGTAGCTAGGAATGTTGTCTGAGCATGTGACAACATTTCCCAGACCACTAAACATTGAAAACAGACCAACGAGGCAACATATTGCATTGATTTAGTAATTTGACAAATAGCTTTGGAATGAGCATCCATGTCCAGTCGTTTGTAAGCGGTTGCCATATAAGTGGAGAATAAAAGGAAACATGGTTTCTTATTTTAAGAACAGGAAATGAGACAATGACAGGAGACAAACTTATCACATATTGAGATGATTGTGGTAACTGTGGCGAGAAATGCTCTGTGAATGGGGTCTTTATTGTCTTTCCATGCTGAAATCCTGTTATGGTCATCCCAAGGTTTTCATTGCATGTGGTATACTGCTGCAGCTCATGTCCACATGTTTACAGAATAGGATCATCAAGCCCTATATGATTCTACCTGAAAATCATTTATCACTTGCAGTGTTTTCCCCATTTTCTTTTTTTTATTGTGACATTCTGTCACATATTCCCATATGTGTCTTTGTTTCTTTTATTTCACAGTTATGTTGGATATAACAAGAACAGTTGTTCATGTGAAATACCACATCATCTGTGGCAGCAAGCATCTGAAGTCTTGGAGTATCCTTGAGCTCTGAATCCTTCCACCAGTTTTTGCGACTCTGGTTTGTGGCCAAGCCCGTGCACTGACCTTCTTGGAGGCAGGCAATGGAGCAAGAATGTCTCTGTGTGAATCACCATGGTATTTCTCTTTTATTTCCCCAAACACACAGATACTACTCATCTGATTTGAAATGAAATTTTACATACTGTGTGCGGTCACATGGGAAATATTTTAACTTCAAAAGCAAACATCCCACATTTTATTTTGAAAGTTGTCAGCTGTGCAAGCCGCATATTACACCTTACACACCTGCCCTCAAGTACAGTATGTGTGAACACAAGATTAGCTCTTAGTCCTGGGCAATCAGCACCAAACAACCAACAGGGCTCGCAGAGTTGGGCTTATCAAAACACAGTGATTGCCCTCCATTTGATTTTCCTAAACCCTGTAAACTCCTATGTGGAACTTCTGTCAGCGAGAGCAGCGTAGTTGAGAAAACAGGATTACTCACTATGGCAACACCTGGAAGCAGCACGTGCAAGCAGGAGAGAAAAATGATCCTGGTTAACTGCTGCAGATAATGACATTGCTATATTTATATTTGTCTTTTGGCAAGGGACAACTCAGCCATTCCACTAGTAACCACAGCCAGCTTTTTTTTCCTTCTGTCTAAACAGTGCCAGTGTGACTCTTAACTCAGTGTTGGAGTGAAGTTTCCAAATACTAACAGGGTCAATGGTGTCAAGTGACTTGGAGTTTGTAATTATTTGGAGGAGCTGAGTTGAGTTGTACAGCATGTCAAGTGAGCCAGTGCAATAATGTGGTTGACAGAGAAAGACGTGGAAGGTGAAGACAATAGAAAGTGTTTCATTATGTAAGTGACATAGTCCATGTGGGGGAAAATGTAACATATCAAAGACATATTCCTTGATTGCAGCGTAGCACCTCCAGAACCTCACATTTCAGCCTAAGCTCACTGTTTACATTTTACATGTACAACGTGTACTAAAAAAAAAAAAAAGACATTGACTTGAAGTTAAATTGTTAAATTTGTCTGTAACACTGACATTGTCCTGAGCAAAGAACCAGCTGAAGAAAATCTCAGAGTCCAGGAGGTAGTTAGTAGTGCAGCTGCAGAGAGGGAACACGCATGCAGAAAGAGCAAAAGGAGGCAGACGGTACAGGAAAAGTTTGACAAAACCCACACTCTTGCCCTGGCAATATAATCATACTTGTACTGTAAAAGCACCCCCAGTCTTGGTTTCAAATCTTTCTCTATATAATTAGTTGGTATTTGTGACTAAACGAGTATCAATCAAAGTTAAAGGACACTCCAGACATGTTTTATGACATATTAAAATACACTGCTCAGAATAATAATTCTGCTGCTCTGTTTTTCCCCCACACAAAACAATTTTATAATTTAACTAATTAACAATTCTTAAAAGCACATTTACTCACGCCTCCTCATTGTAAACAACACAATCTATACATTTGCAAATATTTCCCTTGTTTCCAGACTTTAACTGCTGGACTCAACGTGTCTCCTACCTCACTGCAAAAAGTCCATTCTCAGTGGTGTGTCCTTGTCAGGGGAGGTTTCAAGTTTCCACATCACACTTGTGTAATTTTGGACCACTTTTGGCATCACAATACAATCCAGTGTAACAGTGTACTTATGTAGGATTCAAATGGGTAAAGTGAGAAGCAGAGTAGATTAAAAGAGGTTATCAGGTCCTGAAAGTTAAAGGTTGGGATTGTACATTAATTTGATTTGTTGCTGCATATCAAAACACTAGAGCTGTATATATAATAATGTCATGCCCATGGAAAATTACTGAAGCATCAGACATTACACCATTTTCTTTTAAAGAGGACAACCCTCTTGATTTATCCATCACTCCCAGTGAGGATATACTGCCTGTCTCTACCCTCCCAGGCCTCAGGTCACATTCAGGTGGAGCTTCTGTTTGACGCCACGGGGCCACGATCCCAACTCAACAGACCTCTTTTTTTAATCCCTCTGTGACCCACAGGCCCCAGACTGTACGCCGGCCTGTGTACTGGAGCTTGAGTTTGCTTTTATAGAGGCTTTTCCGGTCCATCGCTGTACGCATTGTGCCAAAAAGATGGCAACTATCAAAAGAGACGGAGAGTCCGAGGTGGGAAAGGGCAAAGAGATGTACAAACAAAGGGAGCGAACAAGAGATAAGGTGTCAGACAAAGAGATAGTGAGAGCAGCTGAGTGAAAAGGGTGTTATCGCCGGGCCTGCTCGTCACACACGCAGGTCAGAGGGGTGTGAGACATGAGTTGGCAGAGCTAAGAGCAGGGGCTAGTTGGAATATGTGTGGGGCCATAGGAAGTGCTGTGTGGAGAAGATAACAGTGTGTTACTGTGTGTGTGTGTGTGTGTGTGTGTGATGCAGGGGAGAGGAGGCAGTAGAGGTGTGTGGGGAGGAGGGGGAGGTTGAGAGAGAGGCAGTGTCCTCAGCCCTGCACTGCTTTCCTCTATTCACTACCCACATCCTGTCTGTGTGCTGCTCCTTAATGGCTTTTAATGAGCCACCGGTGAATCCCTCTCCTTCCTGCCTTCACACAACATGCCAGGCTAGAGAGTGAGTGAAAGGAAGAGAGAGAGCGAGAGAGAGTATGAGAGTTAGCAGGACTGGAACATCAACATCACTGGCTCCAGTCATGGTCACTTGTTTTCTACCACAGGTCTGCAAGGAAACACAACTAGCTGTTAAGATACCGTGAGACGTTGACTGAAATGATAAGGTCATGACGGGAGAGTCCCAACTCAAGGGAGCATGGTACGCTGGAAAAAATGATTTTCAAATTGCTGGGCATGAGTGGCGCTGAGACTTCTGTGAATGCCAGTTGGTGGCAAGCATACGCTCACCCACCAGTCACTGACAGCGGCACACCCTTAATTTAGCATAACTGTAAGCCTTCATAAAATTTAAACAAGTCATTCATATTCAAAATTCAAACCACCCCAGTTGTCACGGAGGAGGAAATTAGCTGTAGAGACCAAAACCGTTTTTTGTACCAAGCTGTGAACAGGTTTATTTTTGCAGTAAAGTTGGGCATTTTAACACGAAGGTCATTAGACAGAACATTTCAACGGGAGCCAGTAAAATCATCTCAACCTGTTGTCAGAGAATAAGACTGATGTTGTTTGCAGTGTTTTACATGAGAAAAACACAGACACGTGATACAGCAGACAAACACTGCACAGGTTGAACACTTGTAATTGCTGGATCACGCAGGAAGGTATGAAACAAGACTTAACACTCCCTTACTGTCGCTCTGTCATTCGCTGTCTCCCGCCACGCTCCTTCCCCTCCACAACTGGCAGGATTTCACGGCTGAGAGCTGTGTCTCCTCGCTGTGATAGATGACAGGTGAGAGAGTCTCTCTGATCCCCCTGACACTCTGTAATCGAGTTAAGAATGCGGGATTAGAGGCTCCTTTTGAAAGGGGCTGAGGTCAGCTCTCTATTCTGCCTGATGCATAACTTCAGAGAGCGAGAAAAGGCCAGACATTGATTGCAGGAATGTGTGTGCATGTGAGACAGAGATAGAAAGGGGAGAGAAGGAGGGAGACGGTATGGTGCTTGTAGAGGAGATTGTGCGAGGCCTTGAGGGTGCTCTTAGATTAGGGTTGAAAACACTGCTCGTAAACAAAGTGGAATTGACTGTCCTCTAATCCCGCCCCCCCCTTAGTTACTGTTGCTATGCCAAATTTTCTGCTCTCACGCAGCCTATAAGCAGTTTACAGTGATGAATGTGGCAGATTTACTCGAAATCAGTCATTTTTTAAACAACAGGTCTTCGATTTCACACAGAACTAAACAAAAGCAGGATTCTCTTTTCAAAGCCGACAACTGTTGATTTTGTCAGCTGAAAAAACAAATGTAACAACTAGCAGAATTTACCAACTGTAGCTAGGCAGTGTAAGCTAATGCCAAAGCTAAAACTCTGTGAGTTTGTTGAAAACCCCGTCTCCAGCTGACTTTTTAATGTGGATTTGTTTTAAAACGAGTAGCCTGCGGAAGAGTCTTAAAAATGCACATGATGCACGTGAAGGCTACATGAAATGCTAAAAGGCGAGGCAATAAATCAGCATACTAAGATGAATTCTTCATGTATAGCAGGATAGAACTGGTGTTATAGTACAATATTATAGATGACAATGTAATTTAAAAGTTGTTCACCATAACGTACAGGCAATGATTGGATTTCTGCTTTTATGTTCATACTGTCAAACAATATATGCTTTTTTTTTTTTTTTTTACAAAATAAAGGATTTCAGGATGAAGATTAACCACTGGGTTTGGCAAATGTAACACTGTATACCAGATGTTTGGCTGGAGTTATAGGAGTGTAAACATCCTCAAACCAAATAAAGAGCAGGACAGAACCAGTCTGCACTCTAAACTATATCTTATATTACTATATATAAAGGTATATATATATATACATTCCTAACCCTTTATACTATAACCTGCAACCCCACATGTTTATTTTATTTATTTTTTTTTGGTTTGTAACACTTAAACAAACCCTTTCAGTCTGTAGAGAAATCCAAAGCCTGAGAGGCCTGCCTTGCCTAGTCATGGTATAAACTGCCTGTTCTATCTGTCACCACTTGATCATCCCCCATTTCCGTCCAGATCAACACCTTCTATTGCAATTAATGATGCATGAAATCTGTTGTACATGCAGCTCTATTCCTCTGTGAAATGAAACAATGGTGAAAGGAGAGAAAGATGAAGGAGGTCATTTAACAAATCTAACACAGGAAACACAGATCATGAATAAATTTCATGATATGAATGCTCAACAACTAATGTTACTTTCCTATCAATATATGACACCTGATTTAATATTAACTTATCAACCTATTAACTTAAGTTGCAAATAATGTGCAATTTGTAGTGTTTTCCTGTAGTTTTCTGACGTTTTTTCTAATGTTGCAACCTTTTTATATACAGTCTATGGTTGCAACATGTGCTGCTGTAATTCATCAGAAAGTCCTCATTTGTTAAGGCAATTAGAAAAGGCATGTAATGACAAAACAGCAGGGAGATGCATGGTGGGATGTTTACTGCTCCAACTGCTTCAGTTCAATGAGCCCTGGCACCCAGGATTTCAGGAACATCTACAAAGCCCACAAAAATGGAAGAGCATCGTACTGTAGATGACCTGTGCTTCACAATCAGAAAAAAGGATTTAAGTCAGTGACAGCAAGTATATGGCAGACTGGTGGATGACACTATACCGGAATCCATCCACACGGCTTCTCCTTCCAGTGTTTTCAACCACAGTTGAGTAATAGAAGGAACAGTTGTCTTTTCATTCCTTAAAAATCACCCATCATTTCTTTGGGAAGCAACTGCAGTGGTGACAGCACCCAACAGATGGTGGTTAGTTTAACATTAGTCATAATAGTCATGATGGCGATGATGATGACAATAATAGCTCCAGCAGCAGACGACGACTACAGTTGCAGGTGGGGATACGAGAGTGGAGGAAATGTGTTTGTGTGTATGTGTGTCCATGCAAACACCTGAGTGTCTTGGCAACCCTCAGAGGAAGGCTCCCGGTCATCGGACATCCCTGTTGGAGGGCCCACTCCCTGCAGCAGACCCCCTAATCAGTGGGAACAAAAGGGGGAGGGCGTGTAACAGCTCCAAAATAGCATGAGGAGTAGGAGGAGTGGAAGGATGTAGGGAATCTGATGCAATGCCTCATAGTGCACGTATTAGTTGTGGTCAAAGTGAACTGAAGAAACAGTACACCTAGTTAATATCTCTGCTGTCTTATAAAAGCAAATACCTCATGTACAGGAAGCCAAGAGAGTAAAGGAAGACAGGACATGAGGAAGTAGAAATGAGAAGAAGGACGAACTGTTGGTTTAAAATGTTTACCTTTCTGTGTTTATCGTGCATTTGATCATGTGAATCTGAAGGGTAATTGTGTGTGTGTGCGTGTATGAGGTTGTGTGTGACTTCCTCAGCTGCTCATTATGAAGTGACAGCTTGACAAACTGTGGCTCTAGTGGTTGCATCAACTTCCTGACCCCGCAAGCCACAGTGCTTTCCCTGATTGACTTTTCCTCTCAGACACCACACAAGATGGGAAAAGATTGTTTAGACATCATTTTTTGGGGAGGATTACTCCGCTAATCTTGACATGAATCTGCCTGAATCGCTGTCAAGTGAAAGTTTTCTCATGCATGTTTTAAAAATTAATATTCTCAGATGTTCACGAAATCCACTTGATGACACGCGTAAGCTTCCTTGTAAGTTACTCAAAGCAGCCTCCTCTGTCTCCCGTGGCTCTTTTTCATGATAAGTCCCTGTCCATATGGAGAAAAGGCCCATCAAAAGCAGGAGATGATAAAGTGGACAATAAGCGGGGGCCACCAGGTCTCCGTTCTCTGGGGGCCACAGATTAGGCCTCCTGCACTTCCTTTGGAAAACAGGCACCGGACCCAGAGGAAGCTCCTGTCAGCTGCGCTCCCTCACCTCCCTGGCCTCTCTCGCTCTAATTTCTAACTCCCTTTCTCCACCACTGTCTATCTCCCTCTTTCTCGTTCTCGTTCTCTCTCTCTCTGTCTCTCTCTCTCTCTCTCTCTCTCCTACTCTTATTCTCTCTGCCTCAGAGATGAAACACAGGCCTCTCCATCCACAACTTGCCACCGTACTCCACCCGGATACCACAGGCCAAGCCTCATCAGGCTACTGCAACATGTCACACAGGCACCGTTTTTTTCTGCTTTATACCGCCACATGCTAAGTGGTTACTGAATTAAAAACTGTCTTTTTTTATGGTTTGCCTTCATCAATACATCAGAAACCTTCCCATGTGTGTGATGTGTGTGGAGGGGGTGTAATTACAGAGGAAGTCGAATCTGCGAATAGAACAGCGAAGCTCCTGCTGAGAATATCCTGCGTTCTGTTGCCAGGGCCAGATAGTCAGACAGTGGAAGGTGGAGAGGAGAGTCGGGGGTCAGCTGGTCGACAGTGATTGAGTGTGACACTCCCTTGACTCCAGTGTTAAATCACAGTTCCAGTCGTCAGACAGATAGTCCTCCACCCTTCTGCTGTCTTGAGGATGACCCAGACAGTTATGTTGGGACTAGGTGGTTCTTTGGCCTTTAACATCACAGTAGTGTGTTTGTCTGCGTCACATAGAAGCTGTAGCTTACTTGAAATCAGCTGTTTTATAATTCATTTGCGAGACTATGTTCTTTTGCGGGATCAAATGATACAGTTCTTCTTTTACAAATGAAAATGCAGACGCTCCAGCTAAATAGAAGTACAGTGATCAGGCAAAAAAAAAAAAAATAAATAGATAGTACCATGTCACATCGAAAGATGAAATAATTGCTGATGTGAAAACTTTCCAAAGTTGTATAATCCTGTCTCATAATATCATAATATTATAAAATGATGTGCCATGCTTTGGCTGATAAGCCTTGAAGTTTACAGACCTATCAGTCAAACATATCACCACCAGTAACTGAAACAACGCCTCCCCACTAACAGAGTTCTTTTCAATATGAAACAGCCACTTACTTGATACAGTGTGGGCAGTCACTTATGGTGACTAAAACATCCACAGTCCCAGTTCACTCACTCAGAGTTGCTTGCTTATGAAAGACTAACTGACAACTGACTGAAGAGAATTTCAATTTCAATGTGCCATTAGCACTTGTGGCCACAGAGGCTGCTGTAAATGATATGTAATTTCACTTTTAACCCTATGTTTATTCTTTACAAAAAAAGAACGTATTCAACAACTTTCATTTTTCATAGATTCAACCATCAATTCTATCAGTTTTTATGACATTGGCATCAGCAGATTAATTGCTGACATCTCAAAATGGGATGATAACAATAATATCAATAATACATTTTATTTGTAATGCACTATACATTTGAAACAAATCTCTAAGTGCTATAGATAAAGTATAAAAAAAAGGCAAATAAAAATAACAAATAAAATGTAAATGAAAATAGCATAGCATAAAATGGACACAGATAAAATATCATTATCATTAGTTACAGATAATGGCTAAATTGGCTTGTTTACAAATTATTATTATTATTATTATTATTATTATCATTATTTAGTTGAGTGCAATTTTATCATAGTAAACCAATGGTCCACACTACAAAAACAGCTTTCCTTTAAGAATATGGAGTGTAACCTTTATTTTGTTGTATTTTCACACTATTTTCACACAGTTTGACTGAACCTTGTGATTCTGCTTGAGGCTATATCCGCACACAATGCCAGATATCATGCTGAAGTCACAGACCCTAATGATTGACATGTCTAGTGTCACATGTGTGGTTATTATTCCATCCAGGGGTCGCACTCTGCTCTGTGTAGACATGACAGGCATTTCAGAAGACTGCAGCACTGTAGGTTCTATTTCCAGCTGAACCGCCACAGGCAATTTGGATCTCCTGCTGGCCAAGTCGTGTGCCTGTTGTGGGCGCTCATGGAAAGCCTAAGTAGGTAACTCTGTCAGGCTTCCCTGTAGGCCCAGTGGCCACTGAAGACTGGCACACAGTGCCCTCTTCACCACAAACACTGCCACAGGTAATGTTTTCCTGAAGTTGTGCCAGTGTTTTAAGAATTTCCATGCATTGAGAAAAAAGACCCAGGCCTGACTTCTGAAATACAAGCAGTCTTTTCAGCCAAGACCAGCACTAATGTAGTCTGCCTTTACAGACAGCAAGCAGACTAAAGCTCTCCTGTCTTGGAAGCAAAGAGGTGAGAGGATTAGGTCTTGCCACAACATTTAACGACACTGAACCCTGTTTGATTCAATCAAGCGTGGTAAAAAGCAGGCACGGACGACTCTGACCTAAACCTCCTGTTTTTGACCTTGCCATGCAATGTGCGGTTGTGTTCATGTGTAAGGGCTTCTATGACTGTGTGTGTGTGTGTGTGTGTGTGTGAGAATGCTTGCATGTGTGTGCCTGCTGAGTGAGAGACGTCTGGCACCTCACCATACATCAGCAAGTGGAGAAGACAGATTGATCTTGAAGCAAATTTCATCATGTTTTCCTCTGACAAATTTGACAAATTCACAGGAAAATCCCATCATTTGTAATCAACATGCAACTCTGATGAGATTAAAGGTGAGACACTGGTCCTTTCAGAGAAGCACTTACTTAATGTCTGAATGCTGAACAGCCCTGTATTAGCATGCACATGAGTCATTCTAAGTCTGAGGGAAAAGACTTTTACAGCATAATGTGTCAACGCTATAAATTTTGCCTACATTTAAGAAAACTTTGTTACTGAAATGTTTCTTACTAAGTTCATAAGATGAAAACCTAACGTGACACCAGAATATTCCTTTCACATTAATGTCCAGTGTACAACAAAATGAATGACAGCCAACATGGCAACTTTACTTTAACATTTTCAGAAAAACAACTCGGCTCCCGACTGAGATGTGTCTTGTTATCATTCCTTCCATTTCATATGAGCCAAAAGCCAGACCTCAGCCAGACACCAATACACCCTATCTCTCTGGAGGCAGGTTCCGTGATTTGACAGGATCTGGGACTCAATCTGGTCAGGCCGGAGCAGAGCGATCCGTAGAGGAACGACGTGATAAATGGGTCTTATCTGGAGGTTGTGGCGTTGGGAAGCTGACTCTGTTTCCCTCCGATTACATTAGCAGGCAGGAAAATGGGACGCAAGGGGAATGGCTGGAATTCCATAGAACCAGGGGCAGACGCTCGGTTTCACTTGTTTGCCGACCGATAAAGAGACCAGGACGAGGCATAGGTGTGAAGAGGTGTGCTCACACAATCTGGGCACGTATGAGGGCTGAATTTGATTTGTCATGATCCTATTGGTTGTAGCGGATGACATACAGTACACAGTTCATTGTGAAGAGGGAAAATGAAATGAAGGCTCGAGTCCGGTTTATTTTACTTTCATTTGCAGGAGCAGGGTTTCTTCTTCCTGCGAATGAAAGGGAGACACGATATGTGCTGCTATCTCCTGACCTTATCCCCTGCAATAACAGGTTGTTTAGAGCTAATATCCTGGTGGCTGCATGGGTCCATACTGGGTGATTCATTACTACAGACCTCAGCGTCACCTGTGCCACTTGACTGCACTTAGCTGGATTGTTTCCCAGCCACACACCCGCAGTGTTGTACAGCTCAGTTTAACACAGGTGTCACAAGGTCGTGTTTCAGCAGCACGTCACTCTTGGAGAGAGACAGAATTACAGTTCAATGAGTGCTTCAATAATTGGGGTTCTTTTCGACGTACAGTGATATAGTGGCAAAACAATTATAGATTTTGAACGAGACAGAAATTACAGAAATACTGTTTGCAGGTTTAGTTATTTGCATATTTTAAATTCATGTTTACTAATTAAAAAACAAAAAGGTTGATGTGTAAACAGATATGAGAACTCATGAATAATCTGCACATACAGTGTTTGTGTTGTATGATGTCGGTATTTTTTTTTACAAAGCACATAGTTTTGCATTTTGCCTAACAACTCCCTTGCCTTTTAAATTGCTGAAAATGCTGCACGGAAATTTATGACTCACAAGCATCACCCAGTTCCTGCAGAGGTTTGACACATCTGTGCTGCCAACAGTCATGTACCTGGAACAGTTTTTGAGACATAGATCATAACCTGCCGAGGGAAATTATCTAGAAACCAGCAGCCTGCACCACAATCAGGCAGGATGTATTGATCACTATCTGTGTCTCAAACTGTGATCAAGATTTGAGCACGATCGTTCAGTCTTTAAAGTTTGATAAAATACTCTCAACTGTGGATGGATTTACTGCTTCTCTATCTGGGTTTTTTTTTTGCCTAGTTATCACTGGATATTTGTTTGTTGTTTGTCAACCATTTTCCATAAAACCCTAGCAAGTTGCTAAAATAAATAAAAAGAAAACATTGTTTGCCTCGTTGCAGCTTTATTGCCTCTCTCTGAGAGGAAATAACATTGTTTCCAGATTTCTGAAGAGATAGAAAAACACAGATATACCATATGATACTGAGGGAGAAAAAGGAAGAGAGAGCGATTGTGATAAGAAGTAGGCAGCGGCCCAGACAAACATGGCGTGGCCCTTCCTTACTGACATCCTGAGGAGGAAGCTGTGGTGCTCTGGCCTCTCTGCCTCAATCCCTCAGAGACGAGCTCCTCCAACAGGTCATCGAAGTGAGCCAGGATTAACGCTTATTAACACTTTCCCGTCCGTTTTTTCTTTCCTGTCTTTCTTATTCATTTTTCTGTTGAACTCAGCCTTATCAACACGTACGTGCTGCTTTGCCTTTCTGTCTTTTTAGATATCTGGCTCCCTGTATCACACTATCTTGAGTACTTTTTTTCTCTCACCATTGTCTCTTTTCTACAATCTATAATTTTTTTTTCCATCATTTCCATCAACTTCCCCTCAGTGCCTTTCTTTCCACTCTCCACATCACTTACTTTCCACACCTGCTTGTCATGGCTCCGATGGTAAATCATATACCAAATAACTGCAGATATCCACCAGACATGCAGGAGAGCAAGCAGAGGGAAAATCCTACTCCCAGCTCCATAAATCACCATTCAGACAGTCAAGCTAATTGTTGCTCAAATGGCTCCTAACGAAGCTCTAATTGAATAAGGTGGCTGGTGCATTTAAGCAGCGCAGTAAGCTGAACTCTGGAAAGGATATCTTTGGAGCATGTGTGTTCAAGCGAGGCAGGCCTGCTGGCACCAGATACACAGTGGTAAATGGCTCAGTTTAGCATTACAGTGGTGGCTCCCTGCGGGCCTGTCTTCCACTGTAGCAGCAACCTGAGGAATTGCAGGCACTCGGAGAAAAGGCTGGAAAATAAAGAGTGAGAGCAGAAGAGAACCAGGTTGTGCCAGTAAAATATGTACACCACAAGAGGAGGCGATTTATACACAAACTTGCAAATGCATTTTAAGTCATAAATGTTTATGGATTTCTTTTTATTACGTATTTCTTTTTGTTTTCAAAGAAATTTGCAATCGGGTTTTAAACACAGAAGGGTTGATAGATGTTTTGAACAAGGCGTCACCGTCAAAAATGTAGTATAGTGCAAAAAACTATGAGCAAACCTCTTTTTTTTCACTATGTTGGGTAGGTATGACTGCCATGTGTTGTTATTCTCCCTTCATTTTGTTCTCACATCTATCCATCCTCTGGCATGGTTATCTACCCTCTGCATGCCTGTCCAGCACAGCAGGGGTCCCCCCGGGAGAACAAACCACAAGCCGGCGGGTATGAGGCAGTCCCACAATCCCCGTCTTCCTCCCCCTTCCCTCTCCTACCCTGTCTGCTTTCTCCTGTCCCACTGTGTCCCTGCCTATATGCCCCCACCAGTTCGCCTTATGACCTGGTTGCTGATAAGACCAGAGGCCCCATGGTGCCCAGCGCCTGGTGCCAGCACTTCCCTCTCATACAAAGTCAGTCGTGCTGTGTCACAGATGGGATAGGTGATCAAAAACAGCAGCCCCGCTCCAAAAAAAAGAGCAGAACTATGAGACAATAGGGCTCCATGGCATGGTAGCATGGCCCCTTTAACCCTTTATGTAGATCCTTTCTCCTTTCTTTTTCCCATGAGAGATTTCTTTTTAGCCACGCTAGCAGCACAGCTGTAAGGAGAGTTATATGCCAGTCGGTCAGTCATTCAGTCCATCACTTTGGTGATGAAATATCTCAACAAATATCAAAAGTAGTGCAACGTTCCCAGAGGAAAATTTTCCTCTAGTGCCACCATGACTTTCACATTTGTGGTTTTGAGTGAAATGTCTTAACAATTATTAGATGAATTTCCATGGAATTTTGGTTGACAAATTCATATCCTCATCAGGATGAAAGTTCTCTTTACGATGAAGTCATTAGACCTGAGAAGAGATGTGTTCAGTTCAGTAAAACTTGTTTGGCCCTTTTTCTGCTACAGACCCACACCTAAACATAAAAGGTGACACAAACCCTCACACACTCCCCCAGATACATGTTTACAGTACATACAACTCTTGACTCACTCGCTCACTCAATCACTCAATAATTTACTCAAGAGCACACATATTCAGAAAGAGAGAGCGTGTATGTGTGTGTGCCGTCTGGCGTGGCTGTGTGTAGTCCCTGTTACTATTTGTCTGGACACATATAACAAGGCTCATCAATCTTCTTCAGGGACTGTTCAGAATTTGGATTAAAAACACCTGGGCCTCCGCAGGCTGACTCATGAGGTGGAAACACGCTCCTACCCTGTCAGAACAACGAAGAACAGTCAGTCTAACGCAGCCTCAGACAGATAGAGATGGAGACCTGGGCAGGGTACAGAACCTGGCTGGCGCTGTGGTGCTCTGGGAGCTGTCTGAAACATTATACCTTCTTGCAGAGCACCCCTGGAAACAAAAAAAGGACCAAGAGAGCTTTGCCTATGAACCTCTTCTTTCAAACTCATAATGAATCTGTTGGAAAAGATTAGAGGTAGAAGGAAGCAATAATTGTGCACCAGCAGTCCAAAACATGCACTTACTGATGATAAGGCTGTGACTCACTATGCAATGCACCTCCTGCTGGTCAACGATTGAAGCAAAAAATTAAAAAGTCCCAGGAGTGAGGAGGATATTGGCTTCCTTTGTGGTCTATTTGCCTTCCTGAGCTTTTCTTGGCTCTAACAAAGATTTAGTCAACGACAGAAACAAGAAAAGTGAGACCTGAGGTAGACTTGAAAGTGTACCCATGATGAAAGCTCTGTATAATTCACAGAGGAGGGAAGCACAGGCTTTCTGAGGGTGTTTCATAAACACATTCCTGAACAGAGCTGAAGTGGTGAAGACAATACATTTGTCTGAGGAGAAATTTAAGGCTGTCCCCGCAAAGAAGGATGATAAAGACATATTGAGTGTCGCTGTGATACACGTGTGTACGTGTGTGTGTGTGTGTGTGGCTGAGAGAGGTGCTTTGACCCCGGTCAAGTCACTTGACTTCTCGGCACCTCTGCCTACCCCAGCTGTATCAACACAGCCCCGCTCTACCCGGGCAGGCAGGCAGTGGGCTGGTGGTGTGTCAGGAGCCTGGCTTCAGCCCATCACCCAGAGACTGACTGGGTGTTTGTGTTGAGTTTGGGAGTTTGGGTGGAGGGGATAGAGGGTGGTGGAAAAGGACCTGCGCCCCTCACCACAACTCAACTCTATGGAATTCAAATTATTCCTCACCACCCCCGCGCCCCCCACTAGCAACCATGCCCTGAGTAAACAAGCAGCTGGGGTCAGGGGCAAAGCAATCAGCACCACTGGGTAGCTCTTAATGGATTACTGTGTTTGCTGACAGGTGGCTCGGTGGTGCCCCAGAATCAATATCAAAAGAGGCCCCTTGTGTGATATGTTGTAACACAACAATGCAACAAAGACAAATGTAAAAATTATGTGATTAACTAGAAGTGTGCTTTAAATATAATTTAGTGCCTTAGCACTTTTTTTGCTCCACGCTGTTCATCTGTGTCCAAAACCTTGGACCTCTTGCTCATGTGTTCACTATCTAATTATGTGTTGCTTACTTTATTTTATGAGACCTTTCGAATAAGGTATCAAGAATTCATTTTTACTTGAAAGTAAATCAAGGTTTAGAGCTTCTCACTTTCTAATAAGCTGTCAGAAAAAGTTAGCTGCACTTTTATAAGTTTATATGACATCAAAAACCTAAGCAAGTTATTATTTCGTGCCCAAAACTAACCTTTACAATGACCTCTATGATTTAAACCTTTACAATAGCATTGTCACACCATAAGAGGGGTTCGTTTTTTTTGTTTTGTTTTTTAACAGTGATTTTTAACAGAGTATTTTTGGCAAATATGCTCCATTTGGGGCACTAACTCAGAAGACGCTGCTATGGTTCGTATCAGAGGTTACAGTGGGGACAAATGACCTATATGGTCATATATGTTGGAGAACTTGTTGATAGTAAACCTTGTGAGCACATTTCATAAAGGCTCACAAAGACATTACATTGAATTACAGAAGCTGTGCCCTGAGGTGATGGCAGGCCTCTGTATAGTTCATGCACTTATTAATCATCAACATTTTGCGTCACCACTGACACTTTAAGTGTTTCATAACTGTAATTTATACATCTGTAAGCTCAGGAGCAAAGGTGAAGCATTGCATTGTTGGATATTTTTAGTAAAAAGGACATTTTTTGTTCCATTATTGGAAGTTTTGCAGAATTACTGCACTTGCATTTGTATGTTTATATAAATATATATTTATATAAATTAAGGAAAGTAAATGATAGCAAATAAAGAATGATTTGGGACACAAATCACAGTCCTCCTCTTACCCACAAGGGATCTTGGCAGCTTATAGTAGTCTTCATATCATGCTTCACTCCAGACTCTCTTTGGACGGTAGCCGGAAGAGGATGTGGATATGGGTGGAGGGGGAGAGTGGAAGAGGAGGACTCTGGAAGGGAGTGGGGGGGTGTTTGTCTAGACTTATAATATGAACACCAGAAATCTTCGGCATATGGTGTATCTCGCCTGCATGACAGTAAGGAAAGACGCACCATCACATTATCTCAAGATATAACTGTAGACAGGATGGCTCAGTTAACTACTAAGATTTTAAAAAGGACCCATGCCATTTGGCAATCTGCCTACCTCACGTGACCTTGGTATAAACTAACTCCTTTAACATTTTACAAAAGAGGTTTGTTAAAATGATGAGATACTGCTTTTTTTAAAAGGTGACACAAATGTTACACCACAGGAAGACTGACTTTCTATGCAGGCAGCTCTGCTTGAGCAGCTGTTAAAGATATGATGCATGTTGAATCCTGCGGGTCCCTTTTCAAAGGATTTAAGGATGTTGCATGCCCTCAGCAGTGACATTAAAAGAAAAAAATCTACTACTTTGCTAATCCTCTCTGAACCTCTAATATCATTACTGTGGTAAATTCATCTTGGGGGAGGAGGAATGAATGGGCCTCTTTGTTTTATTATTATTATTTCTGGCAAGGAGAACCACACACACGTCTGTGCAGCGCTGACCAAAGGTCTATACCCAGATGGCAATGGTGCTACAACTTATTGTACAACAAACACATCTTTCAGGCTTTCGAGCCAACACCGGCCTCAATATGGACTGGGACAGGGGCCAAACAATGCATTACCTCTCACCGCCTAACCTCCACTGTTTCCATCTCTCATAGTTAGCCCTGCTCTGAACAGGAGCATCCCAATCCCCAGGCTGATTTACTGTCTGAGGGATGCTATGGGTTTCCTGCTCCAGAGTACACAGAAGCCACAGCAGGACTCAGCATGCAGACAAATCTCCTTTAACACAATAATGCAGTATATAGAGAAAAGGGAATTTCAAACTTTTAATTGCTTATCAAATATTGCATGCTTGCCACTGGATGACAAATGAGTATTTAGAGTTAAAAGCGCTGGTGGGGCCTTGAGTGCTTGGGCGTGTGGTTCTGTACAGTCTGTGTTCTGACAGCTGGCAGAGGAAAAAAAATTAACCTGGCAGAAACCTGCTCTCCACAAAAAAAAAAAAAAAAAAAAAAAAGCAGTCAATAACAGGAACTCAATCAAACTGCCCTGGTTTCCGGTAAGCTATGCACTCTGGACTGCCTGGTCTGACAGAGGCTGGCTTGCTGAAAGACGGGTTGGCTACAGGTCGGCCCCCACCGCAGCACAGAGAGCTCTCAGTTGGCTCCGTAGTAGCACACTCATTTGTACCTCATCTGAATGAGGTTTCGTCTTTTATTCAGGTGGGGAGAAAAATGTGCCGAACACTGCAATGATTTGCCAAAGAAAGTACTGAGCCCCAGCCTCAAGTCAGGTTAATGCAACATAAAGATTTGAGTTATCCTGTGCTTGCTTTTCAAGACCCACAAAGTGATTAAAAATAGAACATTTTTGGGAAAAGCCACTTGCTATATGATGTCAGGGAAATGAAAGAACTGGGGAGGGCTACTCACTTTTTAAAGTGATATTCCACTCAAATAGCATCTTTTGAGAATGAAAAACACTTTGTCCTTCGCAGAGAACAGAGGCTGTGGTTAGCTTGGATCCATCGCAATTACTATGGATTCCAATAGTAACAACTTTCACAGCTGAAAGAAAACATCCATAGAAACTTGTCAAACCACTCCTGCTACATAATCCTCTTTTCCACCGTCAACGTGCATGTTCAGTATTTTCCAAATTGCATTACGGTGTTACTTTACGCAAATTAGAGCCTGTCTCCTGCTCTTCCATGGTCAAGTCATGGCTCTGAACTCCTGTGTTCAGCTAGCCTGATTGCTTTCAATAGCTGAATTGTTTTGGATTTTATTTATATGTACTGTGACAACAGTTTTTTTATATAGTTAGCTGGAGACGAAGCTAGAATAGATATTCCCCACTGCCTTTTACACTTATGCTATGCTCTGCTATGCTAAACATGAAATGTCACATACTGATAAGATGAAGGTGATATTGATCTTCTTCTCTGGTTGAGACTAAACAAGCATATTTCCCGAAAATGCCCCACTTAAAATGCTGCAAGTTAAAATGTGTAGAGGTTGAAAGGTCTGCATGAAGCGGTGCAGACTGATACAGATGCTTACAAGCACCATGGTGGTCAGGAAAGGGTTCGAGGTGGCTGCAGCAGTACACATGGCACCTAATGTCACAGCCAGTAAACTTCCGGAGTGACAAGCAGTGTTGGCAGGGTGGGCCTTCCACGCTTTGACTGCACAGCTCCTGTCATCGCCTCTACCTTGTTTAGTCTAAGTGTCGCTGTCTATCAGCTCACCGTAACACAGAAATATTCCTCTTTTTTCCCTGCAGACAAAGGAGGAGACCGTGCTGTGAAAATCTGATCCAGAAGTGAGAAATGAGAGAAATGTTTATGGGAACAAATTAACATGTTGTAGAGATTTTTATCAAATTTTACCCAAAATGAGAGAGGGGCTGTGTGTTTGATGACACACAACGAAGTGAAACTCAACGGTGTTCATTTTCAGCCAGATGTTTCAACTGTTCTTGGCTTCTGTTTCAGCTTTTCAGCATTTCAACATGGCCTCATTTCAAAAGCCAAGTCACCATTCAGGATCCAGTGCGTCCTAAGTTGACAGTTTTATTCTTTCTCCGTTGTTGTATTCTTTATGTTTATGGAGTCAGTTGTTAGACAGTTGGTCATATGGGATACAAGAACTGTTTTATACATCAACTTAACTATAGAGATATATGGATGCAGCAACGTCACATAAAAAAAAAAAAAAAAAAAAGCTTCATCACATGTTTTTTTAAAAAGTGAAGTGGTTCAAAAAATCTAAAATACTTATTTGAAGATCACAGTATGTTGAAAATGAAGCTCAACATACTCATGCACAGTATGTCACAGTAAGTCAAAACTGCAAGCGTGCAATGAGCCATGACTTAGTTCTGAAATGCCTGAAATGTACATATTCTTTGAGAACTTTTGAATGGGAATTTAATTTTACATCTGTATGGTCATTCGTGTGGCAAGATAATAATATAATAATAGATAATAAGAAGAAAATATTTGCCTTACTCCTAGTTTTCTGTCTTTTTTTATATACATTGATACATTATTTTAAGCATGTACATAATATAACAGTTTTGGTCAGTCCCAGTGGCATGTCAGGTGTGGAGTACAGTAACCACTTCATTTTCTGCTACCTTGTCTTTATCTTGTTTGCTTCATTAATGCAAATAATGTATTCTTCTCTGTATTGGGAAAAGCTAGTAAAAGCGCAACTTTTACTGTGCTGACTTTTTACAGAGGAGGTGATGACTTTACATGGAGTTGAAGTGCAGACCTTCAGGTAACTGAACAGCTGCCTCAGGGAGTGTGGTTTGGGCTTCAGGCTTAGTGATGACCCCTCTGGAATGAGCTTCATCCTCTCATGTACCTTTTATCAAGCTCCCAAAGTTATTAACACCTACTTATGAGATGTCATGTAGGCGCCACCCTCTGGCTGGAGACCTCATCTACGCTTTGCAACAACTTACCATCACAATATATTTTCAGTCTTTCAGTCTTTTTTATGTACTTGTCTCAGATGTTTCCTCTTCCTTCAGCCTGTAATAAAAGGCACAGAATGGGCGTCTAAATATTCAATATAAACAGATGCAGCTTCCACAATGGCCCCACGCCATCACCTCCAACATATACACACACAGACCACCACCCTCTCTATCTGTACACTTTCTCACACTCTTTCTTGCCCTTCCATGTTTAGAGCCATGGCTTCGGACTAATTGAATAAGCAGCGACCCTGTGGACCGCCTCTCTGAGGGATTAGGATATGATCTCAAAAGAGCGGTCCTCTGAGGGCAAACACAGCCAATTTAGAGCCATTTCATGCTCTGCGCTCCAGCACACGAGAGGCCGGCATGGAGGCCACACACACACACACACACACACACACACACACTAGAAAAAAGTAATTCATGGGCTTTCAAATCAAGCGTTCTTTAAATTCTGGTCTTTCTCTTATGAAAAACAGCTGTTTTTTTTTCTTTTTCTTTTTTGGTTTCTCTCTTGCCTCCAAAAATGCTATGGACACCATTAATTATTAAAAACTACCTTGGTATACAAAATACCCGAATCCCACATGTTCATACAACAGCAATTAAATGTTAAATAATACAGAATATAAATAATAAAGATCTCAACAATTAAGATCTCAAAGGTATTTAAAAAACAATGACTAGTAAAAAAAAAAAAGGACTTTGTCAGTTTCTGCCTGTTAAATACGATTTGACTGTACTTCAAATATCAGTATTTCTTGAGTCACCCTGCAGTAACCCCTCTAATGCTTTCACCCTTCTGGCTCCACGCCAACGCTTTGTTTCATCAAATTAATTGTCTGAATCCTGTTTTCTAATGATGCTTGCTTCCATTACATTTATTAAAGTCGTCTCTACGGAGTATTTTTTGTTTTTGTAATTGGAAAAAGTAAAAGGATTTCATTTACAGATAAGAATCCCTGTAGGTCTTATGACCCGACATTTAATTTTTGAAACTTTCTTGCAGCAATGCAGCAGAAAAAGTCTCCTTTGCTCACATTTCATGATGTAGACCCGAGAGAGTCAATTCTGTTCTTAAAACCATAGCTGTAACTTTAAAAATGATGACGCTTTCATGCAGATGATAATTATTTTCTTTATCAGTTTGACAGTTACAGTGAGAAACAACAATATATAATATATAATCCTCCAGTCTCTCTGATCTTTTTACCTGCCTGCTTTGGCTCTTCACTGCCTTTGTTAAATATGAAATTCATAAGCATTCACATCACCTTAAACACCATTTCTAGGGGCTCTAGGGTTCAGAGGAAGCAACTCAAACAGTGTGTGTTTTATTACATGCCTCAGTAATCCAGGAAAGGGGAAGCACATGTCTCGGTGAAATACGATCGAATTCAGATTATCTGTGGATATTTTGCCCCATTTCAACCTCTCACATAAAATGAATCATATAAAAGTCTCTCCTAATTCAGTATATGTTATTTGTTATGCACAGAGTCTTCTTCTTCTTCTCGGGGCAGCCAGTGCAGTAGTTCATGTCTGCCTGTCTTTTTCCAGCTGCCTGTTAGGATTGTGGCTTCCCCTGTGGCGGTATATTTCTCCCCCCTGGCAGAAAGAGAAGCATGCCATTAGTTCACAAGACCTGCCATTGCTGTCAAAATACAAGCGGGGAGTAGATCTATTAGATACCTATATTTCCTGGTAGAACAGCCTCCATCTCTGCCTTTCCCCTTGGCAGATTAAATAGAGAGACAAAACCCAGATGACTGGTTCTGAATCTATGAAAACATGGACTAAGTACACTGCTTTGGATGTGGATTCTAAAAGAAAATAATGAAAAAGCCACTGGTGGAAAAAAAATTGTTTCTCAAAGGACAATTCAATTGAGAAGACACAGTCTGCTGTCATGGTTAGCTGTAATCCCAACTTTAGACGTTTTTTGTACTGATTTGTATTTGTTATATTTTGCACATTTTGTTTTTGAGAATTGTCATTAAAAGATTATTATTTGCAAGAATTAAACGTCAACTTTCGTCTTTACCCGCAAACACAGTAAATCTTTCGGTGCTATTTGCAAATCCTCTGTGGGGATCTATCATGAGAGTCAAAAACTGTTGGAAGCCATCTATGCTATTTAGTATTGGGGTCGAGTTCCACAATGAAGCGAGTCTGATTCCTTAAGTAGCAGAGGGAATGGTGCAAGAAAGATTTGTAATAAAAGCCCGCTCAGGTAAATCACTTTTCAACCTGTCATCACCCGCAAGGGTAATATTATTAGAAACAGACGGTGTATATAACATGTGGATATTGGCTACTCATTTCACGGTCCCTTAAGACTTGGGCACTGGTGAATTCCACACTTCTTTATGAATTATCTTTTAACCTCGTTTGGCAGACATTTTGATGTCTCTTTTTCCCAATGATAATTATTTGATATAGCTCACTCTTTTACGTACAAACTCTAAGACCATTGTCAGTGGAAGTGGTGGAAGAAATCAGATCCGTTACTGAGTAAAAGTAACAGTACTTTTACAATGTAAAAATACTCCATTACATGTGAAAGTCTTGCATTGAAAATACTACTTAAGTAAAAGTATAGAAGGATATTTAGCAACTTGTACAGCACATTTTCCATTCAGAAAACTGGCCCCATGCGTGCCAAAGTATTAACTATCACATTATTGGATTATTGTTACTGGTGCATTAGTGTGAAAGCAGCATGCTACTGTTGTAATTAGTTAAGATGGTGATCATTTCATCAGTCTCATATACTGTTGGGTTGTTGAAGCTACACACTTGAAATCACTGGGTTCATAATTGACCCAGTTTGTGTTAAACAGCACTGACGCAACACCAGGTGAACTTTCACTAGCATCAATAAGTTGTTTTGACCCAGTGTTAGTGTTGCATTTATATTACTGTTGAGTTGTTTACACAGACTAAGATATGGTTATTTTGATCTAGTTTAGAGACAACAAGCTTAAGCTTGACCTTTTCCTTTGAAATAAAGGGGAGTAAAAGTATAAAGTCTCTAGAGGGTTTTGCTCAAATTTATACTAAAGTACAGAACTCAAGTAAATGTACTTCATTCCACTATCGTCCAAACAGATAGTTCGGTAGGTGAGGTAAATAAATAATGAAGTAAGTGGCTGAATATCACAAAATAAATAAACCAAAAATAGTGTTCTCAAATAAAATAATCAAATCTAATGAACTGGCTTCTGGTGAAAATGTGCTCTCAGGAAAATTAATTCAGCAGTTATTTGACTACCCCCTCTGTCTGGCCAAGGCCTTATCCACTAAGCTGAGTCTCAGGGCGGTCCACTGTTTGTGTGAGCTCTGAATCTGCAGGCTTTACAGGCTTTCCTCTTCCCCAGGCAGGGCGGAGAGGCTGCTGACTCCACAATCTCATCCCTATATCCCTCTATCCCTCTTCCTCCATCCCTCCATCCCCCAGTGTCCTGTTTACTCTCTGCAGCCCTGCGGCCGTGCCACCTCGGAGACACTCCAGACCACCAAGGTCCTAGCGGCCGCCTCGGATTGGCCAGTGACAGCCCTCACCATGGGAACAACGGGGAGAGGTGCTGGAGTGGGTGGGGGAGTGGCGCTGACAGTGGCTTAGTGGTGAGGATTTTCTATGCTGTGGGACTAGCCAGGAGGGTGAAGGTATGATTAAATGCAGCTAGTCCTTGACATTTAAAATATATAGGGATGCTACTGCATCGTGTGGCCAGGTGACCTCTTGTTGGGCTCCTCAACAGCAGTGCATTTTTGTATTTTGGGGGTTTTCAGTGGTTTACAACCATTACAAAACCATGAAACCAAAATGAGAAAGAAAATGCTATATTACTGTGACTAGCTAAAGAAAATTTATGAAGATGTTGCATCTCTCAGTTACACAGGCAATGAATATGAACAGTTTCTTCTTGCAGATTATACCGTTAAATTTTGTCTTAGCTCTGGTTGGCAGGAGGTTTTCATACCACCCTACTTAAATTTCTGCTGTAGCCATGAATGTAATGGGAGATGTTATTTTTGACACTCGGGAGGGGAGGTCATGTTGGCCTAATAATGTTCTGGGATTCTTTCCAAAGCTTTAGTCGCCCTCTGCTGGTTAAGGGCTGCACTGTTTCTCCTTGTCAGCAATAATGTGGTGTGTTTGCACAGAACTACAGCAGAACTACAGCCTACCACCGAAGCAACCGCAGCAAGCTCCATCATGACATCTATTTTTGCATGGGTGGTCCCCTTTACATTGTTGAACTCAGTGACAGCAAGCGCTCGTGAATGTAAAAAGAAAAAAGCTGCTCCAATTTTGGGCAGTAAAAAGATTTCTGCTTAGGTCAGTCTTGTCAGCAACCCATCAAAGCAAACAGCATTGGCCAAGCAGCGCATGCAGCTATTGAATGGCTTTCTCAAAATGCTCCCTGGCAGGACATTGTATTCTCTGCAAGAAGGCAGCCACTGTGGCATGATGAGGGGGTAAAGAGGATATTAGTTTTGTTTTGGAAGCGATGAGGTGTTCAAGGGCTACTTTTTGGGGGCAGACATCCAGACAGGGATAAAGAGCAACTACTGGAGAAGGAGGGGGGGATACAGGTGTGTGTGCATTAGCCTCAACATGGAGCAACTCTGCACTAATTTTCTGCTGAGTTTCTGGAAAGTGGGTTCCTGCTCTGAGGCAATCAGTGGTGTGTTTTCCCCATGCTGATGTGAGCTCTGCAGGTTGTGATGGCCTCTCCCTTTCAGGCTGGAAGGGGGGAGGGGATCTGCTGAAACAGCAAACAGGGAGAAAAGGTCCATGATCAAGTGAATCAAAAAGAAAAATCTTACTCAGGGCCTATGTACTTTTAGTAAGAGAGACCAATATACCGCTGCAGAAAAAATGATCATTGAAATATCCTTCTAAGAATCCTATATTCTCACCCACTGACCAGTCCTCACCAGATGAGGCTACAATCCATCTTTAACTTCAGAATTTGTGTCTCCACAAAGACAGGGAAACAGACAACAACAACAACAAAAATCCATGCACTTTTTAGCTGAAAAAAGTGAAAGAGTGCAACTAAAACAAAACCTGGAACACTGAGGAAAAAGGGGGAATTGTGGGCGCTGACTCCAGAGTGTTTGTGTAGGGTCTTCAAGATTTTCACAGCCACAGGATACGTGTGGGCCATTGTTAGTCCTTCCAAGGGTTACCTCAGTGGTACAACTTCCTCCTCTCCCACCAACCTCCATGCCCACACACATCCACACACACACACACACACAACTACAAGCACCAATCACAACTATGCATGTATTCTGTTACACAGTATGAGTGTGATTTATTTGAAAAGACTGAAACTCAGCAGTTCTAATTCATTTTCATACTAAGATTACTTTATAACTTTTCATTCAGCTTTTTTTTCCTTCAACTTTTTTTTTTATTTGTTACTATTTTCATTGAAATTTGAGATAGAATTAGCTGTTATGACATCACCACATTTGCTGGATTTACATTTAGCCTACTGCGTGAATCAAAAGTCAGCTTAACTGAATGCAGACATTTTTTTTCAGTGGTCCTAATAATGACCCCATATCAAATGATGTTGAAGTCAGATCCTAACTTTTGATTTTATTTAACCACTAAATGGATAAATGTAACATTTAAAAATGAAAGAAATAAAAACCGAACTATGATCGATAATGCTGCTATTGGAAAACATATGAGCAATATTTTATGTCAGTGCAGGGAAGATATGTACTATATGAAATGTAACTGTTTTATAATTACATGATTGACTGAAAATAATAAAGCTTCAGTCCAAAAAGCTACATTATCTTTTTTTATAAATACATTAAACATCATTGCCTTTTTTTACTTAATACTTTTATAAAACAGGTCACAAAAGAATATAAAAACATAAAGTATTCAAATCCTATTCATAGATTCAAAGATGAACAAGACATATCTTTACATCTTTATCTCTAAAGATCTAAAATTTATATCTATTTATATATATTTTCCTTCTTTTGTGTTGCATTTAAAATTTCTTTGCCAACACAATCCTTTAATATGCAGCTTATTCTTAATCTATGCAATATGTTGCTGGAATAAGAACTATAATAAGACAGTGCACATCTGTTTATGCAGATATTGCAACATCAACATAAATATATATTACACAGATATTACACCTATGTTCTAACAGTGTAAAATGCAGCTTTATTATTTGATAGAATATCAAGGAACTGGACCGCTCTGGTAGAGAAAATTGTATATTAATAATTTGTTGTGGATTTAACCGTTAAAATCAGTCTGTCAGAAACATCTACCTGACAGTGTTTCCCAGCCGCAATAAATCCCTGGCCCCTACCAGTAAGAGCATGAACATCATCCAAAACGCCCCTGAATAGACACAGACACAGTAAATCTTTTTTGCCTGCGCTGCCTGCCACACAACACATAAAATGTCTCCCTCAAAATGGGCTCTTTGTGTGGTCAAGTGAATATGGCCTGAAGAATGAACCGCAGCACTGTGACTCTTTTCCTGTTTCCCCTGTCTAAAAGCAGACTGGACTGAAATGAAGGCAGGCCCAAAAAAAAAGCCAAACCAAGAACAAACCAGGCAATGAATTTTTAGCTTAAATATGGTCAGGTAACAGTAACCACTCCTCCACCCCCCACCCCGATCAAAACCCAAATGAGTGGCTGTGGTTGTACCCTGTTCCTCAAAATATGCAGTGTTGCACTAATTTTCATCACACTATACTTTATATCTCAACAGCATACATACTGCCACGACAGAAAGGAACTCGTTACATCTTCTGCTTCACCTCAGTCTAACCTTTGGCTCTCACTTTCAGGGTTGTGTCATGCATCGAATCCTCCTCTCCTGTCTTGAGCTCCATCGTGGGAAACATTTCACACTACAATAGTGGCAGCAGCACGGGTTGCTATTTGGGTGCGTTGTGCTGTGTTTTTGTTGGCCATCGGAGCTGTTTTTGGGAGACAGACAGAGAACAGGCTAAGGGTCTTTTCCCCTCAGTACGTCCCTGCTGCAGAGAGACCGGGGCTCAGCTCATCGATCACTGTGCACCGGGAGGGAGGACAGACTCTGTGGGTGGGATAGGAGAGCATAACCAAGACGTGTATAATATGGATATGTATGAAGCTTATGCATGTCTAGTATTTGCTGTTCTGTCACAAATTTTAGTTATGCAAGCATGTCTGTGTGTGTGTGTGTGTGTGTGTGTGTGTGTGTGTGTGTGTGTGAGTGTGAGTTTGTGGGAACAGTAAAGGGGATCCAATAAAGCATGACAGGGGATGGTTTGGGCACGAAAAGTAGATGTTTGCATGGCTAAAGGGTCAAGAAGGAGTTCATTTGTCTGGCTGGAAAGGTCTGATGTGATAAAATATGCACACAAGCAGCATGTTCATACGCCCACGCCTGCACACAAGCTTGTGTTAACACACTAACCTCAGTCTCAGAGAACATGCTCCTTCACTCTGTTTGAACAAGACGCTTGGCTCCATTTAGTTCCTTCAGCAACGACTCCTCAGCAAGAGCTAAAGCATAAAAGAGAGAAGCACGTACACACACAGAGGCCTGATGGATTATGGCTCTCTTGGCCACTGAGGCCTCTCAGCAGGGCTGGCAGACTAAACAGAGACCCCGTGCAGGCCGAGGGGTGAGCCAGAGGGACGAGTAAATACAAAGCTGATGGAAAGGGCCCCA
Organism: Trachinotus anak; assembly: GCF_046630095.1. Classification (NCBI taxonomy): domain Eukaryota; kingdom Metazoa; phylum Chordata; class Actinopteri; order Carangiformes; family Carangidae; genus Trachinotus; species Trachinotus anak. Next base: position 15,594,045 of record NW_027273863.1, read on the forward strand.
TTGTGGGACTGCCTGACCAGCAGTAGGGCCCAACCTGGAGATGATATGGAGCCAAGCAGATGACCCAACAGCGGGGAACCTCCAAGATCATTAAAGGCTTCGGCATGGCCATTTGATCAGTGTTGAAACCACCAACTGAAAACACTGGACACAGCAAGCTGCTGTGTTTCCCCCTCATCTGGAAATCAATCTGTGTGTGGGTGGGAGATGGCTATTTTCATTTCAAGTCATGTCGTACTGTTACTGAAAAAAATACATTGCAGAATAAAAGTATGGAGCATGTGTGGGCTGATCATATAATTATTTATCTACGTCAACCTCCCAATAATAATTGTTGAACATATTAGACTAATTAGACATTTTACTCATTGCAGAATGTCATGAAATGAAGAGAATCTATTTTAAAGACTTAACAGCAGTAGCTGATCTTTTGGCCAGCTGGGGGCTGCAAACGCAAGTTATAAACAAAACAGTGATATAGTATTATCACCTTTTAAGTTAACACAGGATGGGTTAGCACATCTAGCAGACACAAAGCAACATCAGCAGTCATTTAGACTCGTGTTGGTGTCCAACTTATGAATGTAAGTTCAATATTCACTCTCTCCTTTTAGCTCTGTTTTGGTTTCCACCAACTCCTGAGGGAAATATCTGGCACTGCTGCTAAATGCTCCACTATGTTCACCAGCTAGTCTCTAACTGTGTGTGTCTGCCATTTGGTGCTGGACAAGTGACATAAAGTGGGTTTTTAGAGCTTATTTGCTGACAGCTGCCTACTGCAGCCAAAAACTACACTAATGTGAGTCAGAAGAGTGAACCAGACCAACGATTTGGACAGCTAAACAATGAGGTGAAACTCGCTATAAAGCTCCGTAAAGCCAGGGGGAGCTTCAGGTGATAATCATCTGTAGGTTGAGCAGCACCTTTCACACTGTCACATTAAATTTTAAGTGTCATTTGATACACTGTTATTAAAAAAAATCAATTATAGCTGCTTTAAGGCATTTTTGCTTAATGGTGGCACCAGTAAACCACAAGTGTCAGTACATGGGCATATATAATGTAAGTACAAGAAGAGAGGTCATTAAAAAAACCTGTTCCAGTAATCCCAGCACAGTTTGTTAACATTTAGCTAACATTAGCCACCATAAGGTCCTGGTCATACCAGACCAGCTAATGCTGTAGTACTGAAACCACTGAGTGCACTGAATTGCAGCCAAGGTTTGTTTTATTGCTTATAAATTCATCTTTGGTTTCATTCAGAAGCACCCCTTTTCTTGTAAAAGTTACATTGTCTTAATTGAATAACATTATAAAGAGGGAAAAAGGATTCTTCAAAAAGACTGGACATCAATGATATCCAGATTTCAGATGATTATGTTAAGGGAAAACCATAAAGGGATAACTGGGCATTGTGTTTGTATTGGTGGCAAACCTCAGTGATGTTAAAAACAGATCACTCACCCAGCATGTTCTCACCACTGGACGTGACGACACATGTTCTGCCATTAACTGAACATAAACGTGGTCTGTCCCCCCCCACACACAAATCAGAACCACCTGCCCCCGGGCCCTGAGAACTGGCTGGTCCTCTCTCCGGACCTCCTTGGAGAGAGAGAGAGAGAGCGCCTCTTGTTTGGACAAACGTCAGGGCCAGCTCCAGGGCTCGTACATGAAACGAAGAGTGGAGCAGAGAGTCTTACCCTTCACATAGCCTCCTACTACTCTGGGCGCCGTCTCCTCCCTTCTGAGCAGGGCCCAATATTTTTTAATTACGCACAGGAAACTCCTGTTACAAAGGACACTTTCTTAGTCAATCTGCAGGGAGGCTGTGAGGAGTTCTGGGGTCACCCTCCCTTTTTTCTCTGTCTGTCCTTTCTTACTGAGCGTGTGTGGGCGGTAGATGTATCAGCTAACAAACTGTAGAGCGTGCCACCCAGAGATTCAGGTCACCGCTGACAGCCTACCTTCCCAAGGCCAAGCTGGCATCTTACCTGTTTTCTGAATGCAAAGCCCTTTATGTACATGGACCAATACCAAAACTATCCAATGCATCCCTACCCTTAACAAGTTCCTACCCTGACCAAACAAACCAACTTCAGCAGTAATTTTTGTATAACTTTCTTGTTCATATGTTACTGTATTGTCAACATTAATACTACTTTTTACAGCAAGACAATGAGTAAGACATGTCAGTAAGCTTTCTTCACCCTAAGCTTCTTTGCTCTGGTGGTCTCTAACTGACAGGAACTCAGGCACTATTTGTTATCTTTAGGCCCAATAAGTCCATCTGGTTTTGGTTTGGCTCCTCGAGATCACCCCTGGAGATGTGGATGGAGGAGACTTAGGGGTAAGGTGGTGGAGGGGCAGTTCTAGGAGGCATTTTTCTCCTGTTAAATTGAATTTCTCACCATTCTAACCTGGGCCTTGGACCAGGGATAAAGCGAGAGCTTAATGCATTCGGCTTCCAACCCTCAGGCTCCTGAAAAGCTATGCAAAAAAGAAAGTGGGGTGGGGGGACTCCTTGGAAGAAATCAGTATCACCTGTTTTGCCAAACGACTTGCATGTTGATAGTAATGGCTATTAACAGACTCAGATTCTCTCTGCCTGTGTTTGTAATAGAGGAATGTATGAACTCTCTCTGAACCATTCCTGACAAGAAATCTCTTGTGTCTGATGAAATGATGTGTGAAAATAAACAAATAGTAGACTAAACAAAGCTGTCAGTCCTTGATAGGAAATTATGGATGGAAAATATTTGAAATTCACACGTAGTTGTATGTTTTATTTTAATGTTGTAAAAATGTTGTTGAAGTAAAAATTTTAATAAATGCACACTACACCAGTCGAAATCTTTTCCCCAAAATAGGAAACATCTGTAGCAAAGATCCCTACAATACTGATGGTTACAGTAGCCAAAATAAAAAAAACTTATCTATCCAGCTAACTAGCTAGCACTTACATCAAACTAGCTGGCAAACTAGCTATGGACACAAATATGTTAGAAAACTGATCCCTTCATGTTGAAGTTAATATATAAAGTAAATATTCCAAATCATTTAAAAAAAGCCAACCTCTGTCACAAAGATCCATGTAATGTTGGTATGTCAACAACAGGAAAATCTTACTCCCTAGTTGCTTGCATGCTCGCTAGCTAGCTAGTTTTCTCCCCAGATCTATATTTGTGTGTCCTCATAACCTAATCTGCACATGAAATGCTCAGTATACATGTTTATTCACATCCACCATCAATATCTTAGGAAAATGCAAGAAAAAATTACTATTTGAAGTTTTCTATTTGCCGGGACAGGACTCGCTTTCCTTATCACTTTAAAGTTATTGGGTTTTTTTTAGTTTTAAAAGACTTGGTTCTGACCCCCTGTGGTCATGTCGTCCATTACAATTATGGAACATAAAATTTGTCATGTATTATCTCTTACACTACTTACTTATTTATTATAGCTTCTCTTTTAGCTCTGTTGTTAACTGTCATATCACACGTTCTGTAAATACTCCAAAGGCCGGTTTTCAGTTTAAGCCGCACTCCCCTCTTGTCCACTTTCTAAGAAATTCCTCAAAAGGAGCCTGAGCACAAGTCAATTTCAGGTTTTCATCCAAATGGAAGACAGTTTGCCTCTCATCCATCTTTCTTGTCACTGTCCAGTGCATGATATATAAATCAAAATGGAAGAAAAATGAAAATAACCCAAAACTGTGAATTATTTCGTCGGCCCTTACAATTTTATGGCCATGAGAGTCTCAAACTAGTGGATGTAAAAGTGGCCAACTACTGGGTTTCTATGCTTTTTGGTGGTACAGTTTGCTTTTCTGGTATTTCTGTACAATTAAGTACATGCTTCCCATGGTACTCTCCCATAAAGTCTGCACGTATCCCTGACTAACCCTGTGGGTTCTGTAAAATAAGACTTCACTGTCTTTTAAAGGATAGAGCAGGGTGAAAGTTAAGGTATACTTTGTTGAAATTGGAATGTTCCTGAAAGCATGCTCCTCACAAACTCACATTCAGCTCACTGTTTGTTCATTGTCATTCATCTTATTTTTTTTTCCAGTTTCTCAACCCCTCTTGCAACCTCTGTGAAAATCCTTGATAGCCACTTTTTTTATTTCCATGTATCTGAGTCAAAGCCCTATTCCCCCAACATCATCATCATCCCACCCACTCAGTTTATTTTCTTAGGTGAACAAACTGTATAGCACACACTGGCTCCCTCAGATGCTCTTTATTAGACTCCTAGAATCAGCTGTACTTTCATCTTGAATAAGGGCGTATGTTTGTGTACTTAAGGTTTATAGAGACCCGGGCTGAGATTGTAAAATTCTCACCGAATATAGCTCACTGCATTGCCACAGACAGACAAAATGCTTTATGAAGACTGTTTTCCTCTCAATAACCCAGCAAAAGTTTAAAGACTTGAAAAACGTTTATGTGATTGTCTCAGAACTAAATATACCAGGGAGAAGTGGGACTCATGCTGAAAACATTTGGTTGAGTTTAGATCTATGTTTCACATTAGGCGACCACAGATTGGCTATAATTTGTTTTAGAACGAGTGTATCGTTACTCGAGCTTTATGTATGTGAAAATTTACAAATGCCACCTATTAACAAGTGGCACACTGTTCTTTAAAATACAGTATTGTGTATTGTGTTTTAATTTCTTCTTCCGTCTTATTCAAATTATTTTCAAGATATTTTCTATAGTGTGGCGGGGCATTCACTTACATCTTTGGGTATTCAAGAGGCGAAGGTTGTAGTCAAATTCCTATCTTTTCACCTCACTCCTCAGTGACCTTAAAGTTCTTACACAAAACACTATCAGCACTGAACCTGGATTCAAGGTACATGTTCTTTATTTGGAGTTTCCTCCTTCCTATTTATGCACATAATTTTAGTGAACACTGGGTCATTTTCTTATTGCCTTCAACTTTGAATTCATCAACTTGTGTATTACCCCTGTTTATTCTTTGGGGTACTCTTAGCTGTAATGTATGTTGTCAAACTGAACCTTGACATAAATGGAATAAAAGCAAACAAACTGATTTAAGACACAACGTCAGTTTAATGGGTGTGTACACACTTCACAAATACATGCTGAATTTGAAATTCTTAACACTTGGTGAGGACAACTTCTTTTACTAGCACTCTGTGTTCAACAACACGTTAACGTAACCTTCATCATTTAGTTAAATTCACATAAACATAGTTCTAACAATATTTTATCCACTAGATCATCATTAGGTAGGTAGTGTATTACTATCAGTTAGTGAACCTTCACAGAAGGCATTTCCAAGAAAACTCTGTCATGTGTAAAAAGCATCTACAGTGACATGAATACAGTATACACCCAGAGTGGCACTAGAGTGGTTTGACAGCTTGAGCATACGATAAAAAAGAAAAAAGTATTAAAAAGTTATGACTCTATTTGTCAAGTTTAAGCTTTAATGGCTAACAACACATAAACACTAATAACATGCAACAGAGAATGAAAATGTTACACCTAGGTGATAAGACAGCGAAATGTATTTTCTTTGTGAACACCAGGACAAAGCAGGATGAAACAGACGTAGGAGACAGGGAGGTCCGACCACACAAGCCCTTTCAGTGGAACTACAGTAGCTTTATGTGTAATATATGTTTATATAAATAACAATATATAAAGTGCACATACTACAGCTCATGACACCAAGCACACAAATTCCATTCTGTCCATACATACAATACGCATCTTCTAAAATATGAGAAAATCTGGATTTTAATCTACAGTTCAGCATCTATTTACAGACCAACAATAATATTTCTAACTGAGCGTAAAGATTATTCCAGTCACATAATATGGATCACGCTGTAGCCTTCACAAAGAAGCAGTTGAGGTATGTGTCTAAACATGTGAGTTCATATCTACAGTATCGGCAGAAAATGAAAACAGCAGCAATCAATGACAGCACAGTGCATTTGGTTATAGACAACTGAGGGTGAGTGGATGTTTGAAAGTTAAGTAGATAGTACAATGTGCATGTTCAACTTTCAAGTGAAATGTGCCAAACACAGTCAAGCTCATATGTATATATGATAATATGTGTCTAATTAAACTAGGTTAGTAAATGACTTTAGCACCGTTTTGAAATGCCATCTACAACAGGATGAAAAAAAAAATTGAAAAACATCTAACAAAGTAATGTAATGTAATAAAACATCACCACAAACTGCAAACTCAACAGCTGAGTTATTGATATTATTATCAGGATTTTATCACATTTATTGCATAACAACTGATTTACATTATAAGATGTTCTTCATCTCTTCATGGAAAAAGTAGTACAGTACAACACTTGCTGCAACTATCAACTATTAAATCTCATTTGAATAAAACTGTTATCTCTGGTATATTTTGCTTCGGTATATTAGTTACATTAACACAACACGGTGGATCACATTTCAGGAAAATGCTGCAGATGCATTGACTGAAATTTAGGTCATTTACATGGACAGGAGGGTTGGTCCGAGTGGCCACAGCTGGAGCCGTCACATCACTGTAGAGCCCTAAAAAGAAAAGAAAAAAAAAAGAGAGACAATTATTATAATTGGGACAGTTATTATATCTTTAACATCCAAGAACTGAATCTTTTGCCTCTGCCATGCTACCCTGCACAAAATCTGATACATGCTTCCCCCTTGTGGATGTTTTGAAAGTATTCCTGTAAAGGGCTGAATGGAACATTTACATCTCTCATGACAGGATTTTAACTGTTCAAAACAAATAAAGACAAAATGACAACAAAATACAACAGAAACAAAACAGACCAACCTCAACTATCAGTTATGGGCACACATGATGATCGCCGTGATCTGCACATGGTTTTCTGTGAAAAAGAGGGTCAACAATAATATTTCAAAAAAAGATTAATAAAAACAAATGTAGTAGCACAGTGACACATAATGCAAGCGTTGTTCCCCCCATGTATTTATGTATCTCTAATTTATTTTTTAAAATTGCATATTTAACTTAATATATCATTTCTAGCTTTTTTATATTTTCTACACTTACTAGAGCACTAAAATTATAAAGAAGCACACAAAGCCCACACATTCAAAAAGTTCTAGATTTGTGGTCATTGTCTCACTAGTATTTCATTATTTATCTTATTTATGATAAATGCAGGCCAGGAATGTGTATTCTACCTTTGTATAAAGGCGGTGATGAAGGACTGAGTCAGAGAGCCAAGGATGTCTTAGGGCCTCAGATGCCCCCATCCTCCAGCTGACGAGAAACACAATGACACATAAATATTATTCAATCCATAGACTGTATTTCAATCATGTCACCAGATGTTAATCTCAGTTTAGGACAGAAATACAGCAACATAGATGGAAAATGGTACCTTTTATTTACAAGGAGGAGCCTGGAGATAAAATCTTTGGCTTCTTCAGATGTATCTACGAACTCTTGTTCCTCAAAGTTCCACTGACAGGCCAGGATGTTATTCAGAGTCTCATTGTCATCATCACCGAGGAAGGGGCACAGACCACTCAGACTAACAAGAAGAGACAAACAGTCATTAACATTAGTCTCTTTAAAACCTGTGCATGTGTTTGTGTGTCTCCTTACAGCATGTAGGTGATGACACCGAGGCTCCACATGTCTGTGTTGAATGACACAAAGTCATAGTTGATGACTTCAGGGGCGAGAAACTCTGGCGTGCCAAAATTCACTCGCAGCTTCTCCCTTGGTTTATATCTATGTGGGGATGTAATCAAATTTCAGAGCAATGACATTTTACATTTTGCAATTAATAAAACTATCTATAAAATAGAAGCAAATACCAGTACTTACACCCTGGCGAGACCAAAGTCGATGATTTTGATCTTATTTGTAACTCTGCTCACGCACAGAATATTTTCTGGCTGAAATTGATAACAAAACAAAAGATTTTAACCGAGAGGCTGCAGGAATGAAGTTCTGTTTTAAGTTCTGACTTCAAAATAAAAGTGACTTTGTTACCTTTAAGTCCAGGTGTAGGATGTACATTTTGTGCATGTGCTGCAAGCCCTCGCAGATCTGCCTGATGAACACCACAGCATCCAGCTCCATTAAAGTGTAGTTTTCATCAATGATCCTGTCAAACAGCTCCCCTCCACCAACACTAAGGTTAAAGACAATTGCATAAAAAACAACAGTCAAACACCCCAAATTTTAATATATTTCACATAAAGAATCATTTAAATTTTAGAATAAAATGGTCCATACTTTTAAGAATACATTTACGCATAATTAATTAATAATTAAATAGGTTAACAGAAATTCCGCTGGGCCCACCAATTTAAGTCTATGAAGGATAATATCTTCACTATAAAGTGATGAATAAGCTGTTTTGAAATGAATGAACACGTGCTGAAAATATAAAAGAAGGAGCATACTATTCAAGTACAAGGATGATGTCATTCCTTGACTCATAAGCTGCATAGAGCTGGATCAGGTTGGCATGGTCCAGATTATTCATGACCTGGATCTCATTCTTCACGATCTCCTACCAAAAACACAGCCGCAGACAGACAGACAGACGCAGAAGCAGACAAACAGACACAGTTGCAGACAAACACACAGATACACAGGCAAGTGAGCACACACACGCACACACACAAACACGGTGAGAGGTGTCAGCTGTTCTCTGCTATGAGACAATGCATCTTCTCTTCTAGGTCAAATATTTCTCACCTAGGTGAGAAATATTTTGCCTTTTGCTTCTGTGTGGCCTTGCAGTGGACTAGTATGTAATAAAAACTGTAGCTAAGCCCCTCTCGTGCTTTTTATATCATGTGGTGTGGCTCTCACTCTACTTATCAAAATAGGACTAATTCATTATCATGACAGTGTAGGTTAGGGGCCGTACCTTTTCTTTCTGACTCCTGGCTTTGATGACCTTTGCTGCCAAAGTGAGACCCGAGGAGTTTTCGACACATTTGTGCACCTGACCGAAGCGACCCCTTGAAGATAAAGAGAGAGAGAGAGAAAACAAATGCCAGAGTTGCCAACTCTATCATCTCAAATCAAACATCCTAGAGGCCCAGAATCAGTTATGAAACAGGACAGAGGTTGTGTTTCGTGCGTTTTCCCATGACAAATCAAAAAGTGATCTTGCTTCAAACAGGGATGTTTGAGGAGAGTGATGTGCTTAATCTGTTATTTCATTAAATCTGAGCTGGGCTCTGTCTCTTCTTTGAAGACTTGGATTAACACTTAGTGATTAGCTACCAGCTGGCACCGGGGATACAGTTTCACATACCACTCAGTCTTGAAGTAAAAATAACTGCCGTGACTCTGAAGTTATGAACCAGGGGAGAGAAGAGGAGGGAAGGGGGTGGGGGGTGGCGGGGGGGTTACGCAATTAGGCTTTATGGGAATTGAAATCTTTTATTCGTGACTGATCAACTGGCCACCGGCAGCTTTAATATTATTATTATATATTTAATATTAACATCACACACAAGTGCAACGCTCACCCGCCCAGGACCTCCTGCCAGTTGATAGTGTAGAAGTTGCAGATCTGGTTGGGCTTAGCCGACACAATGCGGTGATTAAAGGGGGCCACTGGAGGAGGAGTGATGTCTAAAGTCAGATGGGGGGGGGACAAGAGAAAAGATATAATCTGTTTTAAAAGGTTATGAGGAATGTGAGAACACAGGAGCGCCACTGTTTATCAGCTACAGTGAAGCCTTTGAAAGGGTACATGGCTGCCATAATCAAGTTAGCACACTGTGTACTAACATACTATGATAAACATCAGCTACAGTCACAGTTGTTGCCTTAATATTACAGAGGAGTCTTAGTGCCAGACAATATTAAAGGCTTTATATTACTTCATACTGCCGTGCTGTACCAACGTAGCATTGTCAGATGGTCAACTATATACTTTGCACCCAAAAAAAGGGTTAAAATTGGATAAATAAGGATAAATCCGGACTTACCAATAAAGTACCGCTCAGCATTCTCATCATCCTCCTTTTCTGCATTGTTTTCCTTCCTCTCTCTTTCCAGCCTTTGTTTGAGGTTGAACTGGATTTCAACTCCATCTGCCTTAAAGACGGCCCAGTCCTCAGACTCAAGCTTCTGTCCTTCCTCTTTGTTATCGTCTCTCTTCTCCTCCTCCTCCTCCTCTTCCTCCTTCACCACCACCTGGCTCTTTGTGTGTTCCTCCACTACACACTGTTCCTGAGTCACAAAGGACTTGGTAGTTGTGCTGCTGATCTCTGCTGTCTGGTCTTGCTCACCCTCTGGAGATGGGGTAGCATCTTTGAGGTCATCAGGGCTGAAACAAAAGTGATGGTAGTTTTTTTTGTTGTTGTTGTTGTTTTTTTTATTATAAATCTGGTTTTTTGTATAAAGAAATGGCTGACAGAAGATAGCAAAACAAGAAAAAATTCCTTTTTCAATGTGTTAGGAGTGAAGCCATCAAATCAATCACTCATCTGGATGGATGCAATACACAGATATAATTGGCTATGGCTAATTACAAATAAATCCTTACATTAGACACCCATGCTCCAGACTATGACACAATGAAATGTGTTTTGTTTTTTTTTAGCAATATCTTAAGATCTTAATAAAATGAATACAATTTGACCAGTCCTTTTCATCAATGAAACATCACTAAATAGTAAAAATAGAGCCATTTCAATTTCCTAGAGCCCAAGATGACACTATCAAATGTCTTGTTTTGTGTAACCAGCAGTCCTAAATGGAAACATATTCTATTTATTACACCATAGGGAAGGAAAGGCATTTGAGGACATGGAATCAACTTTTTGAGATTTGGTTTAAAAATAAATATATATTATCAAATATATTCATCACATTCATCTTGTGGTGATTAACTATCATTGCAGCTCTTATAGACTACCTTGTAGCAGTTGGTTCTTTTTTGTTGTCATGTGCAGCAGGGAGCTCTGGAGCTTCAGCTACTTCTTCTACAACAGAAGCTTCTTGTTCTTTCTTTTCCTCTGGGACTTTGAGCTTTTCATCCTCTTTCTCTTTCACTACATCCTTCACATCAAGCTCGGGCTCGGGCTCGGGCTCCTGCTCCGTAATCACTGCCTCTCCCTCAGGCACCTTTTCCTCCCCCTCCTCCTCAACAACCTTATGCTTCTCAGCCACATGGGAATCTTCCCGCAGGTAGTCCACCAGATTACAAGCAGGTTGTTGATCAGGTTGTTGATCTTTAGGGGGCATGCCAGCCTCCAGATCCAGACAGCCGGGGGTGAGCTGGTGACCTGATTTCTCTGTGTTTTCCCTGTTGAGTTTTTGCACCTCATGAAGAAGCAAAACCTGTTTCTTCATAGAGATATGATCTAGAAAAAGCCCAAACAGAAGTTGGATTTTATCCTTTACAACCTGTTAAATATTCATCAAAGCTTTCTGCCATATTTAAGATTGAATAGGTTTTTGTGAAAGGCTATAGGATAAAGTGTGAAGTTGCCAAATATTTCGCTTGGACCTTATGACCTTATGTCATGGTAAACATGGTAGTAGGCTATCGCTGTACATGTAACACAGTATCACTCTAACACAGTAAGATGTTCCTGTCATGGAAGCTTCATGCCTTTATGTTAAGTATAGCAAAGGAACAACTCTTGGAAGTTTAAGCACAAAGTATTTTTGTAGAGGATGTAGTATTTTGATCTCATCACCTGCTGTGTCTGGAGGCCTCATCTTCTTTTGAGCTTTTTGGTTCTTAGGGCTCAAACATGGCTTTTCTGTCCCATCTTTACCTTTATGGTCTTTCAACTGTGAAATACAAACGAAAACAATCAAAAACAATTGGCACCACACAATTTTCTATACATTTTCAAAGAAATCATCTATTAAAATGTTATATTCAAGGAATATTTTGACATTTTCTTCTTCACCAGAATTCTGCTTTATCATTCCTGTTTAAAATGAATAACTTCAGCCAGTTCACAAAGCTAAAATTAAAGGCATCAACGTGTTTTTGGCAAATGTAACACAGCATATGGCTATGCAAAAATCTCATGTTGTTACACTTTTCTTGTTAAGGATATCCGTTTAATAGCATTCAAAATATTTAAGTTAAAAACATACAGAACAAGGTGCCAGACTAAAGCCAGAAATGCAAATGCACATATACTTAAACATTACAAACAACATATTCCTGTGTAAATATGGTCTACGAGCACATAAAACCTACAAACTTTCCACATTTGCGAGAGGCGAGGAAATGCTTTGGTCCATGGAGCTTTATCCTGTGGGAAGGCTGAGGAGTACTGGACACACATGCAGGAGTTATCTGTTGATTCCCTTTACTGGCTTTATTAGAGGTAGTTTTCTAGTAAAAAGACAAGATGACAATGCTTAGTAGGGTTATATGAAGGCACATTGAATGGAATAAATATCACATGTTAAGTATGAATGTCAATAAAACATTGATATGAGTGATATAAGTGAGCATCACATGTAAAACAACGTAACAAATGAAGCAAAAATCAAATATGTACTTTAATAAAAATGACAGTGAGGTGGAGTTGATGAAGTTAGGGTCACATGTATAGCGCACAAAACAAATGAATCGATAACTCAGCGAAATGACATATGAAGTCATGGAAAAGGACAAAATATAAGCAACACTTCCTCTGTTTTCAGTTTACAGATTAGCACATTTATTGCACGTCTCCATGCGCAGACCCACTTGTATGGTATGCCTTTGATTATTCATGGCAGATGGATAGACAGCAGCAGGGCAGTGAATTTATAGCTTATCACTTGTCACACTCAGCGACGGAATGCAATGCTGACCCTGAGTGGAAAATATTACAAGCGACGGTAGGCTGTTGTTCAAATTTCTCAGCTGAGGAAACTCTCTAAACACTCTCCGATCAGATTGGCATGGAAAAACCTGTCGTGAACCTCTGGGTGTCTCACATTTGTTCTCCGAATGCTGTGGTGAGGTAAACAGCACAGGAGATATTTAGAGTGCAGTGTCTCCCCAGTGACAGCAGTGTTTTCAGGAGTTCAAATCTCTGATTGGGAGACTGGGGAATTCGTTTAGAGGCCACAATAACAGGCAGAAATCTCACACCTCTGAAGGTGGAGTCACCATCTGACGAGTGCTCTGACGACAACAGAAATTCCCTGAAATGTGACTCACACAGAAGCCGTCAGATTGGTATGTGGTCTTCAATCATCAGGATGTAATCGACAACCATAAATGCATGTTTCAAACTTTTAATTGGCTTGAATTCAATAAGAATAATCATGTCTTAATTTAATAAAGAAATTGACACAGAAAAGTGACTCCACTGTTGAACACTGTGCACCATGACAAATGTTTTTCAATTATGTGATAACGTTGTCACATGACGTCACAACCACTCAGGTGAGAGGAAAACAGATATGACTCTAACGTCTGCAGCTATGCAAGTGACAGGAGTGTGGTGATGACTGTAAGTGCAACTTATGCCTCTGCTGCCAAGCAGGACTTTGTGACCTTTGTGTCGGGTCTTGGTCTGTCCTCAGATTGGATAATTAAGACAAAAGCCTCATTTAAAAAACTGTACAGTTGAGTAACTTATTCATTCTAGGCAATTCAGCCAAACCAAAGTTGAAACTTTGGACATTAATTTAAAAATGCAAACACTGCATCCAGACATACAAGTGCAAAGCCCAGTGGAGCAATAGTAATCTCATGGAGATCATATTTACATAAGTACATATTTACTTTTTGACTTTTCTGAACCTGTACCTGCCATTCTTGGACACTGCATGCCGTGTTAAATGCAGGCCTTTACTGGAACCTCTAAATCAAAGGTACTTTGACAGCATTATCAGCAGGACTCCCAGTAAAAGTTTTATGAAGAGCTATTTTTCGCCGCAGGAAGTTTCACAATTTGCAAAGAATCACATGGCATAGACTTTAGGCAATACCTGCTTATAGCAGAGGGGTAACCACTAGAAAAAGTGATGCAGAATATACCAAATTACTGGCACGGTACTGGAATGTGCAGACGCAATAATATAACTGTCAGTAAGCAATGTACCAAGTTTAAGTGAGTCACTGAGAGAAACAAGCTGCTAAAGAGAGCAGAGGAGAAACACTGACTCATCGCAATTTGTTGACATCTGACTCCTGGTGAGCTGAAGGGGTTAAAGCCCTCTCAGACCCCAAACACTGCGGCCCCGATCCAAAAACAGCATTTCTAAACCGGGCCATTCACATTTCACCCCTGGCCTCACACCGTCCCTCTCGTGCCCTGCCGGTGGGGTCCCCACAGTGAGCCTCATGCCAAGAAGGCCTTGTCGCAATGAGCATGGGTAGAGATCCAACAAGTAAAAATTGGAGTTCAACTGGGACTTTATATAAGCTACAACTGATAAATTTATTGTGGAGCAACTTACATAACACCATAAAATTAGTGTTCCTAATCTCTTTGCCTTCAATCAGCAGTTGGCGAGTGTAAACATGCCAGAGCCCAGACACTACCTATCACCCCTGGCCACTTTATGGAGAATTTAGCACACAAGCCAAGCCACATTCACATTCGAGAGAAGTGTAGGAGAGGTCAGCTTTGCTGCTATGATCATTTTCACATGTTCTGCCAAGACAACAAGACCCCAGTGAGATGTAAGAAATCGAAGTCAGCATGGAAAACACTATATAGCATCTTTTACAACAGTGACAAGAGAAGGACGAGATGTCCATGGTGATGGCTGGGCTGGAATCCCTGGCAACATACTAAGATACTTAAAATGATAAATGCATCTTCAGAAAATATCCAGTACATAATTCAAAATGTTAAATGCATACTTCAGAGTCTAGACTGGAAAAAATGTTAAACTCTTAATCCAGATCAACAATAATATTTCTCCAAAACCCATTTTATGCAACAGCAATATAATGCACCTGTTGGCACACACTTAAAGCAAGGCCTCTTAATCTCACCTTGTCAAGCCTCTTGGTTAATGTTTCTGTAGATGTTTTTCTCTTGATAGCCTGCTTTCCTTTACTGTCTCTGGATCTGAAGCCCTTCCGAGCTGTGGGGCCTTTTAACATCAGCTCCATAATCCTCGAACCCTTCACCGTCTCCCCAATGAAGCTGATCACCTGCTGCATGCTGAGGACCAGCTTCTCCATCCCTTCCAATTTCTGAGCCTGCTGCTCGGACCGCTGGTTCACCACCGACATGATGGTGCTCATCTCCTGGCATATTTCCCTCACCTCTCGCCCCATGACCTGGGTCTGGTTCACTACCCTGGGTGGCAGATGGATCTCCTCCTTGTCAACCTTCAGATTCTCCATATCCTTTTCAATGCCATCAATGTCCTGAGACATCCCATCTAGTCGGTTGAGGACCTTCTCTTGAATGTTGATGAGCTTGTCCATCTTGCTGCTCAGTGACTCAATCCGATTTTGGATGAGGTCAAAGCTTGCGCTGTTGCCATCTCCCATCATTACCAAGGCACTCGTGGCTTCCGGTGATACAAAAATCACGTTAAGACACCAGCTTGAGACAAAAATAGGACAAGCAACGTCCGTGAAACAGACGAAAATACTTTTTCAAAAATCGTAGCCAGCTCTACCCCTCAGTGTGCCACTCTGGTGTGCAAATAATTAAAATACAGAAATGTGAAAGAAAAAGAAATCCAGCAAGAAGAGTCAAAAATCCCCAATCACCAGCTATGAAGATTTGAAATCTCTTAAACTGTCAAGTAAAATAAGTTCTGCATCTCATTAAATCAAAAAAAAAAAAAAGTCTGTTTCTCTCACACTTTACCCCTGGCGCCTGCTTCTCTCCACAATAGAAATGGTATTAAGAATGGAGTGAGCCGGTGTCCCTAAATGTAAATGGACAGCCTACGTCAGCAGGGTTCAAGTGTTTGGGGTGGGGGCTTGGCACTGCTTGGGCTATGAGACATTTGAGAGCCTTTAAGTGTTAAGCCCACCACCGTCACTCGCTTGTTGGCTGTCAAAATGGTCACTGTACACAGTACTTCATCAGCATGTAAGACAAGTGGGACAATGCTCATTCATTTTTACAGTTTTTCCCATTCAAATGACAATGACATTAACGCGCTGTCACAGGTGGACATGTCTGGTCCACATTCTTGAGTGGACTGCACAGGTGTCCAAAAAAGGAGAAACATAAAGACGGACTTCACAGGTGGGTTTTTTTAAGCAGAAGAAGAGATTTTGAGATCATTTCAAAATAGAAGCCACACTGACAATTTAAAAGAAACAATTCAAATGTGTGTCATGGCACTGAAGAGACTAAAAGGACTGGGCAGCTGGTTATTTGGCACTGCTGCATGCGGTTCTGTCTGTGTACGATTGTGAATGAGCACCATGTTGCAATGCAAATTCCGTCCTTATCTCTTGAAGACCTGTAACTTGCACCCAGTGTCTGGGGAAACGTGAGGAACCCTGTGGTTCCTGGCTAAGGGGATCTACAGTAAGATATTTAGCCTGTCTGCTGAAAGAAGAGATAGGTGACACTGATGATTTATACATTGCCAACTCACTGACAAAAACATCCACTGATAACTTCCCTCAAGAGAGGATGGGATCAATTTTAACTTAGCTCTTGTAATATGACCAGATTCTATGTTCCCTGTAAATAAAAATATGATTTATCCTAACAACAGACATGTTTTATTTTTATGTCAACTCACAGGCTACAAACACTGAAAATGCTGCAGTCAAAATTATTCAAAGTTTAAATAACCAGAGGCTGCAACACTCTCACGGTTGACGAATCAAGCTATTTCCTGACAAGTTCACCCTCACAAACTTCACGAACTCACTTTGCCCCCATAAATTCACAGATGATAGAGCTGAGGAGGAATCCAGCTTTGCTCAAGCCACCATGAAATACTTTTGACAAAAGAGGCACAGACTGCAAACTGAGCCATGGCGACCCCAGCCAAACTCGCCTCACTCTGTTGGCTCAAACCAAAATCTGGGCTCATGGGTGCAAGGACCAAGGAGGGTTGTGAACTTGGCAGAAGGAGTGGAATCAAGCAGGGTAAGGTGAGGGAAGGGAAGGGAAGGAGTTTATCTGTCAGCTCGTATTTCCGACAAGTCATCATACCAGGTTGCATATTACTCTCTGTCTTATTTAGATAAGAACCAAGCCGCGTTGTGCAAAGCCTTGTGCAATTTTCCTACAGGCTTGTAAGAGCAGACTGACCAACTGCATTCCCCTGTATTTTTATTTTCATCTCAGTTCACTTGCATGAGGTGGCTATGGCGGAAACAAGTGACTCTGACAGGGCAGAAACAGATGGGAGTGGAACCAACCATTAATCAGTGAGGGAGAGACAGGGACGCTCACACCTGTCTCTGGATGCCAACAGATGACAGACAATGTAGGTCATTTGCAGCATGGTGTGTCAATTTGAGGGGCATGGACAGTCAACTTTCTTATGCAGTGGTGCGCATGGAACGAACACACTGGACTTTCCACAAAAGTAGCATGAAGAATGTGAAGTATTTCTTTACTGTTTTTTTTTTTAAATTATATATCATATTTGTCTGTTTTGTTGTTGACAGTGTTCTAGTCCACCAGGGAAGAAATGTTCAGTCATACACAAAGTGTACATGGCCTTATGTGTACTTCAGTAGTAGTTGCTTGTAGTGTTTTCCCTTTCTTTTTTCCTTCTTTTTCTGTGCTTTGAATATACTAAAAATCAATACAAATATTTGCAAAAAAAGAAATGTAACCCTTATTTTTCTGCAAATTAAAGGTAAGCATACACTGCTTTGCTTTACATCGCTTAGAGGTAGAGGGGCACTTTAAGGTTACTAATCCCTACAAGGGATATAAACAGTTCTCAGGCCTCTGAGGTTTACGACGTAAAGCAAATATCGAGTTTATATCGCTTACACTTTACAGTGAAGCTAATGCCAAAGAAAGTAACAGTGCTATGACCAGTGCTCAAAGTCCTCTCTCACCTTCTCTGCCAAACCCAAGCATGTGTACACACAGCCCGAGGACACAAGGTGGCAGCTGAGAAATCAGTGCCCTGTCTACTGGTGCATGATTAAAATGTTGTTTAGTTAATGTGACAGCAAAATTACCCGGATGTTTGGAGACTGTCAACTGCATGAATGCTTAGATAGCCTGTGTAAAAAAATGTGATGAATAATTCTGTGTTTGTGTGAGTCCTGGTTGACCTTGTAGTTTGAACCTGAGGACTTCTACAGTGGAAAACATGTAAAGGTAAACTGATATACAGCAGAAGGCTTTGCTCCTTTAAGCAGTAAGCCTTCAAACTTTTAAGGTCACTGTGTATCCTTTGTACCCATAATGATTATGCAATCAAAATCATGTACTTTTTACTCTCTTTTGATGTCGTTTAGTATTTCTGAGTAGAGTATAAACAAAATGCTTATCAGTTTCCCAGATCCCAAGTTAATGTCTTCCAACGTCAAATTTTTGTCTGACCGACCTTAAAACCCAAATATTTCAGTCTAGCAAAATCTGGATATTCTCACATTTGTGAAGCTGGAACCAGAGCATGTCTAGCATTATTACTTGAAAAAAAACCTCAAAGCAATTAACTGTTCATTAAAATAGCTCAACTAATTGATTACTTAAGTTATTGTAGCTTTAACGTACTGTTTTTTATAGGTGAATAGATGACCTGATTATGATGTATAATTATGAAAACATCTGAGATGAAGATATTGTTATTGCAAACTAAATGAAGACTCCAACAATCATTAAAGCATAATGGTTTTTCTACACCAAATAAAGTGCATGTTAAGCAGGTGGTATTGCCTCTAAATAAACTGACAATAAATAAACTGGGAGCAAAAAAGGACTTAAATGCACAAATGTATTTTAGTTTGGACAGTGTCTTTTTTGCATAAGCCATACATGTGAAGGGGTATATGGTTGAATAGTGTGACCTGCATGGTGCTCTGCATTAGCCTATTTGTTTGGCATTTGGAAGAAGACAAACTGTTAAAAATGGAGCACCACCTCCCTTACCGAGAACACAATGTCCTGGGAAGCAGTGGGGTCTGTGTGCTGTGGCTACTGTCCAGTCACCTCTCCAGTCTCCACTCACACATCCCACAGCACTTCCAGCTCTGGCCACACTTTCTCTCGGAAACTTGTGGGCTTAAATGTGTGTGGCAGCCATGAAACTTTACTCCTCGTGCTAATGTTTAAGACGTCTCTTCTGTTCTTTCCCTGTCATCTCAGGTTTTCTCTTGGCATATAAACACATTTGGCTGCTGCCGCACTTTTTGGTTTTGTTTATATGGGGTCATAGAACTACGTTAGACTATGTTATGTTGATTCAGGACATTTAATGAGCACACACACACACACACACACTCAAACGCATACCTGTCTGTCTTATAAAATGTGATAAATGTGTATGTTATTGCTTGCAAGTTGAAATATCCAAATGTTGAGAGATGTCACATGATATGCACTTATACCTTTTGGAACTGGACATGCTCCGAGGAAATAAATTATGTGAAACTGCATATGCCTGGTCCAGTTACTGACTTACTAGCAGTGATGGAAAGTAAGTACACTTACTCAGATTAGTAGATGAAACCGTTACTTTGCAGATTAAATTAGACATAAATCACGATGATTTTATAAAACCTGATGTGCTGCTGTAGATTAAGTTGCCCAGTAAAGCAGTTAAATTAGCCCCACTCAGACCAACTGTGACATCTGTGACAATGACACTTAAATGTTAATTCATCAATAATGATAATCAAATGCAAAAACTACCTTTGATAGTCGAAGCATATTTTGCTTCTTTGCTACTTTAGAAAAGTTATGAATGCATCACCTTTACTTGCAATGGAATATTTTCTTATTCTTATTGAAAGTGACACTTCAGTGAATGATCTTCCACCACTGGTTTCTACTTTGAACAGCAGGTGGCATTGTTCATCTATATAAAGGATGAACAGTGGAATTTCAGAGGTTTGAGGGCAGTTTTCCCTGAAAAGAATGAAAACATAAATAGAAACAAATCCACTTCTTCTACAGTTCTCGTGACCAGAGGGAAGAACAGGAGGTGCGTTTACTAATGTTTGCAAAGCAATGCAAGAGCCTGCTCACATATTAGCATAAGTTAGCCAAAGATGATTGTATAACAGAAGTAGTACAAAATCTTTGCATAGGGCTGCAACAAAGGATTATTTTCATTATTGAATAAATCAGTTGTTTGAGGAACTTCTCGAAAATAAAAAATGATTACATCTTTTTTACACTAACAAATATTCATATCTGAGAAAACCCAGATTATTTTTCTATCAATTAGGTGCATTCATGGTTTAAGTGATCATGATACATTTTATCTGATGTAACCAGGGAACCAGAGTACTTTTGAAAAGAGCTGCTGTAGTACATGTATTTCTGCTCAGCACATATAATCTCACTTGTACTTGAGTAATACTTTCAAGTTCAGTGCCTCTGCTTGAGGAGGCTATTCCCCAATGCACTATTATTATCGGTCTGGAAAGTGAGAAGCGCTTTACATTGAGGATGTGATAAAGGTTATTAAAGGTTAGTGACAGAACGCAAAGAAAGCCTGGTCACATACTTGTGGATCTCCTATGGTAAATGTCAGTGTGGATCTCCTAAATGCCAAGAGAGGAATGGAAACAAGAGAGGGTGAGAGGGCTTCAGCTCTACTCTGAGGCACACAATCACAGCATCAAAGATAACTACAGAATGTGTGTATTTATAATCCATGTGCAGTGTATACATTTATATCAAGGCAGTATAATATGCATTTTACAATTTAAAACAAGTGACACTGGGTCATATCTTATGATTTGAAAGAAACAATTGACCCATGAGATGCTGATGTTAAAGGATAATACAACATTGATCGTTACCAGGCAAAAGGCTTGTTTGCACTGATCTGTAAGAAGTTCAGGTCTCTTGCTTTTCCAACCACATACACTGTGACAGTGTATGTAAAAAAAATTGAATCACTAGATGGCAGCAAAATCAGGATTTTGAGCCTCCAGTGTGCCTGTCTTGCCCTGCCACTAGAGCTCACTGTACCTTCACAGCAGATTCTCCGATCTCTGCACTCATTAACACCACCAGCCCTTTATGACATGTTGTATCCTTCCTGCTGCTATCCATAACATAGCAAGACACAAATGCATCATAACTACAAGTCTCGCCTTTCACTTAGACACTGAGAAGCACATTACTGCTGAATGGATAAACCCCATATGTTGACCATACTAATTAAATTAGATGTGACATTTAGCTGGAGGATAACATAGGAAACTTGAGTGTAAAAGTAAGCACTTAGCTGCACAAATAAAGTGTACTTTAAAGCTGACACAAAGATGGCTTTATGTGCAGGTTATGCAACTAAATTCTTACGGTTTTCTGGACAAATTATGACATGATGCAAAATATCAAAAGCTGGTAAAAGCGTAATAAAAGATGAACATATTAACACATAAGTTAATCACAAGACAAGCCTATTTGTTTGTTGTCTGAGGGTAAAGTAATTATAGAGCCATGAAACCCATTTCCATTACCAATATGTCTGTCATAAGAAATGGCCCGAGAGCCTATTCTTCATGAAACCTGATGCAACAATACATCACAACAGCACTAAGCCTCTGCTCCCTGCTGACATCTCATGTGTTGTGTTTAACAGGAATTGTGAGCTGGACATCGCCCACAGAATTCAAGCATCAATAATAAATTATGTATTTGAGGTATCATAGCTTTTTCCAGGGAACCTAAGAATAATAAGAACAAGAATAAACAGAACAAATAATTTGGAGCCACAGACACTTCAATCTAATAAATCAACGTGGAGCTACAGTACATGTTACAAGAAATAATTCACGTGCCGTCTTTAAAATATATATTTATGTTCTATTAAACATGACATATCAGTCGCTGTTTACCTGTACTGCGACTTGATAATTTTACAACAGTAGATGCATTTCAGCACATGAATTAAGCTACAAAGACTTTGAAAATTATATTCCACTCAAAAGAGGGAGCAAAAGAACAACAAACAAAAGCTACAGCCCTGACATGTGTGTAAATGCTTTATGAAACAACTACTTCTCCAGCCTCATAGGACACTCATATGAGAACAGGAAGAATAAGCTCAGATAAGGAATGCCATTAAAGCTGCTGTCATCCCCTCTGAAGCGAGTCCAAAATTATAATCTGTAGTATTAGTAAATGATGCTACTAATACTACTTGTGGCTGGCAATCACACAACTATCCGTGGTTGTTTCAGAGAAAAAGCAAACAGACCTCTAAGTACAATAATGATTTTCTCGAGCACAGTCACATGCAATATACCAATGAATGACGATGAAGATGTAATTTCCAACCTACAAATAATAATCAAATGAAAATGGTGACATGATGCAACGATCCTTTCCTCTGAAAACATCAACTTTTGAAGCAGCAGACCTACCATCATAAAAGTTACATATGCAGGTGTTAGTCAAGAAATCAGAAAGTCCTGACACAACTGAGCTTTTGATGTGTCATATATTCTCTCAGTGGGACTAACTTAATAATAAAATAAAGTGAATTTCGACCAAAATAGAATAGAATACAACTTTGTTGTATTAAAAAATGTCTTTGGCGCATCTGGAAGTTAGTTGAAACATTGACATAAATACAATCCATGACAACACTGATGATATGAAAGATAAAAAATGTGTTCCTCAAACATCCTTGTATACTGTGTACCTGAATGGCAGGTGGAGTAGATGCTCTGTGCCTCCTCCTGTAGCAGAGTAGATCACCCAGCCTGCGCCATAAGTAGGAGGCAACTAAACACATGCTGTTGACCAGCCAAATGTCCAAGCCTGTGACAAATTTCTCCATGGCTTTCACTTTACTCCTCATCCTTTTACTATAGTCTTGCTTCTCCTATCTTTAACTACAAAGGAACCTTATGGAGCTTAGCGAGAAGCGTCTCAAGTGGAGGGTTACAGGAGATGACAGCTCCTTCTCAGGGTAAGGACCGCCCAGACGTTAATACTACACTATCCTCCACAGCCTCTGTTAATTCAGTCAACGCCCCCCACCCCTGCCAGCACTTAGAGCCAAAGGACAGGCATTTTGTCCTCATGACAAAAGAGTGACAGGTGCCAGCAAAGGGTGTCTGAGAGACATGCTCTCACTCACTCTGTCAAACCTCCTGTCAACACTACAGAGCAAGCCTTTTTTTCAAGGTCCTTTTCTCCCATATTCCTCTCAGTTAATTAACTATGTGAGCCACAGTCTCCAAAAAGCAAAATTAATCTTCAACACGGCACTGACAATGAAAAGTGAGAGAATTGTGATGGGAGATCTTATCTTCCTGTCAACACAGACACTTGGATGTGGTGTAAATAAATAGCCTGTGCTATTGGATTACTGCCCCAAATGTCATACCAACTAACACGTGGAGGCTTACACTCAATGTTCTCAGCATTTGGAATTTGTTTGCAAACCTAAATTACAATATCTAGTGTAAACGCAAGTGATTCAAAAGTAATTAATAGGCCTATATACAATTATTATTTAGTGTCAAT
Source organism: Trachinotus anak (assembly GCF_046630095.1). Lineage (NCBI taxonomy): Eukaryota > Metazoa > Chordata > Actinopteri > Carangiformes > Carangidae > Trachinotus > Trachinotus anak. The sequence continues at coordinate 15,617,629 of NW_027273863.1, forward strand.
CCAAATAAACATAGTCTACAGTACATTGTGCAACAATCACACACTTTGGGTGTGAAACCCATTCTGCCACAAGGCCAAGAATGCATCATCTGGCCAACTGTGGCCAGTCATAGGTATGTGCAGCATGTCTGGAAACCTCCCCAGCCTCCTCTGGCTTCTCCTCCATCTCTGCCAAATACAATAATGAACTCACTTTTGGATGGGAGCTCTGCTCTCACTGCTCAAATGAATCTGTTGGCTGCCATGATGGAAAAAAGCAAATCTGGTCTTTGATTGCTTACAATGTCTCAGTTTGCTTTACAGTAGACTATAAGTTTCAGCTACAACATGTGATTAATTGAATTCCACACTATTTTTGGCACCTCTCAGTCATCACATAATTTGGCAATCGACAAAACTGACATATCCAAAGCTACTTGAGCACTTATGTAGTGTCCTGAGTAGACACTACACATGGTTTCATATTTTGCCACGTTACTGTAACTAAATATTACAGTGTTTGGTTTTGACAGTCAGACATGTCAAAATCACATCCGTTTTTTTTCATCTTTACCATAAAAAGATCATTAGTGTCTAGCCTCTGTTTATAACTTGGGGTAATAAGTGAATGCACCATTATGTTGTCACAGTATTTCACTTGTGTAAAAATACATCAGCACCCTCTGCTGGTGCTCTTGTAGACTTAAAAGGCCGATTCAAAAAGCATGTTAACACTCCTTCATGTAGTTTACGTATCTTTTGTAAGTAATTCATGAACTGCATGGATACCGCTTGTGCAAACTTCATTTCCCAGAATTAGTGCGTGGTTTTCGCCCCCTCTCTACGTTGGGACGGCTTAGTCATGTTTCGGCTGTTGGCGCACCGAATAACTGACTTAGACTTGGCCATTCTCCCTGAGGGGGACACATGGCTGCCAGCCCTTTCCTTTGGTGTTTTCTCACCGTCTTCCTGGCCTGGTTGACCTCTCTGGTATGTGTCCCTTGGCTGGATCTTTCATCTGAGCGGAGCAGGAGAGAAAGACTGAGGAAGGCTGCAATAAAGCACCAAGTTTGTAAGAAAATAGCAGCAGTGAAACATTTCCTCTTTTACTGTGTCTTTAACCACAGCACTGATCATTCGTTCATAGTTTTGATTCACGGTGTTTTTTAACGAACACAAATCTCTTTGACACGAGCACAATTTTTTCACATGCAGAAACTTCAATTTGTGATGCAGGTTCATTTTACAGGTTTACAAAGGTTCATTTACAACTACAAACATTGGAATTATTCATAAACATCACTTTACAAGCTCAGAATCATTAGGACCCTAATTTGAGCCCATATGGGTATAGAGTGTAGTCATACGCATGACTGACCATTTCTTATTGGTTGTAGAGGACCATAAGGTGTGGTTCTGGTATGCCTATGAAAACGCAGTGGTAACTGTGTTAAATCAAATGACTGTCCGTTGCAGGGCAAACAGACATTTTTGCAGCTCGTCTTTGGACTGTGAAATGTTTTTGAAGCATTCCAAGGACTTGAGAACATAAAAGATTTAAAAATCAACTAATACAAATTCACTAGTTCAGGCACAACCAGCAAAGGTAACATTTAATAGTAGCTACAGCTAACAATATTTAAAGTTTGTTTTTAAAGACGTCTGCTGCTAATCTAACATGCAAATGTTCACAGCACCTTTCTCAGCATAAAACAGGCTGTATTACACCTTAAATTCTTGGTTATGATTTCAGTTGTATTTTGCATTTTGTAGAGATTTGGTCAGTAAAGTGCAAGAAAACTGTACCATAAACTAAAGGTAAAGCACATTGGGTCACATCTGGACGCTCCTTCGCCCGTCTGTTGTAGCCTGGATGTTGTTTACAGTCGCATGGAGCTTATTGTTAGTTATAGTTTTTGCTCCCATATCCCAAACAGTAGGCTATGGAAGCTGGTAGGACATTGCATCTTTTTTTTGGAACCGTTAGACTCTTTTTAGAAATTAGAGGGTAATTTCTGACACATTACAATTGTACTGAACTGTAAACTAAAGTAAAATCCATCAGTATATTATGGTTGTTTTTACAGCTTGTAGAGCTTTGGTAAGTGAAGTTATACATCAAACGAGTTTTTACTGAGTAGTTCCTCATTACGTCATCATTATATCACAATAAGTTCCATGACAACAAATCAGACAGAAGTTTGCAAACAAGTGTTTTAATCATAATATTGAAACCACTTATATGTTACTTATCACATCTGTGTAATTTCCTGATGCAGAGATGACTTAAAAATAAGTGTAATAAGCAGAATAACATAGTAAACCCATCTTAAACATTTAGCCACAGATCTATGTGGAAAGGTTATAACACAAAATGCTAACTGAAGTTACTTTGAACAAGCAAGTTGTATATTTCTCCGAATGCTAACTGCCTCTCTTCTGTATCTCTTCAACAGTTTCGAGACTACAGCAAAGTCTGACTCTTCTCCATCCATCTGTCCTTGTGTGTAGGACTGTAATGTTACACTTGTGCCCATCGACACACATGACAAACCTATTCAGAGAAATATGCTATAGAATCAGTCAAGGTAACTTTCAGTGTGACAAACATCAGTATAAGGCCAGTATGTTGTTTCTGTACAAGTGGTCTTCATTTTTAAGCTATTATTTCTGTCAGACGTAGGAGCATTTTGTGTAATCACCTTTCCACGCAGATCCATGGTTACATGTCTGAGATGAGTTAAAATGACATTCTATTCATTACACTTTTTTAAGTCTTCATCCCTAATGCATCAGAAAATGTGGATAATGTGGATGTGATTTAAATATTGTAAATAAGAACTTGCTATGTCTGATTTGTTGTTAATGAACATATTGTCATACAATGATGAAGTAATGAGGAACTACTCAGTAACAACTCTGTTTGATGGTTTATTTCACAGGTTTATAGAGGTTGATAGAAGTTCAAGTTATATAAATTATAATCAAAGTTGATTCATTTGAAAGCAAAAATGCCTCACTAACCCCATAATCTACAATAGGTGTGTAGTGTGTGCCTTGACAAGTCTCACCCAGATTTTGGTGTAAGAAATTTCACATTTTCTGGACTCAGCCTCAGCACCCCATTGATTGATGCTTTTGTTTGCATTAAGCATAAAATTTCTATGTTGTCCATTGAGCTTAACATTATTTGCCATTTTGATATTAAATACGTATGTTGTATTGTAACACAATTTAAGGATTTAAGATAAGATAACACATTACAAGATGAACTTTATTAATCTCATTGGTTAAATTTGTATTGTTACAACTGCAGGATATAAACGAGGGCAGGTATCAAGCATAGTTAGACAGGAAAAATTACATCAGAGAACAATATTTATATTTTAGTGTGTTTACATGCAGTGTAATATTGCACATTGTTTTCATAAAGTGTGGTATTGCACGTATGTTGAACAATACCATCTTCGCTCCCTCTGCTCCCTCTCCCTCCTCCTTGTTCCCTGATCCAAATGCACTTTTCTTCTCATTCGGCAAGGCCTTCAGATCTGGAGTTACCCGGGGCTTTTTGTTAGAAAACAACTGTGTTGTCTTAGTGGGTACAGTGTTCTCTACACAGAAGCTGATGTGGTCTGTGACGCGGGGAGTGAGACTGTTAATGTCCTCACCATGATGCTCGAGGAGAACATACCAGTTGGTTGAGTCCAAACAGTCCTTCAGTGCCTCATTAGACTCATTGGACCATTGTCTTACTGTACATATTGTTGCTAGTTGCCTAGTTTGTACATAGGCTCTCTGTCAGTCCCTCAGTCAGAACCTAAGTCAGTCACACAACTAAGAACATTTATTATTTTATTATTTTTTCACACAGTAAAACCTCCTCTATGTGTCTCCCTCTCATCCTTTTATCTAACCCCATTCTGAGAAACTTTGAGACTTTGACTTTACAAAAAGTCTCATGTATTTACAGATTCTGATTTCTTTTTATATCCAACTATCATGTATGTGTTTTGAAGCCCCACCCATTGGCCCACTCAGACACCCTATTCAGTACTGTTTATTCTTGTACTTTTAATATTATATTCCTGTGACTCTGAAATACAGAGAATGTGTAAAATTTATTGGGGAAATCAGATTTTTTACAGTATGACACTGTTTTACTATTAGATTAGCTGTTTGCAGTATTTAGTTATTCTTCCAATAATTTCATGATAATTTTGTTCTTGATTCCTTGAAGTATAAGTACTGTAGAACAACATTCATTAATAGCTTAAAATGTCTACTACTACTACTACTGCTACTGGCTTACTTACTATATGTAAAATAATGCTAGTAAAATAATTTCAAATTTATTTTATTTTTTCCTCATTCATTGCTATTAATCGAAATGAAATAAATGAAAATAATCATTAGCCCCAAGAACCTGGGAGTCTTAGAGTATCTTTGTGCGTGGCCAGGCTGTTACCGTACCTGGATAATTGCTGCATTCACGTACCACAGTTACCACGTAAGAACAAGTGTCCCTGACCCTCATTGAAGAAAACGCTTATATTTACATTTGAGTGACAACGTTAGCTTTACTTGACATCCTAACAGTTTAACCAAGATGCGATCAAAATTAGATTTCAAAGTGTCTATTGTTAAGACAAGTCCACACGTCGGACTATCTCATCAGCACGTAAACGCACACAGGAACACACATGGACGAAATTAAAGTGGGTCCCATAGACTGGGTAGGTCCACAACAACAAAAAAAAAAGTTAATCTACATAATCTTTGAATAAACGTCATATTGAGCATGTAAACGAGGGAAGTCACAACTATACATCCCGTTTATGCAAAAGAAAGTTTCTAACAGTTTTTCTCATGTCATTGTTTGGTCACATGATTAAAGGTCAAAAGTTTAGCGCGGAAGCAACATGGCGAACGAGAAGACATCCGCACCGCGGGAGTCGGTGCAGTGTCCCGTTTGTTTCAAAGACTTCAAGCCGGCCACAATTAACGGACACCTCGACGTGTGTCTGCTGAAAGGCGTCACCGACGGCAGCCCGTCCGCCACCGATGAGAGCGGACCTCCTCTGAAGAAACCGCGCATTAGTGCGGAAGCCGCACCGGCCAGCCCCGGTGTCAACAAAGCCGTGGCAGGGACCCCGACCACTTCGATGTTTTCTCTGTTCCAGACCAACAAGAGTAAAGTTTCCGTTCAGAGTGAACGCAATGGTTCACTTGCCGCTAAACAAAGCGCCACCACCGCTGAGCCTGGACCAGCAGGGACGGAGCCTCTGAAGAGCCACACACCTGCGTCCAGCGGGCAGACGCTGAAGGCGACACATGGGTTATCACCGAGGACACTGCTGACCATGGACAGGCCTTTGGCGGAGATCATGCGGCCGAACAACCTGGAGGAATACTTTGGTCAGAGTAAGGCTGTTGGCCAGCAAACACTCCTCCGGTCACTCCTAGACTCGCAAGAGGTACCGTCTCTAATCCTCTGGGGACCACCGGGATGCGGAAAGGTGTGGTGGTGACAGATGACGTGGAGCACCAAACCCCTTGTTGACCAGAGCTGATGTTCATTTATCCTCCCACTGTCCCATATGCAGTGCCCTCTTTCAGCAAGTCTCTCGCTTTGACAGCACAGCACTGATATTATTCTTACCTCAAATAGCTACATCTAGCTTTAAGATAATCAATATCAGTTATCATGAGATGATTCTCATTAATGATTAATCTGTTTTTTTGGTTTTTTTTTTGTTTTTTTTTCAGTTAATCAACTCATTGTTTGGTCTTTAAAATGATAGAAATAATCAAAAACGCCCCTCACAATTTCCCAGAGCTCAAGGTGACATCTCTCTTGTTTTGTCCAACCAACAGTATAAAAAAAAGACAGAAAAGCAGCAGATTTTCTAATTTTAGAATATGTGCTTTCTTTCTCTTTGCTTTAAAAGTTATATAAACTATATCAGCAACAAGTAGTTGATTGATTGATTGATTATTAGTCAATTCATCTGCAGCTATTTTGATAAATAATAATTTCAGGCATTTTGAAAAAGTGTTAAACATTTTCTCATTCTAGCTTCTCAAATGTGAGCATGTCATGCTTTATTTAATCTTACACTCTGAATATCTACCCCTATCGGGCTGTGGGACATTTTAATGTGACATTTCATCGACGAATAAATTAATTAAGGAAGTGATGGTCAGATTAATTGTTAGTGAAAATTATCATTAGGCGCAGCCCGAATCTAAACAGTTGATCATGTTTATGTCACTTCACACATTGATTCAGCTCTTAATAAAATGCACGTCCTAAGCAGTGACCTGTTTCTTTTAGTAACACAACACTGTTGTTCTTACCCAAATAGCTGTCAGTGAAGCTCTGTCAGAAAGTACTCTCTTTTCTCCCAGCTTAAGTTTTAGTGTCATTCTCTCTGTTGCCCTTGATAAACAGAGAGTTGAGAGAGAGGAAACTTTTACAGCATGTTGACAGAGTGAATTATTCAGTCCAGTCTGTGGCTGCCAGGTTGGTGCTTGCCACTCTTCTCTTTGTCAGACCTGAATACAGCCTGTTAATGACTTCTTAGGTATGCCAAGCTACTTGCATGGATTGTTGTACAGCGGCTTGCCTTGCTCAGACTTTGTCAACATGCTTTGCTCACACTTGACCTCTTTAACTCCCTATCAGTTGTCTTAACAGCATCCAGGTTTCACAGTTGAAAGGTTATTTTTGTAGCTGGTTTAAAGGATTTACAGTGATAGATGAGATTTATGAGGCTCTCGAAGCAAGGTGCATTAAATGACATGAAATATTAAATGACTGGCTCCGTGTTGTTAAGCAGAAAATGTTTTCACGTGGTACAATTTTTTTTTTTTATTGTTGGTGTCAGGTAATTTCAGTTTTGCCTCTGGGCCCATTAAGATTCCAGAAGGAAGTGCATATGTTTTAAACAAATAACTTGTGTATGTTTTGTTCTTTCAGACGACTCTAGCTCACATAATTGCCAGCACCAGTAAAAAGAATGGCACAGCTCGGTTTGTCACTCTGTCTGCAACCAGTGCGTCCACCAGTGAAGTCCGAGAGGTGATCAAGCAGGCGCAGAATGAGCTCAGACTGTGCAAGAGAAAGACCATTATGTTCATTGATGAAATTCACCGCTTCAACAAATCCCAACAGGTAGAGCCACTACAATATTTTGTAATGTTAGCTTCAGTTACAAAATGTTTAGAAATAACTTTTGAAGCACAGTAACAAAGGCAAACCATTATGAGAATATGCTCTCTCTCTCTCTCTCTCTCTCTCTCTCTCTCTCTCTCTCTCTCTCTCTCTCTCTCTCTCTCTCTCTCTCTCTCTCTCTCTCTCTCTCTCTCTCTCTCTCTCTCTCTCTCTCTCAATGGTCGATCCCCTCTCAAACAATACCCACCAATTCCTCTGTTTGATTCTTGGAAAGAGACAGAGAGTGAGAGAGAGAGAGAGCTTACTGTTCACAAGATTTTAAACTGAGGTTTGAGTTTCTTGAATAGTTTACTTCCCTTACTTTCCCACAGGAATCGGTTGGCTGTTAGTTTCCGTGACTCTAAGCAGTTATTTGCTGCATGACAGTAAATCCCTACATTAGAGGACCAGTCTAGATCCTCGCTTAATGACCCGATAAGATTCAAAACATGAAAATACATAGCATAGTAATACAAGTGCTGTCAGTGACTTTGTCTTATGATAGTGGCAGCAGGATGAGACATTTGTCTAATGGAGCAAGCAGTATGAAAACTTACTCTTGACATTATCACTTCAGAGATGGTGTTTGTTTTCACCTCTTTTCATTCCCTGTTTGCGCTCGTGTTTTTCTTCACTCAGTATGTGCGTGTTTACCTGTAGGACACTTTCCTTCCTCACGTGGAGTGCGGGACGGTAACACTGATCGGAGCCACCACAGAGAATCCATCCTTCCAGGTGAATGCTGCTCTGTTGAGCAGGTGCAGGGTGCTGGTTCTGGAGAAGCTCTCTGTGGAGGCGATGAGCTCTATCCTGGACAGGGCCGTGGCCACACTCGGTATCAGAGTCTTGGGACAAGAGCCAGCGAATCCCAAAGGTCAAGATCAAACAGATGGAAATGAGTAAGTGCTCCTCTGGGGGCCGAGCCCCTGGTGTTCCACATGTCACGACTGGGTGTCACCCTACAATTCAAAATCTGTCATTGATGCCTGTTTTTTTTTCTTATTTTCCTGGCTTAGTAATATAATAATATAATAATATATGGTAGGAGTGTATAAGTAGTTGTTGGAGCCTCAGCCATCTCCCAGACTTGTGTGGGAATATATGTTTTCATAAATTAATAGTCATCATACCCAGTAACAAGCAGTAATCTGAGGTTGCAGTTATTTCTTTCTCAGGTGTAATATGGTCATGCTGCAGTAGCCTTATTGTAAAAGCCACTACACTGCACTTGACTTTTTACTGCAATAAAAATGTTGACGTTGATATGGTTTTCTCTCTTCCTAGGCCAAAGATTTACATTGAGCAAAAAGCTCTGGACACCATAGCCTACCTCTGTGACGGCGATGCAAGAGCAGGACTCAATAGTCTCCAGCTTGCTGTTCAGGCTCAGGTGAGCTTGACCCAGCCAAATCTGTTGGGACAAAACATTCCTCCTCAAGAGATACTGGTGAAGGAGGAGCATGTCAAGGAGGGTCTTCAGAGGTCCCATATTCTCTATGATAAAGCTGGTAAGCCCAAATGTACTTCCAATGTTTCTGTAGTATAGTTTTCATAGCGTCTACTGCAGTAACTTCCATACCATTCTTTTCTGCCATTGTTGAAGTATTACCAATGATGGCTAAAATATGAGGAACTGTCAGAGGAACATTGCAACATATTTTGCAAATCCACAACTTTACAATCCTCTCAGCAGCTTTGGTAGAACACCTACCATCAATACCTTCATTTTAGATAACCTCTAAATAAATCTTTCCATTAAATGATCAAAGAAGAAAATAAAAGAAGAAAACATAAAAATACTCCACAATGGATATAACCTGGGGTGTTTATAGCTATGCTTATGGTTGCTTAGGAGTGGCACATGGTTTGTCTCCTCTGTGTGTGCAAGTGAATGTCACTTAGGGGTATTACACGACACACAATTTAGTACAGCCCCAGTGCCCTTTGCAACATGAAATATAAAACGACGAGACTGCTTGAGATGGTGTTCTGTGCATTCATAGAGTTAGAAAGTACTATAACTTGTAATCTTCTAAACTGAAATAGCTAATAATAAAATCAGTGCTCTTCGAGTTACAGTGACCATAGTACTGTCAGAATTGAGTTTAGTAAGAGGTGTAGTTTTTAATATAGTGTAGCTTTAGCCTCCCCACTCATTTATCCCTCCCAACCTGACCACTTTTGAAGCGCAATAATGGATAACTCCCCTCATGAGACCTCATATGTCCTCCACACTGTCCTGTTACATAATACTCAGCTGTCACAAAAGACCGAGATTTACTGTTCCCTGTTTCACATGGGGATGAAACTGCCCCTCAGTCATAGTGCAGCATGGTTTTATGAATGTAATCTAATGTAATGTTCTTCACACCACAGTGAAGGCTTAGAAAATGGTTGCTGTAATGCTTGATCTGTTTTTTTTGTTTTTTTTGTTTTTTGGCTTCACATGTTGATGTATTTGTGTGTATGTATCTGTGTTACTCAAAGGTGAAGAGCATTACAACTGTATCTCAGCGTTGCACAAGTCGATGAGAGGCTCCCATGAGAATGCCTCTCTGTACTGGTTGGGCCGCATGCTGGAGGGCGGCGAGGATCCCCTCTATGTGGCTCGCAGACTGGTCCGCTTTGCCAGCGAGGATGTTGGTACGTGAAATTCCTGAATGATGTGTTTTATCTTTCATAATGTATTCTAGTCATTCATCATGCAGCTGGCACACTGCTTCCTGTCTGATCCTCTGGTCTTAACACACTGGTTGCCTTAATGGATAAGATTAGATTTAACTGATCATGTTTGCAGCCTTGCGTTCCTGGTTACATCACTGACATTGTAGTTCAGTTTGAGCCAGAGCGAGGAATGTGTTGTTCCGACAGGGACCTCTTCATTGTCCCTTAAGATTAGCTGATGACTAAAGATAACTGTGGCCGTTTGCAGCGAGATCTTTCAGTGGTGGAGCCTGTCAGAAATCTTTTCTTTTCAAACTTATTTTTATGCAGAACACTTGTATGTTTCTTTACCTTTCATGTAATTTAATTTATTGAATTCACTGATTTTAATATTCTGCTCTTCTATGCTTTGTGTTGGTTTATGTGGGTTCTGTCTTATGCTCTTTGTGAGCCGGTCATTCCTCATACATCGTGGTGACACTCTATTTAGTCATTGTTTATGCTTTTAAAGTAGTTGCATCATGCTACTGTCCTTTAATTTACTTTGTGAAAAAGTACTTCTTAACATTGTTTTGAAAAGTGAGAAATGGTACAAATTAAGTTAGTGGTAATTTTGTCAGTAAAAATTATGAATTGTATAACAGTGATTTACTGTTAAGTCATACATACAGTGCTGTGCTATGCTGTCTCTTTAAATGACCAAGTAACTTAAAATACAGCACTAGGCAAAAGTTTGGACAGAGTGTGTCCAAACTTTTGACTGATACTATATTTTCTAACAGTCCTCTGTCAATTGCTTATTAGAATGTTCCTAAGCATTATGTGATTGACTTTCCCTGATTCTTTACTACTTTGAATTTATTACAAGAAAGAAAATACTGGATGAAATGTAAACAGAGAATGCTTATAGATAAAATGGGGAAAGATAAGATTTTGACCACGGAAAATGTAATTCTAAATGCAGTCTGACTGGATGCCCTCCTTCTCATGCCTCTCTCAGGTATGGCAGATCCCTTTGCCCTCCCTCAGGCTGTGTCTGCTTTCCAGGCCTGTCACTTCATCGGGATGCCTGAATGTGAGGTAAGCTGACGTGACCAAACAGTGGTGGTTTTACACAGTCTTCCATCAAAATAGCTAACTGCCATATCTGAGCCATTTGCACAATAAAAGTTGTATTTCAGTGTCTCTGTTATCCTCCTCCTGTTCATCTGCTACTCAACAGGTGATCCTGGCTCAGTGTGTAGTGTATATGGCACGAGCACCCAAGTCTGTGGAGATCTACAAGGCCTATAGTAATGTGAAGGCCTGTATGAGGAACCACAAAGGCCCCCTGCCTCCCGTCCCCCTGCACCTCCGCAATGCCCCCACAAGGCTGATGAAGCAACTGGGCTACTCTAAAGGCTACAAATACAACCCAGCCTTCAGCGGCGCTGTTGAGCAGGAATACTTACCTGAGGAGCTGCGCAGCATCGACTTCTTCACCTGGACGCCCTCAGACCCATGAGTGTCTCTTGTAATGTTTTACACCATATAGTATATAATCTAAAACCAAGGTTGCTGAATGAAAACGATCTTTCTGCTGCATTCACATGTTCCGTCATGTTAATTGATTCATGTACAGTTTTACTTGCTTTGCTTTATTTTCCTTGTCGATATGATCATAATAAAGTCCTTAATTCATTAAAACCTACAGTAAATATGCACAGTATGCCTTTGTGTTTCCATAATTGATATTTGAATGTTTACTATGTTAAATCTGTGTAAAATGAGATTCACTTTTGTCCTGTTCTTGTAAAAAAAAAAAATATGTATACAACTGATTAAAATGTTCCTTTGTTATGAATACTCTACCCGTTTTTATGAAATACAAGACAAATATGAAAATGTCATTATACAGTTTATTGTTCAGTCACATCCTCAGTTATGGAAGCTTCTTCAGTTTTGGGCCATGGTCTGCAAGGAAATGACACAAGATTAAGTTTGTACATTTCACAAAACGCCTACATTATATTTACTTTATGTCTTTTGTGTGAAGTGATTGTGTTAAATGACATTTATGCAGTTTTCCTCACCTCACTGATCCAGGGGATGAAAGAGGCCACACGGGTAAAGACTGTGGGCTTTTGAGGAGTATTACATCCACGCCCATCAACAAAACTAGTCACTCCTTCGACGTACCATCTACCATCTCTGCCCTTACAGTTCAGAGGTCCACCAGAGTCACCCTGGAAGACGATAGCAGTTATTGGAGCATTGGAGAAAATGGTATTGTTTGTGTCGCACAAAGCATGGAGTTACATTGTTGTTACTTACATGGCATGCTGACTTGCTCTCTCCTCCTGCACAGACCATGGTTGTTTTCGCTGAGCTTCCCCACCAGTCATTTTTACTGCAGATACTGTGGTCCACCACAGGAAGGAGGGCCTGCTGTAGTGTAGTTGCCTTGGGACCTCCAGCTAAAGAGAAATCGACACACTCATTGTAACAACAGCTGAGAATCTAAATAATATTTGATGCATCTCTTCAGGTCCCAGGGCAATGAAATGTGTTTGCTTTACACAAGGGTGCACTACACCCGACATAAGCTGGGCATTAGCGGACTTGGCAGCAGATCTTACAGTAGAGACGACCCCAGCCTGTGACATAACATGGCTGGTTGTGGGCAAGAGTAGCACCATGCTGTGGCAGGCAAGCCAGCTGAACCTTATCATTGATAACAGCACTGTTCTCCAGCTTCAGCAGGGCAATATCATTCCTTTGTAACAGAATGAAACAAGAAAGAAACATGTCAGTAATTATATTTTCTTAATACCACAGAGTTTACTTAACTGTGTAGAGCACCTGCTTCTTCTACATGTTTAAGTGCATTCATATACATTTACAAAACTTATATTTACTCAGCTGCTGTTCAACAGAAACTCTCAGGGTAAACACTTTTTTCAAGGACATATTTACTGTTTCTTAATAATCCACCACAGATCTACAGTGCCGGGCTGAATATGGTGAGAAAGGACGATAACCTACCCACAAGACACACAGTTGGCGTTCCATTTCGGATGAATGAACATCTTTTTCACCATAATGGACTGTTCAGGTCCCTCTTGCTTGTCCATGTCATGCTCAGCGAGAACCACCCTGTATGTGTGGAATCTGGATAGGAAAAAAAAAGAGCCTTCATGTCTTTAAAAATGAGTTTTAGAAATAAATATCAATAACGTTACTATTTCAGCACTCTCCTTTTATCTGGAAATGTTATGTGACCATTGCAAGAAAAACATCAAGATTAGTTCAGAGATCTAACATGACATTTATTTTAGTTTTAAAACTGTTTATCTGAGATGTAAACTCGTCCTCACGTGATGCAGTGAGCAGCAGTTAAGACCCAGTCAGGAGCAATAAGTGTTCCTCCACAGGTGGGGAAGAAGGACTCTAAAGACACCTACAGATAAACAGAAAACTGAATGATCAGCATGAGAGGGATGGGTATAAATTATGTTTGTGAAAAAGAAATGTGTTTGCACTGATTCACCTGCCATGGCCAGCTGTAGGGACGGGCCTCTTCCCCATTCACCACACGGTTGGTGTTGGGCTTGTTACTGGGTACACCACACCCAGACACTTCAATGCAGTAAGACGCAGAAACAAGAGAAGCTGAATGAGAGGACGAAGGTCCCCAAAATGTATATAGCGTTCTCTCAAATCAAGATATCACCTTGCTTCATATTGATTTTAGGTAGCAACTCCCACCAACAAATACAAGGCGTTTAACAATAACTCACCAGTTGTGACAACCAAGAGGAGGACAAATGTAAGTTCCATATTGATCAGAAAGAGCTGGTATGTCATGCAGACCTATTTATGGGCTGCAGTCCAGACAACACCAGACACAGTCTGGGAGATTTCCAACCATTCTCCAGGTGGTGACACTGCTGTGTGCAAAGAAGTCAGATAATGGCTGAAATCTGCTGATCGAGACATCCCAGCAATGCAATGTTATGTTTTATCCACACTTAAGATGTGCCCTTTCTAACTTTGCGTGTAGTGAAAGGTGGTAACAATTCTTTAGTATTGAGGGCCCACCAAAATTATTTTACTGTAACAGGGGTTAGCTGCCTTTATGTTTTCAGGTTTTAAAGCAAGATGAACTATATTATACCTTATAACAACACTAATTAATGTGCAGTTTAAGGATGAATTTAATTTATTGATTAAGGGCTGAAGATGAAAAGGCTTAACTACACTTACACTCAATGGATAATGAAAAGGCAACCATATTTCAAAATAGTGTCTAAATTAAAGGTGTGCACCCTTAAAATCTCCTTAAGGTGCTAAACAAGGTCTTTTGAAAATTAGATGTTTTAAAGGGGTTTGGCTTTTTGCCTTTTTGAATTTTTAAGTTTGAATTTAAATAAATACATTAATTCAAAGAAATAAAACATGAAATGGATCATTAAGGACTTGGACATATATTCCAAATGCTTGCATAAATTAAGGGGGAAGTCATGCACTCCATTAAGACTACTGATGAATTGTTAATACAAATACATTTTTAATGTGTTGGATGTCTTACTAATTTGGATTCACGTGTTTTGAGTGAATAAATGACGGAGTAATTCTTGCCATGTCATTTTAATGTTATTTTATTTTATCCCCAAACGGTGTCGCTGTTAACACTGTTGTCTACTTCCGCCGCAGAAGAAGAGATTGTAGTTTAAAAATGGCGCTACCCGGTGTTTTACTCATGCGGCTGAGAGGGCTAAGAAATATCGCCAAATGTGTTTGCTCAGGAGGCCAAACAGCGTCCAACTGGAGCCGAGAAATGCGGTGGTGCACGACAAAAGCTGGAAGATTTGAGGAACCGAGTACATCAGATTCTCAGACCAAACGAGGTGAGTGAAACAACTGTTAGCTAAGTTAGCTAACGGCTAACAGGTGACAGCTCGCAGCAGTGCTAAACGTCAAGGACATCCCTCCTAAAAAATCATAAAGACATCCTGAAAACATCCTCTCCCTCTTATATTTCAAGATTTACCTAAGCCTCAAGTAAACAGTATTGACATTATAAATAGAGAATGGATGTATAAAAGTGTAAAGGCACAGTTTTCGTAGCTGTCACATTTTTCTCACTATATTAGTTATTAGAAGATACCACTAAAAGTCCAGTTGTTCGTCCTTTTCCAAACCGCCATCCCAGTCTGAAACACCTGCAGGTGTGCTGTAACGATTTAATGTTAAAAAGCTTTAATCTTCTTCGTCCTGCCACGTCTTGTGGTAGTAAAAGCTTTCTTTCCCATAGCAGCTTTCACAAGGATCAGGGAAATTAAAATTAATGTCTCTGGACAAAGTAAGGACTCCAGACTGACTGGTATCAAAAACAAGGGAGAGATCTGTAGTTACTGTAATGAGTTAAGCTGCAAGAAATGCCGACCATTTGGTGTAAGCAGCCGCAGGCCAACAGAATATTATTCTGACACCAATTCTCCATGAACTGTGTGTCTGACTTTTTATTTTCACTGTTTAGATAAGCTTAGTGCAGACCTGCTGAAGGAGTTTCCAGATCCTAAAACTCTCTTGAATAACACCATCTCTCGGTCACTGGGAGTCAGTGACCTGTCCCGTCTCATCCAGTACAGCTACACTGAACATGTGGGTATGAAGGTAAGAACAAATGTGGTGATATGGGGTTTCTAGACACACCATATACTTGGGAGCTCAATCATAGTTGATTTTAAGTTTTGTGCTGTAACTTTGTTTCTGTAGAAAGCCACTGTCACACTGCTGTGGCCCTGCAAGATTGAAGAGGAGGGTTATGCCTCCAAGAGGAGCGATGCGGAACGATTTGCTGCAGCTGCTGCTTGCCTCAAGCTCAGAGTAAGATTTTACACTTCACAAAGTGGATTCACATTTCTTACTCATTTTAATTCTCTGCAGTGATTTGCTCTCTTTTTCCACTCTCTTTGTGCACAGAAAATGGGTGTGATTGGTCCGAACAATCAGCTCCCCAGGAGGAGAGCTGGTCGGGGGAGAGGAAGGCTACATTCGCCCTTTTATGATAATGAGGATGAACCATGGACAGATAACGTCCATGTGTCTAAAGCAGGTGAGCAACACCTGCCCTCTGCAGAGGATGCCGCCAACATTGCTGAAGCTCTCTCCCTGTTTCCTCAACCTAAACCTCTCCTGGCCAGGGTCCTCCAGGTGGCCACATCATCTGACAGAATCAGGGTTGGTAGCGCTCACCCCTGCCACCATGAAAGCTAATCGCTCCTAGCTTATCATAAATTCTAAACCAATCTTTCTGTCTATCATTTAAGGAGCTAATGAGGTTCAGAACAACAGGAGGGAAGCAAAAGAAGTGTGAACTGACCCTGCTCTGGCCTGAGGAGATGACGTTCACAGCTATAGCGAGCAACGGAGTGACAGCAGAAAAGAAAGCTGCAGCTCTCGCCTGCATGAAACTGAAGGTGGAAATGACTTTGGAGACATACTATGCTCTTGCACGTAAGAACTATGCTAATATATATGTCATGTCACCTGGTTTAGGAGCTACAGCTTCTGGATAGAAACAACAATCCGCTGACTCACGCCATGTACCATCATGAAAAGGTGAGGGAGGCAGGGGAGAGGGAGAGACGCCCCCTCCCACTGGAAATCCCAAATTATCTGCAGACTCAGATGAGAGGGTATCTTGCACAGGTGAGTAAAATGGATGTCCTTTGGATATATTTTTTTTCTTTTTTAAATTATGTGTGTGTGCACTACATGGCCAAAGATTAATGGACATATACTTAAGGTTAAAACATGCAATTATATATTAAACAAAAGTGTGGTTATCTTTGTGGCAACAAATCAGGGAAGAGTGGGGGATGTTTTTGCAGCACAGTAATGCCCAAGGTTTTGAATTGATCACATGGGTGTAATGATTGGATATCCCAGTGGTTCTCAGCCTTTTGACGTGACCCACATCACAGGTTATGGTCGCTTCTATGAAGGGCAAAACAAGAGGAGGAAAAGTCAGAAAAATAAACATAATTTTGTGCAACAGAAATATATATATATATATATATATATATATATATATATATATATATATATATATATATATATATATATATATATATATATATATATATATATATATATATATATATATATATATATATATATATATATATATATATATATATATATATATATATATATATATATATATATATATATATATATATATAATTTTTTTTTTTTTTTTTTTTTTTTTTATTTCTTAACCCTTGAGTTATTTTGTGACCCCTCGGATTTATCTTGGGACCTCTTTGAGGGGCTCAGCCCGCAGTTTGGGAACCACTGGCATAAGCCATGTGGTGGTATTTTAATTTTCTTTCAAAGCTAAAGCTGCATCTTTCTAACAGTACCCAGTGGCAACAGAAGTGCAGAAACTGTGGGAGGAGGAAGAGGAGAGAGGGCAGCAGACAGTAAGCCAAGAGGATGAAGAGGAAGAGGACTTGGTGACAGACGCCATCACTGGCAGACTGTACAAACCTTTGTCAAAACAGGAGGCTCAGCAGCTCAACGCCCACCTTCAGGAGGAATGGGAGCGGGCAAACCCTGGCCTGAGTGTGGAGCTCCCAGTTGATGCCCACCGTCAGCGTGTGGTGTCGACAGTCCAGTCTTCAAGGGTGGTTGTGATCGCCGGTGAAACAGGGTGTGGCAAAACAACACGGATCCCCCGCTTCCTGCTGGAGGAATGTGTGAGAGGCAGGGACGGAGCCGAGTGCAACATCCTGGTGACCCAGCCTCGTCGGATCAGTGCCGTGTCAGTGGCCCATCGTGTTGCTCATGAGATGGGCCCAGCTCTGAGACGCTCTGTGGGATATCAGGTAGATACAGGTTTATAGTAAACCAAATTTTTTTTTTTTTTTTTAATGTATTATGTCAATTAGAGCTGAAATTATAAGTTGATTATCAGACAAGTTGCTGGACAACCACTGGACAACTAACTGTTTCTTATATGGTTTAAGTCATTTGAGGCAAAAATGCTAAACATTTGCTGGTTTTCTCTGTTATGATAGTGAACTGAATAACATGAAATTTAAAGACATCACCTTCAGAAAAATGTTGTGGAGCTACAATTACATTATAGTGTATTTGTGGCTATTTTCACACATTTTATAGACTAAAGGATGAAATCAAAAATGAAAACAAATAAAATGAAGTTATGAAAATAATTGTTTGTTGCCCTATGTTTACTTAACTTTTTTTTTTATTGCAGTCCTAAGCTCTAGCCCTGAGGGAGCACTTCTATTAAAGTATAAATAAAAAAAAAAATTAAGACAGGATACAATATCATTATTGTAATCATTATCCTTATAGAGGCAGATGTAAAATTGACTAATTATTTTTCTTTTTGGCATTGGTACTGTTGTTATAGGGGGAGCACTCACAAATTTTCTTACGTTCCTAAACAAAATCAATTGATTTCATCTAAATTTGATCGACTTTTGCTTCTGGCTGGTAGTATTAGAATTGAAGTGTTTCAAGGCTAGAGCTGATTACTTCCATTAGAATGCTATTGTGCTATGCTACAGTTATTCATGTCAGTTCATAAATCTTTTTGTACAATAAATAATTCTATGTTTTCTGTGCATAGGTGAGACTTGAGAGCCGGCCCCCGGAGCACAGTGGAGGAGCCTTGCTCTTCCTCACAGTAGGTGTCCTGCTGAGGAAGCTGCAGTCAAACCCATTCCTGAAGGGAGTCAGTCATGTGGTGGTGGATGAGGTGCACGAGAGAGACATAAACACAGACCTGCTGCTGGCCTTACTGCGCTCCTGCTTAAAAGAGAACCCTGACCTACGAGTGGTGCTAATGAGCGCGACTGGGGACAACCAGAGGCTGGCCCAGTACTTTGGAGGTTGCCCAATTGTGAAGGTGCCAGGGTTCATGCACCCAGTGAGGGAGAGGTACTTGGAGGATGTGCTGAGAGAGATGGGACGCCCACTGCCAGTCCAGGAGAGGGAGGAGACAGATGAGCAGGTGAGTCTCAAGTCTCGATGGATTTTTCAGTTTTTGATGAGTTGCATTACCTTTAAATTCAAATGGTATTTTCTCTTGAAGGGGAGAAGAGATGAGATTACACCTGATCTAGATTTAGTGGCTGATGTAATTGAGCACATTGACAGACGTGGAGAACCAGGTAAAATAATACTCTGTAACCTTTCTTTGGTGTTGTTGTGTGTTTTTTTGTTTTTTTTGTTTTTTTTAAATAATGCCTTTTTATAGCACTATTTAAGATGGTGGCCTCAGTTGTATATTTAATAAAACTCGTTCCCCCTCATGCTTCAGGTGCAGTGCTGTGTTTCCTCCCTGGATGGCAGGACATCAAGGAAGTTCAAGAGAAACTGGAGGGGAAGCCCCACTTTTCCTCGGGCTCACAGATGATCCTGCCATGTAAGAGCACAGAGACACAAAGACTTATGTCTTCTGAGTATAAAAAGGGAATTCTCCCCGTGAAAAGACTGCATTTATGATTTCTCTCTTTTTTTTCTTTCAGTACACTCTAGTTTATCAGTGGCTGACCAGCAGGCTGTGTTCCAGCGCCCCCAAATGGGCCAGAGGAAGATTGTGCTTACCACCAATATTGCTGAGACCTCCGTCACCATAGATGACATTGTCCATGTTGTGGACGCCGGAACTCACAAAGAACAGAACTATGACCCACGGACGAAGGTTAGTGTAATAATATCTGCATTAAGTCCAGTTTCTCATTAAACCTTTTCAGAGATGCAAAAGTGTAGATTTGGGGATTGTGATATTTTCTTCTTGAATGTAAAATGGCAACAAATCAGTAATGATCCAACCTGTTTCATTTTGGTTTTGCAGGTGTCCTGTCTGGACACAGTTTGGATATCCCGCTCTAATGTTACTCAAAGAAAAGGGAGAGCAGGGCGATGTCAGCCAGGGCAGTCCTACCACCTGTTCCCACGAAAACAGCTGGAATCCATGACTCCTTTCCCGATCCCTGAGATCCTGCGCACCCCGCTGGAGAGTTTAGTAATGCAGACCAAAATTCACAGTCCTAACTGCAAGGTGATGACAGAGAACAATAGCTCTTGTGCATTTTTTAGTACCTGTTATATAGTATTGTCTCACATATTGAACGATGCCCTATGTCTTTTTTTTTTTTTTGTTTTTTTTTTTTTTTGTTTGTGAAGGCTGAAGATTTCTTATCCCAAGTGTTGGACAGTCCAGAGCAAGAAGCTGTGAGAGACGCTGTCCGAAATTTACAAGACATAGGTGAGTGACTCAGCGACTCGTGCTCTGGATTGTGTGTTGATATATTAACCATCTTATGTGTCTGACTTAACACGTATATGCATTTCTGTGCTGAATTTAATTGATGTTGGCATTTTTGTTTTGGCAGGAGTTCTTGACAGGACAGAAACCCTGACGCCTTTAGGAGAGCGTGTTGCCTGTATGTCATGTGACCCTCGGCTGGGCAAAGTGCTGGTCCTGAGTGCCATGTTCAGATGTGTTCTGCCCATGATGTCTATAGCTGCCTGTCTGACCAGAGACCCCTTCCACAACAGCTTGCAGAACCGAGCACTCGTCAACAAGGTGAGATGTTCCCACACCCATATCTTCATTAATCTTAGTTTAAAATAAAACAGATTTAACTTCTTTAATCTAATGTACTGATCAATCATCTGTGCTCTGTTTTTCCAGGCGAAAGAATCTCTGAGTGGCTTCAGCTACAGTGACTATTTGGTGTTTAGTAGAGCTGTGTTAGGCTGGAGGAGACTTCAGCAGGAGGGCAACAGAGAGGAGAGAGATGAATATCTGGACACACACACTCTGTCAAGGCACAGCCTTCGATTCATCAATGGTTAGTTTAAAACATCTGTCTTATAGACATAAGTGTTTGGGCCTTCAAATAAGACTATACTTGATTTCCCTTGGCAGGACTTCAAGCACCGCTTTGTGAAATTCTTGTTACTCTTTGACATTTTAGTGAATGAGGCTTGTACACAACAGAGCAGGACACGTAGCCTCATATGGCAATTTTAGGGCTCTATGCTATGCTATGCTATGCTTATGATGAAATTTCACCTCCTTATGAACAGGTTGACTTCATCAGGCTATAACAAGTTTGTGTGTTAGATTTAAGTAAATGTGAAGACTTGTATGAAGAAGCCTCACAGGGGAAAAAAAGCAAATATGAAAATGTTCTTGTGTGAGACCGAATGTGTGGGTCTAACAGTAACATTCCTGTTTTTCTGTCATGCTGTTGCAGGTCTCATCTCTCAGTTCAGCGAGAACCTGCATGACGCTGAGCTGGTTTCTCGTGCCAGTGAGTGCCAGCGTCACACTTCTCTCTGCAATGAACACAGCAACCAGGATGAGCTGCTTAAAGCTGTGCTGCTGGCTGGACTCTATCCCAACCTCATTCAGGTACAGAGCAGCTTCTCAGAATGGAGTCTATAATACGGCTTTGAACAGCTTATTTTCTGCTGTACTCCTTCAAAGGCTTTGGACATGTATGTTTGGGTTTATGTGGGAAAAAAATAATCTTTCGCTTGTTTTTTTAAAAAAATATATATTTTAGGTGAAGAAAGGTGGTGTTACTAAGGGAGGCCGCTTTCGCCCCAATGATGTGTTTTTCCGCACACTCAGTGGACCAGTGCTGCTTCACCGCTCCTCAGTGAACAGGTTTGAGCATGCTCAAAGATACAACTACAGCAGCATTGACTTGCATAATGTGTGTGTGTAAAGTTCACGTCATCCTTTGTGTTGTAGAGGAAAGGAGGACTTCCCTAGTCGCTGGCTGACGTTCTTCTACGCAGTCAAGTCCAGCGGGAATGTTTTCATCAGAGACTCCTCTGTGGTCCACCCGCTGGCCCTGCTGCTGCTCACAGACTGTGACATCAAAGAGACAGGTAGGACATGTGTGGTGCTGTTTATAAAGAGTAGGGGTGCAGCAATTCCGAAACCGAAACCACGATACAAACGTCGACCATCTTGTGTTGTAATACAGGAAGATGGAACCACACAACAAACACAATCTGTTTGGACTAATAACACAGAAATCATTATGTTCTTCTTATCCATATTAAATGCATATAAAAATATGTGAGCCTCGGTAACAACATCAACAAAAGGACTTATCAAATCTGAAGTCCAATCAATGAAACTAATTAGAGCTGTTTTGACTTCCTACTAATAAATCAAAAAATCAGTTTGTCTGTGCTTTATGAAATTAACTGCATCGTCATTAATAAGAGCCGCTAATCTGGCAGCAGCAAGACTGAAAATACTAAGAATAATTTTCCAGCACTTTTGGTCCCACACGTGATACCAATTTGAGTAAATTACAGAAACAAGACCACACATCAACACCCTTCTTTTATTATATAATGATTAAAGTCACACTCATCTAATGAGGGCCAGTTTGTATCTACATGTTAAATTACAGTTATGCAAGTGTGAGTGTAATAAACTCTTAACATGTTTCCGATATGAAATGTATTCCTTTGCTTCGTCACTCAAAGAAGTATACTTGGCACGCTGTGTCTAGTTCAGTCATGTGAGCTGTTTTCTGAAACGGAGGAGTCGTGATTTTTCAGTCAACGAGCAGCTGCAGTTGCTAGGAGCAGTTAACATTTTTCACTTCTGTCAAAGAAACATCCTGATTAGAAGTTGTTATTTCTGTTAATTCAGCAACTTGAATAGCTGTATGAATCATCAGTTTTTTTGTCTTTTGCTACGCTTTGACTTTTTGCAAGAAAGACGACATCCCAATTCTTAATCTAACCGACAAATCCCTGATTGGCTCGGTGGATTTCCAAGTGTCAGTGAGCAATAAACCAGACCTGTACGAATCGGCTAAAAAACTGGAGAAGTCTGGAACAAGGCTACCCATTGACATAGTTCTCTATGCTAAGCACTTAATTTAATTTATGTCAGGACAAGCATTTTGCTTAAATCAATGATTATACAAATACTGTAGGTGCTGCTCCAAAGCACCTAAAATATCCAGAGTTAAATCCTCCTTCCTTGATGATATATAACTTTTCTCTCTTATGTCCCAGTGAGAGGAGACAGAGTGGAAGTGTCATTTCCTGGTCGCTCTCTGGTGCGCTGTGAGTTGACACGTGAGACGTGGGAGCTGTTGTGGGAGCTACGCACTTCCATTCAGACCATGCTGTACCGAAACCTCAATAGTCCCAACAACGCAATCACCAACACCTCTCAAGATGGAAAGCTCATCTCTTTACTCGTAGAGCTGCTCAACAATACAGACTCAAACCCTTTTACTCAGAGTGACAACAGCGACAGTGAGGTGGATTGATGATGACAAGCTCTTTCTACACGTGTACTTGGATTTGCTGGCTGGTACAGAGGAACCAAAAATATATCTGTTTTTTTTCTGGAGAGGGTCTTTTTGTTTTAAGACATTTTTTAGTTCTTGAGTTGGTATTTAATGTGCTGAGCCAATCAGGACTCTTTAAGAGGAGAAGTGGACTGTTGTACTCTTTGAGGTAAATGATAAACTTGCACTGAGGCGTGAGGAAATCCATTTGAAGATTGGATTTGGGACTGAGGTTTATTGTTTGTGGTTATTTGCTTTCTGAAAAGCAGAAGTTGAACTTTACTCTAACAAGTAAAGACAAAGGAGGACTGGCCAAAGGTCATTAAAATGGACAGCATGCAGTAAATGTCATATTTATTGTAATAAATATTCACATGTCGACATGAGGGAAATGATTGGATTCTTTTATTCTCCTCACTGAATCACTGAACTGCTTAAGTGGCTTTGTTTAAGAAAAATCCTTCATAAACTGTGTGTGAAAGCTGCTCAGGCGTTTCAGTAATTCCTCCATGATGTCCTTGGATGTCATAATGCAAAATCTGCAGAAAGAAAAATGGGTCACAGACCTGAAATGTAAAATGTTCCAAACCTCTATTGACAGTGCACAGTTACATTTTATATCCTTTTTAAATCTGCAACTATTCTATGAAATGGACCACTTATCTTAAATCATACCACAGTTTGTCTACTAGAAAAATGCATTTTAAGTGGTATTTGTTAAAGCTCTATTTAGAATAACAGTTGATTTATCTACAGTATTATACCTGATGTGGTAGGTGCCCTCCTTTTGTCCATACTCAGAACCAGGACTGGCTAACACACCAGACTCCTCTAGCAGTCTCATACAGTAGAACGTATCTGGCTTCATTCCCATTTCCTAAAATATCCCAAAACATCATTTTATTTTTAATTTTTTTTTTTTATAACCAATGCACCTGATATAATTATATTATGATTTTGCATCATACACTTGGTTCAATAGGATTGCATAGTAACCTTGGCTTTCTCAATGGCTTTAGGTGGAAGATGCACTCTGGGGAATGCAAATGCTCCACCTTCCACTGGTTGGCAGCAGAAACCCAGCAGACTGTTCACAACTTCAACTGCTCTCTTCACATTATGAACCAGTGTAGTCCTGATGTGTTGTGTCTCCTGCAGAGCAAAAATGAAAAGGAAAGAAAGCAGGCTATTATACATCCTGCAAAACAGGATAGTAATCTGAACTACGTATCTCTGTTCTCACCGTATTATAAAGAGCATATGAGGGATCTCCTGGTTGCGGAGGGTTAATCATCAGCTCCAGGGCAAGCTGACCTAACACAGGGGCACAGGAGTCTTTGGAGAACAGATTGTGGATGTATTTCATTACAGCAGGGTCCAGATTTACCAGCTCTACGTATCCACCACGTAGACCACACCTGGGTGGGAGAGACAAATCCAAACCAGAGTCCTAACCGTGACAAAACGGTCCCATCATATGCACATTTAGCAGCTGTTCAAGAGATTTTGATCATATCACATGATCTTCTGCACTTTAAGGTAACACTTCATTTAACACACCATAAGTCTAACCTGATAATAAATGGCAATCCTGCGCATTAATAAACGCTAAGAATGCCCTCATAGCTACATACAACCACATTATAGTTTGTTATAAACCATGTGTTAAATGTATAAACAACGCTCAGGGACTTAAAATAAGTGTTAGACATTCATACATTCTTGTCCAGGATCAAGAATGAACTTTGTCTTGAGTTTTGTGAAGATCACCAATCACAAAGTAGCTGACAAACTTTCAGACACTGATCAGGACTGAGAACTTACTCTCCCATGAAGCCTTTGGATGCTGAGTGGAAGGACGCCAGCTCCACTGTGTCTGAAAGAGGAGGCCCCATCTCCGTCAGAACCCTCTTGTAGGAGACAAACTCACTCTTTTCCCCATAGACGCACTCCTGATAAACCTGTGGAGGGGGACATAGTGAAGGGACACGTGTGCATTCATGTGTATGAATTTTTCATTATGCTTGGAGATATTATAATGCTTTAAAACATCCACCTCATCAGCCAGAAGGAAGAGCCTCTTCTCTGAAACAAACCGGATCACCTCTTGCATTGATTTTCTGCTTTGAACATGACCTAACAGCCAACACAGCATGAAAACAACCGTGTGATCTACATTCTCTGATACAAAAATATATTTAGATGATCTCCATTATTATTATTTTTTCACTACCTGATGGATTTCCAGGGTTGATGACATACAGAGCAACAGGGTTACAGACTCCCTTTGCAGATTCCAGCGCTCGGTGTAGCTCCTCTACCTGCAGCTCCCAGCCCTGCTCCTCACTCAGGTAGTAGGGAACCATGACTGCTCCCAGTCCCATTATGGACAAAGTGGTTGTGCAGTGGCACGGCACTGGAGTTAAAACACCTGTTCTGGTTGATGCCTCGCTGTTCACCAGGACATTGAGAATGTTCTAGTAAGCACAGGAAAAGACTGGTTAACTTGGAGATGATGATAATTTACAGGAGGAAGAGGCTGGAAAAATATATATACAGGATTTTAGTAATATTGACTATTACCATGAGCGACCACTGGGAGCCTGGGCTTATGTATATGTTTTCAGGGTTAGACGGAGCCCCACCATCTCGTCTCATTATGAATTCAGAGATTCTGTGGACTATTTCTGGTATACCTGCTGTAGCAGTGTAGGAACCTGAAGGAATAACACTGAATTAACTCTCACAAAACACAGACTGATAAGAAAAGCTGAGATGACACTGTAGAGCAGCTTTTTATACACAATAATATAATATATATATATATATATATATATATATAATATTATTGTGTACTGTATGAATATTACACTACACAGTAGACTAATATATATTTTTTGTAGCTTGTATATATCATTCATCTGTATGTATCTGATGTATAGTAGTACTTTTTTTCACATAAATATATACATATTTGCATTATATGTATACTGTCTTTTTAGTGTCTCAAACAAAAATTCACACTGAGAACTGCTTAAAGTCCATTCACCCAAATAACAAAAAGCATTTCCTCACTTACATACATCTATTTATTAGTGTCCCTGAGATTTTTGCCTCCCTATCATTATGGGTGTGAATGAAATCTCATTTGTGGTGCTCAAAACATTGAAAAATTACACTTAAAGATTCCTTCCATAATACAGCGTCCTCCTTACTGTGAATAAAACACAGAAGCACAGCTGTCAATAGTTTTTACAGGAACTACTTTTTGTATGCTAAGTGTTCACAGTGAGCTGTGTGGATTATTAACAGGACCTGAGAGGTTTCTTAAAAGATAAGTTTCTGTTAAGCATTTTAAATGTAATTTTCAAATGCATTATGCACCTCAAAAACAACTCCATTCACCTCCAATGTGTTGGGCAGAAGTCTTAGGGACAGATTTATAGTGATATAAATAATATATATAGAAAATATATAGATTTATATTTATAAGTGAAAAGACAAAAATGATTATTAGTAATATTATTATTAGTAATATCGGCTTCAGAGAACACAATTTCTGATCACTTCATTGTAATACCACATACACAGGCCTTACCTACACTCCCTCCAGCACATTCCCCCAGCAGCCTCTGAGCTCTCTCTATTACGTCCGAGGGCAGTTTGTCGCTGTTCATAAGCTGAGGGTAAATACATGCTGCAAGAACCTGCAAAATATGAAGACATACATTAGAGAAAGAGAGAGATTTAATGCTTTTTATAAATCTTATAAAAAAAAAAAACATGCTGTCTTTGAAGGTCACAGATTACCTGATGGACAAATGACAGAGGTTTCACGCCTGCCCTGTGCGGGTCGCCCCAGGAGACATCTATCATGTCTTTGTAAGGTTTTCTCATTCCCTATTGACAGGTGAATTCAAAGCAGAGGTTCAATATATCACAATACAGGTTGGACAATTCACTCAACTATTAATATATTGTAGATTTATGTCAACACCTTTTTGTCTTTACCTGTCTGAGCTCTTCCTTGATCTGGTGTGCCCGTCTGGCCAGGACTGCGTACTCTAACTGCTTCATGTTCCTCACATTTAAGCTGATCTCCTGCAGAACAGACATTTCTGAAATTTGTCTCTAACTTCTATCAGACCAGACCTGTCTTGAGCTAAGCTGTGTCTTGCTGGTCAAGTTACTGCGAGTTCAATTATATGCATGAAGATAGGACATGTAGTTAAAGATATACTTTGGAGAAATGCGGTAATATGTGCCTTATTAACAGACAATGCCATTTAGGGACAATCTGCTACTGGCTGTTAGTCATTTTACTTAATCCATTACTCAGTTCTGAAACACCTATGGTATAAAAACTTACTGTTTCTTTAGATATTATCTTTTAGTCGTGGCTGTGCAGGACACCCAGCTGAAATCATACAGATATCGTCTCTCAGACTATAATCACTGGAGTATCTGTCTGTATTGTTATAGTTTATAATCATGGAAATCCTGACAGTGATAAGTCAGCCATTTAGTTTGATGAGTATAGTCAATATATTAAACCCAAAAGATAAATATATTAAGAAACACATTTTTAAAAAAAAAGTTTAATGTTTTCAGTGCTGCAAAGTTACAAAAGTAGAAGCAACTGGCGGCATTCAACTGGTGATGAATATCTCAACTGTCTGTACTTATCCCCATGATATCCCAATGCAGTAGACCACAGGCAGGAAATGTTATTATTGAGTGGGATAAAACCAGATCATTATATATGGGGGAAACAAAAGGCCTGACCTGACAGAGAATTTTTATTTACAAGCAGGCTCAACAACTGCAGTGCAATGCTCTCAGGTCTTCACAAAAAGTCTATAAATCAATTACAACGCATACAAATTTCTCAAGTTTTTAGCTGGCACACTCTCACTCTCATTGTAAAGTCCCGACACTGGCACCCAATTATAATTAGGATATACTGTATTTTAGGATCCTATTATATACAGTATACAACAAAACTGTGTACACAGGTGCACAATGTCACTAAAATGTTAAGTGATTAAAATAAAAAACTGTTTAAGTTTTGTTGAGGGTGTTATATAACAACCACTTATCTAACCTCATGAAATCCCGTGTAATCTGTCTGTGTATTCATTATTTAGCTGTTTTCTGATAAATGTATTTCTTCTTAAGTATCACTTTATAAATGACATTATTTTGCCCCTATATCTGCAGAGGATGATTGTTTATTTCTTTTATTGCTGTCTGATTTCCTTTTTACGCTGTTTTATTGTATTTGTCCTCAGTGTGTGGGATAAAAAACACAGAAAACACAGTCAGGCCACCAATTAACAAGGTATTATTATTTTTTTTTTCTTTTTGTTTTCTCATAATAAAATCTAATTTAAAACATTGGAAAATAATAATATCCTAGACTATATATACTATCTCATAATTACGAGTAATTAATTGTGATTCGTTTCTAAATTACGCACTACAAAATATATTTTTTAATTTTTTTTTTCTCTTTTGTGAATGCAGTGCGATCAGTGCTGTTCAGTCACTACGGCTTTTCGAATGTTTGACGGCCACGTTTCTCTACGGACAAAAATAAGAGACGAACTGCTGCACTTCCTGTTTTGTTTTTCTTTCGCTCCGTGCTCCGGTCGTGTAGATATGGAAGAATTTGCGAGGCGAGGAGAAAACCACAGCCTGCCCGTGAAGAAACGCGTTCTCTCCAGATACCGGTGGACCTTATAAACGACACAGAGGCAGCGGGCAGCAGTAACACCCGCCGCGGGGCTTCAAACACCCTCACCACGCCTCGGGTGTCCGCGACATGGCACTCAGCTCGGGCGGCTGGGCTCCTCCAGCCCCGGTCACTGCCGCGTCCCAGCAGGCTGCATGCGGCGGGCCTGCGCCGACGGCTTGCTGCAGTACTGTTTTGATGTCAGTCCGGGTGTCGGTGTGCCATTCCGGGATCCGGCCCCTGTGCCTCCCCGGAGCAGGCAGCGAGACTCTGCGCCTACAGCTCAGCATGGACCCAGCCCGGGCCGGAGAGTTCAGGCTGGCTCTGCGAGATACGAGCGGAAACCGCAGTGTGGTGAGAGTTCGCACATACACCTGTGTGTTTAGAAGCCGTATTGTCACCGTGTGCTTAGATATGTTTGTGATGCACCATCTTACTGAGTCACATTTATATTTTATACACGCACAGGCCTGTACACGCCATTTTATGGTGCAGTCAGCCAGAAACATGCAGCCCACAGATTCATTTTTGGGGATAAAATCACATCAGACTTCTTTCAGTGCATGTCTCTTTCATGGCAGGCAGTTGAAACACCACCCAAGACCTTCCTCTAGAGCCACTGTAACAACTATGTGTCAAACTTTTAGCAAAAATACCAACTTCCCCTCTTGTTTTCTTTTTAATTGTAGCCACCTGACTGTAACTCTATTTTAGTCCTTATTTTGCCAGTGGCATAACTTGAAATTGTTGTGCATAAGTTAACATTACTGAAGTTAAGATGGCTTTTAGTTTCACTTTCACTTTCAGCCTTCCCATCAACCATCACTTATTCAGTTTTATTTGAACCATGACAGTATCAGGGGAAGTCCTTCAGCTGTGATCCTGTAAGTAAACAGCTGCAGTGAGGCTCCTGGACTTAGTGGGAAGACAACTAGGTATTTTCCCTCTCACCCATCACCTCTACAAACAAACAAACTACCAGTTTTTAGCCTTGAAGTTGTCATGTTGCGTGACATGCTCATAATTTATGTACCATTACACTTCTCTCTCTGTATCTTGCTGGAAGTCTCTAGTCATCTTATTACATTTTACATGAGCATTGGCTCAGTAGAGGAGCATTTTGGTCCCACAAATTCAATTGTATTCCTTATTGGAGAATCTGAGTTATAACATTTGGTGTGGCGAATAGAGCGTTTCAGTTCGGTGAAAAGGGTGTTGACAGGTGTAATTGTGAATGTCGACAATAAAGCAGAGATATAAATAACAATGTGGAGCAGTTGCAAGTTTAACAGGAAGTTTTGCTACCCCGCACGCCTACTTCAACACAGATCAGAGCTAAATTCACCCAGATGCTTTACCACCACCTCAGCATGCACTTTGGTCACATGAGGCCTAAAGTTAGTTTAAAGCAACAACAACAATTACATCATTTCACACATTTCAACTTGACAAGGACAAAGTGCTTTACTCTGGCCTGATTTGTTTTGTACAACCGAGGCTGACAGAACCTTGACTGACTGCAAGAGCTGAGCCTGACAAACTGAGGATGAGACCACCTAATGCCGTTAAATTTAACTAACATCATACCATTCCTCTGACACCCCACTTAGGACAAACATTATACACAGGATATTTTTGTCCAACTTGTGGTAAAGATGTGAGAACGCAATGTTTTCTCTCCATTTTTCAGAAAACATCATAATCTTAATTCTGAAGATGTAGAGGACACATGGGATCTGCATGATGTTTTTTGGGTTGATGGTAGCATTTTGTTATCGTGTCTTTATATACTCAATATACT
The DNA here is from genome assembly GCF_046630095.1 of Trachinotus anak. Classification (NCBI taxonomy): domain Eukaryota; kingdom Metazoa; phylum Chordata; class Actinopteri; order Carangiformes; family Carangidae; genus Trachinotus; species Trachinotus anak. Next base: position 15,648,384 of record NW_027273863.1, read on the forward strand.
ATATATGCTTGATATACTCATAAATACAAACGTCTTTCCAGCCCAGCGTCTTTCCCTTTAACCCTTCAGAAACACTTTTGCTACTTTTGTAAATGCTGTTTTCCTCTTTTTTGTTGTCGGCAGGTTTCATTGTAGCAGATTCTTACACTTTTCACCCTAAATAGTTTTTTCAGAGTTTAAGGTTTTTTTTTCTTTTTTTAAAATTTGTCTCATTGAAGCACAGATAGTGCTTGAAATTTAAACTCTGTCAATGATTAAATCCTAGTGTTTATCTGTACACTGCTGATTACTACTTATCTACTTTTCCTTTTGCAATTCAGTTACTTATATATGTTTAACCTGAAAAGTGACTGTTTTTAGACAGCACTGCTCTATCACGCTTTCACTATCACGGGTGACTACTGACAGTGGGCATATCAGCCCCAGCTGTGGACTTACATGACTGATCATGCTTAAACTGAGTTTACTTTGCACTGTGCCAGTCTCACCACGTCCACTCTTAAATCTGCCTTTCTTTTCCAAGTTCTCTATGTAGCATCTCCGTAAAATCTGACAACCTCAGAATCGGCTTGTCATCTCAAGTCGGGCAGAACACCCCCAACCCCCACCCCCCCACCCCCCGACAGTTGAGATGCTTGTTGATTTGCATGGTTTTACTTTGATCCCAGTTCTTTTATCTTGTCTGTCCGAGCTGATAGGTTTTTCATTCTCAGTCATATCAGAGTTTATACATACACACACTCGCACACATACACACACACTCTGCCTTTGTCTACTCACAACAGACTTCAGTGCACTAATGTTTCCCGCCATTTCCATAGTGAAAGTCAGAGGACATATCATACTCTGAAATCCCTGTGCTGCCAAACTCCATCACTTATGACAAGTCTTTCTCGGTCTGAACAAGGATTCATTTGCTTTCTGCCATATTTCAGGGAATTCCTTCCTTTTTCTTACATTAACAATTGAGAAAAGGTCGTCATAGAGGTGTATTTGCAGATTCCAAAGTCTTATTTTGCCAAGGGCTTGAATCTAATTTTGCCTATTTCCAAACTGAAAACAATGCTGTAGAGCTTAAACCATGAGTCAATTCATTGATTTGTCCATCAGCAGGAAACTAATATGCAACTATATTGATAATTGATAAATTGCTTTTGTCATTTTCCAAGAAAAAATGCAAACATTTGCTCGTTTCCGGCTCTTGTTTTTTTTTTTTTTTTTTACTGTTGGTCAGATAAAACAATCAATTTAAAGATAGCACTGTTCATATTTTCACATTTTGAGTAGTTTTTAAGTGATTGATACAACTCTTTTCTGTCTTTTATTTTGTAAATAGAAATGAATGACATGCACTGCAGTCCCTGGATTATATCTAAGCAGAATGACAGGCCTTTTGAGATCTTAAATTTTTGTTGTTTTTTTTTTTTTACCCTCAGTTCATTGCAGAGTTTGACTTGCGCTCAGTGCAGTATGAGGTCAAGTCCCCTCGTTGCCATGAGATGCGTCTTGCTGCGCCACCCCACGACTGCATCCGCTTCAACTTCCGCTGCGACCGAGAGGCCGAGGAGTGGGCCACGGTGGTGATGTCTTCACTAAGAGAGGCACATAGAGGTCCGTCTGGCAACTCTTTTTTATGACCCGTTGTGTTTTCAGTTCAAAAGAAAATTACAACTGCTTAATAACACACACACTGCAATTATTCAAGAACAAAATAGCACTTAAATTATATAGATTTATAGATTGTCTCATTTATTCTCACAGCATAGCGCTGATAATCATGTGGACGTAATAGCCTTGGAGAAAAAAGACAAACTTTTTGACAGCCCCCTGAAAAAAACATAATACACGACAGCTCTTATGTGTCTACATCTAGATTTCCACCTCTTTCAGGCCTCAGATGAAACTGAATAAATGAATAAGCTGCAGATCAATGTGATAAAATATTCAATGGACAAAGTGTTTCCTCAGATATAAAGTAAAGAGACCAGACGCACTGCACCTGAAGCTATTCCTCACTGTCTATTAAATATTTTTTTAACACGGTTTTGGCTGGTTCAAGGTAGATTCTTGTAGCAACTATAAACTGGGATATAAGCAAATATTAAGAAATTATTAGTTAAAGTAAAATGTCTCTAAATTCAATATACAGAAGAAGAGAAGAAAACTTCTTAAACCCTTTTTCTGTGATTAAAGTGCGTTACTGATATGTACTTTGAGCCTTTATCAGCCAAGTGCAGCTAAAATAAATACTGATATCAGTTGACATTATTCTTTCATCTCTCCTCTGACAGTTGCAAACATTAACACATACGAATCAGATGGCATACAGAACCACACGGCAGCAGCTATGGAGCAGTGGAGCTCAGCCTCGCTGCCACTCACCGGTGAGTATCGCTGTTTATCATCATGGGTTTTTTTTTTTTTCTTCCCTCTCTCTGCACAAAACATGCTCCAAAAATGTCACTTTTGATTGCCGCCTCCTTGTTTTTAGAGGAGCTGTGCTGCGAGCTCGCCAGAGCGATTGAAGCAGGTGACACTCAAGCCGCTTCCCAACACGCGTCCGCTCTGGCTCGCCAAAAAGCAGCGCTGACGATTCAACTGTCCGAAAAAAACTACGCAGACGGAGAGATAGGGTGAGAACTGTTGGCCTACGGATTGATCGTCAAGTTTACTACGACTGATAGGTCATCCATGTTGGGTGTGTGAGCTTACAGTGTCAAATCTCTGTTGCAGTTTATCTGTGGTCGTGGAGGATGTTTCGTCATCTTGCTGCGTCACAGTGAAAGTGTTTCCCTACATGACTGTGGCTGCGCTCAAGCAACAGGTTAGAGAACTATCAAAAATAGAATGGAAATATCACAGAGTAGCTTTCGCAGCTCCACTGACTCCCTGCGTTCTTCTTCTTCAGGTGTTTCTGGAGTACGGTTTCCATCCCCGCGTGCAGCGCTGGGTGATCGGTCAGTGTTTGTGCACCGAGCCGAGGTCATTAGCGTCCTACGGGGTGCAGAAGGACGGTGACACAGCGTACCTCTACCTGATCTCCGCCCGACAGGCCCGTCTTACCCGCCAGCTGTTCCAGCAGGACCTGGAGGGCGCTCTCCTCGCCCCACCTCTGCCCCCAGGCAATGGACCCACCTCCCAAGACTGGAGGGGTTACAGCACCCTGCCCTCAAGGCTACCCCACAATAACCAGGGTCAGTTTGATAAATATCCCCCTTCTGTCACAGTTCAGGCAGAACGTTTTGAAACAGTGATGTTTCTCACTCTTTTGACTCCAGGATGTTGGATTTAAAACTGTAAATATGAGTTTAAAGTGCTGCCTTTCAGCTTTAAGGGTGTTCAAGGGTGTTTACACCCATTTTTAAACATAGTCCCCCAGACAAGGCAGCAGGACAGTGATCCTAAACATATGGCCAAAGCAGGAAAGGAGAGTTCTAGAGCCAAACACTGCAATGCTCTGAGTTGGCCCAATTCGTCACCTGACCTCAATCATCTGATCATAGGACATGAACCCAGCAGAACCTCACCACAGCAGATACAAAGAGTCTGGAGATTCCCATAAATTAGAGACTTCAGTCGGTCATAACTGGCAAAAGATTTGTAACCAAATTTTAAATAAGATTATTTAATTTAGGTTCATATTAACAGTTATAAGCTACAAGCTTACAAAATAAGCTATAATTCCCGCAGCGTACTTCATATTCATATATTTTGTTGTAGCCATGACGTTTTCTTTATTTCTAGACTTTTTCAGCTTGTCATTTTTTATTTTTTTTTACTTCCCTTCTACGTTTGTTCATCTGATATGGATGTAAACAGTCACAGTACAGAGCCAACACCAAAAAATGTGTCACTGTCTGAATATTTTCTGACTCACTGTAAAAATTACACTGAGACCAGAGAAAGTGCAGCTCTATGACCCTTGTTTTTGTTGTTTTTGTCAAATTCAGGGAGCATAGGTGGAGGAAGCGATAGACCAGGTGATATCAAAGATGTCCTAGACATAGAGAATCTGCAACTGAACGATCACACCAACAAAGCCAGTAAAACACAGGTATGTGACCAGTTTATACTGTTTAGAATTTAATGTCTCATTATCTTTAAATAGAGCTGTATTATTCAATAATTGAGCTAAGTTAAAACATATAAAAAAAAGTTAGTGATGAGCTGTCAGACTCTTCATAAGTAGGCAGTATAGAAAAGTTACACCAAACCTAAATTGTCCCTCTACCCTGTCTCAACTCTTCTCCTCTCAGCAGACAGAGTGGGCTTGTCCCTCATGCACTTTCATCAACAAGCCGTCTCGTCCGGGCTGCGAAATCTGCGCCACAGCCAGACCCGACACACACATCCAGCAGGTACGGCATGATATCTTACGGTCCATACCCTTGTACTACTCCTCTTAACGTTTCCCCTCAGTGACAGTCGCTCACTCGCTTTTTCCTTCTCTCACAAAGGAGAAAGGAAGGAGAGAGGACCGGGGAGAGTCTGGTTTAAGCAGCAGCTGACTGCCCATCATCACGGTCTAGTTGCAATTTCTCACTCACTTACACACACATACACATAATGTTGACAAAATACTCACATCAAGACTTGTCAAGTGCACTGAGAGTCCTCTGACAGCTGGCTGGCTGCTGAAGACGGGAGCGTTTGAAGCACTGTAGCATGACACAGAGGCTCAGACGATGAACTGCACCGTCAGCTTTGACCCTTTATATGGACATGACCATGACATACATCTGAATTTGGCCAGACCTCTTATTTATTTTACAGAGAGAGAGAGTGTGTGTGTGTGTGTGTTTGTGTGTGTGTGTGTGTGTGCGCGCGTGCGTGCGCGCTTGCACGTGTGGTGCAAAAAGAACACAAACGGCCTAATATTTATTTTAGGGGTGAGAAAAGCGATGTAAGTTCTTTGCATTTGATTGCAGCTGAAGATGAGGGAATGTCATACTTTCAGTTTCCTGCCAACTGTGAAGTGAGAGGAAAGATGAAGCCTTGCGCAGCACCCTGTTCTGTTCAAGTGTGTCATCTGTTGGTGCCAAAATGTTGGAAATTAAAAAAAAAAAAAAAAAAAAAAAAAAGCCATGGAAAATGAACAGAGAAGGAATGTTGCGTTTACAGGGTTGTCAAGTGCTTTTATTTTTTTATAACATTGTATCAAGTGTATTATTTTTAACAAGATGCATTGAGTAATTGATGTACATTTTAGCAGTTGATCTAATTTTTCTCGATTCCCTCTGAGCTGTGACAGAAATGGAATGATCTGTTTTCAGTACATAATACTGTAAAAACTTGCATTAGCTGAATAAACATAATGGGTCTAAAGAAATCCTGTTGATCCATCTGTTGATCTATTTTTCTATGATACACTGATCCATGGACAAATTGTGGTTAGTATTGTGAGCAACATGGCTCTGTTGATTCTGTTGGTTGATCCAGAAATATCTCAATCAGATGAATTGCCATAAATTTTAGTTGAGCCATTCACGATTCCCAGATTCGCATCTTGCAGAATATCTCTCTCTACTACACTGATTGGCAAAATTATCTGGAGACATCCATGGTTCCTTTATATATTTTTTTAATAACTTAAAAACATTTCCTGAATTTTCCTCTGATGTTAACATGAACAGGATTGAATAATCTCAATACAGCCTCACAGAGCTGCTGGCTAGTGTATCTGTAAATGCACTAAATCACTCAACTTCACTTTTTGTTGTCATTGCTCAGTTTGTAGCAGGTTTTAATTTGTGTAAATGCAGCTGTTTGTGTTGCTAATATTCCAGATTTTGTCTTTGTGCAGTGTTTTTTGAATTAAATTTTGAACTAAATGTCAGTTCCTTTGTGTTGAAGTTGTATGCAAATGCAATAATATAGGAAAGTATCATGCTCCAAACAAGGAAACCAAACTTTTCTAGTGTTTTATTTTGGCATTCATAAATATAAAATAAACATGTTTCAAAGACAGTTATCAAAACAGGTATAAAATATTAGATGCAGTGATGGCTGGTTCGACAGATACAGGTGTATAAACATCGTAAAGGAAAACTAAGGATTTTTTTATCCTGGTTCTCATTTTCCCAAATTTTTGGGTGTAAAAGCAAATTGATAAAGACAAAATCTCTGCAGATCTGCACTACTGAGCTAGCTCGATCGGTAAGTTTGTTTGTGCTATTGTGTTGATACTTTCACTTAGGTAAAGGAGCTGAATACTTCTTCGACCACTGAAAGTCACACCAATATGCAAACAAACTAACCACAAAGCAACTCTTGTGTTCTGTTTTTGTCAAGGCGGTCTGGCAATGTAACTACTGTTTCTGGTTAAATAAATAATTATTCTTTAACAAAAAGGTCCATCTCTGTACGAATCCCATCTATAATGCTGTTAGACACATTAATAATCTGAAACTGTCAGTGGATGTACTTTGACATAGACCAAAAGCCCTGCTGTTTGCATTGCAGCAGCGGTTGGCAGGTATGCTGATCTTACTCAATAGTGGACTGATTGCAGAGATTTCTGTTCCTATCAATCATTTATAGCCAAAACATGGTCCAGATTCAAAAATCCCAGTTATCCTTTAAAGGACACAATCTATTAACCAAGCAATTGGTTTATTCTGTTTCACCACTGTTTACCCTTAAAATAAACCATGTCCGTACTGTCTAAACTTCTTCCATCATTACAATCCTGCCTGAAAAAATTAAACGTACAACAGTGCAGTATTTTTCTTTATGTATGACAAACAAAAATCTTAAACCAAATTGTTTTTGTTTGTTTTTTTAAACAGAAAGCAACCCAACTGTGACATTTATCGTTAATTGTGAAAAGCTCTTCCCCTCTTCCTCTCAGTTATTTGTAAATGAGATGTTAAAAACAGTCCATTCTGCTTAATTTATCAAGAATGAAATACTTGGTGTTGATACTAAAATGTCCAAAAAAAGAGATTCACAGCACTTTTTTCCAAGTCAACTTTCAAACTCTCCAGTGGATTTAACTGTCATTCCTCCTGCTGAACCTGAGAACACCTCAGAGGGTTTTTCTCTCCATGAAAGCCTTCAGTGGTTCTGCATGACTGACGTCTACTTCCAGAAGAGGATGTTCCAGAAAAGCAGCCAGCAAGGATAGACCAGCAGGGCTATGAGTGGGTAGACCAGAGAGCCGTACAGGGAGTGGTCCAGGATGCCCTGTGAGATGACTGACAGGTAGAGCAACCAACCATCATGGAAGCTGACAGGCATTTCCTGTAGCTCTTGGAAGAAAAAGACGGAAAATAGGAGTGTGCAGGCTGGACTGAGGACGACCAAGATGAAGGCTGACAGAACCCTTAGGGGAGAAGAGGAGATTGAAGTATTACTTCCATGTGACTAACAGAGCAGTACACAGCAACATCTTACGAAGCATCTGAGTGCGTTTCTTACTTTGGGACGTGGGGTGTGACGAAGGCAGCGACAGGCACCAGGGTGAGAGCCAGGATAAAGCCCAGAGAGAAGTTGATGAGGGCGGTGCAACCCAGCAGCACAGCCAGGTACAGCACGGCGACCAGCTTCAGCACTCTCCAGCCCTGCTCCGTCCCTTCACCTGACAGGAATCTGCAACAAACAACACAACAAACACCTCACTCTCCTGCATCACTGTGGCCTGAAAGTTGCACAAGTTTCTCAGTGTCTCAACTAAAGTGTTATTTGGTCACTTTCAGCTGTTCAAATAAGGGTCAATAGGATTCAGAACTTGTGATGCGGTGGTCAGGAATAATTTCAAAGCCCATGTTTTTTTTTTGTTTTTTTTTATCACCCTTTGTAAACTTGTGAGAAACACATGAGAAACAGAATTTTGTAAATGTATAAAAATGTACAGTTGAGATGGCTTAAATAAGGTTTGGGCACAGATTATATCAACAGTGAGGTTTTACACAGGTTACATGCATTTAACTCAGACGCAACTTATACGTATGTGCATGTGTACTTCACTGTCACACACAATGCAGAACTGTGAGTGCTGAGTTTTTTTTTTGAATCTGTGTGTAACAAGATTTCACTGTACAGCACACTCTACACAGTCAGGTCAGAATATTGTATGTTCTAATATCAACATGGTGCTGTCTTTTCAGACCAGAGAGCATTCAAACCACATAAAAAGAGTGGCTGCAGCTGACAGTAGCTACCTGTGTGTGTTATGAGGCAAAGCCAGCCCTGCTGTATAAACAGCGATAGCTGTCAGAACCACGGCCTCAGTCTCCAACACCGGGAAGTGTTTGACGGCCATCTCCTGAAAATGGATTGGCAGCATGTACAGAGCCACTCCAGTCAGGTGGCTGATCACCAGAGGAGTCAACACAGACAGCACTCCTGGACTGGACTCCTGGGAGGAATCACATTGTATTAAAATGGTGACTCATCAACTCAAGCCATGTGAATACTTCAATATCTGCCATGCTGATTGGATGTCTGTGTGTCTCACCTGCTCAATGTCAGCGACTCCATCTTCTGTTCTAGGTGGTGGAGTCGAAAGTTGGACCCACAGGTCTAAGGCCTGTGGTATTGTCAAGGGAAAGTCTGGCAGTCAAGCACATGTGAACAGCAATGCCAAAAGTCATACTTTGAACAAGTTATCCAACCCTATCAAAATGCAAGTGAAATTATTGTGAAAGGATACACGAAGCAGCAGGATGACGGCGAGCAGGCCGAAGGCAGGCATGTAGTAACCAATAGAGACAAAGTGAGAGAGTGAAGGCATAAGGTAGAAGAAGTAGGACTGGTGCAGGCGCTCCAGGAGGTTATTCAGCTTACGATACATTCCCTCCAGAAGCCTAAAGGACATTGATTAGGACAAAAACAGCAGCTGTCAGCTTATAACACATGCAATCTACAAAATAAAGCACATAAATATATTAAACCTATGGCAAAAGTCAGTAGACGCTTGCTCTGACCTGCCAACGGTGGTAATGTCAGTCTTGTACTGGCGGAAGCTATTGATGCCCTTGATGGTGGCAGCCTCAATGTGGTAACGCAGGAACAGGCCGTGGTCTCCCCAAGGCCGTCCACTGGCCTGCTTCATCACCATCAGCATCATGGTCTGGACTGCATGGCTGTAGCCAGATACACTGTCCCAGTCATTCCTCTGCAGCTGTAGAAACAGAGAAACTCTAAATATGACCTGTCCTACACCAAGGTAATCGCCGTTTTCACCAAACACATGAGAAAAGAGAAAATGTGCCAAGTGTCAACAAAACTTTACTTTTCCCTGGATAGTGCAAAGGACTCCTATCTTCTGGCAAAAGGCATAGAAGAGGTTGGCTAAATCCAGGTTAGGTAACTGGCCATTGAGACCTTCCAGTACCAGGTCCAAACTAGTAACAACATCACTGCTGAGCTCCAGGGACAGAGCTGCCTGGATTGAACCACCACGGCCCTGCAGTGGGGACCAGTCCATACCTAGATGAATCATTACAATTGTTACTGCAGAAGAATTCATTTAGAAAGTCACTGATGCAGAAGAAAAGAAAAATGGTTAAATGGTGTTGACCTCAACAATTCAATACTTGAAGGGAAATTTGTTGTTCGTGGTTTGTAAATGGGTGAAAGCAGGTGATCACCTGTAGTGTTGGTGTGGTGGTAGCCCTCTAGCCAAGCCTGCATACCAATGAGATCATGCTCATTCACGAGGAAGATGATGTCTTTGGCCCAGTAAATCTGATCTATTGAGGAAAACAGCAGTCATTAAAGCATGAGCTGCAACTGAAACGCTGGTCTAATGTGTTTAATTGTGTCGAAGCCATGCAGCTGATGTGAACCTGCAGATCTCACATAACTGAAGCAACCAGAGGATAAAATGCACCAAGAGTCCACTATACAGTGACATTTACAGCACAGTATGCAGTTATACTGTGGTGCTGTGGATTGCATATATGTATACAACATAGGCTGGGAGAAGACAGTGGGAGCTGAACTCACTCCTGAAGTAATGTGCCAAACCAAGCAGCAGTCCCACAGCCTGGTTGTTGTTATCGCCCGGGCTGCAGGGAGCACTCAGCACCAGGGCTTCGGTCCGAGGAGCTCTAGGGGCCCGAAGGATCCCATATACATTCGTGCCTTTCACCATCTGAGGATGGTGAGAGATGAAGAAGAGCCACAGAATACGCACAAACATAATATAAATATTAGTCAGTTGCTCGCAAAGAGCAGAAAAGTGGACAAAGGAGCATTCTTAAAGTAAAAATGCAAAATGTCTTCAGTCACAAACTCACATATCTTTCTTTGTTTTCATCAGGAAAGGGAAGAGTGCGAGAGAAGCTCTGGGTAAATACTTCTAGCCCTCTAGCCTGCATGGTCTTCACCAACCAATCCACAGGCATCCCACTGCAGAGAAACATAAAAGCAAATGCTGTAGGGCTTAGTATGGCAGCTAAGGTCAGAAAACGGAAAGGAATGTTTTACAATCCTGTGAGACTCCGACAAGACTTAGCATTACAAATTTAAAAAATGCTTTTGTTTGCTATCATCATAAACAAGATCCTCCAAGATTTTAAAAAACAGATTATTTTCAGGCTTTCTACAATTTTTAATTGAAGCCGCATGGTACTTACCCTGCTTTCTTCTTATGAGCAGCAAACTCCCTGCCAGTGGCCAGCGCCCTCTCCCCGGCTGGAAACCGCTCCTCCACCATGGTAGACCCCATGGCATTCTCTGACATGTACGTCCGCAGAGTGAATGGTTCAAAAGCTAAACCCATGAACCAGGCCACACCCGCCACGTAGCAGACCATACTGAGACAGAGACATGAAAGTGGCACAAAAATCATATAAGGAATACACACTGGTGCACAGGGGTTATTCTAAAATGCAAAACAGACTGAAAAAAAACAGTCACCAGTGCATTTGATAGTTCACTTTGGCAAATTAATTCTTCAGTGACTACAAGCCATGAATGGATAATCAGACAATGGGTCCCTGCTGACATTCACATACAACACATAAAACAGGCACCCAGACTGAAAGAGATGCAAAACAACAAAAACTGCTCTTTTTTTTTTTTTTTCACTTTGTGGTTATTTTGTGTCTCTTTATGGTCATGTTGCATCTTTCTGTGATTGTCTGACTGACTTGCCAACAATAAACAGTCACACTTAAAACATTGGCTCTGGCCCATGAGCCTGTGCAGGAATTGTTTCATATTAAAATCTCACCAGATTGGGGTATTGAGGCGGGTGAGCAGGCTGATCAAAGCCCGTCTTCTGTTTGGGTCAGACAGCAGCCCCATGTTGTTGTCGGCTGTAACACAGTCCTGGAGCCTGGACACCCTGGACCCTGAAGGCAGCACACGCTGTAACTTTAACTATTATTTAAGATCAATTATCACTGAGACAGACAACCGCAAAACTAGATATCGTGAGTTTCGGCTTTATATGACTCAGGTCATTATAAGGGTTTACTGCCGCCCTGCCGCGTCTCAGCATCTATTGACAGCTGTGGTTAGCCTTGTGTTAGCTAGCAGGCTAACCTCGCTGGATGGGGATGTGCTTTAAACCGCTGCCCTCTGCGAAGGCGAAATAATAATCAAACTTTCCGTGGTTATTTTTTTTAATTTTTCGCATAGTATGTATGAACACATACCTCTTTCCAGTGTAAAGCTGGTCACATCCACCTGCAGAGGTGGAGCTCATTCACAGCAGCCGATGCTAAATGCTTTAACTTCCTTGTTCCTGCGGGAACATTAATGTGGTGGACTGACATCCGGTCCAAAAAAAAACTAAATAAAATAGAATAAAATAAACACAGCGATTAATCTTACTGGACGTGTCAATCAACTGCTACATTGTCATCATAATCTATTATCATTATTATGTATTATTAATATTAATATTATTATTAGTAGTGGTATTATTATTATTATATTAAATTGACCTTCCAAACTTGGGATGAAAATTGCAATTGCATTGCATTGCAATTTTAACAACATAAATTTGACTGAGTTATAAATGGAAAATCAGCATTTTCTGTTTGTTCAATTGATATACTATATGTAGCCTGTTTTGATGCTGTTTAACATTGTATCAACAGCATTACCAACACTGAAAACTGGGAAGTGACAGCAAATGTTTTGATCTTGGCACTTTTGGTTTGAGGTTGGATCAAGATCTGGTGACTTTCAAGGCCACAGCATATTCAGTTTTTTTTTTTTTTTTTCAGTCTCCTTAAATGCGGGTTATTGATCAGAATAATATGTGAGCAGGTGTATTCATTTTTGTACTGGGATAAGGATTATGCTTTCAACTACTTAAATACATACGTAAATTCAACTACTCACAAATAAACAAGCATGAAAGAAAGGATGCAGAGTTCACATATTTATTATTAGCTTCACTACATATATACAAAAGTACACAGCAATTGCTATGAATACATAAAAAATGCAAGCAAGATTCTCCATCATTCTTCTCCATTCAAAGTCCAATAACATTTCCAGGCTGCACCCACAAACAGTCCAGATTTTCCCCCTCCTCCCTGCATCACTCCCCAGTGAGCACTGACACTTCTTGGAGATGCTGTCGCACCACCTCATCCAGCACCTTGCTTACACCTTTACAGGCTGTCATGGCAGCTTCAATAAGAGTCTCTAGGTGATCCTGGTGTAGTCTGGCATCCATCTGCAGCAAAGCAATCTGTCCACCCCGGGGAAGCAGTGCTAAGGCCAGGGAGCTCACTCCTCCACTTTCCTCTGCGTAGCAAAGGTCAGCAAGAGGCGTCTCATCCACAAACCCGACAGTGCAAGCACATACGTAGTCCCGCATGGGGATGCCGGCGTCAATCACTGCCAAAGTGGCAGCATTCACACACACACTGTAGTTTCCTCCATCTGACTGCAGAATCTGTTTGGACAGAAAAGTTTTCATGTACTTAGGAACAAAAAAAAAAAAATCAATTCACAAAAAGTACACTTACACCCATCAAATCCATGTCTCCCTGTCGAACAGTCTAATTACTGACCTTGACATAGATGTCTATCTGAGACCGTGGGTACAGCTGGGTCATCACAGCAGCTTCAAACGTCTGCTTGAGGTGGAGGCTCATCTCAGTGGACTTGCGGTCCCCATGGGGTCTCCTCTTCCTTTCTGCTGTGCTGAACGTGGCCATGCTGTACTGACAGTTGATAACAGCCCGATCGTGCAGGGTCCGACTGCGTGAGCCGCGCATCTAGTAGTGATAAACACAAACATCTCATGATATCTTGCAGAAAAGCTGGGCGTCGATGTTCGAATTCCTCACAGAGGTGTTGCATGGGGTTGAGGTCAGGGCTCTCTCGCTCCTTAAACTTCCCCACAAAGTTGGAGGAAAGTGTCAGTGTGTGCTGAAAGTTTAGATTTCCCTTCCTTATAAATAAACAATGAAAAACAGCCGTATATCAAAAATACACAAGCGCATCCACATACTTTTGTGTATGTAATGTTGACAAGTCTATTAGGTTGGTCAGTTGGCCAGTAATAACACATAACACATTTATTTAAGCTGTGATAATGTAACACATTACTTGACTAATCATAAAATACCAAAGTATGATATGTTAAATTATAATGATTTACTCTATAATCTCAGTTTGTTGTTCTCTGAGTCAGCTTTAAAGAAAGTGGGGTTTTTTTCATAGTCAAATATAAACTGCACGGTCCCTCACTTTGAATGGCATTTCGTGCCATTCTGGATCATGGATAAACCTACATGGAAACAACAAAGCTCTATCCAAACTCACAGGAATGACCTACTATAAGTTGATGAAGTTTACAGAAATTACTGGCGCTGGCAACTGCCGTGCTCATTTGCTAAATAAATCCATATCATTTTTTGTTATGTTGTAACTGTTGGCTAACCCTCCCCTCCATCCATGCCACTTACTTCATGTGGACCGTACACCACGGCCAGAGCCTTCGTGTTTCCCTGCTCTATATACGCCGAACCGTCCGCCTGAGCGAACACCCCCATACGGGCCTGAACCTTCCGCAGCTCGGTGGCCTTTCGTCCATCTAGACGGTATCCCTGGTCAGACAGCAGCTCCAAGCCCGCCATGTTTCCGCAAACTACGAATGAACTGCAACACGACGCCCCACGTGTCCGGCACTGTACTACATTACCCACACACCCTCTCACTGGAAGGATTACGGGAAAGCCAAAGGTTCAAAAATGTACCGTTCGAATTGTTGGTGTTTGAAACGCTGTAAGAGTTTGTCCTTCTCTGTATTTACAATAAGCGCAAAAGTAAATAGTCGGCAAGAGAACCGCTATTTCTTTGTTTCAAAATGAACTAAAGCATATCTGAAAACTATAGCTAATGCAAAAATCAAAAAGCCAAAATAACAATTCAAAAATATTACCTTTTATTGCTCGAAAAGTGTTTATGTATGGAGCATAAATGACTTGTTTCTCAAAGTTATAAAAATGTATATGTACGAGCCATCTTCCTTACTTTGCTGAAATAGATTATTTACTCAACACTTAAAAGCAGGCGACATATAGAGTTGTTGACTAATGTATTACTTCTGTATCATTTAAATACAAAAAGCTCTTTGGTTTATATGCTTGTACCTCTGCTTTTTTTATTTCACTGCTGAAACCTTTCTAACATAAATTTGTTTTTATTTACTTATCACTCACATCTTTGACCAATTAAGTTCATAATTGTGAATTCAGTGCTACTTGTATGTTCATTTGTTTTTGCAATAAAAGTAAAAAAAGAAAAAAAAAGAAACATAGGGGTGAAAAAAATCTTCATAAAATTGAGAACAAAATTACTTGATAAATCTAATTTTTGTTTATTGCTGTACACTAAAAAACTGGTTTGCTAATAAATGATTTTTAGAAGTTACCATATAACATAACAATATTATACATTTATACATTGAATGTGCAATTACATTTAATGCATCACATCATTATAGTTGAGCATAAGAAAATATCACAGAATGAAAGCAACAAAAATGCCCATTCTCGACTGTTCTCAATATGAAACTATACAATTTGAATGATATTCATTATGAAGTGAATATGTTAAAAAAAGGAGAGGAAAAAATACGAAACAAAATAAAGTGAAAAAGTAAGCATATGCTCTCAATTTACTGACTACTGAGTCTCAAATTAATTACTAAAAGTTATAAGAACTGTGGTTAAATCTAGTATCTATCATATTCATGAACTACTCTATATTACTGTGTGACTAAATTAAGACCATCTTAATGCGCATATGCCAGGGACACAATGGTAAATGTCAAAATGCAAGGAGAGTAGCACAACTTCAACACTTTTAAAAATAAAATTTATTAGCATCTCTAATGTGTATAAATAAAAACATATATGAAACAATGCATATACGTATAATGTAATGAGCTTAACAATAACAGGGTTACATGTGATACAAAGGAGCAGTCTTTATTTTAGACAGTGTATTGTGAGGAAAACTGTACCTTGAAATCAAGCTTTCAAATAGGCATACCTGTAAGTTGCAAACCTACATTCTTTGACAAGAATGAAACAACATAATCTGTTTGGAGGTGATAACAGGGAGAATATGGCAAATTGCAGTTTTGCATTCCCGTTTCTTTAGATTTTAAAACATCTTTGATTTAATACATTATAAATTCTGTACTTTTTTTAAGGTATCACTAACAATGTTGAAGCACAAAGCCGCAACACTATTCACATTGACCTTCTCAGCTTTACATTACACTCAATAAAAACCCTAAAAAGGATTTCACTTCACTCTTTTCCATTTACTGAAGTCACATTGTTCCACAGACTCGTAACAATAGGTCTTTATAAGCAGACCTGAAATCTAGGGACAATATGACTATAATGTTAGACACAGCGACAAAAAAGATTAAGATACCGAATGACAAATTTTACATGTAACTAACAGATCCAGGAGGATCTAACAAACAACTGGATTTGGATTTTACTAATGTAACAAGGTTTGTCATTTTCTGCGATGGCTTGCTGTGCCAGAATACCAAGAAGACAGTAAGTGGATGTTTTTGTGGGGGGGCGGGGGGGCTGAGGACTTGGCTCTCTAAGGCAAAAAGCAAAGAAAGGAAAAGACCTCTCTTCTTGTGTCTCCCAATGTTTTCTATTTGGTCATGCTTTAAACACCCGACATGTTCAAATGTCTTACAAAACTGACAGATATGCACATAGGACAAATACTACCTCTGAAAGCTGGCCAGTACTTGTTGTGGACTTGTAACAGACCATTAAATATACACCACTGACGACTAGAGGGAGTACCCTCCAACCCACACAACTGTGTGTCAAACTGCCACAGACAAGTCAGTTACAATGTGTGGACTATTATTGGCCGTTGTCTCAGTTTTTCCTCATAAATTGAAAAATATCACATTTTAAAAGGGGGTAACAACATCCAAGACTAACTGCTTTAAAGTAAAAAAAAAAAACAGTGGGTAGGTACAAAAAAAAGAAAAAAGAAAAAGTGGTGTGTCTGCTTTATTACGCAGGTGTACGTGACAGTGAGAGGTTATCGGCACCCAAGGATCATGGCGACCTCATTCAGCCTTGTGGAATGAAGGGACTATGTAGTAGATCTGAAAAACGATGGTCTCTGCTCCATCCCAAGTCTTTAGAAGAGTGCAAAGATCCCCTTTTTTTCCCTGATTTATCCATGTTCCCGCGTCCTAAAACTCTGCAAACTCTTTCCCGCATTTTTCCGTTAAAGAAACGCGGATTTCCTCCTCCTCGTAGTCGTCGAAGTTGCTGGTGTCCCCTGGGCCTCTGCACTTTGGTATGAACGGGGCTTCCACCTGCAAGAATAAGAGAAATACACATTTTAACATGCAGGATTTATATTTATGTCTATAGAGCCAGTCAGAAAAACAACAACAGACAGAAGAAATACACTCTTCTTACAGAGAAATTGTCAAAAAACTTAAAACCACTGAGCACAAAATGCATCTAGAAAATGTCGAGACACAAATGTCAAGCCTGCTCTGAAGTATTTCTTCAAAGGTGTCAGTCCACCTCCCTCAGCTCTGTATTTAGTAAACATATACTGTGTTTGGGTGGTAGAGAGAAGAAGTGAAGGTGGAGAGACACTCAATGAGAAACTCATTATAGAAACGGTCATTATTATTATTGTTGTAGATTTTGCAGATGATCAAATACAATCCAATTGATTTGATCATTTCATCTACAGAGATTGTGACTTTCTATCTTTTTTCATTCATCTTTCAGAAAAAAAAAATATTATCATGAAAGAAGAGACAGAGTGAAAATGGGTCTAAAATCGCCTTTTGCAACAACCCTGCAGGATAATACTACATTCTAACAATGTCACACTGCAGTATTTAACAAGAAAAAAAAATCACACATCTGACTCACATAGGACTGTCAATAGACAGAAAGAAAAATAAAGCAGGCTTCCTGATTTGTGTGTCAAACTGTTTCAACATCACAGAATCTCACATGGTTTTGTCTTGTGGAGGCAGAAATTTTGCAACCAGTAACCACTGTAAAGAATTAGGGGCAGCAGTAAATCAGGGAATAACATAAAAAGTTAAAGAAAATGGTAACATCTTGAAATGAAATGTAATGAGCCTGCTCATTGTGAAGCAGACTCAGATTTAAGGATGTATTTGACACAGAAGAGCTGGTCTAAAGTTTCTGAAAGCATAGTATGATTGTTTGATAACTGAGGTTAAATAGCATCAACAGATCAATAGGATTCAAGCCCGAGCTAAATATCCACTTTGATTAATCGAAACACTATTTCTATTGTCCTCCCTGCAAAATGGCATGTGACACTGATAACTCACAGCCATCAGTGGAGTTGGGTGATTTCCAAGAGGAAAAAAAAACCCATAAGACTCTGATTGCCCAATTCTGAAATGACTTAATGAGTTAATATTCACGCAAAAAAGACTGTCCTCCACACAAGAACCCAGAACCACAGAATAAATTTGATGAAGAGTCCTCAGATAACAAAATAGTCTAAAATAACACTGTTGCAGCATCATAGCTGGGAATTTTACAACTAGCAAAAAATCGATATGAACAAATCAATATCTAATTAACTTGTTTTTTTACAGGGGTAACACTGTTTGGTGTCACTACAAAATGCATTTGGTGTCTTGCCTTTCTCTCGTAGATGGCGATCCAGTCTGTTGTGGAAAACCATTTGTGGCCCTTAATGTCATTGACTCCATTCTTCAGGTTGCCATAACGTTTGGTCAGATCTACCTGCAGCAGGTTTCTCAACAGATCCTTCAAGTCGGAGCTGAAGTGGGAGGGGAATCGCACCTAGAAATAAGAAACAGGAACTTTTTAGACTTTTTTTTTTCTCAGTTTAAATACAAGAGTTTTGTAATAAAGGACTCTTTTTCATTTGTTAAAAATAAACACCTGCTTACCTTTCCAGACACTATCTTCTCATAGATCTGAATAGGCTGATCTGCAAAGAACGGAGGGTAGCCAGCTGCCATTTCATAGATGAGAACTCCGAGGGCCCACCAGTCCACAGCTTTGTTATAGCCCTAAAACAGTGAAGACAGACACAGGTGTAAGAGGTTCCATATTAAGACAGTCTCTGAATTTAAGAGGAAACTGCCAAATGTCCTATATCCCCAAATGGACCTAATGATAACATTATGCTGGGGAAATATTCTTTGTTTTGGGACTTGCATAAAAAAATGCTTAATTTTCATACTGTACATTGTAATTATTACAAGAACGTACAGTATGAAAACCCCATTAGTTAAAAGGCAATATCCACCTTTGGCTACTCAGACTGTGAGATATTTATGATACTTTTTATTGTGTGTAGTAGTTTACCTTTTTGTTGCACCAACTTTCAACTTTCGTCTCAACCCAAGTGAGTTTCTATACTTGTCTAAATTCAAATGTAGATTGTATTTTCTGGTAAAAGAGCTGTTGCAATAGCAAAGTGTGAGGTTTCCTCCAGTTGATAAAAAACTAGATTTGCAAAAAAAAACACATCACGTCTTTTTGGTCTACTGAGGCTGAAAGAAACTGAAAAAAAATGTTGGTATCTCTTCCTCTTGTGCAGATTTCCTCTTGATGTTTGTTCCACAGTGAATGTGGTCAATGTTAAAAAGAAACCTGACATTTCCTATGGGTGTTTAAGGTAGTAGGGTGATCGACCATCATCAGAGCGATCACTGACAGCTTCTGCCTTTGTTAAGACGACATTTGACTTGTTTTCCCATTAATGTATTAACTTGTTATTATTATTATTTGTAGTATTAAATTAATATTAAATCTAATTTGCCCTGCCATAGTTTCACATATATAGTCGTTTGTAACTGATGCTGCACACAGTGACCAGCCAACTGTCATTGAAGCGCAGCTGTGTGCTGTGTTGTGATTCAGGGAGGAGATCGATAGGCAGACAGAACATGTCCTTTGGTTCGGTGTCTTGGCCCGCTGCTTTGTAAGGTTGCACATAGAACTTCGGACAGCCAGCGAGACAGAGAGAGATCTTTTTCTTTCTCTCTCTCTCTCTCTCTCTCTCTATGGTAATATATGACAAACATCCACCCACCCCCACATCCCCAGCAATCATATCAGCTATTGGAAATTTGACAGAGTGACGATAAGACGATCACACTGTGGTTAAGATTGCGCAGCCCTATTAGGTAGCTTGACAATTTTGCTTGAAAATGTATTTGTACAAGGGCTGGAAAAAAAACTTAAAGTGATTGATGTTATCTATTAGTGAAATTAGGTCTATTAGGTCTTCTGAGAAATGCAAAAACAAAAACTGTATCACTGCATTAAGACCTGTGGGGTTGACTTTTGTTGCAGTACAGAAAAAGGAAGGGGAAAGAAAAAGGAAAATATTTGTTCATTCATTAATTGGTTCAGACAAAAAAAAAAACAGAATGTCCATACTTTGCTGAGGATGATTTCTGGCGCCAGATACTCCGGTGTCCCACACAACGTCCAGGTCCTGCCTTTTACTCTCTTGGCAAATCCAAAGTCTGTCACCTAGAAGTCAGGAACACATATACATTTCTATACCATTCATGTCCAAAGTGTGGACATATGAGACAAAGCAGCATTACATATTCATTCAGTGCATTCTAGCTCACCTGAATGTAGCCGTGGTGGTCAATGAGGAGGTTCTCAGGTTTCAGATCTCTGTATATGAGATCTAGTGAATGGAGGTACTCAAATGTCAGCACTATTTGGGCGGCATAAAACCGTGCATGTGGTTCACTGGAAAGGAAGAATAGATAAGTGTGTTTGGTGTCATAGAAAAACACCAACACAAGCAATCTCAAAAACTGATAAAAGTTCGGTATGAGCAGAAAATAAATAATAAATACAGGTGGCACTGCACAATAAGATGCTGTATATTTTATACGTATTGAGCACTGCACAATAATACTCACCTGAACCTCCCAATTCTTCTTAAGTGTGAGAACATCTCTCCTCCTGGAACGTACTCCATCACCATGTACAAATTGGAGTTGTCCTACAAAAAAAGTAAAATACACTTTAATATTGCTGATAAACTATAAGGGGAAATTAAGTTGCTACATTAGAAAAAAAAAAGAAAAGTACACTGTACCTTAAACGCGTACTCAA
This sequence comes from Trachinotus anak, assembly GCF_046630095.1. Taxonomy (NCBI): domain Eukaryota; kingdom Metazoa; phylum Chordata; class Actinopteri; order Carangiformes; family Carangidae; genus Trachinotus; species Trachinotus anak. The sequence goes on from NW_027273863.1 coordinate 15,668,981, forward strand.
GTTTGACGAGAAAGGGGAAGCTCACAGCCTGTAATATCCTCTTCTCATTTAATGTGTGTTCTATTTGCTTGAGTTTCACCACCTGACAGATAAAAAGAGATAGACCTTGTCAGGAAAATCTCACTTACGTTAGCAACATCTAAGATAGCAAACTTTGAGAGGAAAGGAAGCTTTTAGTTATTTATTTATTTTACGTGTGTCCCCTAGTAACCCTGTAATGCAACAGCAACAGGTTATTATGGTTATACAGTATTTGCTGGATATCTTAAGCGGCACCAAACATTTGTTGTCGCTGTACATTTACCTGCTAATGTCAACACTGTTATTTCTTTGAAAATGACCCATGATGCCCGATGCATGTTTTTACTGACCTTCTGCTTGTCCAGTATTTTCATGGCAAAGTATTGCTCTGTTCCTTTGTGTTTCACCAGCATGACTCTCCCAAATGAGCCAGTACCCAGGGTCTTTAATCTGTCAAAGTCATCTAGGCACGTTGTGCTCTGTGGAAATAAAAATGTGTTAGCCTTCTCTGTGGACGAAGCTACCACAAACGTTAAGTTCAGCTTTTCATTATTCTGACCTGTGGTGGGCATTCCCATTTCCGTAAGAAATCTTCTTTGGCTTTGGCTAGAAACTCTTTCACTAAAACAAACAACAAAAAAAAGATGCAGTTAGCCTCTGCTTCTTCTTTAGCAACACAGTTTGGGTCATTAGTACAAAAAAACAGGTACTTAAAAAGGTTTAAGGCCAAATGCTACTGTACTAGAAGGGGAAAGGGAAAAAAATGAGGGAAATGGAAATTAAATTGCAAATCAATGGAGAAGAAAACAGGGCAACGTCAACTCTCATCTGGATATAAATTAAACAAAAATATTAAAAATACCACATACTTTGCTCTAAAGGTGGGACAATACACAAACACAAGACAACACCATTCAAGACAGGCAGACTAGTGATGCATGCCAAGAAACTCAGTATATTTTCTGTTAATTAGCAGCCTTATTCAAAAGGGAAGGGGACCACAACACTTAAAAATTACAGGGTAGGTTTCTCTGAGCATCTTGTGCATCACTTAATATGGTTTGAGGGAAAGCTATAAAACACAGCATAAAAATGGTAAGCAGAGACAAACCAATGTATGGGAAACACAGCAGACAGCAGATATCCAGATTGAGAGAATGTGGATAACAAAAACACTGACTTATTATCAAAGCACACAGTAAAAGCAAGCACGTCTAGCAAGTCTTCACAATGAGACCAATGCCGTTTTGCCATTCTGGTCATCTTTTGGAGGAATGAGCATACCAAAAGTCTCTATTGATCACCAAGGTTTTGCAGGAACAATCACCCACATGGATGGGATGATACAGAAGAGAAGACAGAGAGAAATATAGAGTTCATGTACATAACAACAAGTATAACACATCAACAAACATGAAGCATATGTAATGAACCAAAGCGACAAGAATGAAAACAGAGTTGACATTCACCTGAGGAATTTAAACAGAGACTGACTGTCTCCTGTGGTTTTCAAGGAACAGGTGTACCCAAATGCCATGTAGCACAAATTCAGTCATGCATATTAAGTCAGATTGAAAAGATAACAATCCATACTAGAGAAAGGAAACGTTCAAAATCTACCATGTTCTACAAAGCTTCTGAGTTTCTGTAAAAATATAATGTGGGTTTGTTTTTATTTTTTTTGCACGTAAAACTGAATTTGCCTTAACAAAATAAATCAAAATCAATTTGTTGTTTAATCAGTTGGTTGGTAAGCACATAACTAAAACTATTTTGATAACTGATTAAACAGATTATTTGAAATGCCAAATATGTCCTAGTTTCTAGCTTCTCAACTGTGTGGCTTGACCCATGTGACTGGTGAACTTTTGATTAAACAAAATAAGCAATTTGAGGTCGTCACCTTGGGCTTCAGGAAACTGTGATTGTCATTTTTCTACATTTTCAGACCTTCCATAGATGAAACTAGGGCTTCAACAGAATTTCCAAAGCCTGAGATGATGTCTTCGAATGTCATGTTTAGTACAAACAACCATCCAAATCCCAGATATTTTGTATTTATAATGATGTAAACAGAGAAAAACAGGAAGAGTTGGGATTTCTCATTTATGCTTGAAACTGAAATTAATGAATTATAAAATAGATATTGATTAATTTTGTAATGATCAAATGATTATTCAACAAACTGTTTCAGCTCTAATCTGACATTTTCACAAACCAAATGATAACTCAAGAAATTTACCTCCAGATTGATATTGAGAATTGACAATGAAAATAATTTTTTACAGCCCTGGAACATAACTGCTGATTTAATACTCGCCATCCAGAAACTCGAAACAGTTGAATAATACGAGCTCTTTTTGTTCCCACAATAGTCTCTCCAACATTTTGTACCTTGAGGGAAAACTAAATGGTCCAAAGCCAGCACAGTTGGCCAACCCTTCCTGACAGCAATGCTGAGATCCAGACAAGCATAACACGGTTTAGTTATGTCAGTCTGTCCTGTTGCACTATTCTGTGAAACACAATACACGGGCACAGAGAAATGAAATAGGTGTCATGATGGCAACTGTTTAATCTCCCTGTGACCAACTGATCCAGCTAGTGGCAGCGATATAGAGTAAACACAGGTAGCCTAGTGTATAAACAGTGCTGTAGGTAACCAGGTCGTCTTGTCAGAGCGGTTACACTCCAGACAAATCTGCAGCTCAGGGCACAGTGTCAGCTTAAACAGGTTTAACAGTTAGCCACGGCCTAGGATCTCAGGATCATAGTTACACTCAAAAGAAATGCTTGGAAGTATGAGAACTATTGCTGATCTGATCATCTCTGTCTGCCTGAGTGTCTCTGGTTGGCACCGTTCTCTGTGCCTGCCTGGTCTCTCTCAACAGGTCAATAAATCTCAGAGGAACGTTTTCACTGCATCATATAGTGACAATACTTTAAACAAACTAAGTGCGTAACTGAACACAGATGGTTCTGTGCAAGTTTTAAGAGTGTAAAAGTGCATGAAAAGTCAGTGCATATGTGACTGAATTTAAGCCATCAAATGCAACTGGTTCTGCATCAAGCAATAAACACCTACAGTTTTTATGTTTACAACCAGGCATAGGGAAACATGTATGATATACTGCATGGGATGCTCAACGATGACCAGCTGCACACATCAAAGTACACGAGCGCAAAGTGACACTGGCCTGGGCCGAGTTACGTCAAACCTTTCAAAGCTTGTAATACCCCTTATCCTCTGACGAAGGTCTGATGACAAGCTGCTCCAGTCAATGACAAGCTGAGTGTGAGAAGTGAGCCTTGGTGGACGTTTACCACAGCAAGATTAGAAATGGAGCTCTAAATAAACATAAGTGACACAATTCGAGTGTGTTTGTGTGAGTGTGAGTGTGCATATGCCAGGAAGACAGTAGTAGGTCCCAGTTTTATGAATGGAAAGAGGGCATTTGTCATTTCTTCACCATATTTGGTCAGGGTGCTGTACAGAGGGAAAGCTTTGTTTATGTAGCCAAGAATAAAATGTAGCACTGAAGCCTGAGGCAGAAAAAGTCCCACACTGCCTTCAAGTAAAATTTATTGGCCATTTATAACAATTACTTTGGTTTTGTGGTTTATTGCTGCAGATTTAAGATCACCAGTGCAAAGTTTCTATCTAACAGAGCTAACTGTGCTAAGAGGAGGCTGCAACAAAACATACAGTAAGAACCACGTCGTGATTGTTACAAGCAGAGGATCACGGCACAGAAGAGATGATGAGGTGATGCTAGGCTGGAGATTTTTTTTTTTTTTTTTTTGTCCAAGTATATCGATGTGAGGCGACTGCACGCCACGGTTAACTGTATGTGCGCACAGGCCTGAACAGCTACCACCATCAAGAGGCAATGAAATGACAGGGGCCTTCTGAGGGCTAATCCCCCCCTCATAGCTTAAGTTAGCAGGCTAGCTGGTCATCAAGCTTTTATCCTTCTTGTGCTCCCAGCAGGCAGGCGAGTAACCTTTTAAAAGTGTGAATTGATCCATATGGGGAGTTTATCGATAAGCATTGCATTCACAGCTCTGTAATAAATGCTTTAATAGCTTGCTGTTAACGCTGTCTGTCAATGCTCCCCTTCCCCACCCCCTTGCAGCCAAGAAAGCCACAACATCCACGGGGTCTTGTTGCTGCTAGCCAGCTTCGCTAGGCCTTTAACTAATTTAATGTGCAAGATCAAAAAAAAAAAAAAAAAAAAAAAAACCCTGAAAGATTGTTTTTCTACAACTAAACGGCGAAGTGTCTGCAGCGCTGGTGGGATAACCGTGCGGGGGGTGACGGACGGACGGACGGCCCTCCCCTGCTTTACCGTAGCTGCCAGATAGGACAGTGTTAAGTGCTATACCAAGGGTAGCTAGCTGCTTTATGGGGGCTTGGTAAGTGTCAAACGCCTGAATACAACATGAAACGGCGCTGAGGCCGACCAGCAGCCCGGACTCACCGCTCTCCAGCTCGTTGCCCTTCTTGGCGGTGGCAGCGTTCCCCATGGTGTGGAAGACACGGCGGTCGCTCCGACTGAGAGGAGATGGCGGTGGCTACAGCTAACCTTCCTACAGCCGATACTTCCCGAGCTCTTTAAGACAGGCAAAACACTAATAAATCGACGGGGATAATTTTTGTTCGAGTTCAAACGCGTGGAGATGGAGTCCGGTGTCCCTTCCGGCAGCCCCCCTTCGCTCTCCCTCAGTCTCTCCCTCTCCTGCTTCCCCCTGAAAGGTTTCCGCTCTTGCTAGTGGAGCTCTCTCTGTGTGGTTGACATGAAGCTAGCGGTCACTTCTGTTCCTGACTGAGCTGCTGCTGCTGCTGCTGCTGCTGCTGCTGCCCCCCCCCTCCTCCTCCTCGTCCTCCTCCTGCCCCCCCCAGCCCTCAGCCCTCAGCCCTCAGCTGCACTCACGGTATAGTTAGTGTTAGGATTGGTCAGAGATGTCTCTGTCAAGATACCAAACCGGCCTTGCTTCCGCGTTTTTGGAGCATCACGATTGCATTCACAGATATGGGATGACATTTGAGTGCTCGTTTGTTATTAGAGGCTAAATATAACTCGGGCGTTTATTAATGCCTCTTCTTTGTTTGATTTGTAATTGGTTGCTAATGCAGCTATTAATGGGCGCGGCTGCAGTTTCAGGAGTGTTCATATGTTGCCATCATGACCTAATGTTTCAGTATTGAGCAGACATTTCTTGTTGAAGTCTTCCTATAAACTTTTACACTTTGTATCAGCCGCACCTAGAGGCTACTTTAATTGCATGCATGACGAAATCGGAAGTTTGTGTAGTTGCATATGGCAATAAGCATAAATAACATGGCAAAAAAACAGCCTTTAAATCATCAAAATAAATCAATACATTGATTAGATAAATACATTAAAAAAAAAAAAATCAAATCAAATTAAAATGTAAGTTTTATTTAAATTGCCCAACATCATATATCACAAGTAAATCACAAGTCCCTCACTTAAGCAAAAGTAAGACTGAAAGAATGCTAAAATACTCCATTACAAGTAAAAGACATGCATAAATGTGGTAAAGCAGAAGCATGAAGTATAATAAAATCTTTAAAAACCTGCACTTGAGTAAATACAACTAGTTACTTTCTTATACAGCTGTTAATTGCAGAACTGCAATTTTAAGCATTCATGGCATAAAGACTAACTTGCTGTTGTCATTATAATCGTACCATATCTAAATATTACCTATCAAAAACGTAGTAGGTGATTAATTTTTAAGCACAGACACAAAATTTGACTTCTTGCACATCTCAGCAAATTTATGTATTTAGAGATGACAAGTATGGGGAACCTGAAATATTTTTTTTACATAGACCTCCAATGGAAACAAGTAATCCTGAGACAAAATCTGCCTTAGTAGACAAAAAGATTGACTCTTTATTTGAGTAACAGTAATAATACTATTGTAAAAGCACTATTTCAAGCAAATGCACTGCATTCAGAGTCTCGTCTTAAGTAAAACTGCAACAAAAAGCACTTAAGGTGTTAATAGACCTAATTTTGTTTTTGTGTGAAACCTTAATTTGCAAGATATAGCTGTCAAATAAATGTAATGGTGGAAAGAGTAGGCTATATACTCTATACAAAGACGGATAAAATAAAAATGTAGTTTTTAAGCTTAACTTTTATCCTATTTATTTGACTTTTATGCTTTCATATTACTGCTACTCTTTCTAATAGATGCTTTATGCTTTGATGTCTTGTGCACAAAAACATTTAAAGTTGATGTTTACAAATGACAAACGTGCAGGACTAAATAGAGAAATTGATAATATTTAGATGGAATTTCATAAAAAATACATTTATAACATTAGATTGACAAAAAATTAATATAACACCAGAATCATTGGAAAGTGAAGCCAATTAATTTTATCATAGCTAAAAATCAAGATGCTTAAAAAACAAAAAAGAAATTCTCATATCCTCAACTTAAGTAAAAGTAATAATATCACAATGTACAAACACTACATTTTAAAAAAGTCCTGCATTAATGTATCATTAGCAACATTTAGGCCTACTTAGAATATCAATATTTGTTTATTACTGATGTATTAATGTGTAAGCAGTATTCTAATGTTGAAGCTGTTGATAAAAGAAAACAAATCTTACATCTGAGAATAATCGTCATCTTTTTTCATAAAATAAATCACATAGAGTTGTTATATGTGAAATACCTTTACTATAATATAATGCATTCATTGTTCAAAAGCCATAATATTAAGATTTCATTTTCAAGGTAAAATGCAGAATCACCACATATGACCAACAATTATCCACTTAAAACTGTTCATTTGTCAGCACAGTCCTAAGCTCCTCCTCTAGTCAACATTCACTTCCTCAAAATTTGGCCTCATTTAACAGCATGCAGTCAAAATTACATAATTGCATATACTTACAAAATGATGTAATGACTGGGCCCTGCAGTATTATTGCAGCAATCTAAATCACTGTAGCAAGCACAATGAACCTACCCACCCACCCACAGCTGTACAGTTTGTTTAGTACAGTTTTGGTTCAGCTTGTTGTTCCAGGTTTGATTTGGTAGAGTGGAAGGAATGAAATACAATTTTGACTATATGCTTTGTCCTCCGACCTCCTTGTGCGAATGGGATCACATCTATACACACTCCCAGTAGGGGCTGAAGACAGCAGTTGGCCTATGAAGTTTTCACTGAAAGCAATTTTGAAACAAATGGATAAACAAAACAAAGTCAAGGATATTTACTACAAATCAGAAAAAGATACCATCATACCCTTATTTTTGGGTAATGTTGCTTGCATCTGTGCATTAATGGGTATTTTACTGCTTACATGTTATCACATCAGTAATGATAAATATTCATTGTCATATGTATAACAATGTAACTGTCATTGGTTTTTTTCTGCCTAGTGAGTGCTTTTACTTTTTACACATTTTGATGATTTTGTGATCTGTTACTTACGTACATGAGGTCATGAGTATTTTTGCATAAGTAAAGAAGCTAAATCTATGTGCCGCTGTAGATTTGCTTACTCACTGACTGTTTAAAGACAGATCAAGTCCCATCAGCCAACTCTCTTTAAGACCAACAGTGAGTTTAGAAATGATTGTATAAGCAGGGATAGGCCTGAGTGTTCAGTTGGCACACAGTAATGTAGTACAGCCAACTACAACTGAGGCGGTTGGGATGGCCCAAGTCACTGCACAGCCTTATGCAGATATCGTGGGTCTAATTATCATCAGCATGTGGGATGGGAGGTTCCTCCCTCACTGACATGCTCAGCCAGCTGTCATATTTTGATAAGGTGTCTGATGATTGGTTTTTCGGTTTGATTGCAGTCTTACTCCATAGCCTACTGCATCAATCTCCTCTGTGGCAGACATGTTGGTTTGTACACAAATCCTCAATTAGTGTGGTGTAATCTGTGTATTCTCATCTTTGAATTGCGTTATAAGTGACTAATAAACAACTAACAGGTTGTTTTTTTTTAATTCAATATTAAGATTTAAAATGTCCCCCTATAATAATAATAATAATAATAAAGATTATCTATAAACCAGAGATTACAAAGGACAAAATGAAAAAAGAAACAGAAAAATATTCAGATGCAGCCAAATGTACCCATATTGAATAAGGTTATAAAATAGGCTTACAATAAAGAAAAAAAAACATTTTCAAAAGCACTATAATAGAGAAAAGGAAATCGATTCAAAAGAAATTATTCAAAAGAAATGTGTTTTCAGAGGCAATTTGAAAGAAAATACTGGTCTTGCAAGACAAACAAATTGACTCTGGCATCTATTCCCTAAATTAAATATCTATTTTTATTCCCAACCCCCTGCTACTATTCATTCTAGTACTGACATTAATGCCATGAAAGTCTTCAGAATATTTAGCATATGATTGAACTACATTTGTGTGTAATTCACCCATTTAGATTCACAACAGGGAATTTGGGCCAATCATCATTTTAGCTTTCAGTTAATGAAGCTCTTGACAGACACTGTATATCACAGTGTGATATTAAAAAAAAAATGTGTGGCCTGTTATTTTGTGCTCTCTTCAGGTTGCCATGCATTACTTTGTACTGTTATTACACTTTACTACACAAGAGGGCAGCAGATCCCTGCTACATAATCTGTGAAGAAAACCTCTGCCACCTCTGTGTACTGTTATATTTTTGCTTCGACCACAGTCTCAGAGACTTGATGTAATTTTTCTTGATTAAAGTCGGTTGTTTTCAGTTTTACACTCTCTGCTCAGATGTTCTAATTACATTGCATTTGGCTGACATAAGTGTGCTGGCTGTCTGTTTCTTGTAATTAAGTTGCACTTTCTGGGGCAAATATGTGATGGCCCATTGTGTCCTGTTAGAGCTGCTGTATGTTGATGTTAAAAAACATTATTTGTGTTCATACTATCCACAGAGGTTTTTCTCTCGGCAAACAAAATAGTGCTTCATTTTGTTTTCATAAAAAATGTGTGCAAGCCCGTGAAGAGATATTTTTGGTGATTGAGGGTGACGCTCGTCTGTTTTCACTCTTTTTATCTCCTCGTTCCTCCTTTTCTTTCTGTTTTCTTCCCAACAAACAGCATGTCATGTTCATCCCAACTGACCAGCTGCTCTCCATATTGGCTTTCTTGTGTTCCTTGCAAACAGACTGGGCTGCACTTCAAAGGGAATGAATTATGCCTTTAAAATGAATGAATGAGAAGCCATATCTTTCCTGTTTTCAGATTTAGACTGTTTAGATCTGTAACTATAGACTGCACCGCATCATTTCAGCCTGATGCATTCAACTAGTTTTAATCACAACAGCAGCAATTGTGGTGACTTTGTTGTTATAACCAAGAATCTAGGTTCAAGGATAGTTGGTTTAAAACATATTATAACTTTTAAACAATTGTAAGCCTTTATTTGTCCAGGCAATTGAAATATTGGGTAGAGTGGCTGTATTTCAGACACACCCTGCTACACATTCACACAGGAGCTGCCTAGTACAACCACAGATTTCCTCTGTTGGCTCCTGACCAACTCTGCTCCAGTGGCTGGGGCTGATGTGCCTTCCTCCACAGCACATCAACTGAATTTATAGGGAGTGGGGTGTGTGATATTTTGCAGCTTCTGGTTGTCACTGGATCCCTAAAGTTCCTTCCTCTCGTTGGGATTCAAACCAACACCATTGTAATGGAAAGCTTGCTACTATTATTTTAAGATTACTAGAACATGAAGAGTACAATTATTGGACTCACTCTGCTTGAAAATATGTCTTGTTTTTTAGGTTTTGGGACATGCATGGTGGGGTTGGCACTGCCTATATGAAACATTATTTATTATCATGTTGCTGATGAAAAGGAGAGCAAAGTGATTAATGTGCATGTCTTAATGTGTTTATATCAACACTATTTCATGGTTGTGAGACAGTTAAAGAGAAAGAAAAGAAGTTATATGTTGCAGACAGACAATGATGATCTGGTTATCTCCCTCTTATCAGTCACCAGCTCCTATTAGGATATTGCATGTGGTTCCAGGACATTACCCATTTCCTCCTCTGTATATCAAAGCCTCTAGGTCCCCCTCCCTCCCACAGCCTAATTCACTCCAGATGAGCACAATGGGACATTTGATTTAGTGTGCAAAGACACATGTATACAGCTGTGTCAGCTTGCCTCAAACAGCTGGCGCAGAGCTTCGGTACAACTTTTAATCATGCATTTGTTTATGTAATTAAGATAAAAAGAAAAAAAAAAGATACAGCACCGAGGACTGTGTTATATTGTCCTCAGCTGCAGACCGATCAGACATTTCAGTGTGATGTAGGTCCTGTCTTTGTTGTAGCTCACACTGCTAGCAAATGCTCATGGTTTAATGACATGCAGGTGATACAAATCATGTGCAAACTGCAGAAGGTCTTCCAAGTGTGTGTCAACACACATGACAGCTCTCCCAGCGAATATATTTCTGTTGAGTATGTACTTTGGACCTCGGACAAGAGGCTCAAGTGACCTGTTGCAAAGGCCTAAATTCTGATTTTGTAACCAACATGTAGTTATTTTTTTTATCTGTTTTTATAAAGATGTTTAAAACTTGACTTGCAACACGAGTTATAAATGTGTAGAGTACACCTTATCCTCACCTCCCATTTTTGCTTTATAACCATGCTTGTGTTGTGCAGCTAGGTTCCTGTGTTAGGTCCAAGCTGGGTGAGCTCTGGGCATCAAGAGGTATCATATATATATACAGTTCGCCTGTCTGGGAATGTTGATCTGAAAGCCATGAGGGCTTGTCTGTATTCAGTTTCTATTCACTGTACCAGATCTCTATATCCTTTTTTTTTGTTCTTTGCCAGCTAGGCTCAGTGGTGCACTACAACATAAATGCCTATAATTTCACAACCACAAGATAATGTATTCTTACCAACAGAGGATGGTCTCAAAGTGCTCAGACAGTTGCTCAGACAGCTAATTTGGGATAGATGCACAATATCCCTTTGAAGTTCTGCTTCAGTGCAAGCGCTTCAAAATTCTCCCCTAGAAAACAACACGTACCAGCTTCTCTGTAGCACATTGTTTTAGTTGCTGAAAGTAAGGTAATGTTGCATTTGATTAAGTGGAGGGTCAATTCATTAACAAAACAGGGCATGCACTGTGGAAGTCCAAGTACAAAGTACAGCAGGGAAGTGGTCTAGGTCACCCTGCTAGTGTCACACTTGTATATTCCATTTCAAAGAAGAGTATTATTTTCTTCCACAATCGACTGAACAGTGACACAGTTTTTTTTTGTTTTTTTTTTTGTTGTATGTATTCAGTGTTCACTCAGAGGGTTTTTCTCCAGTTTTTATTCATATATAAGGTGATTCATACTTACTGTGAGTGGTGAACATATTGGCCGAGGCACTGCAGAGACAGAGAAACCCAGTCAGTGTCTTTTCCACTGCAGCGTTTCAGAGATGGCAGAGATTATGGGAGGATAACACTGCACAACATGGCCGCCCCAAACCAGATCAAAGCGAAGACAATCAAAGCCAGAGTGAAAGCTACAGCAGTAAGCTCTTTTAAATGTCTGCCTCCCCCGCTCCAACTGAGCAAGAGTGTTACCCTCAACTCAACTGTTTCCATCCCCAATCTTTCCACTTCTGGGACCGACATAAGCCCCTTTTGCATAAATACTGGACAGCGAGTCGGCCGGACATAAATCCTTCAAAGCAATGCAAACAGAGCAGTAAATGACCTATGATAATGTTAAACCTAAGCGGTCATGCTGTAAAACCTGTGTAATGCCAAAACTGATAAGACATGACACTGGTCACAATCATTTATGGCGCTGGGTTTAGGGGCTGTATAGGATCGCCATGACAAACGACTTGTCATGACTCATGTATGGCTTTACATGAAAGGGTACAACCACAGGGCTCACACACTGCACGGTCATAGCTGAGTCGGTGTTCTGACCCACTTTCTCACAGAGGTTAGACTATGCTGTATAATGCAGGCTGTACAAATTCACTGACACCTCCCCATACATCTGTAAAGTCAAGCCTCCTTGACTTTTCAGCCTTTGACCTTTTGTCCATATGTTTTTAGATTGATGGATGCATTTTTTCCACCTCCCAGACAGCTACTGGTTTCACTTCATTTCAGAGTGGTATGACAATCAACATCAGAGACCTGCTTGAGAAAGGTAATCCATCATAATGGACATTTATTCATCTTTATTCTTCGTCAGTGTTAATGGTTGCATGGTAATGCACTTTAAAAGCCTGGATTGTTGAAAATGCTCTCAAGCATTGATAGAAAGCTCCAATAACCAAGACTTGCTTGGATCTCATCAGCAACTATTTTAATGCAAAAAGCTCCCAAATTCACATCTTGATGTAATGAAGTGAATTAAAATTTGAAGGAGTATAATACAACTATGCAGCTCGTAGCTTGTAGACATTTTTAGCTCATGATTTTGGTTTTCTGGGCTGCATGTAGACTGCATGTTCTCAACAAACCCTATGTTTTAAAACCAGGAGCAGCTGTTTCCAGACTATAGGACTGCACGTTGATTGCCAGAATGAAATGGCAGAGAGCTGATGTAAACTAGTGCTGGTGAAGAAAACTGAACATCTAGCGTGCTGAAAACCCAGATGTTTTTCGCAGAAGTCTGCAGACAAAAAGCACCACTCAGAAGTCAGTGAATACTGAAATTACATTTGTCATGTTAGATGCCGACATTGCTGAGTGTAAGCTTGATTTGAACAGTGAGTAGTTCATTGTTTGCTTGTTATGTTAGCCATAATAACATGACAAGCAGATATTGTCTCAGAGCTGCATTTGTGTTGCCCCATGGTAGTCATTAATCACTTACTCGAGCCTTAGCCCTTTTAAACCCAGTTCATAGGTGTCAGAGTCACTACAGGTTTTAGCTAGGTATACCCCGTATACATACATATACCCCATGTTGTTACTTCCATAGGACAGGATAGGTCAGATTACTCAGAGCTGCATCATTTTGCACATGAGCAGGACTACATGTCCTAGCACAATTTTCATTATTAAGTATTAAATTAAGTATTACAGTATTAAGTATTAAAAATGCATGATAAAACTTTGATAGAGTAAAACCAAAATAAAGATAATATTAAATTGCATTTTATTAATGTCCTTGAAGGAAACTGTCTTCCACAATCAAGTTGTTCTATGTAGAAGCAATGGGCAGCCACAGTAACCAGGAGCCATCTCAACTACTGAGTAGATTTGGAAAATGAAAATGAAATACATATGTCTATGCTTGCAAGACATTTGTCTCTATCAGGGTTGAATCAGAGCTTCCCACCAGCAATTGAATGCACCACCTGGAATATGCTTCAGAGCAACCCATATACCATGCGTTTCAGCTGCCATGAATGACCACTAAAACACAATGATACATTTATTATTTAAAAAAAAAAGTGAATCAGAAGCTAAAACACATTGATCCATCTTAAAAGCTGTTGTAGCTTTGGAAAATGGTTGGCGGTAACACAGAATATGCACAATTTACAGTAAATGGGTTATGTGCAAAAAATGCTGTTATGGTCCTGTAGAACTATCTGTAGCCTCTACTTCTGACTCTGCAGTCTTAGATGTTTGATTTCGCCTCAGGGACGGAGCTGACAGGAAAACGGAAGCACCTCCCAGGGACAGGTTTACTTCAGGGAGCGTGAATCAAACGTCTCACCTGGACCTGCAGCAGTAGGGGACAGACCTGTATCAATTAAGAGCATCGCACTGATTACGACTGAGCTCAAACACCCCACCTGACCTGGCACTGCTTGTCAGTTTCTCAGACAGCAGCTTTCTGGAGTGCCTGTAATGTCTGTGAGAGCAGAGATGAGCATGCTGAGGGGGAACTTTCATTTTGATGATGTTTCATCAATCTGTTTGAAGTTTTTTCTTCTTTTTTTTTTTTTGGTCCTTTTTTTTCTTTTTGGCTGCACTCTTGCTTGGTGTGCAAAAGCTTTCAGTCTCGGTGACTCACAGCAATTTTTTGCTGTCCCAAGTGTCCTTGAACATTTCTTAGCAATGTGGATAAAAGCTAGCTGACAGCTCTTGATGGTGCTACCACAAATTCCATGGCATCTAAATGTACAATTTAATTAGACCAACTACAGGTTAAGTGGTTTGCTGGCTAGTTTGTGAGGAAGTTTCAAGAGATTTTCAAGAGAAAATTGAAAATGACTGCACAGATGACAGTAGTCTTATCATCTTGATCTTGGGCTGGTTTTTGACTTAGCCTTTACTCTGTGTTTATTCTCAGTAGCGCCCGAGTTACTCTGGCAGCTGCTGCTTATTTTTTATCCATAGCATGCCTTTTTATCATTTTAACTATTAGCCTTATCAGGCAAGCTTCTGCAAATGACAGTTCAGTTTCTAACTTTTGTATTGTTCTGTTTTTCCGCTCCTTAGTTTTCTGAGTGCTGATTAAATGGCTTTTTGGCATCAGCAGAGCAGACTGTGGTTGTGTGTTTCATGCAAATAAAACGACTGCTGCCTCTGCTCTAAATATTTAGCCATCGCAATCCTGCAGTCCATGCACTGTGTCTGCTCTAATAAGATGTGACTGTGTCTGGACTTAAACTCCATTCACATTATTGCAGTTTTCAAGTAGCTTTAAATTTTGTCTTGGACATGAGAGACAGTTTTGGCCTTAGGTACCTGTGTTCAGCAGGGAATGGCTTGTTAAACAGCTTAAAGGCAGAGCTGAAACGTCTGCACAGCCTTCTCACACATACTGCTCAAGACACTGTCGATTCCAGGAGTGCTTTCTGATCTTTCAGTATTCAGCCTGGCTCCAACTTTCCCTTTATAAATCAAGAATGTGGGAGTGGTATTCTCAGCTCATCTCAGGTTTTTTTTTTTACTCTCCTGATAGCTCTGCTTCCTATGTTCAACATCTTTTTGTAGCCTAGGTCTGCCTGCTACTGTTGTAATTAAGACCAAGAATTATCAGACCGGAATCAGATGAAAGGCTCATAAAGCACTGCTGAATTCAGACGTATGCCAGGGGCCAGCTCGGTTACAGACTTAATTCATATTCCCTTTGTTCCTCTCCAATCTCACAGAGGGCTTCAGGCAGCTGAAGGACTAGTGGGTCTAGTGACAATATAACAGGTATTAAATAGACCATTTCCAGTGTCACCATGTGGTAACTGAAGGCTTCAAAGAGCCAACAATTTGCTATGAAATTAAACCAGGGATCAGTCTGGCCCACATGATACTGTATATCTTCACCGCTGCAATGTGAAATGTTATTATGCAGACATTTAGTATGCCCACAACAGAGACCCCTAAACAACATTATTTTCTTGAAGCTATAAGTCCGCTGTGGCAATCACGTGAGAGAGTTATGTTCATTCATGCTGTTTATAAATCATGACGTGTTTCTTGAGAATGTGGTAAGGACTGGAGTGTGCTGCATCATCCATTTTGCTTTCTCTTTTTGGGCTCAAACACTCTAATAGGCTGTTTCAAGTCTATTTCTGTAAACATGGCAGAAATTATGCTACCTAACCTTGCGAGTAAAACGATTCTGTTTGTAAAGCCTGTTTAATATTCCAGTCATCCCCAACCGAACCATCTGGTGGCGGTCTTTGCACTCTCCCAGTGGAACATTACTCTTAGTGATCTTGTTGCCCTATCACTTGCTACCTCATTAAAATGAGTGATAATAAATCCCACAGGCCATGTGCAATGAAATCATATTGATCATCAAACATATGCACATGCATATCCTCACCACCATAATCATGTGTGCACACCAAACCACAAACAAGCCCCTACAGAAGCAGTACAAACCACTCCACTATTAAAATATTTCATTTCCAATCCCTTTTCACAGTCCAGCACCTTTGTAGGTGCTCAGTGCATACACACTATAGGGACATAGCGAAGGCTGGATTTTCAAAATACGGACCAGAGAGGAATGTTTAATCAGCCAAGGTCACTGTGTGTTGCCGTGCACTGCTGTTGAAGGAGGTTCTGGGAGAATGGAGGGACCATCTCTCATCTGTATTCTCTTCAGATGGCTTGCGTTAGTAGGATCATGCAGATATGGGATTTTTCTGTGAGAATTAAAACCCAGATGTGACGCTAACAGACACACACATCCTCACCACAGTAAAATATTATTTATGGCTCTGCAGGCAGCATAACTAATGCCTCACACTCAGCAATCACTCACTGTGAACAATGCAAAAATAGTCTTCAATTTGAACATGTTGGCAATAAACCAGTTCCACCCCTGTACCCGAATTTATTTGCCCTTCTAACTCTGCTCACACACACACACACACACACACACACACACACACACACACACACTCCTAGTTGAATGTTAAACATTAAATTATTTCACAGAAAGCAAAACAAAATAGTGCCTTTTGTTTGATTATTATCTCCCCTGTGGCCCCAGTTATTCCTGGAGGTTAGTTTGAAAGTCAAAAACACTGCATAAATACAGAAGGTTAGGTTGTTTCTTCAATAAGTCCATCACCATAGAGATCATATACTCCTTTAGTGTAATGTTGAATGCACTGGGAACACACTGTTGTTTGCATTGGATTGTTTCCTGTAATGTTAGACCCAAAAAGTGTGAGTAGCAAATGCAGTTAATTAATTTCATACCAAGGTGAAAAAAAAAAAAAAAAAAATATATATATATATATATATATATATATATATATATATATATATATATATATATATATTCATATATATATTCCTATATGTATGCAATTCCAAATTGCCTTTTCACTGCACAGACACACATGCAGATAAGATGACAGGTCACATACAGTATAAGGGGGTTCTACTCACTAAGACATGTTTAATGCATTTCTCTTCATTTAATGTAATTATGGTGAATTCATTTTTGCAGAGCATCACTGTACCTGCAGATACATTTGACATGTTCATACATTTCATCGTGTGGCAGAAATCCTGGATCCATCCTCAAGTGGCAATTGACTGTGCTACAGATATGAAGCTGCTGAGAGCCATCCGCTGTTTTACATAGAGAACAGAGGCTTTGATGTCCCCAGATGAATTGTACTGCAATAACAGAAGAGATAAGATCCGCACATCACAGGTACAAGCAATGCAGTGCAACAATATGACAATTGTGTTTCATGCAGTATTTGATTATGCCAATGCACCAAATAAATAAGGGAAAAGCATGAAAATAGACACCAGCAGCAGTTTAATATGTCTGCCGTAGCTAGAGAAAGCTACAGCAATTATTTCTACTTTACAAAAGAGATCAAATATCCTGACTTTTCACCCAAATACCCAAACTCCTTTTAAAACCAACTCACTGGTGGGATAGTGGAAGCTCCACTGTGTACTGTTCTGCCCTACAAAGGCAAAGAGCAGTTCCTCGAGAAGCAGAGAGGTTGGGCAGGATGCAGGTTGGATAAAAATACTAATGCAAAAGAGATGAGGGTCTTTGTCATTTTAATGTTCACCATGTCATTTTTTGGCAAAACACACAGTTCTTCTGGGAAGCTGTGACTGAAACCTTTTTGAGTCTGTGCCCATATTACTGCATTCTCTGTCCTGTCATTATAATTCCTCACAAAGGAAAAGCACTCTGAGCCTGTGCCAGCCACCTATACTTAGAGCGGAAGACATTAAATGGAGACATACCTGAAGTGACACAAACTTGGCAGGGCCAAAATAGTTTCCAGATAGTTAATTAACCTTTGTGACTGGTACAGCGGCCTTGCGTGGCTGGTCAGTCGCAACCTGTGCCGTGATAAATACAACCAGTCACGTTGACATGCCACAGTTCATACATGTCATGTGCAGACTGCCAGCCTTAACACTTTGTTTAGAGCTGAGTTCACAGGGTATTTTCATCAAGGAGGGGAAAATGCTGCATAGCCATAATGTTATGCAAACATACGAGAAGTCTCTCTGCCCATAATTAACTCAAGTAGTCTGTAAAATGATATTCGTGCAGACTAGTTATACAACAAAACAAAAGTTTTTTGCTCATTATTGATTATGATAACAAACATATATCATTCATATTTTAAGGACTAGTTCACCCAAATTCCAAAATAAAAAAAAGAAAAAAAGAAAAGAGTTTGCTACAGTGGGATTTAGCCATGCACATAGTTCTGGTTTTATTTGCAATAGTTCAATAGTTTAAGAGGTACCCATATATTAGTCATATAAAAGCAGCAGTACCAAGATTTCATTAACTAGAAGCAAAAACAGCGAAACATAAATTATTGAAAAGTAAAGTATTTGCTGATCAGAATGGTTTGTTTCAGGGTGTTATAATTTTATATGTATGTCACATTTTTAGGAATGTTTTACTGATCCATTAACACGTGCAGCATTTTATTGTGTTCACTGGTTAATGTAGCACTAATTTACACTACTTTATATAACTATGTTTAAACTATATTAATGCATCATAATTCATAGGTTGGCCACAGTTTTATGAGTGTAAAATCTTAATCAGCAAAGCATCTGGTAACTGTACCTGCCATAAATGTTGTGTTGTAAAAAGTATTTATATTTTCTATTGAAACGTAAAAAAACCTAAAAACTGCACTTCATTACAGTGCAATTGAAGTACATGAAAATTGTACTACAATAAATGTGCTAAGTTACTTTTCTGTCTTCACCCCAAATGTAATGGAGATGTATGGAATCATATTTGCAGCGCTCACAGAACACACATTTGAAATATTCAAAAACAGCATTCATATCGTGAAGATATCACTGGGTAAGGGTTAATTCTGGTGAATGGACTCACATCACAGATGTGACCATTTAATCACATCAACTTGGAGTGTTGTGCCCTTCTCATTGTAATTACAGCTAAAACAATTAGCCAGTTATTTGAGTCGACAGAAACTTAAACTAATTTTAATTAATTTAACTAATTAATTTTAATATTTACCAAAAAAACATAAATTCATATTGCAAATGATTCTATTTTCTTAATTGAGATACTTTATTTATATGATGGAAATTGGAGTGAATAGATTGTAGCAGTAGTCTGTTGGAGAGCGGTTTTAGTGCCAATAGGTAGTGAAAACCATCCTGACATTAGAAGAATCAAAGTGGTTTGCTGCATGAAGTCCAGATGTCACTCCGCTGTGATTTTATGGAGAGAAAATGTCAAGCTAGGAAGTGGCAGCTGAAAGTAACTATTAAGTCCACAGTGCGACATAAACATTTATGTGGATCACTCTTCTGGTTTTCAGCATTTCCATATTTCTCATCACCATCACACCCACATAGCTACATTTCGACAAGATCTTTAAAGGCTGTGTCTCCAAAATCAAAACGTCTCTGACTGGACTGAGAATGAAACATCTGCTGGATAACACATCGCAGCTCCTGGAAAAAAAAAAAAAAAAGTCATCACATTTGTTGAAAGAGATTGCATGTGTCAGAGAAATGGATGTAAAGTTGGTGGAATGAACCTCGAAACAGGAATGAGGGGATGATGACACTTGCATGGCTGCGATTACACAAAGGAATTGAAAACAGGTGGAATCGGCACCCGCTAGAGACACTCAATTTTACTAGTGTTAATTTTTTACAGTCTATTTCCCAACCATCTTTTGTGTGAACAGTCGTTTTTTTTTTTTTTTTTTTTTTTGGGTTGCACATAAAGAATTCACATATGCTTTCTTAGCCACAGAGCCTCTGTGCAGCTTCCCCACTATATGCATGGCATTTTCTCATACCACGCTCATCCTCTTATTTCAAACACAGAGGATTGAGACCTTTCTGTCAAGACCTGGATCAAGGCCAGTTATATCAATTGAAAGTCCAGCACATGAATCTATCCAGTTCCTCAAATAGACGACTAAAAGACTTCTGTCCAGATAAACAAAATGACAGCAATATTTTGTAGTAATTTGTTGAGCAAACCTAGTCAGTTTGAAAAGGTATATTAGCGTGATATTGATGCCAAAAACAATCATGGCTTACATCCGAAATTCTTGCCTATATAAGCTCTACTGACATCAAACCCCCACCTCCACTGCCTGACGTCTCCCTGTCAAATTGCACACTGATATTTTGTTTTAGCAGAGCTGGGGTGATTTAAGGAACGCTAACAGAAGAAGACATGCGGTTTGTATTCTCATAGCTGTCTCAGCTTAAATGTCTCCAGATTCTTTATGGAAGGGATTGTAGGGGGTGGTTCGCTGACGTTATTTACATGGAGAAGGTTTTGTAGCCTCCTTGTTGGCCAGAACATCAGGATTTTGGAATTTTTTGGCAGTGACCTACATCTGGATTTCTGCACTAGAGGGTGCCCCACCCCCTGACAGCCTCTTGCAGAGCCACAAGGCTGATTTTCCTCCTTCTCTTTCTCCGAGTTACACTGCAGTGCACACGGCTGTGAATCTAACCCTTCAATGTTCCCTGTCACACCTATCAGAGCAGAGTCCGGTGAAATCCTAAAACAACACTTCCTCGCTGTGTCTCTGTTACAAATGTGAGGCAAAGGAAGGAGAGACAGAAAGCGTCCCGCAGGCCTTATTCTTCATGCTGTATGTGTTGCAGTATGTGGAGCACCCAATCTGGTTTTCATCCTCAGTGCCCCACCCTGGCTGAAAATACAATGGATTGGGAGCAGGCCTGTGACTTTTAACTCACTCTGCAGATTCTATGCTCTGCCGCCAGTCTGGCCAATCTGCAGCCCGGAAAATTCCCTTGATGTGTCGGCCAAAGCAGCTTTGAATCCAATCATAAGGCCATAGGTTCCCTTGTAATAGTACATCCATGTTCCTTCAATTAGACACAGGGGCATTGCGTTTATGGTCAGCAATGTGGAAAAAGACAGATTGATTTTAGCCATGAATTTCAGCTCCCAAAGTGATGTATTGCAAGACAGAGATAGTTTAGTAAACCTTTTCAATAGTTAATCAGTGGAGTCCCTGGTGTTTCTCTGGATGGAAAACAGTTAAAATAATTCTCATTTTTTTTCTTTGTCAGTTGTTGAAATTTTACTATATTTTTTAAAACACAGTCAAATGTATCGGCTAGCATGCTTTCCAGGATGTGTAATCAAATCTATATTTGTCTTAGTTATTTCCAGGCAGTTACTGAAGCACAGTTTTCCATTACAGAACAAGAATGGACACTTTAATTAAAGAAAGCTGGGGTGAGTGAGTGAATGTCAGTCACTGAAAGCCCAGTTGTTCATCCGTCAAACTTTGAACCGCTGTTCTGCAGACTTCAGTGTCTCCGCAGTGGGTTTTGAATGATTTTCTTGTTGTAGCCACCGTACAAACAAAGGCACCCCTGTAGATTTATGTCTCATCCCTCTCTCTCATATTGGACTCTGAGGGTTTTAAGGCTGTAATTAAATTCCAATCCCCACTCTCACTTCTCCACTGACTGTCCCTGTCTCTGTGGGAGGTTGAGAAGCTGGGTTTTACCGCCTGTTGTGGTTTGTTTGAAAGATCCAGAGTTCTCTGGAAACCCCAGCCATTATGATAGAATTCACACATGTGGTGCAGAGAGAGAAAGAAAAGGTCTGTGCTCATTCACAGAAGCAGGACTGGTGTGACATCCGGTCTGGGTCGAGTATTTGAGACATTGCAGCATGTGTGCGTGTTTTACCCACATCGCCACCTCCGCCTGTGAACTGCAGGATTTGAGCATTCTCACGTCAAAGTCAGGGATTGCCATTCCAACACGTTGCCATTTCATGCATATGATAGTGCTTTCGGGGTGTTAAGATGCCCATATGAATAACTCCATCATTGTACCTATCAAAGCCTTTCCTTACCAGACGGCCACCCACTGCCAAAGCACAGATTGGTGGCTTTGGCCCATAGCAGCGCCAACAAACTGGAATCAGCTGCACCAGCAGGCTGTCAGTTGGGACGCCTGACAGCGATATGAGGGGCTAGACTGAGCAAGTCCAGTCCAGCGGGGACCAGCGGGAGAGGAAGGATGAGTTCTGCACCACTGATCCAGAGTGACAGTGATGGACAGGTTCAGAGAGGAGAGCTGATGGCCAAGGTTTTTCTCCTGTCTGGACAGTGTTTGAAAAGATGGACATGACGGTCGCAAGGCTTCAAAGTCCAACAGGGCATGTGTGCCTGAGTGTGTGTATGGTGTGTGCGTATGACTGCCTGTTCCAGAGTTTTGATGTGGGTGTGCCTGCATGTCAAATGGTCAAGCAGAGCAATACATGTGAAAACTGACACTGAAATCTAAGATCAAACCTTTGTTTATGTTCAATTTTAGGTCCATTTTAGACAAAGTCATGCATTAAATACATGCTACATGATGTGCAAATACAGCAGGGCTCCAATTTATTTTCATTATCTATCCACAAATTATTATTATTATCATCATTATTATTTATATTTTTAATCAATTAATTGTTTGAGCTTATAAAATGTCAGAAAACTGAAAAATGCCCATCATAATTTTTGAAATCCTGAAGTGAAATCTTCAAATGTCTTGTCTTGTCTTAGTCTTGTCTGACTAACTAGCCTAACGCTGTAGCTAGTGAGAGAAATAAAGCAGCAAAGCCTCACAAATGAGGAGATGAAACTAAAGAATGTTTGCTTGAAAAATGATTAAAATCTTTTATCAAAATTGTTGCCAAATATTTTTCTGTTAATAATCAACTAATTGTTTCATCTCTATAATACAGCAATTTATGAAACATTAATGTTAAGTATGATTTTCTTTTTTTTTTTTACACTGGAGCTGCAATTACTGCAATAATACCAGTAACAGAGAGACACATTTGCTCTTTATAGAGTTGAAAATCAGCTCTGTCTTGTTAAACACTGAGTTATTTGTCACAAAATACTGTATGCTCCTCTGCAGCTCATGCTTCATCGAGAGTCAGGGTTCCCTCTGACAAGTAATTACGTCAAGAACAAACGTTCCCAAAGGCAGCAATTAATGTTGAACTCATAACACAAAATGATACCCCAGGGCCCTGGATCTAATATGAACGTTGGCACCCCTTGTTGTGCCGTTTACGCAGTTGTCTGCTTTGATAATTCAGACACTTGAACAGTTTTACTTTCTAAGTT
Organism: Trachinotus anak; assembly: GCF_046630095.1. NCBI lineage: Eukaryota > Metazoa > Chordata > Actinopteri > Carangiformes > Carangidae > Trachinotus > Trachinotus anak. The sequence goes on from NW_027273863.1 coordinate 15,692,093, forward strand.
GCGTGCATGCATGTGCACGTTTCATTCCCTTGCTCTCAATATTTCCACTGTGTCCATAATTCTAAAGACTGGTGTCCTCAAGACAGATTATATATGCTATCATACCCAAGGACACCTAATAGAAATCTTTTTTTCTTTCTACAGGGACAGATTTTTGCAGGCACATACATTATCGAACGGTACAACTTCAGGACGCAGCCTGGCCGTATATCCTCTTTATGATGAAATGAATCTTTTTTGACTATGACATCTCCTTCAAGGATTGCAGTTCCTCCAGGAAATATATGCCAAGTACATGTAGGACAGCTCCCTCTTCCTCCCCTCTGGAAATAAGCGAAAACACAAGCCCTGTCCTCCCCATTTTTCCTGAGATCCCTCAAGGTCGCCACCATATCTCACGCCTACATCCAAATTTGAATTATGTTTAGCACAATTCAACCACAGTCAGGAGATGATTTCAAAATCAATACATGATAGGCTGGGTCAGAACAATGAAAGTGAAATGATCATTGCATCTTCCCGATGTGGAAGATTGACATGCAGCATTTGGAGTCTGTGGTTTGAGGGACGGCTTCCCTTTTGTGCGTGAGGTGGTCAGAGACAGCTCTGGGCTGAGGGTTTAGGGGCTTTGTGAGGTTGTTAAAAATGTTCCTGCTCACTTTTCCAGCTGCAGTGTTTTAACGGTGCATTAAATGACAGTTACCCCCCCAAAAAAAGTCACCAGGGAAAACAAGGGAGGGTCAAGAACAATCCTTTTGCACTATTAACTTTTTTCTTTTTCTTTTTTTTTCCTTTTTTTTTTTTTTGAAGCTGTTTGGATGTGAGGAAAAAAACAGATATACTTTAAAGGTCATTTTACATCGGAAAAAGATCATAGCACCCCCTCAAGTTATCCATATACCCTCTTAAAAATGCATCAGTAATGGATTCAGCTATAATCACAAGGGTTTGTTTTAATTTTGAACTCTTACAGTCTGAAAACCCTAACATGTGTAAGACAGCCATGCTAAAAGCTCTGTGAGACTGTACTCAGAGAAAGTGTTTTTCTTTGCACTAAATGCTAATGTGAGCATGTTAACATGCTCCCAGTGGCAATGTTAACATGATCATGTTTAGCACGTCTAATTTTTACCCTGTCACCATCTGAGTTTGGTGTCTTAGCAATTTTTCATTTGCTAATTAGCACTAAACACAAAGATGTTCTTTGTGTTTAAGTGCTAATTAGCAAATGAAAAATTTCTAATTTCTAAAACATCTTAGGCTGCAAATAGTTTGCTTTATTTTAGCATAAACTAAAATACTGGACAAAATAAAATTTTGACCTGATGATAGTGGAAAGTAATGGATTTAAAAAAAAAAAAAAAAAAAAAAAAAAATTCATCAAAATGGGGGAAATTAATGTCTATTCAAAATGTCAGTCCATCCAATATTTTTTTTGTGATATTTCACTAAAAAAACACGAATGCCAACCTCATGGTGGTGCCAGGGAAAAAAGTCAATGGATCACCATTATTAGTTTCACCACCTTGTTCATTTATTTTGCTATCCTTAAAGCAGTAGTTAAATCCAGTCATGGAGGAAAAAAAAGTAGTTCTGCTAATATGGTAACTAGCCTAAAGTTAGCTTAACAGAGTGGCTACCTTAGCCTCTGACTCTAGTAAAAGTCATGATTTAATGTGGTTAAATTACTTTTAACAAACTTAAACTTGAAGACTTTGACCTCATGATGACGCTAGAGGAAGAGTCAGGGGATCATTGAAATCATACATCCTGTGGGGACCATGAACCTCTGTACAAAATGTAATGACAGAGCATTCAGTAGTTTTAGACATTTTAACTAGTACCAAAGTAGTGGACCAACCGACATTGCCATCCCTAACGCCATACTCGATCCATGATATTTCCATTTTTTTTGCTATATTAGGCAGAAAGCCATATTTTAATTTAGAATTTTTAGAGGAGGTTCATTGCTTCTTTGACCTTGGAGAAAACAGCTCACTCTCAAGGACACATACTGTATATTTATCTTAATTTTTATGGGTATAATTCCAAAGAGAAAAACTATAGCCATTGCTGTGTATTTCTCTTATTTCTTCCACAACGTTTCATCCAGTTAACATCACTATACAGAGAAGTTTTTCAGCACTCTTAAGGCAGTATTGAGTCAAGACCTTTCTTGATTTAGAAAAAGTGATAAGAAAAAGAACAGAGACCTGTACAACACAGGCTCTGAGCACAGTGGGGGATTTTCCTTTTATATATATTTACTGAAAAGACTCTTCTTGCCCTCTTTGCTCTGGCAAAGGTTGAAGATGCAGGTTCATGAAAGAGACAAGACAAGAGCAAGTATTGTACTATGCTCTCCATAGTCTGAAATGTTAAAGAGGTACGGAGGTATGGGGGGAAATCTTGGAGATTTCTCGGGCTGCCTCAAGCTTTTTTAGTTTGATCTTTCGCAGAACTGAGAACACAGAGCTGCAACTCAGAGTGACTTTCTATAAAAGAGCATGGTTTTTCTCCTGTCGACCTCTGAATGGCTTTTCTTTCTTACATTGCTCAAATGAAAAAAAAAAAAAGAAGAAGAAAAAGATTTGCTCCAGAACAAAACAGAAGCAGATATTTGCTCCTGTATTTATTATTTATTTTCTTATCATTACCATTCATCTTTGTTAAAAATGTTTTCTGTCCAGGAAAACAAGTCTGAGCGAGCGTGCCTGCTTTTTACGAGGAGCTCTGATTCACATTCATACAGTTGTTCACAACCAGGAAAAACTATGGAGCAGTTGGAAGAAAGATCAAGAGGGTTCAACTGTGGAGCTCATGTCTGGGGACATGAGGCTCTGCACTTCAAGTAGCTTTTTTTTTTTTTTTTTATATATAGTTCTTTTTTCCCCCCATGTTTTTCTGTTCAAGACTTTTGTGTTGAAATAAGGATTTTTTTCGGTGAAGAACTAGCTTATTTTTCTAAGAGTGTGTTAGCTGTGGAAGAAATATTCTGCTAATTGACCTAAAGAGTACAGTTTTGTTGCCATTACAAAAAAATGGAGGTGATAATAGCCTGTTGGAGAGGCTAGCATTTTTATTAGCCCTCTAAAACCTTGTCAAACAGATTCTAATGTAATATATCCTCTGGAATAAAACTGAAAATATAAACCTTTTTTTTTTTAATCTTACTTATAACACATTTTTAACACAGAAGACATTGGTAAATTAACTGTAAAAGTAGTAGCCTATGTTATGCTTTTGTGGCAGAAGAGGAAGTGACGCACCGCATTTCTAGAGACTCTACCCTCTTCCAACTGGCAGTCAGACCTGGACCTTGCTTCAGGGCACTCTGATAGTGAGAGGTTGAAACAGCTGAGAAGCTTCTTTCCGAAATTTGATCTACACTTCCATAAAAGTGTCAAATGTTTTTTTTTCCAGACCTTCAAAGTAAAGTGTACTCTGTGTAGTGCAGTGCAGTGAGTCTAAAGAGATGATTTCTAATAAAAGACAACAAAAAGCTGTGTTTTTTTTTTTTTTTAAACTGTCAGGGAGTTAAGAAAGCAAAAATCTTCCCAAAACAAATGTCACAATTCAACATTTCAGTTCTTTTGTTCAAGTTTGTCTTTTGTTTCCTTGTGTTTGTGGGTGGTTTGGAGCATGTGTGTCTGTCTTAACTTCTAAACCAAATATTTTGACGAAATATGAACCTTTGTTGATGCAGTCTGTAGTAAAGGTCATTTAGTGTCTACAAGAAAGCAATAATAAAACGTCACCATGTGTAGCAGCTCAGTGCATCACAGCTCTGCAGTTTCCAAGTTGAAGCCAAACCTTTAGTCAACTTTTTCTTTCTTTCTTTCTTTCTTTCTTTCTTTCTTTGAACCTGTCACTTTGATTTTCAAACCAATGGCCCAAGAAAACATTGCTTTGGGCATCTTTTGAATGCAACTTCAAGCATGACATTGATTTCCTTAGCTTCATAATTATCTCCACATGCTACTGTACCACTGTATTCCACATTCAGACGAGGTTTGGTACATCCTGGGTGAGTGATTATAGCAACTGTAAGTAAATTAGCTGTGAATAAAAGCCTTTTATGTAAAGCGTTAGTCAAAGACATCCTGCTGTTTAATGCTATAAATGTTCTCAGCGATCCAACAGTGGCAACAAAAGATGCTCACACTGACATGGCTACACTGTCACTCTGAAAATGTTTGATGCGCTGCTTCTGCAACGAAAACCTTCATTTTTGCACTTTCAGTCTGAAGCTGAATTTTACAAAAAGAATAAAACCAGCAGTGCCTCGTCTCAACGTGTTGTCGTTTTCTGTCCCTTTTTTGTAATAAATTGGAGATGCAAAATAGGTACAGATGTGTTTGTGTAATGGTGGGGTTTTCATGTAAATAATGGCTATACAGTTTCAGAGATATATGGGAAACATCTGTATGAATGATCTGCAATTAAATTCCACTGAATAAAACCAGGACAAGGCTTTTTCTTGAAGCATTTATATTCTATGTTATACATAAGGAGGAAGAAAAAAAAGAAATCTCTTTATTATTCATCAAAGATTGTCTGTGACAATACTATCTCTAAAATGACATATCAAAAGGCACTTTGAAGTGGGACATACGGCAAAAATGACCATGTTTTATATTCAAATGTGTTTCTCACATGTTTGAAGTAAAGTCAGACATGCTTGACTGGAGTTTAGTCACACATTCACGTACTTTTCTTTTCTCCAAATCCTGCATTTTTTAAAATTGCAATCATTACATTTTGACTCAAATGGCCAAAAACTGTGGGACCAATTGCTTAAATGTAGGAAAATTCCTCTCTTGAGCTTTTGACTAATAGCAGTCATATGTTGTGTTTGTGCCTCGGGGGAATGCATTGCTATTATTCTAACAGAAACAACCCAACAAAAACATGGGCCTCTGTTGAGTGTTTACTGTATAATGGGTGTGACAGGCTACCTTAGACCAACTCTGAGGTCACTGCTGGTGTTTCCTACGAGGTATGACAGTTTTACAACTGCGGGGCTCACACTCGGATCGTTTCTGACATGTTAGACTGCTGCCGCTCCCTGTCTGTCTCACAATCTCTCCCCTTCTATTTTTCTCACTTTCTCCTCTGACTCTCTCTATACACACACACACGCACACACAAAGAGGTAAGGAATGATATCAAGCCTTTCTCAGACCGACTCAAAGAGGACTCGCGAGCATATTTTAAGCCCGAAGTCTTAATCTCTCATAATAGGCCTCTTTGTTGAAGTCGAGGAGGAAGCCCATATTTCTTTTTAAGCAGCCCTCTATTGGACGGGGGGGCTAGTTGTGGTGATATCCTAACAAGCATAAAAACAACAAACTAGAAATGTCATAAGGCTAAACTTAAGATATTTTGCAGCAAAGTTAAATTGCAGTAATTGCATCGGAAGATTATGCAACGAAACAGCAAATTTTAACAGCACAGCAGGATCTTCAGAGCAACATTTTGTGGTTACTCCTCAACAACACAAGCTCACACATTTACATCCATAACACAGCCTATAAGTAATTTATCCATTATGTGCCACAAGCTATAAAAATGTGAGGAAACCTGATTTCTCCTTGTTTTGCTGTTTCCGCAGGCAGGAATTCTCTGTCTTTACTCAAGCTTTAAAATGCACACAGAGAAGTCAAATCAGCCAAGGCTATGCAGTGTTTTTCAGTGGGACGGTGGCAGCAGAGCAGGAGCGATTCAGATGTTCTTTATCTTCATGCTGCAGAGTGAAATGTAGAGGAATGTAAGCTGTACATTTACAGAGGCCCTGAGGAAATATAATACTCCTTCTGCATTGTGGCTGTGCTAATGTAATTATGCATAGTTCCTGCACTAGCTAAGGAAAAGATTTCTATCCAAGAATATAAACATTGTCTGTATGAACACCTTTTCATTTTCATAATAATGTTATTATTATATGTATTTTTGAGCACGACCTTGTTGGAGCGGGTCAAAAAGATGATTCTGTAAACATCGTACTCATTTCAGTTTGGAGAAAAGTTTGGGGTAATTCATAAGGAAAAAATACCTCACTTTTATGTGTGTGTACACATAGGTTGCATGCATTCAGCACACGCACACAGATGCACACACATCGCATTTTGGTCCAGACTCTGTGATCTGATTTTGAATGCAGCATTTTGTTTGATGTCTTTTTGATGATGGACATGAAATAATGTCCAAATCACCAGAGGCAGGAACTTCAAACAGATCCAAATGAAAACACGGTAATGTCTTCTCGGACTGAGCCTTATTGCGCCTTCATTTGCCACTGCCCCATGGAAGCTGGGCTTTGACTGGGAAGAGATAAAAGATGAGTTGAAAAACGAAGCACTTTCATCTCCAACAAACTTTGACAACTTTTTCATTTGCAACACAAACACTGCATGGCTAATATGCTGCATCATAGCATAATCAGATAATCACAGATGGTAATGTCAGCGACTCCACAAGGAGTCAAAGGTGGAGGGGAGTTTCTTTGAAGAGGATAAATGGCTGGAAATCATCACAGCAGGATAAGGAGCGGCCAGGATATGCTGATCTTTTTATTTATTTTTTTATTTTATCAAGAACCCCTCCAGTCTTATTGGGGGAAAGGACGTGATCATCTATATATTGTTCAATTTCAGAATCCAATGTTCTCATAGGCTGAGAGAGGTAATACAGAGCACAGGTGACTTAGTGATAATGAACCAATATATATGCATCATGCAAAACCGATCCTTGTGCTTGGGAAAGGGAGCTCAGCACATTCATTCATCACAATTTTGTCTGTTATGAAAATGCAGACGGGGAAACTTCCCCTCCTCGCAGTGACATCACACACACCCTGAAGGGTTAGTCTCATGCGGAGCCTGTTGTGATTCTCCAGTGCTTATAATAAGGCAGCTTTCATAGACAATGCCGGCCCATTCCCCATGAACCGTGAAGGGGTCATCAACTTTGCATTTAATTTGATTTATAACTGAAAGGAAGCCAAGTTTCCGTATAATTTACTGACTGGTTTGGTGTCTCTCAGGGCTTTTGGATGGCTCTGTGTAAACTGAGAGACTGATGTTCAAACAACAAGGCAGAGAGCCATAGTGGACTCAGAGCTTTGCCTTGGCCTCTGCGTCAGTCTCCTGACAGCAAACTGGCACCCTGCTTGAACTAATAATGTGCACCACCCAGATCCTACAGTGACTGCGTGCACTGTATGTCTGCTGAGTGTCTGTGTGGTCAGTAGGAGCAGGATACTCCTGGAAAGCCACGGATGAAAGACACGCTCAATGCAAAATCTGCTAAATCTATCGTGTGGGTGTCATTCACTCTTGTCTCCTGTTTGGATGATGTGCAACAATTCAGCACACGGAGTGATTTGGACACAGAGACTGATGAAAAATGTTGCGTCTTGTTAAACTTCATAATTAATGTCATGATATGTGCAGGCAGTCGAAGGTAAAGGATCTGGCTGATGATATTCTGACTTTTATTGTGGTTGAAAACTCGCACAAAAAGAGCAAAACCAACAGTGAAGTGGGTCCTTCATTTTTGGTCTATATAATGTGAGTAATTACAAATTTGTTGGAAATTTGCACCACTGATGCAAGTATGACTGGCTCTCCATCCTTGTGGCCCAGTCTTGAAGAGGGGGCACTGTGTCAAAATCATAGTTTTGAGACCTTCATTGTTTTTGTTTACATTGACTTCATTTGTTGTAACATTGTGGTTCATCAGATTGCTTTCATTTTTCTGTAACACACAGATGTTGAGTTTACTTTCATAGAAATGTGTAAAATATTCACATTTGAGAAGCTGGTAGCAGTCATTTCTTGGCATTTTTGCTTAAAAAGTGATTTTAGGGATTAATCAGTTATCAATAATATAGCCAATTAATAAGTAAACATTTCAGCTCTAGAGCTCTGGTAGGTGTCTGATGAAATAATGAAACTGCCACAGTACAGCAGGGACCAGTAGGGCCCTAACAACAACTTTTTGCCCCAGGGCCCAGGTTAATCCAGCCATGACTAACCTGTGATGCCTGTGTAGCCAAAGCCTGATTCTGCTCATTCGTCTGTGTGATAAGCCTCACACTGTTGTCCAAAAGCTATTTACAGTTTTTTGTCAGTTTCTGTGGCAAAAAAATAATAATTCCTAAAACGCATTTCTAAAATGTATAATTCAATCTATCAGAACAGTTTCTCGTTGCTTTCCCACAGAGGTCAAAGGCAGAAGCACAACTATCTTCAAATAATCCAGTGATGCATTGCTTTAGGGTCAAAATGGATTAAACTGCTTTTCCAGTGATGTGTGTAATTCTCAGACATGTTCATCGACACACTCGAGTAAATCCCCACCTCTCAAATATAAATGTAAAAGCACACAGGATGAGACAGTGAACACAGAGACATGTTGCATTCGTCAGCTGTAGAGAATATTTGACCTTATTATTTGGTTACTGTATGCAAATCTCAATGAGAAATTATTGTACATTAGGAACTCAGTGTCTGTCACTGAGAAAGCTCATTTGGCATTTGACTGCCTTAACTTATGCAATGACAAAGAGATCATGGCAGCAGTGATGAAGTTATTTACTTTTGATGCAAAGGCAAAATTTTTGAGAGCGTTGTGCTGCTCAGTAAAAAATGGTGCGATGATTTCTAGGTGAATGATTGTTTTGAGGAGTGCAAAAGTGTTTCAGAAAAGTGCTTAAGTAATTGATTGCATTGGGAAACATGTTTCTTCATTACGATTAACATGGGCACTGTAGAGCTCCTTTTCCACTGGTCAAAAAAACCCACTGGGGCCGGTTAAATCAGGCTTTTGTCTGCAATGTAAAAGTGTACAACTGGGATTTATTCCTGGATCGAATGACTATGCAGCGGTCGTGGGTATTTATTGGCTCCAGCCCCGATCAGTAGTGATATAAACACAACACCAGCGTGAACATGCTAATTTTCGCCCCTTATCCGTGGCGTGACATCTTTCAGAGCACACAAACACTGACACAGACCTGTCATCTGCCCAGCAAGGTGCCGTTAAACACAGCTGCTACACCTTCTGCTGAGAGTGTGCCGCGGTCAGGGCTGCGCTCAATAAGTTTTAAAAACACACAATCACCAACTGAAGTGTCTCACAGGGAGGTTGTGACACTTACAAGGGCATCGACAGACAGATGTATTTTACCAGACTGTGCGGCAGCTAGCAGCTCACTGAATCTGAATCTGCGTTTGTGTGTGTGTGTGCTCTGGAATTGCATGTGATGACATCACTCCCTGCAGTTGTGAAAGAAGTCAGTTGCCTTTATTAGCGGGTTTACCCGCGTTTAAAAAAATCCACTTATATGCTAATTTCTTTGAGCAAGCCACACATACACCATCCTGCTGTTGGAAATCCTCAATAGTGCATCGGCTGTGTGTTAATCCGCAACTGAAAATAGTCCCTTGCAAATGTACTATTTATTCTCGTCTGAGTAAAGTTTGCTAAAAACCACAGTGCACCGCTGTTTAAAGAAATCAATTTAGCCTTTTTTTAAATGAAATATATTGGTGACAAGTTTTTAAAGATTCCAGAAGGAACAAAAATGAAAACAGCTGGGATAAAGACAGACTAACACATTGTTAGTTTTGGTCTTTTCGTGAAATTTGTTGATAATAACAAAAATATACAATTTTGCCAGTCTTATCCTTTAATTGTCATTTTACTACATGTATGGATCATAGCAGATTTTTAATGCAAACTGAGAATAAGCAACCAGACATCTGCGAACAAGAAAAAATTTCACATTTATTTGATATCAAACAGGAGTTGAATTAAATATCAGCTGATGATGGGCTCTTACAAAAGAAACAGAATGAACCTAATCAGTGCTGCAACAACTTTTCACACTTTCCAACCATGTTCCCCCCGCCCCCCATTTTTTTTCTCTGAATAGTTCAGTTAATAAATTAATTAGTGTCAAAGGATGAAACATGTCCGCAGAAACTGCAGTATCGCATTGACACGAACATAAGTCCTTAAACCTGACAATTTCTTTCAAGTAAAATAAATTACACAAGTATCCAATTCACTCCAAATCTGTGCATGGCCCGGTGTTAACAAATATACTACTGGCAAAAACTCATCATTCATGAAAGCAAAAGCACTTCACAAGCAGAGACGTGAGCATGATTTCATATGGACTGATAATCGCTCAAAACTTTTTTTTTTCTTCATATTCAAACATACTACGAGTCAAGTGTGAGAGGAAAAAGCACATTTCCACCATTTTGATTAACCTTGTCTGAAGAATCTTATTAACATTGAAAGGGCATAACTACTGAATGGTTGCCGTTTCTCTTTTTTTTTTTTTTTTTTTTTCTTGTTTTTACTTTTTACACTAGTGGTACAGCAAAATATATTTTCTTTAGCTGTTACTTTGACAACAGTTAAATGTGCAATAGAGAAAATATAAGGCCTGAGTCTGAATTAGTGGTTTCTTAACTTTACAGTCCTGACTGTGTAGTGGAGCCACACTAGTTCTAGTTCTGTACTTCATGACTAAAAAGACCCTGGTCCTGCAAAGTCCCCCAGGAATATGTCAGGAGTTCCATAGTTCTTTGCTTGGATTTTTTTTTAATCCCTTATTCTTCAGCTCTTCTTTCAGTACAAGAGAAATGCCATACTTATCTGTGGCACAGCCGCCTGGTGTTATTCTCTGCACCTCTTTAGTCCAACAGCAGAGCTTTCACAGTCCACATTTGTCTGGCCTCGGATGGACGTGTTTTGTGTGTTAATGAGATCTGTGTGCAAAAGTCATTTATTCATTCCGTTTCCCACCCAACAACATTTCACTTCCTGTCCTAACAGGAAGAGCGTGCAGAGTGCGGAGCCAGACTTGCCGGCTCTCTTGACATCAACCGAAAGCACCCGTCTGTTGAAACCCTGTGCAAACAAACACGGCCTCCTCAGAGGCTGGTAATGAGCTGCATTTGTCCGTCGCTGGGCGCCTCTCCCCCCTGTGCGCAGTCTTCATTGTTGGGTGGGATGATGCACCCGTCGCTGGTGCCTCGGTTTATGTGGTAGTAGGACAGGGGCTGCGGTGCATCACCGAGCTCAGGCATGCTTTTATGATACGCGTCCTCGCTCTCGCTTCGAGGTGAAGGGGAGAGCTCCTCCTCCTCCTCTTCCTCGGGGGGGTATGGCGAAGCTGAGGGTGAGGGTGAGTCTCTCAAGTTTGGCATGCTGGTGTAAAGGGAGTCTCTATTATTGTTGGGTGAATGGGAGCCCATATCCTCCACTGCGGTAACAGTCTCAGAGCCATGGCTGCCCTGCCCCTCCAGGCGCCTGGGGGCCTTCTGGGCGCTGTAGAGGAGAGAGTGAGTCCTCTGGGGCAGGAGGGGGGCCTCCAGCACCTCCTTGTGGTGGGGGTGCAGGAGCAGCTCCAGGGTGGCGTGTCCTCCTCTTCCACTTCCTCTCTGGGGGGATGAGGCATCGGCATGATCCGCCACGATGGCGTCATCCTCGCTGCCGCTCCCACCCCCGCCTCGGTCCACTGTCACTCTGGTCTGGGGAGGCAAGGCTCTGTCCCTCTGGGCGTCACGACCTTTGGGGGCCCCGCGGGGCCTAAGGTTGTTATGGACAATCTCAGATATGATCATCTTCTCAAAGGCGACATCGTCCAAGTTGAGGCCCCCCAGGTCACCCGTGGCTCGAACGCCCACGGCCTCATAGTCGTCGTCTCGCAGGGAGTAGCTGTTGTTGAAATTGCCATTGAGGGGGAGGGTGTCCATGGCACTGATGTCCCTGCTGTTGCTCAGGGAGTGCTGTCCTGCAAAGAAAGGCAAATGGAGCACGTGAGACATAATTTTCCACCTTTTGAGAGAACAAAAAATTCTCCACTACACCATCCACGTACACTTGATACTGCTCAGGACACTTCACTCTTGTGCTCTTTGATCTCTGGGTAAATTTTAATTTTATACAGATACAAAAACTTCTAAAATTCAAAGGAGAACCCAATTAGCTCTCCAACATGTCCATCCTCATTATGGCTGAATCTCATTATAGCCAATCTAAGAAATTATCCTGAACAATATTGGAGAAATGAGAACAAGCGATGACTTAAAAAAATATACACCGTAGCAACACATTATAAAGTAGCTGATGACCAGGTAACAACACGGCAGCATACACAAAGCAACAGACAGGATAAGAATAAAAGAAATAAATAAATACAAGCCGATGAGGAAGTGTTGTGACATTAACAATGAATAAAACATTCCGCCTATTGAAAGAAGGCAAGACAGGAGAGTAATGTTGAACACAGATGGCCAGCCACCTCTCTGCACTGGGGCCCCACAAGCACAGCAACAACCCCCACACACCACAACAAGACAGGCACGGTGCAATGACTCACTTTGCCACCACTCACATCAAGTGTGTCTGCTCAGGCTATCTGGCCTAAGAACAGCTGATGTGCAAAAAAAGTAAAACAGATGCTTTTTTTCAATTGCAGCAGAAACAACAAAATCACTGAAATAAGACAAAAGTGGAAGCTCGTAACATTCAGCCTGGATTCAGTCGATCCTACTCGGATTGTGTCCTTGCAGTTAACTATAATTTAGCTCATGTGATGCTCTGCGCAAATTGTTGTAGGTGGATGGGGAATGACAGCGAAATGATGTGTTTGACAGTTTGAGAGAGCTAAAGGACAAATCAAGGACGACTGAATCCTGGACTCGGCAGGTGAAAGGGTTCAGCAGCAAGCACAGTCTTATTTTAAAGGTCTATAATAAAAGAAGGAACATTTCCTGAATGACATATGTTTTTTTTCTTCTTCTCTTTTTGAAATGTACATCTATTATTATGTATTGTGTGAACAAAATGCAGTCACACACACACACACACACTCTAATTTTTTACAGCTCTATGACTAAGCTCAAATAGCAGGGGGGAGTGAAGAGGGCTGGGGGGGGGGGGGGGGTGGTTTGATTTGATATGAGGAGTTTATTTACTGGGTACACTGTGAGGCTCTAAGTGAAGGGCTGACATTTTGTAGGGTGAGAGGGATGCCGTCACAGGAAGGACAAAAAAAGGGAAACTGTAGTCACAGGTTTCAAATGGAAGTGTCAGAAAATGGATGATAGCGAATGAAAAACAACATCAAAGACTTTTCTAAAAAAGAGTGACAGGAGCGCAGAGAGCAAAAGGGCAAAAAAAAAGAAAGGGGGGGGTGGGGGTGGGGGGGGGGGTTATTAGATATTTCTCTAAATAGATTCTACTTCCAAATTTGCATTTGTTTATGCGCAGGCAGTGATTTTATTGCAGACAGGTATTGTCTACCAGGAGAGGGGGAAATGATGTGAACAGAATTCAACTGGACACGGCAACAGCTGCACTCTGGGAACCGTTCCAGCAGAGATTCATCCAAGATGTTCTCCTTACAGATTTTACTGCATCAGATGAACATCTGCAGAGTATTACTTAGTATTAATACACTTATAATAGAGGACACTCTCATCCTTTTTGCAGGGAGCTAAATGTAATGACTATAACAGAGGAAATTTTTGAAAGAGCTTATGTTAAACTTGACAGTCTCTCGGCGCGGATTTCATACTTGGTTGGTGATCTTCACACCAGGTTTTGACATTTGTGTGTCACACTGCTGCCTGCTCTCCTCAAACTGGTTTCCATATGTGAAGTCCTTCAGTTTTTTCCTGTTTGTCACTGCTCCTCGATCCACTGTTAAATGAGTGTGGTTAGTGTTTCCCCCTGTGGCCTGGGTGGGGGGGGGGGGGGGGGGGGGGGGGGGGGTGTGTGGGGGGGGGGGTCTTTCAACATGTAAAGGAGATGTTAATGCTGACATTCAGAACTACCTGCTAATTAAATATTGCCACTTTTTATCTATCTCCTGTGCTCCACTGTTAACATGCAATTATGCTACAATAATTATGTAGGTAAACATTTTAGGGCAATAAAGCACAAGCTGTTGACACACACACACACACACACACACACACCCCGACTTCTGCGTCTGGCTCAGCTGCCGTTGAGCTCAGAAAAAAAACAAAAAAAAAACAAAAAAAAACCACAAAATGTCTTTGATAGCCTTTTTTGGTCTCAACCCCGCTTCATTATCTGTGTGAGTGTGAAGTGCTCTCATTGTGCTCTAAGATAACTAACAGCACAAAACAAGACCATGGTAATGATGATGAGGTTAAAGCTATATGTTACTGCACAACCTCTCCTTACAGGCTTTCACCATACTGCTGTTTTTGCGAATTCCCTTTTATCATCAAATGCTGGAGTATCTGAGGGCTATGACTCTGCCCGCATTGCGTCATGTGGTTCTGTTTTTTTTCTTCTTCTTCTCTTCTTTAATTGGGTTTCTTTTCCTCTGCCAGTGAGGAACTAGGTCAACATAAACACTGACACGATTCCAAGTCAAACTTCAAAGTAAACTATGTACAATGTAAAGATTTCAACACGTATCGACCATGAATACAGGTTCAGAGCATAAATGATCTGGACCAGTGTGTAAAGCTCAGATTCAAAAGAGGAATTCCCATATGCCTGCTCAGTGGAGGAGATAAGATAGCATTGACGTCTCTGAGCTTTATCTCCTGTGTTTACAATGGAGCGACTTGTGAAGATAAGAACTACAGAGAAGGTGTGAATGAGGAAGAACGAACGTGTAATTATTTTCAACATTTTCATTCATGCTGTGTCGCAGTCACAACCTCAGGAGTTTTCATGTTTTTCATAAATGTGACACACTTTAAAAAGTATAGTCTGACATCTTGGGAAATAGGCTTATTGGCTTTCAGTTACATGAAGATTGATACCGCTTTCATATGTGTCTGTTACATATGAAGCTGCAGCCAGGAGATGGTTAGCTTATCTTAGCACAAAGAGTGGGAACAGGGGGAGCTCACAGCTATCCTGGCTCTGTCAAATGGTTACAAAATCCACCTACAAGTATCTCTAAAGCACACGGATCAACATGCTCCATCTGGTTTGTTTAGCTTTTATAAAAACAATAATTTGCTGTTTATGGGGGATTATGCACCGGACTGTTTCTTGGTAGATAAGTGATATCAATCTTCTCATCTGACTCCCCTTCAGAAAGTGAATGAGTGTATTTCCCAAAATGCTCTGCTTTAAAACAAATACAAATCTAAGTAACAATAAAGGTGGAGGGTGGATGTGCACCTGGGGAGTGAAAGGCCGGTGGAGAGGGGGTGTTGCACACCACTGTTTCTGCCAGGAGGTTGTTATAAGGGTTAGTGTCGTGTGTTCGGAGGAGAGGGTTAGTTAGGAGGTAGTTGCCAGTCATCCCTGAAATAACAGGAAGAGAGAGAAAGAGAGAGAGAAGGGGAGAAAAATCAGATGGGAAAAAACAGCAAAAGGAAAAAGAGGTATTATAGTTCATGGTCTGTGGTGGTGCGCTGTGTAGCTGTCGACATAAACAAACACTGACATTCGCTGTCCAGA
Source organism: Trachinotus anak (assembly GCF_046630095.1). NCBI lineage: Eukaryota > Metazoa > Chordata > Actinopteri > Carangiformes > Carangidae > Trachinotus > Trachinotus anak. Next base: position 15,707,573 of record NW_027273863.1, read on the forward strand.
ATCTGACACCACAAAAGATTTATGACCTGCGATCCATCTGCCTTCTGTTATGGACTAAGCAGCCACAGAAACACTGGTCAAAGCAAAAACATTATCCAAACAGTCAGCTGATTAACTGACAAACAATAGTATCGCGACAAGTGTTGACCAAAGCGTAGCAACACAATCAGCTGCAGTGTTTATGTGAAACAAATTCATCTAAGCAAACTCATCCAGTCGAGACACCAGACAAAACATGTCTAAGTGGCCTGCCATGAATAATACAGTATCCCTATCATCCTCAGCGTGCTTGTGTAAATCCTCAAGAATGTAATAACTATCCTCAGTCATTTGGACGGATCGCTGAGGAACTCTGCGCTGGCATGTGTGGTTTTAAAAAAAAAAAAAAAAAAAAGAAACAAACAACATCTAAACTTATTCATAACTACAGCCAAATCTGGGCTGGCACAGTCTGGAGCCTGAGCTTCATGATGCCGGGATCTGTCCCAAAACCTGCTCTGACCTCGGCCTGACTTTGCTCATCTGTCCTGCCTGCCTTCATCCTGACAATCACTCCGAGGTGAAGTCTGCCGCGCTGAGTCTCTCCAGCTCTGGGTCGTTCCAATTGGAACTCAAGTCCTCATAAGTAGCGGCTAAATATCACACCTCTCTTTCCTCTCTCTGTTCCCTCCTCCCTCAGATGATCCCAGTGAGCAGCGAGAGTGCAGTGAAATGCTGTGAACTTTTGATATGCAGACAGGATTTAACGCTGTTTTTTGATCGCTTAACGATAAGAGAAATGCAAAATTAAATTGGGTCTTATCTCCTTCTTTGCCAAGCTGCCAGAGCCATGTAGACTGCATCCATTGAAGTGTTTATTGTGAATTCAGAGCCTCGTCACAAAGAGAATAGTGTATGTGCCTCGTCTGGTGTTGGTGGAAGAAAGGGTTGCTTACCCTGGTTGAGTGTGGAGGTGCTGTTTATGTCTCCTGAGATGAAGGAGGACTCCGACTGCTTCCTCACGGTGTCATTCCACATCCGCCTGATGCGGCTCTGGGGGTAGAGAGAAAAGCAGCCATTGATCAGGACTCAACATGGTGCCGCTGTTATTCAGGGCTTTTGGCCCTAAGAATTGAGTGGCTACGTGGGCTTGTGATTCAAGCCTACACTTGTGCACACGATTCGGCTAACTCACTACTAGATGACATGGTTGTGCTACGCTAAAACAAATGGATAAGCTGAGAATCTCACAGCTTGTAATTTGAGAGATCAGCCCCGAGGGACTCTTTTTTTTTTTTTTTTCTATCTCTCTTGATAGTAATAGAAGAAGCTTCCATCAAGTTCCCAGAAGCGCTCTTGAGATAGATCCCACATAGTGAACAGAGACCTCTACACTCAGTTGAGCTGTATTTTCTTGTGTTTCTTTCTTTTCCTATAGGTTCTACCTAACAATCGTGATAATATTTAGTAATTTAAAAAGCAAATTTTATTGCTGTCTGACTGCTAGATGTGCTGTACAATAATGCTTCTTCATCTAAATTCATCTTAAAAAAAATCGATACCATCCCCTCATATATAACCTTGGCAGACTTAACTAAAGTTTAGCTTTCCTATGTGAAGCACTTCAGTTCATACATATGTAAATTAATGCTTGGCCAACAGGTACAATGAAAAGTGCAGGATTAGAAAACAGGTCAGCTCAGCAATAAGAGCACTGTGGCATTGAGTACTGTACCACATTCAAGTTTCTACTTCAATGCCAAACTTTGTATTTGGCTGAATGAATTAAGAGGCTCGGCTTTACAATGGTAAAATTCAAGACCAAGGTTGAAAATACATAAAACTTTTGAGCCTTTACTAAAGGATACGGCTGGCGATTTTTTAATTTTTTTTTTTCTTCTTATCAATGAATCCACTGAAAAGAACAAAACCAACAGTATGACATTTTGTCTCTCACAGCTTTCAAACTTCTGAGGCTGTCAGCCCCAAGGCTGTTCATATCTAAGGATGTAAGTCTTTCAAAACAGGTCTGAAATAAGTAGTTTCATTCATTCAAAAAGGGCAAAATAATGCCCTTATACATCTGGGCACTGTTGATTTTAACAAACAAAATAAACTGCAGTGTCCCTATTTATCATAATGAAGGAACCTGTCCCCCACTGCCACAACGTGTCTGACTGATGTGTTTTCTAACTTTGTGGACAATAATGGAGCTCGACATTTGTTGGCAGCATCTGTCCTTTGTTGGTTTTGATCTTTTCATGATATTTGTTTACAATTAAAACCTACAGGATATCTAAATGAAATACTTTTTTTGGAAAGCCAAAACAGTCAAGAAAAATAAAATCCACTGACATATAATCAGATTTTCTAAACCTTGAACCCCGATGCATCTGATTGCCAGTGCTGTACATGTACCTGTGTAGCGGATGAGTAGCGGGCTGTGGATCGAGACGTGGCCGTCTTGGCTGAACTGTGTGATCCCTCAGATGGCAGCGCGCCGCAGCACTGGGACTGACGGAAACATTTGCTGTACTCTTTGCGGACCTGCAGGGGAGTAAAAGTTCAGGGCAGACTGAGCGCACGCAGACACAGACAGCGACGCAATCCTCCATCCCCCACGAGAAGTGCACATCCCAAATCTTTATCAAATGCCATCCAGCTGACAGCAGTTTAAATGCCACAAGGACAGGGATAACAAACACTGTGATAACTTGTTGAAACATAACAGAGAGGAAGCACTTTGATATGGGTGTTTCGAAATAAGAACTATGAAATATAATGATGATTTCTATTCATTATTCTGCTGATTATTTTCTTGATTAATTGAATGTCTATTAAAGAAATTTCAATCACAGTTTACTAAGTGTGAGGTGACGTCTTCAAATTTCTTGTTTTGTCAAACTTATTAACTAATTTACTGCAATTTGTGACAAAGAAATGCGATAAATCTTCACATTTATGAGGATGGATCAAGTTGATTTTTGGTATTTTTGTTTGAAAACTGGTTCAACTATTTATCAAAAACATTTGCCAATTACTTGTTGATTGAGTAATTCATTAACTGACTTTTTTCAACTCTTTTATAGATGTACCAGTCACTTAATAGTTTTTTATTAATTCACTAGTTGATTAGTCTCCAGTTTCCAAGGTGATGTTTTCAAATTTCTTCAAAACTCGAGTATATATTCAGTAAAGAGATAATATAAGTGGAAAAACAAGGCCACACATTTAAGATGCTGGAGTTTTTTTGATTAAAAAGTGACTTGTTGATTCATTTTCTCTTAATTGACTGATGAATGAATCACAGAAGACAGAATCTCACCTTCTTCTGGAGGAGACAGTGAAAGATGAAGATGAACATCCCTTGCAGAGTGTTGAAGATGGTGAAGAGGTACGCCATCACGATGGAGGATTCATTGAGGAAGAACAAGCCAAAGGACCATGTGAGTCCCAACAGACAAAGTAGGGTGAACGCTCCCAACACCCACGACCTGCGAGAGAGAAAGAAGAGAAATGTTAACAAGTGAAAAAGCAAAACCGCAGTGGATTTCATCTTTGCTTGCTTTGATGTTTCTCTCCTTCTGGTTAACACCTTGTTCAAAAAAAAAAAGAAGGAAGAACATCAAGAAATACTGCCATTTTGTTCAAGTTGCACTCATGGTGGAATGGAGTATAAACACTGATAAATAGATTTGTTATGAATGAGCATTTGGTTTTTGACACTGAGTCAAAACATTTTTGCTTGGTCTTCCTTGGAGTTGATGGGCTACAGAAATTGCAGACGCAGTAGGTTTTTCCCTGGCGGCTTCCAGGAAAGCCTAGAGGAAATAAGATAACTTAACAGTCAGTTTCAGTGACGACGGCTGGTTGATATTGATACACAAGAGAGAAGTGAGCCACTGCGAGAAAGATACGGTGAGGAGAGAAGAAATGGGACAACAGTACGTGAGAGAGGAGCCACAGAAAAATGAGAACCACTGCTGAGAGTGATGCCTGATTAGATTTACTGTCCAGTTTTAGGGGCTGTTTATACAAGAATATTTCTTTGTCGGAATAATCACAATAAATGCAACCAGTTATTTCACTTTTTTTCTGACTTACCCCATTTGACACACAAACTAAAAACAGATTTCAGGTAGACCGTAATTAAGAGCAGTTAATGAGTTTTGACTACTCAAGATAATGTGTGAAATCCACCATCTGAATGCAAAGAAATGCAGGTTTTCTGGCTGCTAGAAACAAACCTCACAGCCAACTCAATGCCTTTTTTTGGGTTTGGACCAAAATCGGAGTGGCTTCCTAAAATTCAGACGCCCACATAACATATGTTGACTTGAACTCAAGCACCTGAAGCATATTGTTGAACAAGAATCCAGGCACAGAAATGACCAGGGATTTGTATTTTATCGAGCAAATGCATCCCACTGGAAGCAGGAAAATGGGGAGGGGAGGGGGCTTTTTCTCAGTTTTTACCATCGTTAAATCTATGAGGGTGGTTGAAGCCTGTAAACTATGCGAACACAGGAGCAAAAAGATACCAAAGGTCAGAAATGCAGTTATGAAGAAATAAAAAAGGCAATATAACCTCGCATAGTGCAAATACTGAAATCATAAAGTGAACTAAAAAGGCACCACCTACGGACAAAAATAATGTCTGAAAGGGAAAATTATTGGTCTGGTTGGGTTTAAAGAGAAAAGAAAAATCAAATAAACGTGTAGGTCAAAAGCAGCTTTTGAAATTTCAGGAAGGAGGCAAAAGCAGTAATGGCGCCTTTTATTTTTCTTTTCACACAAGCAACCACAGACCGGCCACCTAATCTCCTTGAGTGACACCCCTCACCTGATACCCCCCAGCCTGGACGAGTCGGGTTTCATGGAGGTGGAATGCTTCACCATCTTGTACATCGTCACCACCAGGAAGATGACATTGACCTGTCAAAACAGACGCGTATCAGGGTTAACACACTGCACTCAGAAAGGCATCCGATTTCTGCTGCTGAAGGGACAGGAAGAAGTATACAGAGCTTATGTAAAAGCACTAATTCCATACTCCATTAGTAAGTAAAAATCCTTCAAATTTTACCAAAGTAAAAGTACTTCAGTACAATAAGAAATATTAAAAGTAAAAGTCCTCAATGCAGAAAAAATTAACCCAGTGCCTGAGAAACTATTATATAATTTTTCTTCCGTTTTTATTTTATACAGGACTGATGATTTTCTCCCTGATTATTGTCAATTTCCTTGAACCCAAAGTGAAACCTTCACAATGTTTTTTTTTTTTGTCCAAACAATAACTGCAAATCTTCACCTTTAAGGAGCTGGAACCATGAAATATTTGGTATTTTTTGCATGAAAAATGACAACTAATTGTTTCGCATCTACTTGTATTTACTGTGGGGCATATTTTTTAACTACAGCTGCCAAATGGTGTGAGAATTATAGTATTTCACTTTCAATTCTAGTAGTAAAAGTATGAAGTGGCATTAAATAAAAATTACCCAAGTAAAGCCCCAGTACCTCAAATCTGAACACAAGTGCAGTGCTTCAGTAAATTTACTTTTAGTTACATTTCACCAGTGGTTGCCAACAATAGTTGTTATGCTTCACAGTGACTTAGAGGATTGCTTAATCTGTGGTGGTTTTGGCTCTATATATCAAGCGTCAACAACAGCATACCTTGACCGAGAGGAATATGAAAATTTAATGCCTTGGTTCAGATCATAAAGTACACCGACTACCAAGGAGGAAAACAACAGTGAGAGTTTATTGCTTTGGTCTACTTCTGGCCTTCAACATAAGCTGTGTTGAGAGTTTCTCTTTCCTCTCTCGCTTGTTGTTTGACATTAAACTCAATCCCGAAGTGCAAATCCTCATCAAATATGAGAAAGTATATCTGATGACGTCCAGGCAGATCTGATACACGGCGTGCGAAAGCTCCAGAAAAATACCGAGAGGAAAGAACAGAACTGAGTGCCATATTTTAGAAATATTTTTTTACTGAGGCCAGGAAAAACATTTAAGTGATTCAGGCCATACATCCAGAAAGGTTTCCATGCTCTCAGGATGTCTCTATGTAAGCATGGCAGGGCTCATTGCCACCAAGGGAAAGGAAGGAGATGCGCATCAATCCAATACCATATTAAACCTTTGAAATGCAGTTCTGTAAAAATTCACTGAAAAACAAGTATATCCAGATTTTCATTTTTACTAAAAACTTGTATCCTATATCTGCTCCAAGTCAGCATTTTTCAAGCCTGAGCAAGGAAAATAAATGGTAGTTAAAAAAAACAAACTTGGCAAGAAAACAAAGCATAATGATCCAAATGTAGTTTTCTGAGTTTATCAAAGACTCAATTTTCGATTCATTCGCAAATAAGAACAAGGATGCTCTTTATTATCCCACACGGATGCATTCTGAAACACTACAAGGCAACAGAAAAGGGCCTTTAAATGGAAATGAAGAGTGTCTGTGCAAAGCAGATGGAAACCAAATACAGCAGGGGGAACGATGGAAGGGAAAGGAGTGGCTAAGAACACAGAAAGAGGCTTTTAGATCACAGCTTAGAGTGATGCTGAGTTTTGTCTCTCAGCCACTGGGGCCGATTTACATCCGCATGAGTCGAGTGGCTGAAGATGCATTTAACACAGCTCCAAGTGATGACACAGATCTGATGAGACAGACGGACGGATGGACGGACAGCGAGACGAGAAGGCAGCGAGGCAGGCAGGCACTCTGCAGAAAGCTGAGGCAAACTGCATATGGACCCCCCCACCCTCATGCCTGGTCTCTGAGGGGCCGTCCTCTACAATATTCAGGTCTCTCACTTCTCTGCCAAAACTCAGCGCAAAAAAACAGGCGTTGCTGATGCAGCACCTCCCCGGGATTTTCATGTATTTACTGCCTACGGACAGATTTACATGTGTGTTACTGTATGTGCCCATATGGATATGCAGTGTGTGTTTGTTCAGGACTGTGTGCGTGCATTCCTGCATGTGTTTTGTGTGTGTGTGTGTGTGTGTGTGTGCGTGCATTGTGAACACCCAGCGCACCACATGAAATATTAAAAGGTGAAGATGGAGATGTCCGTGTGCTGGGATTGGCTGGGGACGTGTCATGATCCTCAGCAGGGCTATGAGCTGTGGTAATGGTTGTCTGGCCCACCCACTCATTACTTCCATGTTCACCCCCCCTCCTCACCATCACCCTTGTTTTCCCACTGAGCAAATGACCTTCATGCCTGAGACGATTTCTCCTCCTGATTGCAGGAGGGGAGTATTCTCTAGATGTACAGCAAGGACCAAACAGCTTTAAGTTGTTGCTGCTCACCTATTCTGATTTCAGAGGATTTCATAGCTGAGCGGACACTGATGTCCTCGTGTCAGCTATAATGGGACCACTTTCCTTTCATGCAAATTGATCTGAGAAAGCAGAGCCAAGAGGCTGGCAGCACGCACAGAGAGAAAATCTATACACTGTTTTCAAAGCTTTTCTTTGAAAGGAAAAAAGAAAAGTTATCACACACGTGCCCTAAATTAGAACTTACCACAATAATGAAGGTTACAGGCCCGATGAAGCTCCAGATGAAATGGTTATCAACCCTCAGCCAGCATCTACAGGGAGCAAAAGGTGATATTCGGTTCATTAAATCATCTCACTGCCAAAACAAAGTTGTGTCTCATCGATCAAGGGCGCAGGAGAGCCGGCTGGATGATAGGCCACAGCAACAGAATAGAGACTCCTCTGACCACAGAGAAGAAAACCCGACTTTGAGGGAGTGTTGGCCTCGTGCCATGAGAAGCTGCAGTCTAAAAGGCAGTGGTTGTTGGACTCATGACTTCACAGTCTGCAAATGTCTACAAATGTGTGATGTCTGACTATGTGTACCTAAGACCCTGAGCAGTAAACGATGTAATGAAGACAGCTCAGGAATGAACCGCACCTCGGTCTGTGTTTATCACCAGGAAGCAGAAATGAAGCGAAGACTACAGCAATAAAATTGAGTTTGAAAAAGACTACCTAAGTCCACCTAAATCCCATAAATTACAGGATTGCACTCTTACAAATCATAAAGCTTGCTGCGTGGATGAAGACCAGCGGAGAAGTGCATAAACTTTTAACTAGCAATTATCCACATGCAAAGAATAAAAAACCCAGCAGGTCGGTGCAGCTAGCCAGTGCATTCATTAATGTTGCGACTTGGCTCACATCATCTTCTTTTAGCAGTGACAGGGTGTAAATTTGCCCGGGAGCAGAGGTGGGCTACTCTTCGTGATATTACTATCATTAGAAGACACATGCATGCTGTGTGGGTGTGTCTTGATGGGGAGAAGGGAGAACTAATGCCCCCTGATTTTTATCCCACAAAAGAAGAGCCTGTGCAGAGACGCTACACTTACGCTCGCTGTGTGCCGTAGCTTCTGTAGTCGATGGCTGCTGAGATGCCCACCACCACAGCTGGGGTGAGGTACCCAGAGATGTAGTAGTACTTCCTGCGAGAGAACTCGCTCTCGAACACCTCGACCAGCATGAGGTACAGCTGCACGCCCTCCAGACACATCCAGGCGAATGCAGCCAGGAAGCAGAAGTGGAGTATGCCAGCGATGATGGAGCACACCAGCTGACAGGAAGAGACAAGGTTTTTTTAATTTGATGAATTTGGCTTTTTCCTAATTACCAAGAATTAGTTTTTATTACTACTTCCCCAGGTGTTTTATGCATTTCTTTAGAGTTTATAGGTTCAATGACCAGTGATATTAGATCAGTTTAGCAAGATAACAGTGTTTGTAGGATCAAGTAGTGCCTCTGCTTGAGGCTGCTCTCATCAGTATTTGTACTGTGTATCAACAAATGGTCACTCTCAGCTCATTATTTTGGTTTTATGGCCACCAATTTTGTTCTGGCTTTTAACCACAATAGGCAGCTGTTTTCAGCAAAAAGACAAAAAAAAACAAACAGCAGACAGACAAAGTCAGCAAATATCTGGTGAACATATTGAAGCATTTAGAGACTAAAGAGTGAGATCTTTCCCCTAAGGGCCGGTGGAGACCAAACAGAGATTTTAAAAAAAGAGTGGGTATGGTCTTACATCAGGGAGACAGAAACACAGCTTCATTAGTGTTGATCTCTGTCTGCTGTCAGTGTAAATAAGCAACTGGTTGTTAACTAGTTATCCATATCAACTATATGGAGGTCATGAATTGATCATTTTTCTGATACATCTAATTGTACTGCTCCCATATGGCCAAAAAATGTATTGTTGCATGTTTAAAGCTAACATTATGCCAGTTTAAACATGAAAGATGGATGTGTGGCCACACTTTTCATAAACATATATTATTATACCAATAATTTCCAACTCAAATGAGATTATGGTAGTTATGAAACTTCATATTTGCAAAAATCAATAGATTTAAGAATACAAACACTCACTGAATTTGAAAAAGTGTATCCTCTATCCTGAATGGTGCTGACCCCATAACTATCCAGTAAAATGAGCAGAACTAAACTAAGTTAGGCTGTTATCACTAGCAAACAGCACACAGAGTTGAGTTTGAAAATCAGAATCAGCATCATATATCTTAAAGCGTTAAATCACGCTGACACATTTGATATGTGATATTTTAAATTAGTGTGGATTTTCTTGCACACTTTCAGACCACTTTAAAGGGAAACTGAAGCATTTAAAAAGGTTAATCGCAGCGGATGAGACCCTTCATCAGCAGCATAAAAGCTAAAACCCTCTGCAGTACAATTTTCCACGTTACCTTCGGTTCCGTCATGTTGATGCCCACGAGGAAGATGAGCTCGCCAATGAAGAGATTGAGGCAGAGGTTTTTGTGGATGGTGTTGCGGTCACTTTGCAGACCTCGGAAGAAGCAGAAGGTGAAGAGGCTGATGGCGAGGCAGACGAGGGACACGGCGATGCCCATCCGTGTGATGACGGTAAGAAGGAGCTCATGGACGCTGCCCTCCCCCTGCAGAGAAACAGAGAGTTCATGGACTGACCTTCAATACTCCGTACTTAATGAGGGATAAGCCATGATGATTGGTGGCTTCTAATCACACAATGGTTGTAGGTATATTTGCTGAAGTGTAAAATGAGGCTTCTATCATTGCTGCTGTTTTTGTTAATAACATCATTACACCTATGCAATTCACTGTTATTGTCATTATAACAACCAGTTCGACTTGTTGACTGTCTGACTTGGTGCTTAAATACAACAGTAAATATATCTGTTCTTGCTCTCTCTCTCTCTCCCCCTCCCTCCTCTTCCTTCTCTCTCCCCCATTTCTCTCCTCCCAACCCAGCCAGTCGAGGCAGGTGGCCCGCCCCGAGTACGCTTCTGTCTGAGGTTTCTTTTCCTCTCCACAATTGCCTATTGCTTGCTCATTGAGGGATCTGTTGGGTTTTTCTCTATAATATTGTAAGGATTTGACCTTACTCTATAAAGTGCCTTGAGATAATCTATGTGATAAGGCTGCTGTATAAATTGAATTGAACACTGACCTGATGGAAACCTTGATATACAAAGATGTAATGAAAATGATAATTTCTACGCAGTTATTTCCGAAAAAAGGTGCTCATATTTTACAATGACAATCGCAACGCTCTTTCAACGGGAGTGATGGAGGAAAAGGTCCACAGCCTTCATTTTGAGCAAAAATATCTGAAGCTAATATGAAGCTTAAGTGGCTTTGATCACATAAAATCAAGGAGATATCTCCCAAAGTTGAAGTCTTTTTAGTATAAAATTCCCTTTATGTGTTTCCCTGGTGTGCTGCGGTAGAAGCATAGTAACGAAAAGAGGGAATTTTAGACTAAAAAGACAGTCGATAGGAGGAATGATTACAGCAAGTAAAATCTGTTTTATTGTTCATGTGGGCACCTGACTTTTCATTTATGACAGACATGAAAAATTGTGAGTCTGTCCTTTAACTTGATCATATGTGATGACATTTGGCACTCAAACTGAACATGCTTGGATCACATTATGCGGCCCATGTTGCAGAAAGTGACGTTGGCTGAAAAACTGCCACAAAGAACCTGCGACCATGTAATGTGACGTCCACATGTGGGTTCTGTTTTTGAAGTCAAATTGCATTTCGTCGAGTTCCAGAACACCTAAACCTGAGCACGTTTCAAGATGGGAGCCAGGCAAATGTGAAAATAGCAGACTTGACCATACAAAATATCACTCAAGGACATGGTGGCCTGAAAGTGAGGCAATTCTTCCTGTGATATTTTGTAATTTTATTGAGGGCAGGAGTTTGCAGTTGAGGTGATGTGTAGGGAATTGGTGTGAGGGTAAGCCTTGCCTCAGGGCTCTGGTTTCAAGCTGCGGTTAAGGTTGAGGTTAAGACAGATGACAGGGACAGAGTTCAGGAGTTGGGATGTATTATTAAACAAACCACAAACTTATCCTCCACATTTATTACTGGCTAGGTCCTTGCTACATATGCCATTTATCATGTAATTGGATTGTAATTGCATTTCGCAACCAAATGGATCCTATACCACTTCAAGAGGGGTGGAAACACAAGTGAACCTCAGGTTATAGCACCGTTTCCCATGATTCTCAGGGACATATGCACAGAGGGATATTAGACACGGACCACAGGTAAAATATAATTACTTCTGATAATGCTACGGCACTTCCTATCCTGATCCACAATCTCGCTCTTTTAAAGTGACAGCCTGCTTCCTCTTCTCCACCCGCTCCCTCTTCCCCCCGCCCTTACCTTCTCCTCCAGCAATAATCTAATTATCTCCACTGAAATGCCATTCTTGTTCTTGCCGTGTGTGCACAAATCTATCAGCGAGACGGAAGAAGACCAACTAACTGAGACAGGGGAAAAAAACAAAAAAAAAACCTGCAACCACGAGGCAAGGGGCACTTACCACATTCCCCCGATGAGCCATGAGGATGGCGAAGTTGGTCAAGTGACTGCAGGAACAAGTGGTGTGGCTCTTGTTGGTCTCCAGCAGTTTACAACCCTGAGTGGACCAGTATCCCATCATGCTCCGCTCAGAGTAATTCCAGAAGGAACAGTTGGGATTGTAGTAGTGCTCCTTCTACAAAACACAAACACAGGTAGAAAAAAAATGATTAAACATATATGACCATGCTCTGCAATATGCATGATTGTATAGTTCATATCTCTCACTGTAAGTAAGGCTCTGTTTATATGTGCAAGTTTGACCAGTTAGTATCTGTCCAATTAAAATTCTTTAAATGCAATGAAATGTTGGAATGAAAAGGGATGAAAGAGATCAAAATAAAAAAATAAAAAAAAAACAGAATCTTAATATGTTGAGATGTGAGAAGGGTTACTATGGCAATTGCAAAGCACAAGGCAAAATATGAAACACAAGAAGCTTGACTTCCTTCCCTGACTCCTCAAGTCTAGATCAGTGCAGACACGGTAGCATAATATGGATGATTTCTTTTTACTCTACCAGTTTTTCTGCAACAGTAATACATCAAAGAGCTGGATTTGCCCTTCACTGTAAAACACTGTGTTTTTTAAACAGCCCAGCTCTATAGTGTGGTCTGGTAGGGTCTCAAGAGGAGGCTTACATCCAGGTGCTCCAGTGTGAAGATCACGGGGTCGGCCACAAATACACGGCTGGACTCCTTCGTAATAGAGGCTGAAAGGATGTGGGAGTTGACGGTGAGGGAGAGGTTGCGTTTGTTCAGGTCTCCCATTCCCCTCAGTGTGGCATTCTCCGTGCTGAGGAACTGACCCAGGTGTTTGTACAACACAAATACCAGCTTGGCCACACCTGCAACCGGCAGCAATAAAGTCATCAGACATACAGCATCCAGTTAACAAAAAGAGGCAAACGGTGTTCATTCAGGTATTATATGAATGTACCAAGCATTAATGGGCCGCCCCTGGATCTGAGACCACAGTTGTAATAAGTGTTTCACTACCAGTGGGCACTGGGGCCAGCATTGAGCAAAATCTCAATTTGCACCATGGGTGAATTAAAAGAGAGTGGCAGAGTCTGCTAGAGCTATTTCTAACACAGTGAGTACACAAACACCGAGGTGAAGACCAGTGTGAGCGAATACGTTGCACAACTTTTCTCTAGCACAACACATTTTATTCACATTTATTAACATTTTAACAATTTTTCTTGTATTTCTCCACTGCTTACTTCACATAACATCTAGAGCTGAAAACACTGGTTGAATAGAGAATGTTTTCCTACAGGGTTGTGTGATGTCTTCTAATTCTGAGTTTGCCTTTCTGCTATTTCTTTCTTAGTGGCCAACTGAGGTACTGCAGAAGAAAAATATTGTTGACATGTCTACGCAAATTTGGCTACTGACTTCTAGTCTCATTTTAGTGAAAACAAAGTTTAGACTCATTTTAATTCATTTTGATTTGAAAGATCTTTATTCTAACCGCAAAAGTGTGGTTTCCATTAAATCCATTATCATCTAGCTGTGCTGTGAGATATTACATTAAAATAAAGGAAGAGTCAATAGACAAGTCTAGAAGGGGAAACATCTGCAACACATAACTCTCACTTTACATTTGTTTATGTACAGGTAAAACAGATGAAATACATGACATTAATTAGTTAACTTAAGAGGCACTGTTGACCCTATTGATTTTTTGGGAAGAGCTATTCTGGTTGATTCCCCCTGCTTTCAGTCTTTATGCTAAGCTAAGATAATCACCTCTCATGTGTATTCTTTCAGAAATATCTAATTAAGATATCAGTCAAAAAAAATCTGTTTTTTGTATGATCACACTGTGATCAGATCAGATTCAAGGCAACAAACTCGTCCACCAGGATGTTATTTTACACCATCTGTGTCAATAAACCCTACAAGGCAAAAAGGCAAAGACCCAGAATCTAACCATCATAAAAAGGATTTTGCAGCAGCTGTGTGGTTCTCACCGTTTTTGCTGTTGACTTTGACCGTGTTGGAGGAAAGTTGAAGAGACGCTCCACCTTTGCTTGTCTGTGGAAACCTGAAATCTTGCACCTGACCATCGGTGCTTAACACGTACACTTCCAACACTGAGAGAGGTAGGAGGTGAGGAGAAAGAGGGGAGAGATAGAGAAAAAGAGATGTATACTCACAGGCAATATTCCAAAAGCAGTACATGGTGTTTAATAGCGCTTGAAAGTTACGGCCTGGCGGGTTGTGTGTAAGGATTTGAGCTTTTTGTACCAGTAACAGAATCCAGTCTTATCAGCAAGGCTGAGTAAAGTGTCATTTACTTAAAAAGAACCATGTCACTAAGCCGTTGGTTGGGATTGTGAATGCCTCCAAGGCAAAAGCAAAAGAAAAAAATAACAACAAGGGCGGCGTTATAGGAAGAGCAAATGCAAGCGCACAGCTGACTGCAGCATGAATGTCAAATATTCATAGGATCAAAAATATCATTGAGCTTTTACTTTTACTTTTTCTTTCCCCTGTGGGTTCAGATAACTCTTGGCTCGACGAGCAAATCTCTGAAAATCCTCCAAATTCCCGCAGCCACTCTCTCCGGTATGCCAGCTGCCGGGTGGTGCTCCCTTTGATGTGTGAAATTACTGAAGGGTCAGGAGGACACACGTATCAGCACACTCCCTCCCATCAGAAATGACCGCACTTCCTCAGATAGATGGCTTCTGACAGACGGAGATGAGGAATTGTTCTCTGGTTGCTCTCTCCCCCACTGCCTAGTTTTTAGCTCTTTTGCTCTCGCCTCCCTTTTCCTCTCGTCTTACCCTTGATGGTCGCCTGGAGGTGCCATTTGGGCTTCGACAAACTGCTAATTAGGAGAACAATCATTTTCACATTTTTTCAGCTCTTCAAGGGAGGACACATGGGATGCTCTATGAGGTTGTGTGTTTCTTCATATGATTGTATTTATGTTTCTCCACTGGAATATTATCTCTATTGCACAGATAAGCGAGAGCTTGACAAGCTCATAAAAACTGCCTGAATGAGTGATTAAGTAGCCAATCTGCTGCATATTACGCAATATATTAATCAGTGCGTTTGGTAGAGACAGAGCAACTAGTCCTTATCAGCTTAGCTAACTACCCCTTAATGGGAAGGCTTGGAGAGAATAGACAGAGTGCTGTATGAATGGAACTATGCCATTCAATTGGTTTCTTTGTTTTCCCCCAGAGATCTGGACACTTCATCTTGCAGCACACATTCAATGAGGTGACTTTACTATGCAAGAAAAAGATTAAAAATCATTGAGGTATAAGACTAAAAGTGTGCGTGGGAGACCATAACCATAGCAACAAAGAGTTATGAGTAGAAATATGAAGCTGACTTAAATTAATGAGATCGTACCGCTAATAAACTGTCTGTGAGGGCACATTTGCTTGGCTTTTTGAGATAAATCTTTTATTGTGATGTCAGCCAGATGTGGCCATTTTTTTAATTATGTTCCCCAAGAGGAACAGTTGTCCTGGTATAAAAATAAAAAATAAAAAAAAATCACTGTGAAACCAATTTTACTACTCAGTTTGAAACAGTTTTTACTGAGACATGGTGCACAGCCAAAAAGGAAAAATAACCGTCCGCACAATAAAATGTGATTGACAGATGTGTACATGCCATTTTATCTATTTTATAGTTATTGGAGAGGAACTTACTGATATTCTCTGCTGGTACTTTTACAATCGCTGGCTCGATCAGGTTTTCTGCAAGAACAAACGCCCCTTCTTCCAGGGTATCCAGTAGCATCGTGGCGGCGTGCGTTTGTTCAGTTGAGTTCATGTCTTTCCAGGATTTCAGAGCTTCCGGCCTCAGGAGGTTGTCAACAGTGTCCACAATTGCCTGTATCCATGGAGACAAGTGAAATGTCAGCTTGCCGTTTCCTCCCATCATAACTTCAGTGTCATAACAAAGCATGGGGACTGGGCAGCAAATGATTAAAAGGGCATGCATGGCCAACAGTGACAGCAGCAACAGCAAGATCACTCCGAGTGAAGATGTGAGGGTTCAAGGAGGTCATGGGTAACTAAAATAATAATGATGATAAAAGATGCAGTATGTATTATTTAAAACGCTGTTTACAAAAAATAGGTCTAATCTGAGGAAGTCCCTTTTAGACCAATTTCTTTTCTAAATAACAATGTAAAAATGCTTGAGGGGAGAAAGAAATACAAACCAAATGTTTCCTTCCCTTCACTGAATGAAGCTGTCTACAATGCTGGACTCACAATTCCTGGTTTTAAGCAGCTATTTTCCAAAACAACAATTATCTCCATGAACAATAGTCTTATTTCCATGACAGGATCTGCCCATAATGTACTTGAATACTATTCTGCTGTAGAAAAGCGGGGGCATTATCCTGAAATCCATGTCCAGAGCGACAGTCTAAGTCAAGATGGGGGGGGGGGGGGGGGGGGGGGGGGGTTCTGATTGTTTTCAATGGCAATCCTTTCATTTCCTGCTTTCAGATAAGCCATGAGTAAGCAAAACATTCCACAAAACCCACACAAGTATCATATGTTGATAAAACAAGAGTTTCCCTTGACCCTAGCAGGGTGAGTTCACTCCTGCTTGGCACAATCGTGCCACAACTAACTTTCTAAAATTCCACTAAAGGCAGACAGTTGTACAAAGATTCAGAATCCAGAGCAGCCCCTGGTGTGATAAATCAGAGTGACAATTTAACCATAGGTGCCATTAACCACAGCAAGGCCCACCACAATAACGGTAATTAACCACAACAAGCCCGTGCTCACTGTACCAATTAGTCACAGCTATGATTATCCAAAACACTAATTGACCACAGACGGGATTATCCGTTTGCCTGGAATAACAAGAAAGGGGCTCAACCAAAGTCTGCACCAATATGTGATTAACCGCAACGTTTAAGCTCACGTTAACCACAGTGCTGATGACTGTATCCAGACACGGGGCTCTCAGTGTGTCTTAATATCTGAGACCAGAGCACAGAAATCAATCTCTGTGGCCCTGACCTTGCAGGCAACTGGAAGCTTGCGAGCTGTGACTATGATGGGAGTTAAGTTTGTGTGTGTGCAACAGAGAGAGTGTGTGTGTGTGCAAGAGAGAGAGTGGTGGCGATTACAGGGTCGGAGCCATTACAACCAGACAGAAACTAAATGCCCCCCCCCCCCCCCCCGGTGAGCCATCCTCAAAGGAACCATGAAATCCAAAAGGGGTTGGGGGTGCTGGCTGTCTCTAATTTGTCTAACACAGAGAGAATCTGTGTTCTCATTGACTCCTCTTTAATTCTCGCCTGGGTGGAGGTCACTTTACAAATCACAGGGGTGCTGCCAGGGGAGCCCCTGTGGCTCGCTATATCTAGAGAAATGTATGGGGCAAACTGTGCTTTGGGCTAAACGCTAATGCCAGCATGCTAACACGCCCCAAACGCTAACAGGCTTATCATTTTAGTTTAGCATGTTAGCATGCTAACATTCGCCAATTAGCATTAAACACAAAGTAGCAGAAGAAGGTGATAAGAATGTTGGTCATTTTGCAGGTATTTAGTCATGACCCAAAGTACTGGACAAATTAAAATTCATCCAATACTCGAGTCGCCATCACGGTCAGTATCTGGAGCTGCGGCAGAGGGTGTGACAAACAGCTCATGGAGGCAGTTCTGGTATTTTCAGATTTTTAGCGCCTGATTGCTACGATTTTCATCAAAATTTGTACTTCTTCTCTGGGGTATACCTCAGGCAAATCTTAACACTGAGACGCGATATAAAATATTTTTAGATTCACTTACTCTTTCTGAGGATATCATTACATCTGGTCGCTACAGATGAAAATCCACTTGGAAATCATAGAAAAGAGTCAAAGTAATCCAGTAATAGCAAGAACCTCTAATAATTCGGCATACTTTTAGTAGTGTCAATTTGAGGGACAATGGGGGGGATCAGGCTTGGTCTTGAGGAAAAGTCAGATCACTGAAGTCATTAGGAATCATCGTCTGGGAACCATAGATGTCTGGACCGAATTTCAAGGCAATCCATCCAATGATTGTTGAGTTATTTCAGTCTGACTCCGAGTGGTAGGCCAACCGGCCAACAAACTGACATTGCTTCATATTGCTGTGCCACTAGCACAGCTAAAAAGACGTTTCTAAATCAACTGAGGGAAATGCATTGCCCTTTCATCACAGTAAAATAAGGCCTCAAGTAAAAACAACCCAGAGTTATAGAGAGTCCACATGAGCCACTGAGAAATACAAAATCTGATCATTTGTATTATGCCATGCAAGGCATCACCTCCAGAGTGTTTACAGCATGTCCTTGTCTTTCAGCACAACCTACCCGAGGAAAAGCAAACTGTCTGGGGAAGAGACTGAAAAAATCAGAATGGAACACAAACATATTAATGGGCTCAGAAATTAATCCCAAAGATAAAACACAACTGCAATAAGATTTCTTTTTCACTAAGGGGACAAGGGAGACTAGAAATTGTACAATGTAAGCAAGTGAAAATTGAGCACACTGCCACTTTGATCACACTTCTGGTTGACAGGGAGGTGCAATTACGACCGTGGGAAGGCAATTATTCACACAACGCATAAAGAGCTGACAAGAGAGACGGAGGGAGAGAAAGAATGGGGGAGGAAGAAAAGGAGGGGAGAGAAAAATGAAAGAAAGATGTACAAGTGATAGCACACAGAGCAGGGAAAACAGGACAAAGACGGAGTGATATTGACGGTGGCATCCTCAGATGGACAGAATGACAGGAGAACAGACAGCCGAGTCAGATGAGGAAGCAGCCATATCTTGTACAAGCAGGCTCACCAGGCACATACTGTAACAAGACAATCAAGGACATTGGGAATGACAGTGCTGCATGCTGCTGGTTAGACGTTAGGGATCAGGGCATAAAAGCAACATGGAAAGCCTGGTAGTTATACCTTCATGTATGCCCTGCATGTCTTCTCTCTTTTTTGAAGCTTTTCCATTCAACAAGAGGATAAAGCAAAAGAGATAGGTTTAAGAAAGAGGTGGCAAGAAAACAGGAAGCATTAAATAATACCACTTACCATTCATTACAGAACTAATGAAAGGAAGAAAAGACACAGGTCTATGAACTACAACCTTGCGCCAGCACGAAATGCTTTTCAGGGGAACGGTGTTGGAATTCTAAATATGAATATGGATCGCATTATAGTGAGGGGAAGAGATGAGAAATGCACAGCAGTGTGGAGGGAAAAAATCTAGACGAGATTCTGATGGCCCCCATTAGTGATGCTTTAAAATATGTTGAAAAGATAAACAATGTGGGATGAGGTCATTTGTATTTCATGGCATGGAGATTAATATAGCACTGGCTCTTTTTTTTAAATCCCCCTTGTTGGTCTCTTGGTATTAAATAAGTAGCCTTCTCCTCCTAATTGAGTCAAACCAGAGAAAATCGCATACCGCAGCTCTCTCGCTGCATAAGAAAGCAAACAGATAAAATGTTCTTTGTATCCGGATTACAACCTCATCATTATAAATAGAAAACACACATGGGAAACAAAAACGTTTCTTCAACCGAGTCAGTATTGCCACCATGGACACCTTGATTTACTTGGAAATGGGGATTTTGTTGGAAATGGCTGCATGAAACGTTAAGGACCATAGCAGTGTTTATAGCTCATGTATACTTTACTTTTTTGCTGTTCATTTTCACATGAATGCCGTGGCACCCATTGGCTTTCATTTATTTCCATATAATGTGAAAATCAATTGGCAGACTCATTAAACCTGTGTTGTTACAGCTGTATAAACTGCCACTGTGTTAACATGTACGTAAGGTTACAGTCGGCTTTCTGCAGTAACCTGATTTCTTAAAAGGAAGCCGGTTTCCATAATCAGAGCAGGTGATTTGAAAAACACAGATTTCTTGGCCATGTGTACTTGTGACCAGGTTTCTAATCAGTCATTTGCATGACAAAAACTACAGATGGGTGAACTGGTTCACCTCTGACCCAGCACTCCTATAACCACACCAAACAGGATCACAAGATCCTGGAGTGCACCACTACATTACTGCAGAGATTTTTCAGTGTTAGCGATAAATGAGTCAAGTTTCCATAGCTGACCAGCTGGCCATTTCTAAAAGTCAGACACATTTGTGCTTTACGGAAAAACTGTGCTCTGTCTGAACCATGGCTCCAAAATACGGTTGGAGGAAGGGGAGAACTGTGAGTATCTTCTGCATGAACAGCATATGTGGATTTTACAGTAACCAGGTGATTAGAGTGTATGTAAATGCAGCGTCTGATCTCCTGCACAGGCTGAGGAGTAAAGCAGTGCAGGCTTTTCGAGTCAAACTGCAATGAGACTGCATTACCAAGGAGCAGTAATGAAACTGACAAAGATTAATGCAGACTCGATGTTCACTGTGACAGACTGCACACGTCTATCACAAGAGAATGCTAATAGATTTTCATACTGCACAGAGATGAATGGAAACCAGTGGTTTCCTGGAACAGTACAAACAATTAATCAAACAATCAGAAATGCAGCAGCACGGTTTGCAGAGTTGTTAGCTGTGCGGTTAATTGTATGTGATTTTTAGTGAAAGGGATAAAACATGCAAAACTACTGGTGTGATCCTTCAACGTCCATCACTGTTTATTGTCATCAGCCAATCACATGGTGTTGCTTTTGTTGCTGTTTTTGCGATGTACACAAAAAACACTGCAAACACAATTGACGTTCCACTGAGAAAGCTGCTAGCTGTTGTCTTTAAATGCATAATAGCATTTGAAGATAAGAACATAAGGTACAGAAGGGCACCAACGACAGCCGTCATTTTAGTGCAAATCACCTTGTTTACAGAGAAACTGTCGTCTAGAAAGTCTGAATAACAACGTTATTTTTCAAACTGTCACTCATCTCTCCATGGGACTGCCAGCAGCTGAGAGATGTAGGGTATGTTTTGGGCCTACTCTTTTCTCTCCGAGCACTTGCAGGAGCTCCAGGAGAGAGCAGTTCCACACTTGTCAGTGATGAAGAGTTGTTCTTCGCGTTGGTGGGGAGGGGGGGGCTCATGGCCATTAGCTCCTTTAAGGTGGAACTGCCAGGTGAGCCTGCGTTCCCAATGCCAGTAATTACCGGGGAGCTGTAGAGGAATGAGCTTCCCCTCAGGGCCAGAACTCCCTCCCTAGCCCCCTCACCTGAGACTGTGTGTGTCCATACATGTGTGTGTGTGTGTGTGTGTGTGTGTGTGTGCATGTGAGCGAGTGCAGCCGCAAGTTTGTGTTTGTGTGTATCGGTAGGTGTCCTGCTAATGAATGTCCTGAGTCATGCTGACACCGAGCTAGGCCAAAAGGGGGACAAAGTTTAATGAGAGGTTACAATAGGCCAGACAGGAATTTCACAGTACCTTGTTGAAGCTGCGTCCAGCTGAGTCCTTCTCGCTGGGCCTGAGCTCCTGCAGCTGAGCATCCAGAATGTCCACGAGCTGCTCCATCAGGCGCACCGAGGAGCTGACGTCTCCGGCAAACACTGGGCCCTGTGTGTGGCGTGCCAGCTCATTGGCTAAATTAGCTGCATTTTCGCCACTTCGAATCTAAAAACAGCAACAAGGAAGCATCAGTGAAGCGGGCCCGAGATGATGGTTCTGCAATGTGAAGCTGAAGTAATGTATCCCACATACGCTTCAGTCATAATCCACTGCAACACAGCTTGTTCAGAAGGAAAAAGTAATTGTATGCTGAATTAATGTAAGCACATGGATTGCATGTTTAGCAGGGAACATAATAGTTAGCTGTGACACAGAGGCTTAAGAAAAGAAAAGACAAAAAACACGAGAACTCGCAATAATGATAGGCTGTCAGTGTTTGTACTGTCATCTGTGATCCAGTGAAATCCAGCATTTATTTTGTGATAAAATGCTCTAATTTTTTGGCTGCACCAACCCTCCCCCAACCTGCTTTACACTGAGCTATGACCCGATTTCATACCACCTACTAATTTTATACAGCATATACAATATACCAGTCTTCATGGTATGATGCTTTTGCAGTTAGTATCAAAATCCATGTCCATTTCCATTTAGTACTTAGAGGAAATGAAGCAGCACATGCATAGACATCAGTCGCAGCGCGACTTCAGAGTGCTACTGTCAACTGAACCTCACCAAGGGAAAGGTGACCCAGCACTCATCATACATACCATAATTATGAGTGGGAAGTAAATGTTAATACCATTTGGCCTCCAAGGTGTATTTCAAAGTAAATTTCTTACAGATACAATATCCACCACTTGACCAGAAGAACTACAGAAGTGTCAATTGTACTTTGGCTCTTGGAAAAGCATCAAGCTGATTTGATGTGCACACTGACTTTTATATACTACATTTTGTCACTTTCCTAACACAGAATATATATTTAACACTTGCTTGAATTTTACAGTGTTGTATAGAGGTGGACTCTTGTTAGTCATTTCTACATTTCTCTAAATGCCAGGAACCCTGCATGAACCTGCTGCAATTCAGTTGGTGTTTTTCCAGTCAAGGAGAAAAAAAAAAGCATCTTTTCCTTAGAATGCAATATGTTGTGTGTTTGCACAACACTGTGGTCTGTGCAGGCTACTGAGACTCTTATCTGAGCATCTACATTAGATTTCTACCTGCATGACTGTTGAACATCAAAGAGGAAAAGTCAGAGAAGAAAGAAGCACTGGCTCTTTGAATCTCAGCAACTGACTACAGTTCTTGGCATTTATTCCTGACGTTTTAGCTCGTTTCTTTCAGCTACCGCACTGCATTGCTACGCTTGAAAAACTATTTTCAGCATATGTACCGCTGACCAGTTCTCTGCAGAAATAATAAAAATACACCAAGCAAACAAACGGGTCAAAAGTTGCAACTCCATGCTGTATTTCTGGAGTATAACATGCTTGTTTGCTGCTATATTCTGTGTAATTGACACATTCCAGATTTACCTTCTGTGCCACTTGAGTTACCCAGTGGGAAGTGCAGTTGCTGAGGTCTGGCCCTTTGGAGCACCAGGTCCCCGCCACAGTGCAGAGGAAGGAGGCGATGCCTGCAGTAGCACAGAATAAACACAACAGTTGGAGGGAAGCCAAAGCCATGCTCAGATAAAGTTTCTCCTGCTGATCCTTCATTCATACAGACTCTCTGTTCAGCAGGAACAACCATTTCCAAACAATTTGAAAGCCTGGGAGCTTTGTACATTCTGCACAAACAGACAAATGTAGGAGGGATACTAAAAGACTATCAGCTTTCTACATAGCTGACAGGAAAAGAAAACAATAGACTCTGATTTGTTCTTGCCAGTAAACATTTCAGAATTGTAAACATTTTCTATTCCCCCATATTAATCATGTCTGAATAAATACAAGATTGTTCCTAATGAATAATAACGCATGTGTAATATGTTTGGATTGATATGTATTACTAAACTCTTTACTTTTTTTACCCTGACATTGTCAAAACATTGTCTCTTCCTTGCTTTCATCCTCCAGTAGCCCTGCTTTGTATTGTGACAGTTCTGTCAGTCTCTGTGATGGGGTGTTAAGGTAACTTGTGAGAGATTCCTGTGTGAGTATCATTGTCAACTGAGCTGCCATAACGACCATCAGCACAATGTTTCCCTTACTGTTGACTTCCTATGCCTCCAGAGAGGATTTCTACTGCGAGACGTAAGTGCGAACGTGCTGTCTGGATTTAATTATTAGTAGACGTTGGATTTTGTGTCCTCTACTTGAAAGCTTCCTAAATACTGTCCATCATTTTCATTAGTTTCTCACCTGCTCTGTTAGGGAGAAATGGGTGGCAGCATTTTTCCTCCCCGTGCAATCTCATTGTTGGAAGAAATGGGTTTCAATATTACACCAAAACAGGTGCAATGTGCGTTATGCTATTATATTACAAAAAAGTGTGAAGGGCTATAATCACGCTAAATTCTGTTTTTTAAATTTGACATGCCCCGTAGCTCAAATGTCACAGACTCAGAATATAAAAGCAAAGGTGGAAACAGCACACTCACACCTAAATGAGCACAAATAAAAAATGTAGCTAGTTCCATGATCTTTGAAACTCCTGATCATTGGTATGCTGAAGGTGTGATTTTGAGTTTTAGTTTGATAAACTTGATTGTTAATTGAAAAAGAAAAAATGCTATGCCACAGAGGATAGTAGAGACTATTCAAGATGGGTAAAATAGCTAGACCTGGACAAGATAGAAAATGACAGAAACACTTTTAAAATTCAATACTATCCTTGCAACATAACAGTACTTTTGGAAACCTAAAATGCCCAGGTATTATTCTCTATCAGAGAAATGTGTCTTCCACTCTATGGCAATTTTTGTGGCTGTAGTTTATGGTGCTGTTGGATTGATTGCAACATATTGTAGTTTTATTTAATTCCTTTACCTACTCCTTGTGGGCCATGCAAAGGAAGTTATTTACTCCAAAATTATGTTGTTGTAATTTATCCTTTAAAATAATTGTTGAACACTTTGGGGAAAAATATGTATCTGCTGTCTTGCTCAGAGCTCGATGAAAAGATCGATAAAACTTTCATGCGACTTCAATGCAATAAAATAAAGCTAGATTCAAAAAATGACCTTGCTGTTAGAAATAGTTGCAGCACACAAATCCTCGTAAAAAAATGTCTTACTTTGTACAACAAGATTCATGTTAATTAGCAAGTTTCAAAGATGATGGTCGATCATCAGATTTTTAAGATAGCTAGCCATTTCCCACTCTTTCCAGTCTCTGTGCAAGGTCAAGGCAATCAATCTTCTCATCTCAATTTTGGCAAAAAAGTGAATGAGTGTATTTCCAAAAATGTCAAATCATTCCTTTAATACTTAAGATTTTAGTTGTATATGCTCCTGTGAATTATAACTGTACTATTTCTATGACACGGCACTGTTGAGCACAATGAAAGTCTACAAGACACAAAACACAAAACAAACAATTAGTTTATGAAATATGATATAGTATTATAGATTAGGCTACAGGACACTATATAAAACAGCGAGAGAACTAAGTTAACCTAAATCAGCTCCAACATAACTCTTAATGCATCAATGCCAGCAATGTGCTTATTTAATAATGATCCAATAATAAGGTTAGATACCAATAACAGGGGCCATTCTGCATGAGTGCTTTTACTTTTGGTACTTTATTTTGTTGATAATACTTCTATTCTTTTACTTGTAATGGAGTTTTTTTTACAACGTTGGTATGTATACTTGTAAATGTGAATAATTCTTCCACCTAGGATGAGCAGCACATGAATGTTCTGTATAGTGCTTGTAGGTGTGTAGTGGGTGTAAACAGGTTTTTAAAAAAATCTGGAAATATTTAGTACACTGTGTAAATTTAAAGGAAAAAAATGGGTTAAATAAAGTTGTAACATCTCATCACTATGTCTCGTACATATGCACATCAGATGGTAGCCTACCTCTGGTCCCTTTGGGACAGGGTCTCTCCACAGTGGTTCCAGTGTGGGTCTGGGGCCAGTCGATGGCTCTCCTCCTGGTCGCCTCACAGAAGCGTCTGGGTGTTGGGGGCAATTCAGGGACGGTGGGCTCAGCTGTACCTGAGCCACGATTGTCCTCAAACGGATCTCTCCCATCTCTTGGATCTGCTCCTGCCACAGTAGTGTCACCATGCCCCTTCACAGTGGACACAGCGGTGGTGGTCACGACGGTAGTGGTCTTTGGTATGGATGACGAGACGGAGAAATCTTCAGTGGGTGGCACTAGAGTAAGAGATGAATGAAGCTGTTAGACCTCGAGTCATAAATGTCCTTGCCATGAACTCCCGTCGTTTTTAGCTGTGGGGAGACTGCAACTGCTTTGAGTCCTGTGGCTTGTTACTTGTTGCTAGAATTATTGCTGCCCATAATTCCTGGAAATAAAAGCTTCATACTGCTTTCACTCATAATTCCACCTCTTTTCTGCTCCTTCTCCAAACAAAATCAAGGCAACCCTGCCAATGTGACACTATCTCTCTTGCTATTTTTAGTTACCTTAAGCCCATAAATAAGAAAAGCTGTGGTGGCAGGGCATCTTTTGACATAGCAGTGATTTCTTGAGCTGATTAAATGTCAACAATGGAGACAAAGCATTTTTACTTTTTTTCTGCCTAGTTCATCTCTCTCACTTTGATAAAGCCGGCGTGAGGAAGGAGAACTGCATTGCTCCAAACAAAAACCATACATCAGCAATAATGTGATTCCACTGCATTCAATCCACGCCTACGCTGCAAAGTAAATCTATGTATGAATGCACACATGCAGACGTGCATGTGCACATGTGTTTGCTCCATTACTCAGGTGTGTTCCTGCTCAAAATCACCATGTGCACAAATGGATATCTGCTGCAGAGAGCCTGGAGATAACTAGGAAATGAGAGCAGAATAGGAAATCTATACATTTCATATGGTATGAATAGCCAATATGAATAAAAAATGGTGAATGTTTGTGTGTATGTGTGTGCGTGTCTACATGGATATACTAGGCTACTTGTCTCCCGCATGAATGATCATACATTTTTACCCACAACCACCTGATTGTATTTGGAGATAAAAGCAGCTTCCCACAATGAGGTCTGCCCTTGTGAAAGGCACTACAGTGTTGTCTTCAGGTTCCCTGGGTGCTTCTGGGAAAATGCAATATCATGCTATCTGACACTCCATCATCAGACACATATCTCCATTTCCTGGGGGAGAATGGTGACAAAGCCTACATTTCACATTTCACACTAATCAGCCAGTCGGGGGAATCTTTGCTTTTTCATTCCAGTGAAATATCTGAGTTTATTACAAAGCTGATATCTGGTGATGTGGTCAGGAGGCCACAGCAGAGAGGGAACTGGGTTTCTGTGATGCTCACTATTAAAATAAAACCTAAACCCCTAAATCACCCTACACTGTGGCTGAATTGTGACATTTTACTCAATGACCTTTTCCCCTGGCAAGGAGCCCTGACTAATTACCTTACACTCATTCAGTCATTGTGTGTCTGTCACCCACACATTCACAGGTTTGCCTGAACAGCATAGCTAAAAGTGCATGTGCAGTTAACATGAGCAGATGATAGAGGAGTCTTCAGTTAGCACCCACAGCTATAAAGGTGTTAAGAATTACTCCCTGGAAAAAAGGTAAGTGTAATAAAAATAATTAATAAATCAATACAAAAAATGCCAATGACCACCCAAGAAAAGGACCTGAGATGATTTCAAAAGCCTTACACTCATTCTTAGTAAATCAGCGGTAAATTTGATTTAAAAAAAAAAACAAAACTCTGAACAGGCTATAACATAATAGTATAACACTTCTACAATAAATGACTATTTCAAATATATTATGCATTGTAGCAGAATATTTTTCATTGACTCAGGAAAAGAGAGATGATTCATAGGCTGACTCATTTGATTTAATATACACATATAATGCAATACAAAGGCAAGTGTAATTGGGTTTAAGAATATTAAACCTCTCCATACCTGAGCAAACTTCTGCTTTTCCATGGGCTGACATAAACACTAATATGCTTGCATCACTTGATTAACCTGCTCCTGAGACCATATTAATCCAGCTCAAGAGCCCACGGCCCATCGCAGCAAAAATGATGACACAGTATTGAGAAATATTTTGTTCAGTTTTGACTTTTGTTTTTTAATGTTTCTTTCTTCATCTTGGCAAATCAAAATTGATCTTAATAGCAGATTCTGTAGTTAGTGATTCAGTCTATTTAAATATGCTGCAAAAATACAGTTAGCAAAGTGAAGAGAAACAATTTGTATCCACATCTACCTGTTAGGGCACAACTAATGACTACTTTCATTGCAATTTAATCTGACAATTATTTTCGTGATTAAGTGTTAAGCCTTTAAAATGTCAACCACCAATCATCACGTCTCTTTAAATTGTAATATTTTGACCAACAGTTTAAAACCTAAAGTTTAATTTAATTTACCAGAATGAAAGCTGAAGCCACTGACTTCAGGGCATTAATGTTTAAAAATTACTTTAAAGGCCTTGTTGAAAGTTATTTTCTTAATTAGACTTTTAATATGAAGGATGGTTTCCTACATGAAAACACAATTTTCTGCCAAAATTAGAAGTTTTGATTATTTCAGATGAGAGAATTCTGTATTTATTTTTGTCTCTGTTCTTTTTTCACTGGTTTGAAGTAGGTGGGTCTTAGTAGGAAAAGCTGATGTCACATATCATAGACTAACTGATTTGTGTAATTAATAATAATCAATAGTTGCAGCTCTTACTCCATTGATCACAACATATTCTATACTAGTTTAAAAAAGGAGCACAAAGTTATTTCATGCTATGAGACACTTGGTCATTGTCTCACATGTTCACTCTTTCAGGCAGAATCATGAAATCATATCGCTTTAATTAGCAGGAGCACTCAGACGTCGACTGAGTGATTTTTTTAATCAAAGACCAGATTCAATCTTTATGCGTGTTTATAGTTAGCGCGTCTTGGGTTCCACATCAGAGTGTGATTGTGAACAACATCAAGGACATCAAATATAAAACATATCTATTCAATACTACATTAAGTAATGTGCTTGTCAGATGTTGATGCATCTGTGGGCTTATTTTGATGTGTCTGTACCATGCGCTACAATTTTCTTTTGATTGAGAAGAGAAAATTCCCCTCCAGTAAGAGCCCTGTGTCCTCTGATAGCACTCATCCAAGAGAGGGCTGCACCAATTAGCTA
Organism: Trachinotus anak; assembly: GCF_046630095.1. Classification (NCBI taxonomy): domain Eukaryota; kingdom Metazoa; phylum Chordata; class Actinopteri; order Carangiformes; family Carangidae; genus Trachinotus; species Trachinotus anak. The sequence goes on from NW_027273863.1 coordinate 15,736,236, forward strand.
CCATTTCTCTCAAGAGGCGGTGAAGTCACTCTTTATGGGCAATCTGACACCAAAGGCATACTGTTGCCATATGCTGAATAATACCTCTTGTAAATAATGGAAGAGTTTGAGATTGAACACTTGAAAAATGACTGTCACAAGTGTCTAAACAGAGCACGTGAATTAAAACAGAGCTAAAGGGAAGGAAACCCATTATGCAAGATCATCAATCAAGACATGAAGATGAAGCAGAATTAGTTTTACCACTTTATAACCCCCCAGAGTCATTTATGTATCTGTGAGGAAGATGACAAAAAATATTAAACCATAATCAAATGATCACAGGCCCAGATATTCTGTTTGTCCTTGCTCTTATACTTTTTACCACTGCACTAAAAGAGCATCAAAAAACAGTCATGCAGTCAGCAATAAAAACTACCTGTCTATACTAATGTCTGGATAAATGGATCATAAGCCTTCTTATACCTACTATTAGAGAGGCGTAATGACAGCTCGTAGCCAAATATAAGCAATTTTAATTGGTTTAAATTTTGAAGATGAATCACTTACAAGGCTTATCCTCCTAAGCAATAACAAATAGACCCATATAGTTGAAAGGAAATATCAAACAGGCAGAGCTTAGTTTTAAAAAAAAAAAATCACCCCTACATTAGCAGGGATCCATCTCTAAATCATATGAAATGACAAGCAAATGACTCCATGAATGAACAAGAGGAGAACATAAATACAGAAATATATTTAGTATGGTGCATTCAAAATAAGATGGTTAGCTTCACCTAGCATAAAGACTGGAAACAGCTGATCTGGCTCCGTCTAAAATATACCTATGAAGCTTGTCAGTTTAAGTTTTAAGGTTGGTTATGAAGGTCACGTGAACAAAGGACACAGATAAGTAGCAACACAGATGAGCCCCTATAAAAACTGTCGAATGAGAGAAACTGACTTGTAGCTAGGCTAACCCAGCTTACCCTTCCGCAAAATGTGCCAACAGTTACAACGATTACTAGAAAACAATAATCAAATCCTACTGAAAAACGCCCATTGTAGCATTTGCGTAAATAAAAACTCATAAACTGCCAAGTGCAGTTTGTGAGATAACATTGTAACAGTTGGGCAACAGTTAACATACTAGCAGATTAGCTTGCTGGTGATCATTAGCCAGTGGTGTAAACTAACTGAGTACATTTACTCAACTACCATACAGTTTTGAGGTACTCGTACTTTACTTGCCACACTCCATTTATCTGACAGCTGGAGTTACTTTAATGCTACACATACTGCACGCACTGTGAAAGTCTCCGTCTTTCCAAGTGAGCCTCGTCTAATATTGACTAAATGTCTTCTTTTCTTAAAGCAAGTTAAATAATAATCCACGATTATAGTGACATAACTCCAACCTGTTGCAGTCCGATGGTTTCATGAATTTTGACATTTGTTTTGATTCTAGAGCCATGATTGTGCCTTTTTTCAAGGTTTTCCTATTTATTTTCAGAGCTGCAATAATTAGTCGATCGATCGAATTGTTGCATCAAAATTATTGATTGATAATCAGTTAATCATTTTAGTCTTTTATCAGGCAAAAATGCTAACCATTAGCTGGCTCCAGCTTCTAAAATGTATGTGTAATAGTAAACTGAGTATTTTTGGCTGGACAAAACATAGTTATAAAGGGCATTTGTCACTATTTTCTGACTTCTTACTCTCCAAGTGACTTGATCAACAAAATAGTTGTTGATTTATTTTCTGTTAAGAAAAATAATCAGCAATCATTCATTACAGCCCTATTGACTTCTGTTAAGCTTTTAAAGCAAAATTAAACTCTAATGGTAACATGTTGAAATAAACAAGACTGGCAGATATTTCTACTCATTTTAGGCCAAATAGTATTTTGAGGCTCAGGAACTAATTAATTAGCAAGATGGAGATACTTTGCAGTGTAAAATACATCATCATATGAAGAAATTAAAATCTGCTTACATGCTCATGCATGGGTGATAATTAAACAGTAATATGTTTTGTATTGAAACACAGAACTTATACTTTTGGTGGTACTTTACATACATTTTACTGATAATAGTTTTATACTTTTTTTTTAAAGTTTGAGTGCAGGTCTTTTATTCATAACAGAGTAATTTCACACTGTGTTATAAATGCCTTTCATTGATTAAAGGATCTGGATATTTCCTCCACCACTGCTAGCTCAGCTTCCAGAGTCGCCTGTCTTTTTTTTATGCTTTGGATTTTGTGCTAATTAAACAAAGAGTCTCAGACCTTTGCTTAAATCAAAGTAATAGGTTTGTTGTGACACTAATGACACCCAAGACAGTGTACCTATGCTGCATGTGGGTCTTTATATATTCATGTGTCTTTATACGTTGAACTTTTCAGCTTGATTCAATAACAAGACTGTCTCAGAGGAGAAGAAGTAAGAGCTACAGTTGGTCTTTTTGCCTCTTTACCTAGAGCCGGTGCTGGTAATTAATGACAGAGAAATAAATCCCACAAGACATGAATTTTACATTAGGCTGTTTATATGCGTACATGCTGTTCAGCTTCATCCAAGCCTACAAGACAGGAGCACACGGTTTGGCACGGAAGGTAAAGTGGCACAAGACAACTCATGATCAATTTATAAACCAACACTGAGGAATATTTGATTGTTATTCCTGCTAAATGCAAAAACTCTTGTCGTTGTGAAACTGTCCGCGAGGCTTACTGCTTTACTGACACTTGTTCTTTAAAGATCAGTAGACAGAAAAAACTCTGCCGGACATATCCTGTGTCTGCGTGGGGTAATTTATGAGGCCTGAAACATAATACTGTGGAGAAGCAGACATAGAGCAGTCACAACCAGACAGTCTGAGAGGAGAGGAAGGTGGCAAAGCAGCTCACAATAAAGGCACAAGCATGGAGACAGGACGATTTATGTGCAGACAGAAATATATTCAGAGCAAATAGACTTTCGTATACGCCTATAACGTCCACTTAAACAACTTCCTGTCATAATTCAGCAAGCAGAACAATTAGAGCACTTCCAAATCCTCTTGACACCTTTGCTTCAGTCTCTATTTCTGTTGCCGAACATCACGCTCCAGAGGGTGGAACACAGGCTTAGTGCATGATACATCTATAAATGTCCTCCATCTTGAACGCTCACCTGGAGGCGTCGTTCGGGGATATAAAAGCAAACCAAAGTGCAGCGAGGTGCACAGCTGGGTTTAGCCACAAAATGGCTAAAACATCAACTTGGTGATGATAGATATGTGTGGCATGCAGGATATGAAGTAGCATTTTCTTCTTGACATTTAAGTTCAGTTCGAAGCCCACTTGTGCTCACTCCTAACAGATTACTCCAAGTGGCTAAGCCTCTTGGACAAAGCCATTAATTTTACGCCTCTTGTCTTTATGGCCTCAGATCAATTCTACCTCAAAGACAAATTAATTTTCTCCTTTCTCTCCTTGTTAGCTTGAAATGCTCTTGGCAATTACCAACTCTTCTGATTGGTTTTTTGAATTCATTGGACTGAAATCAGTTAATGTCTTTGCACATCACAGAGAATACATTCCCAATGTCTCTCTGAGTTTTGTAACGGTGAGCACATAGGTGTGCTCTTTATTGGCATGCCCCTCTTTCAGAGAGACCTCTGAGGAGGTGGGCTCTCTAAGTATTGATCATTGCTGTTTTGTGTTCACAATGCATTAGCGGAGCATAGACATTTTCTTTAAATGTGTGTGAACTGTTTGGAACACTAAGTGGCAAGATCAATATGGAGAATGATCTTAGCTAATCACTTCAACCATGGCCGGAATTAGTAAGCCTGCAGTGGTGCCAACACTACAGAAGGTAAAAGGAAATACTGACAAGTTGCTAAGGTCAATTATGTTCTGCTTTGATCACTTTTCTAAAACTCCCTTAATATAAACCCCTCATCCTGCTGGCACCTCAGCACCTCTCTAGGACGAGCACAACAGCCAAGGTTGATGCTTCTGACAGAAAAGGACACCAACGTTCATTGTTTTACACGGGTCCTACAACAGAGAAAAATATACTGGGTTTGGTGTTAGAGGTAACTTCACTCCGTGGTCGATGAATCTTAATGGGCACAATTAATTTCCTTTACGCCTCAAGTGCCCCTCAGTTTCAGAGAGAGACATTATTTCAGCACCATTAGATTACCCTGCAGAATAGGTTGTTTAATTCAACGCCATATCATAGGCAGCAATAAATCCTAATAGCTACACAGTAAAGAAGTTAAAGGTGTGGGTCTGAAAAAACCTAATAAACAAGAACCAATTATTTTCAAGTGCCATTCACAAAGGCAGCTGCTGGCCATGGCATCTTGAGATGCCTCCTCTCTCCTTCATGAACTCACACCATTTCAAAATGTTCTCATAAAACACAATAAGTGATCCACAGTGACAGGTTCTGCTGCAAAGACTTATTTCTGATTGGATCCCTATAAGAAAACAGTGGCAGAACAATAGCAAAGAAGAATGAGTAAAATCAACAACTACATTCTGTTGGGTTCCTTGATTAAATGCACTGTTCCTGCAGCAAGTGGGGACACCATGCCTATGTGGCATTTATGTTTACCAAGCCATTATAGTAGCTGAGAGAGCACATTAAACCCTCCACTGAAAATGCTCTGAGATGGCCACTTTCCTCCTCTCCTTGAGCATCTTTTGAGACAAGGAGGGTAATTATGATAATTCACTTGTTAATTACATTTACATACATCGGGACGTGAACAGTTGAGCAGGCAGTTTGCATGCATGGAGAACTCATTAAAGTTTGAGTATTTTTCATATCTCCTCTAACATACTCTTAATTGAGGCTATGGTTGTTCAGCAGAACAGACACAAACTTGGAGCTCCCATTGGGTGTCGAGTTATCATGCTGGGGAGATTCCAGGGAACGGCAGGAAAACAAACAGACATGTTGACAAGAGGCCAGAGTTCAGGAGCACACAGCCTCCATTGAGACATCAACGCCAACCCCCCCTTTAACGGCTCAGGTCAAGAATCAGATTTCCCCCTGGAAACCCCTCCCGAATATCCAGAAGTTAAAAATCATAACCTAATCCGGACCAGTGCTCGGGGGCAACCTCAGCCTGTAACATAACGTGGAGTCGGGTCACGCTCCTTGTTTCCCCACTTCATACAGGAGCCTTAGCCCGGATACCGTGGCTGCAGTCAGGTAATTAAACCCATTACCAGCCTGATGTAAGGTCCCCGTCTGATGACATGTATGTCGCCTCTCAGCACTTCACAGATTAATTTAAGCCCCCTGACCGTCTGACAAGATTCTTCACTGTAATTGATCTCTTCCCAGCCATTCTTCTTCTCTGATTCACCATGTGGCACATAACTCATACACACATCAGCCTGGTGGTTTTAAAAATACCATGCCACAATAGAGTGGCCATTATCTCTCGATGTATTTTTAAAAAATGGCTTCTGTGAGTTTGATTAGGGGAGCCATGGCAACACAACTCAAAATCCCACTTAAGGAGGATAACCTCTGTCATACTGCGCACAATACTTCTCAAATGTATTCCCAGCATTACAAGGAAGTTCAGGAGGGCAGTGTTCATAATGGCTTTGGATAAGGTCTGCGATTAAAGAATTTGATAGGGTCCAAGCTTCAGCTGGAGTGAGTGCCTCTGCTTGCCTCATGGTAATAAAGAAGCAGATTTTTGCAGGGACGTGATGCCACTGGGAGCTATCCCTCATTCCAAGGTGAATCTGTAATTTCTGTTTGCAAATGAGCCCTTTCCCCAAGACTAACACAACCCTCTTTCCTTTATCACACCTGAATTGGAACCAAAATTAAAAGGCAGCCATCTGTGACATCCTACGCTGCGGCCAAACAATGGAAGAATTACACAAAGACAATGAACCAAACAAAAGCGGAGCAGCTCTCACCTTCGGCGGGATCCGGTGGCCCGAAGTCCAGGTCATAGCGCAGGATGTAAAAGTTATTCCACACGTATAGCTGGTTGTCCCTGGGGTTGTAATCCACAGCGGTGATGTACTGGTACTGGTTCGGGAAGAGGATGTCAGTGTACTCGCCCTGGCTCAGCTTGGTGTTGTAGATGTAATCGATTTGGCTCCTGCTGGCCTCGCTCTCGTTCTCCTCGTAGGTGGAGCGCACCACGTGCAGCACGCCGCACACCATGAAGGCGTTGGAGGCAGAGCGCTTGTCATACGCGGTTTCCCACGTGGCCTCAAAGCGAAGAGTGTACGGGTTGAGCTGGCTCACCACGATGCGCCCATTGTTCTGCTCGGTGGCATAGATCACCCATAAGCCCCTCTCATCTACTGCCAGGTCAATGTCTGTCTTGCCACCCCAGCGGTAAGGTGAGGTGTCGTGATAGTTGGCGTTATTGACAATGGCCTCGCCGCTTTTGATGCGCGTGCGCAGGTCGAACTTGACAATGTTGCGCGTGCGTTCCTTGTTAAAGAAGATAGCACCATCATAAGCTACAAAGCCCGTCCCGTCGACACGGTGGGGCAGTTTGTAGGTGGTCGTCTGGCGACCGTTTTTGAAGTCCTCCAGAGAGGCGTACTCAATGAGGGTGTCAGTGCGGTATGGCGTCCAGGGCATGAAGAAGACTTTGTCGCCAGCCTGCAGAGGGTCTTTGCACCACGACCCCGCTTGCTGCTCTGCCTCATACAGGAAGGTAGCGGCTCCTACACCCTTCAGAGTCCCGGGACAAATGAAAACTGGTGATAGAGAAGAGAGTGAAACAAAATACAATGAGACATTTTAAAAAAGATACTCAACACACTTGACACGCAACATTCTCGCTGCTGTACAACGCAAGATCAGGGACTGTGAATTTGGAGGAGTATTTTAACTAGTGCTTTTGTACTACCGCTAATGAATAGAGGGGAGGGTGGGGGGGGGGGGGGAGAAAATAAATGAATGTGTCATAGTGATTATTCAGAATGAGAAATGTGAGGTTAAGAGAACTTGCATCTCAAGGGTCTGCTGCTACAACCTAACAGGGACAAAACAAAAGAAAATGTGAACAAAAAAAGGTAAAAATCCTGCAAATGAAAGACATGGCAAATGGGAGAAGTAGAATTCACAATGTTTTTTTTTTTTTTTTTATTTAAATACCAGTCTGTCTCTGTTGTCAAATGCCACATGAACAACTGGGTATATGGACACACTGCACATGCATACTCACATGACTGAGGTCATAAACCAAAATGATAAGGGAACAGACTTAACATCTTGTGATAAGAGTGAGCAACAGGTTGTCAATGGTGGTGGCGGCAGCAAAGCAGAGGTAAAATGAAAGTGGAGGTTGGGGAATATATCGAACAAGAGTGGTAAAGGATTTTCACTACTTCTGTGGCAAAAGACAAGAGTAACCACTGATGGGTGAGGGAGGCCATGGCAAAGTTCCCATTTTGACGGTTTTAAATTAGTTGGTTCTGGATAAAATGGGACACAGTAAATTCTTGTTTTCCTTTCAAACTTTTTTCTTTTCTTCCAAGTCGGTGCCAATCTCACTCAGCCATCACTGCTATTTCACATCACGTGCTATGGGTGCAGCAGAAGTTGGGCCAAGCAAACTACAAACTGAGCCAGCTAAGAATATATATACACAACTAGTCATTCTTCAAGGGCTAAGAAAGTGCTAAGCGAGAGTCCCTGGAACAAATCAACACCGAACAGTTGGTGTTTTCTTTCACGTTGTGAGAAAAAAAACTACATTCGATGGCCGTGGATGTCATTTGAAATTCTGTTTTGAAACTCATTTGAACTCCATGGGTGCAAACAATCCTCCTATAGGTTTAGCATTTGACAGGAGAGGCAATCAGGAGAAGGGGGAAGAGACGTGAGGGGAGCTGTACTCAACACCACAGAACAAGGAGCCGAAGGAGGGGGAGGGAAGGACCAGACCACTCATTTACCTTTTTGCTCCACTTCTATTTCAGGCATTGGAAAAGAAAGCAAAAAAGAGTGCAAAAGGGAGAGAAAGGTTATCATGAGACAACTACCAGGTACAAAGAGAAGAATTAGTTGGAGGATATGACCATGAGATGAACTGCACGGCTGTTTTGGAACAGAGGAGCTAGAGAAAAAAAAGGGTGTTTGTTATTGAAACAGCCTCTCATCCTAGGGTATAAAAACAGACAAGTTATGACTGGAGACAAGTTATGTGCCATGCTTTCCAGCGCATTAAACTTTTCATTCCTATGGTCATTAACTGCCAACAAAATAATGCATTGGCCACTGTAAAAGCAGAATAAATCCCTCTAAAAATGCTTTGCCTAAGTGGCAGGAGGAAAAAAAAATCAGAAAGTCCTGGTCGTACTTAGATGGATAACATTCTTAGAGTTATTTTTGGCTTGTACTGACTGAGGGTGGAATTTGTTCAAACTTTATAAACACAAATCAAAACTCGATTCCAAACTTGCTCGCCCACACACGAAAAACATGACACGGTGCTAATGTTACAGACCAAACTCTTAAATGAGCCAAGGAGAGCTGTAGCACATTAGATGACTGATCAACAGTCGGCCTAATATGGAGTTGGTTTCTTTAGTTCTGGTGAAGCTGCATATGCTGGGCGGAGGTGGGAGAGGCTAGAGACAATATGTGAAAGATTGGAAGTTAAAAAAAATGAGAGCAAAGAGGTTAGTTGGGGAGGGGGACGGGACAGGAGGTGAAAGGGAGGTCTGTTTGAAAGAAGAAAAAAAATAGGTGAATATTTCTGAAAATGTTTACCATTCATCAATTTAAATACTAAGTATTTTCACAGGCAGGGATGAAGTCTAAATCTGCTCTTATAAACTGCTCTCAAACACCCTTTGGAGGTAGATTAACTCAAATCAATACCAGAGACAGACTTTAAAATAGTGCCGTCTTTAACCAACTCTACAGTACATTTAATTAAATCATTTTCAAAGCAAGACTAGAGCTGATCCATCTGAGAAAAGATGCAAAATCGTCTCACAATTTTTTACTCTTATATCCTCTGTCATATGTTTCCACAGGTTATTACTGAATGTGCTGTGCTAATGTGATACCTGTGATGTACTCTTTTCAGTTCACCCAAATTACAGGAAGCTTGTTTTCCCAGTTACCCATTGTCTTATCTAGTCAAGCAGATAGTTTGAGTTTTATTTGCCCAAGTTTGGAAATGTCTGCCTCTGAGATTTCTGCCACCGCCCAAATACAATAGATTTTAAAGGAACTGTGTTTGTCGTGCTCACAGCAGTGAAAAAAAAATATTTTTATCGGGAGTATTTCTCCAGCAGAAAGTAGTTCCAATGAAAACTCCTCACAGTGAGGTCTGTGGATTATCTAGACTAACAGGAACACTGTTTCTGAAAGGAGATTTCACTGTTGATTTTTTTAAAATGTCATTTTTCAGTGCTGTTAGCACCACAAGCAAAAACCCACTTACTTCTGCTGTAATGGGGTGGAGGCACAAATCTCAGCTAGATAGGGATGGGGTGCAGTGATAGCGTCTTATCAAATCCAAATCCAGTATTGAATCTGCTTATTGAATTCAAACCCATTAGAGAATCTAATTAGGCTTTGTTTTCAACAATTTGTAATTGACTAAAATTATGTGTAACTAAAACTCATTCAGCTCGATACAGTGGTTTACCCAATTAATGTTCACAACCTGCAGCCACAACCAGAAAAACATGAAATGTTAAAATAAATATGTATCATTACATTGCAATATTGATATAATATGTCTAAAAGTTGGTCTTGTTGAATCACAAAAACACACTGGCAGTAACAGTGAGGTTTCTTTTCCCTCACAAACATGGGCTGAGTACAGACACCAGCTTGTAGAGAGCACATTAACAAGATAACAGACAGGACTTTAATTTAAGCCATTACAGCATTAACATTAATTAACATGTAAAATAAGGGCCAATAAGAGATTTGTTAGCCTTTGAACTTAAAAAATTCAGTTATGTTGCCAACGGGAAACCAGATCCAAAATAAAAGCAGATATCAGAAATTTAAAGACATAGCTTTAAACCTGGAGAAATAAAACTAAGAGGTAACTGAGAAAATATGTTCTTTCATAATTGGGGTGAAATGACCCTTTCAATGACTGCAACACTTTATATTTCAACATAATTTGTCATTAACAGTGCTACAGTCTCCTTCCAAACACTCCCACGAGTTGAAGTGACATCTGTAAAATAAATGTATACACAGCGAGACTGTAGTTATAGCACATCTGTCTAGTCTATAGACACTTTAAAAACAGACAATAAGAGTTCAGTATGAGATTAGGATGGCGATACTTACTATAGGGAACACACTCATACTGGACCTCTAAGTACTTGTAGGTGCCAGGGCATGGATCAGGAAAGACATCAGAGCCAGTGACAACCACACACTGCGTACGGTTGTTGCACCTAGAAAAAAAAAGATTGACCAGAGATTTCATCATGACTACACAAAACAAGAGTGATCGGCAAAGACAAAATTAATAACACAGAGCGGGAAAAGTTCATCGTTACAGCTACAATGAAAGTGGTGATCCCAGCCTGGACTGTCACATATGCATTCTAGTTTAAACCTTGTCAAGCAGAAAGAGGAATGAAAACATTAAAGAAGAGTAAATGAATGTGCAATGAATTCGATAATGAATAACCAAGTGACAGGCATGTTAGGAATTAGCGATGGCATTTCCTTTAACAGCGTCTTCGTACCGCTATTGAAAGGGAAGACATTCATTAAAACACACACAACAGGTGGCGGTGACATGTCCTGCTCGGAATGTGTGACCTCTGGTGAGACAGAGAAGCTCCTCTGCATGTACGCAACAAACATGACGTCCATGTATCATTTCAATGAGAGGTTATTTGTGTGTGTGTGTGTGTGTGTGTGTGTGTGTGTGTGTGTGTGTGCGCGCAGATATTTCTGGATGCTAAAAAAGTTCGAGCAAAGAGGGAGGGGGGAAAAAAGCAGAGGACTGAGTTTGTGTAAATTCTGTATAGGGTGAAACTGGCATCACTTCAATCAAGCTCTCTTGAGGCCGGGGGACTGAGAATAATGTCAGCAGTAGCAGTGGCAGAGGCAAACAAGAGAAAATTGGCACCAAAATAGGACATTCAACAATTTGCGAGCTTGAGATAAATATTTCAAAAGGTCGGTAGCTGTCATGCAAGTCGGACATACATTTCACTGCTGGACATGACTTCCAAAGAAACATCAGTAATTCAAGAGGCTTTCTGTCGCTGCACAACAACTATACAGGATGTCAAGGTAAAGAGTGAAAAGGTAAATGTCTGTACATTAACCATGTACATGTTCGCATTTTCATAACAAAAACCCATCCCTCAGGACTAATGGATTAATATATATATATATATATATAAATAAAAATGTGTTATATCCATTATGAAGTTAACAAATAACATCAGCATCATCGGTGATGTTTAAACCATCACTGACGCTATGGTGCCAGCTGCACTTAAGACATTCACTGTTATGGCTTCACTGCAGTGAGAGCTGCTGCGAGGGAGAAGGGTCGCTGCATTAAAGTGTGAACAGATGAGAGCGACAGAGTCACTTCCAATGCACCCAGAGATATTCTCTTTAATTCGATGTTTAGAGTTTATAAGTGCGACTGACACTAGTGCCCAGTTCCCAGAAGAACATTTACTCAAGCACTGTACTTAAGAACAATTTTGAGATCGTTTACTTAAATATTTCATTTTATACTACTTTGTGCTTCTACTCACCTAATTCCAGAAGAAAATAATGTACTCTGAACCACTACATTTAAGTGACAGTTATAGTTGGCAGATTAAGTTTAACATACAAAAGATTATCTCATTTTATTAAATACGTTTTAATGGATTTAAGTACCAACAGTATGGAAATAGATCAAATTAGCTTCACCTCTACCGGCTACTATATTAACGTCCAATAGTAAAACACATACAATAATATACTCTTTGAAAGGGCCCATTCTGCATAATGAGTAGTTTACAGAAAACTTTAGCACAGTGACTTTGGTATTTTTATTTTATTTAAACTTTGAAAGATGTTTTTTTATGTTCTTAAATCTGAATGAATTTTGGCCACCTGGGGGCAGCATAACAAGCTGTAAACACAACTTTGACATATTACTGCCGTATAAAGTTATAGCTAACGTGTTAGCAAACATTTTCCTATTTACACATCCATGAGAGACAAACAGCAGACAACAACGAGCTTAAAGACACTAAAATGCTTCGTGGATCTGCAGAGTTTGGAGATATTTCTCTGTGGCTTTGTCACCATGAGCAACTGCTTTCACATTACACCAGGCCATTTGATCCATTGTTAATATGAAACTATTTATTTAATGCAGCTTTAAGTAAAAGCTCATGAAATTCTTTCATCACTGCTAGCTTTCAAGTTGTAAGAATTCACTCTGGCATTTACTCTGCTGCAAGTTTTAGATGCTCCTGCCTTGGAGAAGAGAGGAGTGTTGTTGCTAAGCATTTTTGACATGCTGCTTCGGTTTTAAATGGCTGCTGAAATCACTGCATGTGATCTCTGTATTGCACTGAGCTTAGTCTCGTGATAGCAAAGTGTCTGAGTCCTGCTCACTTTCTATCTAAGAGCTGCACCTCTGACCAGGTAAAAGATCTATTCTGTACGTTTTACTGGGTCAGGGAATAGGTGGCCATTGAAATGGTAATGGTAAAGGTAATGCAAGTCAGCAGAGAAACCTTATTTCAAGTATATTGTGCTTGAATAGTTTGTGTGCCTTGCACAAACAGGTAAAGGGGGCAAGGCTGGCAGAGAGAGAGGTCAGACATACCGTCCATTTACAGTACATCTCTGAAGTAAACGCCACCTGAATATTAAACAGGCTGTGTGGCCTGAGTTGCCATCAGTTCCTCCATGCATTTTTCATCCAGCCACTTTTTTTGTCAACAACCAAATGTTTTACTTGACAAAACACTTTGATAGATGTTGTTGAAAATCAGGCTGTTTCATTCCTGTCTGCTTGTTTTTGTTGAGAAAAACGGACAGCTGATGAATATGTTTTGTTGCAATTTCTAAACCAACAAAACTGCCACTCTGTGCAGCAGACTTCCCACTGTTTCTATCTCCCCAATCTTTTTTAATAAGTTTGTTTATCTGTCTGCAGTGCTATTGCCTCTTGTTAATCTTCATGATGTTGGCAGGGCATCGTGTCTTAATGTGGCTCAGTTTAAATATTCTCCTTGTTTTAGTTTGCTGCAGACTGAAGGAGTGATCAGGGTCTCCCAATGCTTTAACATCCCTAGTTATCACATCAACCTTAATTACGGTCAGGAGCCCATTTCCTCTGATCTGAATCATTAGGATAATTCTGGTTAAGGGCTTGTGGTGCAGAGTCTTCTCAAAGCTTTCACTCGCACACTGCCTCCAGGGAATCTTCTGTGGAGATAGGTTTGAAGTGTGGCTCCAGCAAGTGAGAGTCAGACTTGTCAACAGACGTGCCGCACAGTGTAGCAGGTTGCAGTCAAACCGAAGGGCATGGACACTGTCAGCGGCGTGTTGCTGTATGAGCGTACTGGGACTCGGCTGTAAATTTAGAAAGACAGAGTAAGACAGCAGGACTTGATCTATTCCTGAGCTGTTGTGCGGTGCTGCACCTCATGGGAGTAGATACAAAAGTGAATGAAGCGGGGAAAAACCCAGAGGTGTAAGATGGTGGGCGATGATGCTCAGAGGGTAGCTTAAGGGAGGGGGGCAGGTTAAGACAGAGCAGCGCATTAGAAGATGAACTGTGCTGGTTTCTATTTATGAATAGTTCATCCAGTGGCCTTTAAAAATACACACACCTCTGGGGGTAAGCAGCAGTCGAGCTGAAGTGTTGCTGTGCTGTCATTTGACAGCGAGGCAGCATCCTGTGAGAGGGTAACCAGGATAAAAGGCATGATGATGGGCATTGCTCACTACCTGCGGCAAAGCCACTTCAATTGCAGTACAAGTGTTTGAACAAAGCAAGCCCAGTGTTCCAGATAGGGAATTAAGAGGGTGTTCATGTGACTTGTTGTGTCTCCGAGCTGCACTGATTATGACTCAAGCAGCAGCAACAACACGCAGCTGGTGTGAAGAGCTCTGCTGCATGGATGTCAATTCCTGCCTGTCAAGAATTAATCTGCGCCCTAGTTTTCTGAATTTTAAAATACCACCTACATAATCTAGTCAATGAAAGGCTAAAAAAAGTTAAAAGGTGTGAGATGTTGATTAATTGTCTGGTGTGTAGGTGGCCGCACGAGCAGGGTGATAATTTAAACATTTCTTTTGTGTGCAGAAATGTTGGGCCCAAAGAAAAAAAATGAAAAAAAAATGAAAAAAAATAAACGAGGTCCATATTTCTCCTTCCCAGCTCCTGGTTATGTTTGTGAAATAAGATCCCTCCTCTCTTTCCAGTGTTTTACCTTTGTGATATAATCTTGTAGGCATCGGGGAGGTAGCAGTTGACGTTCTCCATCTGGAATGGGTCAGCGTCACAGATCTTGTCGTCAGTTCGGCCGTAGTTGGCCGTCTCGATCATAATGACATCACTCCCCGGGCAGCGGAGATCAATTGCATATCCTTCACATGAGAGCTCTCTCCTGACCAGCCCAAAAGGCAAGGCTGCACGGCTGAACCCTGATATACACAGAGACAGAGAAGAAACTTTAAGCACATGAATAAAAAAAAAAAAAATTTATGACTTAAAAGGATCAGTGCTTCAATACAATAAGGCCACACATCATGCAGTAAAAATCCACTGGCACAAAATAAATAGGCAACAGCAGTCCAATGTTTACCACAGTTTTAAACAGACGGGCTATTACACGCGATACAGGAATGGAGAAAGACGAAACAATTCATCTCTCCATCTCTCTGTGGTCTTGGATGTTGGCTAAGACATCAGATTGTAAGTCGCTGGAGACCAATGGTAACCTCATAAATTCTTGAGCAAATACAAAAACTACAGAGCATCAGGAAGGCCTCCACCTAGAGAACATCCACTGCAGAGCCAAATCTATCTGGACTCAGAATAGTTTGTTTTACAGCCTTACAAGCCCTTTCATTTGTTTCTTTTGCTTTACTTGCTCTGTAAAGTAAGATAGAGAAAAAGACAGAATCCTGGCAGAATGGAGAGTAATATAATCCATTTTACAGTGTCGGTGATCGAAGAGGGGGCAGTCTGGAGTCTACACAAGGGGAAAATCTATACATGGAACACAGCAGATGGGAGTGCAGCCAAGAAAATTAACTATTTCACACAAATCTGTCCCCCTTTTCAGAAAATGATAATGAAAGAGGTTATTCCAAAGTGTTTCCTTTTACTAAGTAATAAAATGTCATTGAATGTCTTCAGATTGAGGAGAGAAAAAAGCTATTAAAAAAAAAAACAAAAGAGGGAAGAAGGAGAAATCCATTATCTGAGGTTAAAATGATTGAAAGTGGGGAAAAAAGAAGTATTCTGAGAAAACAATTAGGTAAAATCTAAGTACAACATGCAAATGTGTTCCATTTAAGAAGTGCAAGCAGAGCACTGCATGAACTGTCAATAATCGCTGTTGTTTGCAGCAATAGCGGGTCCCTGAGGGGGCAGCTTCCACTTGTATTTTCTGCTCTGCTCTCTCCTAATTAGCCCTCCTTTCAGCCTGTTACCTTTTCTATGCTCCCATTGGCTCCCGAGCATTGTCATGTACTAACACTTACCACCCTGGGTTCACTTTGCCCCCTCACTCTAATTATCCTCACTCTTTTGACAGTCAGGGCCTTGTGCAATTAGCATTGTTTGAACTGCTCAAAGTTGAATTGATTCCGGCTTGAAATTCCTACCCTGAAACCTCCGACCCACATGTCTGCTAGTCATTTCGGCCTGCTGTGCCTGGCTCACTTATAATGATATTCCATGTCAGTCTGCACATGTCACACCAGCAAACACAAAAAAAAAAAAAAACACACACTGATATCTGTGAATCATACACTGTTGAAATACAATGCTGAGGTCATTGCATATAGGGAGAAAGTTCTGCACACATCAGTAGTGGTAGCAGCATAACAAAATATGAAACTAATGGCATAAATTCCCTGGCACACGGCCACCAGACATTTCATTATAATACCATGATCTATCTAATGGCCAGTAGATTCTGCTTAGCTGGACTGTTTATCACCTCATTAAGAGACGTCAGTGGAGCCGAACCATAAGTGGAGGGCTGTGGGGTCACTCCATTTATTCCAATAACCACTACAATTACCCAAACCTTTCAGAAAACCTGTCCAGAGTGGTGGATGATAAAACACAGAGTGAAGTCGCCAGCTTTACTGCGGAGACTAATGATTGTCCCGCCTGCCATTCCTCATGGAAGGAGTGACGGGTTTATCACGGCAGCTTCAGAGAGCAGACAGAAAGAATGCATTTCATGGGGCTTTAAAATTCTGAGCGAAGAGACCATCGTTTGGCTAAAACAGCCATTCTAGCTGTCCACTGGTGACTCTGCCCATCTATCAGCCCACTATGCCATGATGGCATGCTGTTGTCAACACAGGCCTAACGATTGATTAGGCTTGTGCCTTGCTGGCCTCCTTCTCCTTTGCCTGTATAGATCTCTCTGGTCATAGGCTAACACTACATCAATTAGGGGGAGTATCTAGACTGTACTGGCGGCCTGAAGAACAAATTGCTTCTTCTCCAAACTGCAGACTGTCTCGGTCTCATTAATGACTGTCTTGTCAACTCGTAATTGAGCAAGTAATGACAAATCTGCCTAAAAAGTCAAAATATATATAAAGGAGATTTGATTCTCTCTCTGTAGGAGGAGGAGCGTTGAATTAAAGGGAATATATTTTTAACTAGATGTTACTTAAGATCTTACGATTTAAGCGCAGCTAAGAAGAAAAGACCTTGTGACAATACAGGTTTCTGGATGTAGGTGTTGATTTTCTCAGTTTAAACAAGTTCTGTGAGATTTTGGAAAGAGGGGATGATTGTTTGTGTGCACAAATGTCAATGTCTTAAGGAGGTATGAACAGCTCTTCATCTCACATTCTGTGCCATGTTTGACTGCTCAACTTTGCAGCAGTTGAAGACTGCGACAGAAGGGCACCAGCTGCAGGGAAAAACGGTGTCAAGAAAACTGCAGGAAAAAAAATCCACTACATGATCCCTGTGTGTGTGTGTGTGTGTGTGTGTGTGTGTGTGCACGTGTGTGTGTATGAGTGTTAAAATTAAGAATAAAAACCGGCAGCTCTGTCTGTATCTGTACCTCAGATTGACATTAAATTACACAATCAGTGAGGGAACCAAATTATGCTTTATATAGAGCATTTAGTCAAATCGCCATGGTAACCACATTGACTTAGCTATAATTGGCTATGATCCCTGTTCCTGGCCTTGTTGACACGAAGCCTTATCATGCATTCTGGTCAGTGAGTGACTGCAAGGAAAGTAGCTTTTCAGATTCCTCCCCCTGACCTGCCTGCTAAGCCGTCTATTGAGCTCAAGAGAGCAAAGCAAAGGCTGGGTCCGCTTCTCAATATGTTGCATTCTGGGAGTTTTTCTTCTCCTCCCGTTGACAGCCTTTAATTCACTGCCAACCCTCCTCCCCCCAACCCTCATAATACATATTTTGTTTTCTATCAACACCCTTGAAATTGGAAGTGGCACTGTGGCTCAGATGGGTACGGCTGAAATCATCCACAGAGTTACACTTTGTGGCTTTTAAAACCCTGGAGATAAAACGAAAAGATAATGGAGGTTTGGTGTCCAGATATTGCCATTTGGCAGCTGCAAGCGCCAGACCATAACACACATGTTAAGGTTCATCTTTGCTGGTCTGAGTGTTAGCTCTCGATAGTGCAGTCATGCCCAACCTTTAACCCTGCAAACTCCACAGGACATCAGACGGTGGGAGAAAAAACTAGAGGAATGTTTGATCAGTCTTAAAAAAAAAAAAAAACTGGGCCATTTTTGGAGGGTAGACAGTGTGGCGAGGGCTGGCACAGACGGAGAGCAAAGGCGTTGGTTGACGCTTGTCATCCTCCATTAAGGTTCCTTTGATTGGCCTTTGTGGTCCTGGAAACGGCAAACAGCTGCATGCAAATGGCCCTGTTTGCCCAAGGCTGGCCCCCATTGTTCTGAGCTTGGGTTTGACAGGGACGCTTTCTCTGCAGCATAAAGGAGGGTGTAGCCTTTAGTCAAATAAGAGTGCCCCCACCGTGGTCTCAGCAGGAGTACTTCAAGATTGTTTGTCTTTTTATGTTGTTTCATTCCCAATATTACTGGTAGCCAACATCTTCGGAAGAAAGAGCAGATCTTAGAGTCAAGCTTTTCCTCCACCAGCGGGGATGCCTCCATAATCCAATATCCGGAGTGACAGAGTGGTCATACAGCATGTTTTGCTCGGGCGGAGTAAAGAGTTTCAATGGGAATTCATGAAGCAGAACAAAAAAAAACTGAAAAACAGATTTGAATTCTTAATATAGGGAACAAAGCTTCATAAATGTTTTGCCTCTTTCTTCCAGCGTCTTTGTTCTTTACTGCAGTATTTCTAATCTTTTTGATGGAATATTCTGATTGCTGGCCAAGGAATAAAATTAGCTTAAAAAATTTAATTCAAGAGACCATTGTGGTAAACCTTTTATGTGTGAAATAAAACAAAAGTACATTTCACTGTCCCTTCATATGCCTCTGAACTGACAAACTAAATACTTGGACTAATTCACAGCACGCACAATTTCTATTACCACATCCCTACATTTGTAAGGCATCCAATGCTGCTGCCTAAAATGTGTGAGTTCACAAATGCAGTACATGACCGCCCATCAGATGTGAGAGACACACAGGAGCAAAGTGGGAGATGAGAAAGGAGATTTGGGATTCACAAAATAACACCTGCTTTTCAAATACAGACAACACCCCGAGAGCTCTTCACCATGCCACAACGGCTCATATTTCATTTCAACTGTCGAAATGCGGTGAAACAGTGAAAATCTAGTTGGACATATGGTACCATTTCCCATGACACTTAAGTCCCCGCTCCGATCCACCTTGCTGGGAATCGTTTCTAAAGACAGTGTCAGACAAGACCACAAACCCTGGGGCTACACCCGCCTTTCCCAGACAACTGCTATCAGACACTCTTGATTCCGATATAAGTATTCTAAAATAGAAACTGGCAATACAGGATTGAGTCCATTTGTGGTTAGACGAAGTGCTCTGAGTCATATCCCTTTCTCTCACTGGTGATGCATGAATTCAATGTTGCCACTTCAAATTCCAGAGCCACGATTTGTATTCATGGCCAGGGCCTTTTCTCTAATTCATCTCCCCTTTTCTTCACTTAAAAAAAAAAAAAACAGTAGGTGGGAGGGCAGAATCACATGCAGCATGCTGAAGCATGTCTTGTTGTAGGGCTTTAAGGGGAAGCCCTGTCATATTGCTGAGACTGAGCGTGATAGACCCTGCTGCTGCCTCTTAACTCCTCAGGTGGGTCCATTTAGAGGAAGCTAGATCCTATCATGCCAGATGCAGCCATGTAATGTTCTCTCTTTTAGTGAAGCAGCATGAATTTGAAGGGAATTTTTCAACCTGGGACTTATTCTCAAAATTGGCCTTTCTCTAAAGCCCTCCCCCAACAACGGTTGATTTGCATCTAATAGTTTGCTAGTGTAAGGGCTTTACAAAAAATTTGGCTTATGTGCTCTAACTGACTTGCATGGATCATCAGTTCATGAGGATGCTGAATTTTTGCTAAAAAGGTTGTGTGTACTGTGTTCACAAGAAGAGTCCACATGAATGTCCCTCCTCTATACAGACCAAAGGTCCTCAGGGCATTTGGTATATCTGTTACCTCTGTTAAAGTAGAATCATACTATCATATGATGACAAGTAATAAATGCAGATAGTTGACGAAGCAAAAAGGTTGGTTAGCAGGCTGGTTAGCAGCAGCTGCTAAACTACACTCTGTGTTTTTTACACGTTAAGAGACAAGAGGTAGAAGTTATTTATGTAAAGCTGAAATTTACTTGGAAAGCTTTAAGATGCAGGAGTCTCATTACCTAAGTCCCTGCAACAGAGGTGACAAGTGCAAATTTACAACTCATTAGTAAAAGTACCCACTATTATGAGATAAAGACAGAGGTTGAAAAACACCAGAATTTTCCTTTAGACACGCAAACCCTTTTATAAAGTATCTAACAACTACACAATGTACACAAAACACTTAAAATGCACAGACCGTTCTGTTTTGATATTGCAGAAATCACTGTCTGGGATTACATAACACACAGAAAATGTCTAAGTTTTGGCAAAACTGATGCACAGTCGACACGGTGGATTATTTCGGCTCTCCAGAACAGGCGGCTCAGCTGCAGCAGACTGCAGATGAAGAATTTCTCCCCATGGGAGCAAGAACTTAAATAAAAAAAAAGGCCAGGAAGTGGAGGCTATAATGACTGTGTCTTAATTTGGCCGCAAGAATTAAGGTTTTCTCCTCCATCGATTGGTTGGTTGATCCCTGACCCTGTGGGCGCACATCAAAGAAAGCCAGCACGGAAAGAGGGGAGCATCATTACATTACTAATATGTATAATCCTCTAAATGCAAAGAGAGCCGGTTAATATAAGTCATGACAGGAATAATTCAGTTGAAGAGACATTACTCGATGTAATGTCTTCTTATGTTTGGTCCATGGACACATCATTCAGATTAAAGCAAAGTATAATTCGACACCTTGTATAGTCTACTAAGAAAACAACCTTTTCATGACTGTCACAGAGGCTAAACATTTGAAAGAAAAAAAAAATCGTCTTGGAAGATGAAAAAACCTATATGTTCCCGAGAGGGTGCCATTTTGACAGAATTAGTTCATTGCTGGTTCAATATCTAACATATTGTTGCGTCCCCTTTTTGCACGGGAGTTGATGAAACATGCAGAAAGATGTGAGTTAAAGCAACACTCTTCCAAGAGCAGCAGGGGTATATTTTCACAGGTTTGATCTACCCAGAGTGATGCTTAACTCCCCTTAAGCCCATATTTTACTCCTGTATTTAAAGCCCAGCTGGATTTTCCGCTCAAGAAAACGCCTCAGAATAAGTCAGGTGCCTCCCCTAGGGTGGGGATGGAGAAGAAAAAAAGAAAAGGATGAAGTGCAGAAAGAGGAGGAGGATGTGGATTTGTCTCCATCACATGCTTGTGTCTCTGTTCGTGTTTGCTGGGGCAGAGCCTACCCCATTCTACCCTCCTAATCAACCCCGCCATCTCCTCCACCCAACCCTGCCTATACAGAGCCGGGCCCAGGAGACTTACTCAGTACGTCACATAGACAGGGTGTCAGGAGAAGCTGCAACCGGAACGTGGATTACACGAATAATGAGCCACAGACTACAAGGATGAGATCGGGGCCTTGAGGTGACAATAAACAGACAATTCTGATAAGGTGGTTTATCTTCATGCAGCGACAGCAGTAGCCTTTCACACAGTGGTGCTATCACTTTCATTGGGCACAAGTCCATTTAGGTTTCGTGTCTCCACACAAACCCACCTTTGCCGAAGCGGATGGAGTGGTGCAGTTGTGTTTGTGATTATGCAGATGAGGTGGCGCCATGCAATTCTGGTTCTCGTTTTGGCATGAAATTGTGTTTATGTGTTTCATCCCAATACAAGAATTTTTTTGTGGCTTTAATTGGTGGACACACACACACACAAAAAAAAATTTTATCTTTCTTGTGTGTTTTGTTTTGCCTTTTTCATTCTGACATACGTTTTTCATCTAAGGCACATTTCACTGCACATTAAAATACAATTTTTAATGCAACTAAGACAGAGTCTGTGCTGGCTTACATTAACTGTTGATTCTTATCAGGAATGTCTTCAGGACACATCCTGAACTCCTGCTAACAATGTTCATCCTGCTCCAGCCCGTTTTGCAAAATTCATACACTTACCCAGGACTGGATGTTTACTAATGTTTACGCCTATCAACACAGTTTTTTAAAATTTGTTGGTCAATCCCATGAGCAGTTTCAGGAAAATAAAAGTGATATATGCCTACAGGGGAGATTCTCCATGGCTACAACCTGCAAGGCAAAAGTTGCATGACAAGAGTAGCCAATTTAGCATTACTGCTCACAAATGAATCTGCTAACATGCGACTACTGTTGGCTGTGTGAGCCTGTGAAATTTACTGTTAAGAGTTTTTATTGGAAAAAGACACAGATGGTAACATTTAGTAGGAACAGAAAATTGAAAATGACTATTGTTGATTTTATTATAATGTAATTGAGCTGTAACCAACTGTTTATTAGCTGCTAAACAGACATTTTGAACAACACTGGTGTAATTCTTTTGCTGGGAGACACACTCACATTGGCATTAAAGAATTTAAAAGAGGTGCAATGCAGAAATTGGAAATTATTAGTTTTGTCTGTGAGAATATTCATAGTGTATATCACCAGGTTTGGTTGCTTGCCTGCATCTTGACTTGCTATAAGTCTTTAGTTTGTTTCTCTTGTAATCATGATATGATATAAGTTATAAGTTAAAAAAATGATGTTAACAAACATTCCCTTTGCTGTAGACTTTTACTAAAATTTTCAACCACAGTTGATGTGTGCTCTGTCTGTATTTACCTTCTTCTACAGTTGTAGCTAAGCTTGTGAGGCTGCTGAAAACTAGCCTACCAACACCTTTAGCTTTCTTGGTCACGAAACAAATATGTGGCTGCGCTTTAGAGGCAATAGAGAGGCTCCCATCATATAGATTGCACACTGTCCGCATTCCACACCTGTACATACTGTACAGTGTGATAGAGAAAGCCTTTGTGGTCTTTTATACACCTCTGTTTGGAGTGTCTCGTATATTTACCAGGAAAGTCATTGAAAAAAAAACTTCCAGGTGCATTCCTTGGCAGTATCCCGCTGCTATCTCTAGAACACTGACCACTTTGATTGACTAGAGAGTGATGACCTTGCCCCATTCCCTTCCACCAGCATACCGGTCAATGAGAGCAGAAAACAGGAGTGCTGATAAGAGATGCACAGATGGGGAGATCTTGATGACAGACAGTTTCCTGCCCCTCATCTTCGATGAGGCCATTGTGCCTCGCACACTCAGTAGGGATATACGCTACAAGAGGGGGTCAATACCCGATAGCGTAAGACAACAAAAACGTTCTTTGTGCTTTGCTGTTTCTCTGACTTTCTTCTTGCTGCGTACTTATTCAATTTCCTGCACGGCAGGAGAGGGCCTCCTTATCTCAGACTGTTTATACCTGCAAATCGGCTGGTGGCCTTTTGTTTGCAGGTGACCCACCCCGAGGTGACATTTAATTCCTGGACAAAAAAATGTGTGGTCATGCTCTATGGCACAGACTCTCAGCCTGAGGAGATTACTAATACAGTGAATGCAACAGAGCTGCATTCATGGCCTGTAGTGAGAGCTAGCCTGCAGACACAGAGAGAAAGAGAGCCAGCACACATCATTACACTGATTTGAATCATGTATTACCATTAGCCATGTGAAAGTGAGCGAAATGAACAAGAAACCATTGGTAGACAAACCAACGAGGACCCAGTTTCATCTTATATTTACACACAGGTCCCTCTGTCTGTTTCTCTCTCCTCCTCTAACTTAAGAACATACACATCAGAGAATCTGTGCACACACTAAAACACGCACGTGTCACAGAAAGCCCCCAAAACCACATTTACCGAATCCCTCACAATTTCTTTTATTGATTGCCTTCCTTTCCCCACTGTCAACACTGGTTTTAACAGCAGCATTTACAGTTTAAATCATAACCAGCACCGTTAACAGAAATGTGAGACCTAAGCTTGTTTTGACATCTCTGATACGAAGCAAGGACGACAGGTAGAGGCAAAGACATCATTTTTGAACTATTTCCTGTGTAAATATAATTGTAGCCTTCACCTCTTTTTTCTCTTTCTAACAGCAAGGGACTTTTTGTTCAAGTGACCCTCGTGCTCACTCACACACGTGATGTGTCTACAAAATCAAGCTCTCTAATAAATTAATGCTTAAAATGTACATTACAATTAGAGAAAAAAATTCTAGAGTGGCTGTTCTAAAAAAAAACAACAAAAAAACAAAACAAAACAAATATAACTGCCTCAGGTATTTAGTCAGAGCAACAATCTGCTTTGATTGCCTTAGCACAATGTCCCTTTGGTGTTAAATATTATATGTCTGCTTTTGTTTTTGCATGTTTGTTTAGCTCTTGTGCTTTTCATTCGAATGAAATTAGTTCTGACATGCCTCCAAGCTATTCAAAAGTGCTGGGTGAACACTGAACCACACTAAAATCTAACAGGTTCTTGTTGACTCTGTAAATACTTTTGTCTCTGTTCCAAACCCAATTTATAGTATTGGCAAACACCTCCCCACACACAAAGAAAAGGAAAAAAAAAAACCTCAACATCTTTCTATAGTTTAGACTTGATTTTATTTGTAACCCGCCTGCTTCCTCTCAAGATTAAATGCATTACTTTGTTATGACAGCTGAACCCTCCTGTGAAGCAGTGAGTTACACCGAGCAAATCCAAAAGTTTAGATTCTGAGGCAAACTACTCCGTGGTTGTAAGCTGGACTCATCTATTATTTGAATTAGGCTGCCTGGAGTAAAAAAAAACAAGTGCAGACAGCATTTAAGAGAGGAAAGAGTGAGGTAGGCATCTGGTCCAATGTTTATACAACTTGTTACCATAAGAGGTGTGAATTGAATGGCTCTGAGATGCTGCGAGCGAGAGCGATTTAAGGCATGCTTTAACAAATGAAATCAAACTGTCAGAAAACTGCAGCTCCTAGCCCATTAAATTAAGTGATTGTTCATCAGCCGGCCATAGAACAGCGACTTTTTACTATCACATCCAAGCACATAATAAAGCACAAGCCTCTCACCAAAAGGGAAAGACATTTGCTGTAACATTCGCATATTGGATGGAAACATTTCTTGCTGTTTTTGTTTTACCAAAAACGCACTCAGGAAATCGCTATTGCAATAAATCTAGGATGACCCTATCAAGGGTGATATTGTATTTCATTTCCTCTGAGTGAAATACTGATCCTGGAGATTCATGTGACTCTGGCTCATTTCAATTTCATGTTCTCTCATGATTCAAAACTTTCCAGCTCCTCAGTATTATTAAAACAGCATATTGTCACGGAATGCCATACAGAAATATATCTGTTGCACTGTATAGAAAATGAAAGGCTGCATAGCGCAGGGATAGTTGCAAAATGCTGAAAAATCTGTATTAGTGAAAAAGGGAAAAGAAAAAAAAATCAAAACTGGAGAAATGCAGTGATTTATCCGTTTCTGCATGGCTCCCAGTCTGTAGGAAAGTCCGTTCAATCCAAATGATGAACCCTGCCCTATTTCTCAAAATACTTACAGTTAGGCATGGCTAATATATCAGATTTTTTTTTTTTTCCTCTGTGCTTGTTCTCGTCACACAGATTGACCAGTCATCTGTGAATCTCCCATGGTTTAGCTGATAATTCATGATCGCCCTGCCATGGGCCCGCAGCATTCAATATGAATTATAAAATGGCAAGCCAAGCATATCAATGGATGACAGACTGGATGTGTATGGCCCAGGGCCAGAGAGGAGTTAGCTCACAATAGCTTCCCCCATTCAGTCAAGCCCAGGACTGGAAATACCAGTGTGGCACGAGGGAGGGTCTTCCGTCAGCACAAGGTATGGCACTGCTGGAGACAAATGTTGAGCTGAGACATATTGTTAACCTTTACAACCTTCTGGGGAGAAACACAGGCTGGTATGTTGAAGCGTGGTATATTTCACAATCAAAAAAGCTAAAAAATTTTTTTAAAAATGTTTAATTCTCTCAGACAGAAATGTACAGTGCAATTCCACAGCAGCAGGTTGGCTCAAAACCAACAGGAAAAAACATACTGGAAAATCCTCTCAGGAGTCTGTTGCTGCCTTTTGCATTTTCCCTGTACATGATTCTTTTGTGTACTGACTGATAATTCAGAGAACTGCATATAAATGTCTTTTATTCACACACACACTGACCATGCTGGAACACTTGGTAGGACCTAAACAAACACTGCCTCTTTCCTCTGATCCCCTTCTCTGTGAATATGACACAGCCATCAAACACAAACCACTTAATCTTTTACATTTCCCTCTTGTGCAGTATTTAGATATGAGGACTGAGGTCCCTGCTAGCCTCTTGGCATTTTAACACAACAGCCAACTAAGAGTGTTGACTCTGACTGCACAATATAATCCTCCCCTAAATCTGGCTTTCTTTACTTTAAAGAGTCAGATAACAGCTCTCATTCCGTCACAGCAGGTATGTGCCTGTGTGCTTGCCCTACCTTTGTGTCCGCTGCCATTGAATCTGGTCATCTTCTCTCATATCTACAGACTGGGCGGTCTGGGGCATCTAAAACAAATCTGATACCTGCATGACCTAGTTTATTCTAGCAGGAGCGTCATTTTATAGATCGGTTATATAATGGCACAATGATGTGAAGGAAACGAAGTACAAATAATGAGAACAAGGACGAGCTTATATGGAGAATTTAGTGTGATATTTATCTGCTTCTTTATACCAATTAAAAATATTAAAAACATATCTCAGGTTATGATTCTTATATAATTATATAATTTTTGATACTATTTATAGTCTGCATTTTTTCACATTTTTTCCTGCATTAGTGATTCACTGTATTTAAATCCACTAATTACTTCTTTATGTAGTAATTTTCAATGTTAGTGGTGGAATCTGCCATTAGAGCGCAAAATTAAAATTGCCCACCTACACACGAGGAGTCTATAGGAAATGATGCATACATGTAATCCATCGTTACTGTATTTAGTTTTGTCTCACTGATATCAGCCTCACCATTTAGTGTAAACTCTCCCACAGCTGTATCAGATATGCTAATGCGAACCAAGCATCTCCCATTGCTGCTGCTTCCCATTAAAAATGCTAAATTGGTGGTTCATGGGGCAGCTTTTATTGTGAACCAGTCACAGGAAGCACAATATATTTGTCACTGATCCTGCTGCTAACTGTGACTGTTCATTAACAAAAATGCATCTCCAAAATGAGAAAACAGTCATTTTTGAGTCTCTAACACCTCAGCAAGGTATCCAGCTTCGCTGTGCCCTGGTGTTTAATGGAAAACTACTTGCACCACGTGCAGCAAGAAATCTGATTGCAGCTGCTTGTGGCACTAAGAAAAAAAAACATTTATCAACTTTATGTAAACCTGCAAGTTTTTTAAGTTGTGAACAAAACACTGACTTTTTATCAACCTTTTAAGTTGATATGATGAACCTGTAAGCAGATAGTTGCTTATTTACACATCAAGCAGTTATGGAACAACATTGTCATTCATTTGGAGTCATGTTTCTGGCCACGTGGTAAATCTAAGTATAATATTCACTCTCCTTTTAGCTCTGCTTTTGGTCTCTACCAATTCCTGAGGGAAATACCTGGCTTTTTTGCTGCTATACTTCACAATGTTCACCAGCTTGTCTCTGACTATATCTGTCTTCTGTTTTGTGCTGAGTAGGTAGTGTACGGTGGGTTGTTTTTTTTTTTTTGTCTTTTTTGTCTGAAGACAGCTGCCTCCTGTTGCTGAAAACCACAGTACAAGGGCAGAGAGAGTGAACTAAAACAGAATTTCTTTTTTTTATTCTACACAATACATATACAGTGGGTCACCTATCTGTATATAACAGTGTGTAAAAATTGATTACTGTCAAAACAGAGACCGGACTGGGGTTCATTCTTCCCGCTGGACAGAAAAGTCAATACCAGGACAGAGAAAAATCACTTTCTTCTCAGGTATGTCAACGAGCATTTCAAAGAGTGAGGAATGTTTTGGGTAAATATGATAACCTGATTATACTCTCTCCTGGTGAGGGACAGAAGGTAATTATCAAGCAGAGCTTTCGTTGAAGGAACTGTGATGGAAACGTAGATCATAAGTGCTGGGATGCGGGCCCTCGGGGCTGGACAGGCTGAAGGTGAGTGGCATGTGGATAGAACTAGATATTGTTTTCAGACTGACCCACCCAACCACACACACGCACACACACAGACACACACATTCCTTTATTGATGGATGGGCAAATATGCATTCTTAGGCCTGAGAGTCCTCACATCAACTGAAACCCAAAACCCTGACTTTCTGCATACCAAAGCAGTATTCTTCTTTAAGAAATTCAACAAGACTATTCAGCTCAGTTTCTAAGCTAGGCCAAATCAGGGGGCTATTCTTCAAATGCCTCACAAAGGCTCTCCGTATTAGCTAAAATTGCTAATCTAGAAAAAAATCTCTGCTTGAAAGAATGCTGGGATAGCCTGCTCCATAGTGATCTGTCTTTCTTAACAAATTGTACACTACAGCTAGACCTAAAATAAAACTGGAGGAGAAATGTATCACAGACCAAAACAGCAAGATAGAGAAAAAGAGGCAAAATCCAAACTGCAAAGAAACCTCCCAAAATAATGTGCTTCAACATCTATCTGTAATCAATGCTTGGCACACAAGCATGTGATTTGGGGTTACTTTGTTTCCCCAGTACAATGGGACTGAAAGGGAAAAAAATGTAATGATCATCATTAAGCAGACATACCAACATCAGTGGTCTTGATGGGCCTTTAACAGATGGGACTGTTTTGTGACAATACTAGTAATTATAGTCAAAAGTGAGGGAAGGGACCAAAAATGAGCCTTGGGATGTCATTGCAGATAATTAAAAGCAGTAACACATTCTTTCCCAGTTCGTCACTCTGGTGCTGATTCAAATGAAGTGCCCTGCTTTTTGCTGTTTTCAGGTATACGGGGTGATCAGCAGGATCAGATTTAGGCGCAAATAAAAAATGTATCTGCTCTCTGTCACACGAGTGCTTCAAAGTCCACCTAAACAATCCATTATAAAGCTTGTGATGCAGTAATGCTCCATTAGAGGAGGGACTCTGAAACACTGTTAGAGTGTCGCTCTGGAAGTAAAGAAATGTGTCAGTGAATGTGTCCATGGGTTGCCAGGAATATTCAATGAGTTCATCATAAAGTGTTTGAAATACCTTTTTCAAACTCAAGGGTAAAACCACTGAAGAAGAACTTGGCAACCTTGCTACATAATAGCTCTTCACTTCTTTTGTGTAGCCATAACAATGTGTGCTAATAAATTCAACACATTCATAAGCAGAATAATAAGTGGCATCTTGAAAAGTTGACCAAAATCACATTAAAACTACTTTCTGCCAAACAACTCCATGGTTACCCACCTTGTGAACAGGGAAAGCAAACGAGAAGGAGCAAGAGGCAGTGAAACACTGGACACCTCCACAGTGCAGAGGCCATGGTGCGCTGTGTGCAAACAATCCAGGAGCCTGATGGCTAATAATAGTCGTTCAACGAGTTGCAGTGGGAGAGCGGAAAGCTGGAGCGATGTCAACGATCAGTAGTTCTTGGAGAAGCATCACCAGTCATCTTCTCATCTGGAAGAAAGAACAGAAAAGAGTGTGAAAAATGGAGGAAATGGATGGTCATCATTAGCATCCCCACAGCCTCGGTTTTGCAATTGTCGGTTCAGTTCTTCCTCCGGTGTGCATACATGAGCACTGCAACACAAGAAGTTATGAGCAAACCTGAACACTCTGAAAACAAAACTCCTG
This sequence comes from Trachinotus anak, assembly GCF_046630095.1. Taxonomy (NCBI): domain Eukaryota; kingdom Metazoa; phylum Chordata; class Actinopteri; order Carangiformes; family Carangidae; genus Trachinotus; species Trachinotus anak. The sequence continues at coordinate 15,765,912 of NW_027273863.1, forward strand.
AGCGCTGTTTGATTGAGCAAACAAAAGCATTTTTCAAAGAAATATCAAAACTTTGTTCTCCAGTGTTTATGAGGGCACCGACAAACAAAGCAGATAGCGTGCCTGGTGCTCGACACTTATTCAGCGCTCGGCGGTGTGTTACAACTGAATGTTTACACTGCCTCATTCTCCCACTCTTCCCTGTTCCACCTTCCCCATTTACTCCCAGATCCCCGCGGGAGAACGCCCGTCGCTCCGGCAACACGTTCACACAGGACGCCATTAGAGACACGACTGCTTTGTGAGCTACTTTTGTCTCCTTCCTTATCAAGGGGTGGCAAAAACAGTCCTTTGTCTGCAAAAGCAGCAAAAGGTTAGAGCCTGAGACAGACTAACACACCAGACAGATAAGCTGCTTACCAAAATCAAACACCGAGGAGGGATGTGTTGTGTCATATGTGAAATGCCACACACACAAACACACGCACACATAGACTCTCGTATGCATGCCTGCACAGAGATACAGCCAAGGACATGCACACTCCTACCGATGTGGACACACATGCTGGAGAAGCATCCACACACCCACTCAAGCACACACATACACACACAGACACACAGACATATTGTATCTTGTTTATTCCCTTGCGGTTGCCATCCAGCATCTCCCCAATGCACACACACACACATATGTAGCCACATTGTACACAGGATCAGTCACTTGGTAGCCGTCGCTATGCAAAGGAGAGTGACTGCTTCCCATTTCTGAATGCCGTTCCTCCAGAGCCACCCGTCAACCATCCTGATTATTTTATAATGAACCTAAATTTGAGCAGCAGAGCAGTCAGCTCTGATCGCTCTCCCGGCCTCGCTAATGTGGTTGGATATTTTTGGCAACATGAAAACCCACAAAACATGGGAAGCCTTCACATTAGCATGCTGAGTAATAATTTAAGTCACTATTGGATTTATTCTATACAGGACCAATGCCTGGTTGGGGCATAACGCTTGAATAAAAGCCCACTGGATCTCCACCTAGCCTGACGCTGCCTGAGAGTATTTATTTTCATTTGAGGTCACCCTGGCCGAGCAGTTGTGCTGCACAGTTTGTGCCAAGGAAACACACATACAGCTAACTTATAATTTATCAGTTAAACTTGGGTGGTTTTATAGGAATTGTGGCTTTACTTGTCTTCCATTTGTTTATCTGCCAGCGGCGCCGAACCAGATCAGATAAGGCCAAACTGGAGGATAGTTGCTCCCCTCCACGGGAAGTCTCACACCACGTGTACTGAGGCAGCTTATACTCTCAACTCTTCTAACAAGACTGCCACCAGTTCAATATCGGGCAGAGCTCCAAATCTCCAGGGACGCATGTGACTTCTTCCTCAGCCATTTATCATCCCCAAATATGAGGCCTGGGGCCATGGGGTAACCATAATGGTGTTTGACAGGAGGAGATTGGAAACTGTTGGGGGGACATCCCCCAGCCGCTCTGGCCTGCTGGGCATTCTGAGCCACTCAGCCCCTGCAGACATCGGGGCGAGAACCAGCCAGGCCTCACGAATGAAGTCTTGCCCTCAACACCCCGGGGTTCTTTCTCCTGATCAGCCGTCGCCCCGCTGAGTAACATGTCTCCTTTCTCTCTTAAGCTGGTGGACAGAGCCATGCTCATCTTCCTAAAACACTGTTTTGTTTGGTGCTATTTCTGCACTGAATTGGTCTGGACTTGAGATAAAAGGATTAGGCGATTAACATTAAGATGCTTTACACAAGTACTGACAGATGAATCATAATTTCACATCAGGGGACGTGAGGGTGTGTGTGTATGTGTGTGGGGGGGTGACGGTTGTGGGGGGGCTAAGATGTTCTCAAGCAGAAAATGGTTTGAGGAGGCATCGTTAACCCCTCACAGATTGTGTTGAGGAGTTATCTATACCCCTCCTGAAGCCTGGGAATTGAGGTTACTTGTTACTTGGCCAGCGATTTTCACATAATGATTATCATGTTCCACTGAGGCAGATGTGTAAAAAAAAAATAAAAAAAAAAGAAGAAAAAAAAAAGGTACACAGTTATGAATAACTGTCGCCACCTAAACCAAATCTAATGAGCTCAAACATGTAACATACACCAGAAGACCACTGACTAATTAAAAGTTATTCATTTTCATCTGGGCCTCAAGCTCCTCTTCCTCCAAAAATACAAGAATATATATTCCCTCAGGTTTTCTCTTTCTATTAACTGTATATCCTTCTGGAAACAAGGCAAAAAAATCCTCCAATAAAATGAAAAATGGTACGCAAACATCCACAACATCTGTTTTTCTTTTGTCTCCTATGCATACGCAGTGGAAACCCAAGGAGAGAAATCTATCATCAGTTAAGATAATGGAGAAAATCACAGTCCACAGCAAATTTTTCACATCAGCCTGATAGAAATAATAAGCAAGCATTTAAAAGAGGACGGCAAGCAATTAAAACATAATTAAAATAAATGGATAGAAGGAGACAGCCCACATGTCTTAACATGAAATTCAGGGCTGAGTGCAACAGCCGGCTGAATGAATGTGAGGATCCTTTGACAAAGCTTGTGTCTACCTCACTCACAAGCTGGAGAGGTGTCCAGTGAAAGAGAGAGTGAGAGAAGGGGGGAGTTTGGGAGGTTTGTAAGCCGGGTGGGACTAAATGGATGGGAGAGGGAGAGCAGAGGAGGAGAAGAATGGAAGGGGGAGAAAGAAAGGGGCGGTAGGGTCACCGAGGAGGATTGACAGCCTGTGAGTACGGCCTGACCTCCTGGGTTCGCCTCCAAGTTTTCTCTGCAGGCTTAGAGAAGACAAAAATAAAGCCCAGGAATGTTAATTTATTTTCAATTGTCAGCGCAGAGAAGAGAGAGATAAAGAGTGCATACATACATATCAAGTAAGACTGGAACAAAACTAATGCGCAAGTCCAAGTGTAAGCTGAAAACCTACAAGTGAAATAGAGATCTGGCTCTGTGGAGCTGCATCTTGCCAACACAATGATTCCTCTTCCACTCTTTGAATAACTTCTAATTTGGAGAACTTTCTGCCCCGCCCCCATGCCCTACATTCAAGACAAAAAAAAAAGGCACACATGTGAGAGGGGAATTTCAAACATCAGAAAATGGTTGATGGGCAAGAAGTGGGAGACAGGAACTACAGGAACTAAGAAAACACAGCCTCCAGACACTTTTTTCTGTCCTCGGTGCACCCTGATGTTCCAAAGAAACTCTTTTGTCATGACAGTCCTGTCAGGGCTGCGCTTTCAGCCCCGGCAGGGACATGATGTCATTTCCTTGGCTCCATCAGTGATGTAGGGAAGTTGCTATCAACTGCCAGAAACAGAGATGGGATAAGATATACGGCTATTAGGATAACAAGGTTATAAATTGTGGTTTACAGCTACACACACTGAAACAGTGAGGACTTTTCTAATGTCTGAAACTATTAGTTGATTAACTGATTAGGTGATCAACAGAAAATGATGTAACTTTTTTCTCATATGTGAATATTTTCTGGATCTTCAGGATTAATCTACTGGTTATTTTCTCAACTAATAGTTTAGTCTAAGAAATGTCAGAAAATAGTGAAAATAAAATGTGTATTATAGTTTCCCAGAGTCCAAGGCAACATCTTTAAATGTCCAAGGATATTCCGTTTATTCCCACACTTTTGACCAACAAAAGCAGTCAGTATTAATGTGTGTAACCAGTTTGGAGGCTGTAACCATTGATTTTTTTTTTTTTTTTTTCTCTTTTTTTTTGGCTTTTTTGCGTTAAAAATGACTGGGACAATTGATTATCAAAATAGTTGCTGAATCATTTAACGACAAATAATTAAATAAGTCAGTCAGCTAATCTTTTCAGCTGCAGTTTGCTGGGATGTTTTGGGGATTTTCTGTTGTCGTACTGTGATTTTTTTAGGAAAATGTTTGTTTGGATTAGTTCCAATAATCCAGTGTGTGCTACCTATGTCATCATAGTTACTGCTTGATTCAGTGTTTATAAATCATTTTACAGGTGCTTTTTTAAGATGGTTGATAGTTGGTCTGAATTTGTTCCAGTGACATTTAAACATGCAAAAGTCCAATTCAAGATACTTCAGCTGCAGCTTTTATGTCTTGTTTTCATTTGGGGATAAATGGCTCTAGATTAAAGGAGACCTTGGAAGAAAAAAAGGAAACATGCTTTTAAAGTTGAAATGTTCTTCAGTGCAGCTCAGAAAGCCCAAACAGAAAACCCCCTGAAAGGTGCAATGCTGCACTATTTTGTTGAGCGCGCACAACAGTTGGTGTGTTCAACGGCTTTTGGCCAAATGATTGAGGCAGTAGATAAGATAGAGTGCCAGCGGGCAGATGGACATAGTGAAACAGAGAGGGGTGAGCAAAGAAGCTTATTTAAGTGAAGAGAACAAAGAAGACCCCTGCTGAACAACCAGGTTAGTGTCAAGCGGAATGAAGAGATGGTGGTGTGTTCAAAAGGAGCTGTGTGGAGGAGCAGACACCCAGAAAAGGGGTAAAAGTGGATGTTTCTGTCGAGGTTTGTATCTGGAATCACTTGTCAACGGAATAATGATATCTGCCTAAAAAGCTTGCTCCAGTTATCATCTCCGTCTAGTTCATAAATCAGTAGTTAAATTGGGATTTTTAGGAAAATGTAGCTTTGGAGTGCCTAAAATGAGCCAGTGTGCCCCACTTATTTCATCATTATTATTGCTTGTGTTTGACAAGCGGCAAATGGTGCATGTGACTAATACATAATCAAAATTGTTTGAGATTAATTTTTCTGCCTGATCAATCAACTAACCATTGAAGCTAACTTTATTTTAAAAAATAATGGATACACATATATTTTTGGATTCTAGAATAAATGCAGCCAAATCCGTTCAGCAAAAATGGAGCTAAAAAAAAAACCCAAAAATGTAAAATCGAACTTACCTTTTCATTCAATTTTATTCAGCTACTTGCTGCTCTTGAGCTCAGTAGCCATTTTCACTTGGCTTTGAAATGAATAGGCTGACCTCAGAGCAGTTGGTTAAGCAGTAGGGTCACCGCAGAGGAACAGAAAGCAGCTCAACACTGATACAGAAGAGAGAGGTTTTTCCTTTCAATCAGTCTCTTCATAAATTTACTGAGAGCCTCGCTTCTCGCCTCCGCCACCCATAATTCTAGCACTCCCCTGCATGCACTTCATTCACACACACAAACATGCCCACACACACACTGCACACCTCCAGATCACTCCAGTGTTAAAGCACATTTTTTACAAGGAAAAGCCATTATTGACCTAGCAACGTCACCCCCATATAGACTCACAACAAATTCATTGAGCCTTTCAAAACATTTCCAACGGGAGATGTGTTGATGTTCACACCTTCTGGGGGAAACTGTACTGACAGGATGTTAAATTTTTTACACAGTATAGCCCCATTTAGAATTAATTAGTTTTCAGTAAAACGTACGTAAAGTAACTGCTGAGACGTGACATCTGTAATGTTAATGAACAACATGCAGGCGAGGAGAAATCTGTGTAATCAGTCACCAGCATTAGAGAACTCAATTCATGTGCCGCCATCGCAACAAAAATGTATTACAATAATCAAACATAATTTCCACAACTGACAGCAACTTGTTCAAACAATGAAAAAGCAGCAAAGGAGAAGAAGTGTTGCATCTGGACCGGAGTGATCTCAGTTCGGGGTGAAAGCCAGAAAAGTGTGAGGAAGTCCTTCTCCCCCCGAAGGAAATGACACATTATTTGCAAACTATCTCAGGGTTGTCATTTCGGATGGGAGTAGCTGAGGGTTTATCGGAGGTAATTTCTGCTGGGCGCGGGAGGTCCCAGATTTGGCCGGGCGCTAAAATCCACACGAAGTTACTGACATGGCAAGATTCAGATGTCGCTAAAATTTACAGACATGCTCCATTTTCGATTACATTTCCCCACCTCCCCCCTGCTGTAAAAACTAATCCATTCCAAATGAGGCTTATGACATAGTGCTACAATGTACAACATTTATTTAATTCCTGGGGGAGTACGTAGTAGACAGTGTCACCAAACAACAAATTTGAATTGTGACAAGGGCATAGGCTTGGTGTCAGCAGTGAGGGCGACACATGAAGTCCCAGGTGCTGTTTCCTATATTTATATGTTTATATCAATCTAGACCACCATACATTATTTCAAAATTGGTTATTATGCTTTTCATATGAATGGTAGTTGTACAAATGCTATGCAAATACCAGCACTATTGATACACTTACTGAAGACCAAGTAAAATCTCATTTAGTTTTCACCAAGAGAGACCTTGTACTGCAGCTGAAATGATCAGTCAATTAATCAACTAGTCAATCGACAAGAAATTAATAAGCAAATACTTTGAGAATTAATTAATCATTTTTCAAGTAAAAATGCCAAATAAATTCTGATTCTACTTTCAAAATGTGAGGATTTGCTGCTTTTATTGTATTACATGAATATCTGAGCTGAGAGTGAATATCTTTGGGTTTTAGACTAAAATCTTTTTCTTTAAAAAAGTCAGTGTGGGCTCAAGGACATTGTGATTTTTCATTATTTTCAAACATTTTATGAGCCAAATTATGAAGTGGTGATAATGATCATTAAGTTCACTCAAATTAGCTTTGGCTAAAACTCATGTAACACCAGCTACAATTCTTTCACATCTGCCAGTAATATAAGCATCTCCACTGCCTCCTTGTATTTCAGCCACACAGCTGTTACGGCACCCAAGCGTCTTGTGTCACACAGTAAGACTTTATTTATTTCAGAAGAACATGAACTGTTAAGCAGATATTTCACATCATCCAAACAAGCTGCTGTGCCTCTCCTGACATCCGGATTTACACTTCATGCTCAGTGCATTTTCCTGTTGATTTTAAGAGGCTATTTAAAGTTATATGGCCTCTTTGCCACAGAGACAACTTCATGGCTCCCTTCACATACGCGGATACATCCATCCTCTTGGTTTCGCCTTCCTGGAGTGGGTTCGTTTAAAGTTTTGTTCAACTTAAAGCACATTTACTGTCCAAAATCCAGTCTGCTTCACATTACCTATGCATGATGAGAAAATGGGCTGCATTCAAAGTGAGGACGGTTTGTGTGGTCTCCATTCATTCTTCGTCTGAAGTGACTGACGTGCATTAATTCGCCTAAATTCAGGGCTGTCATGTGGCCTCAGAGGCAACGTGATAGCTCTCGAGTTTTTGCATGAGAATCTGTTAGAAAAAATGTCGGCAAAGGCTCGGTGTGTGATGCTATAAAACACAAAAGCCACAGTCAAAAATTGCTTTACACCAAGGCTGAAATCGCTTTAACAATATCAGTAAGAATGTTTTCCTGATAGCAGTACACTAGTAGTCAGCAGCACAATGAACTACAGCCTCCAAAATGACCATGGAGCTGAATTAACCCTTAAACCCCCCAACAAAAACTGAACATTATAACCTCAATTAGGGTCGGGGCCTTGGGGTCAATTAATTGATCAATTGATCAATTGATTAGTCGACTGACAGAAAAATAATCTGCAATCTTGATATTGGATTAATCATTTCTGTCATTTAATGCAGTATTGCCAAATATTTCCTTGTTGTAGCTTCTCTCATGTAAAAGAATCTGTGGAATTTATATGTTTTGTATTACTGTACACTGAATACAATCGGATGTTGGACTCCTGGGCAGACACAAAAAAAGCTATCTGAAGACACTGAAATTCTGAAGGTAACTTTTCACTATTGTAACATGTAACATTTATTTGATCAAATAATAAAACAATTAATAACAGCTGATACATAAGTAATGAAAATAATCATTACTTACAGCCCTAATGTGAAATAAATCCACTGTGTTCTAATATTATGTATTAAATCAGGCAAAACTCTTCAAACCTCCTCATTAATTTGAACTTAATTAGCATGGTCAATTTGGATAAAACTGTATTGTAAAACAGTATCACAATATGCCACAATACACTGCTGTCAATATATGATAATACTGGATTGTTATCCTTAACTGCTTTCGACTTTCCGCCCACACAAAACATAACAAACACCATATGAAACTGTAATAAAAGGTCTTCATTACGCCAAAGACAAAAGAAAAAAAAATGTAATATATGAATATCAAGAACCTAACAGGTGGTAGGTAGGACTACTGTAAGTTCAGTCTTGAAGAGTGTAATTTTCCTACACAAGCAAAGTCTCTGGTTGTATGAGAGGTTCAGGAGGTGGAAATCGACTCCACACTCCACTCTGCAGGATTTCCCGTGATGTTAAATGGTGTTAAGATCTGGTGACGAGGGGAAACCTTACCAGGAATTTGATTTAATTCATGAAACCACCACAGCACCGGGTGCAGCTACAGTAGTCCTGTAAAAATTGCCTCATATAACTCAGCCATTACAAAACCGTGTGGAGTAATTGTCAGCCCTAATGAGTCTCACGAGATGGCTGCCAATACTATTACGGACCCACCACCACGTTTTTAATGGTCAACAGCAGACATCTTCTGGGTTTCTCTGCAGGTAAACCCATCAGGATGCATGAAAAAGTGTGAGAAATGTTTAACATCATATTATTTGTCCAGTTTCTTAATCGTTTTACGTCAGGTAAGCTGCTGCGTGTTTGTGACTCAGACTCAGATAAAAGTGTTCTGAACAGCATCTGCATCATCAATACCTGCTTTGTAAAAGATGTGATATTTAGCTGGGGACGTTTTTGTGATGTTTCCAAGGTCACAGTTTTATTGTGTTTATCAGGTTTCTGTGTATCTGTGTCAGTGAGCTTTGATTCACAGCCACTCTTTTTTAAGCTTTAACACAAAAGAGTAACAGCCATGAGGTAGATTCATACTCTTCTTTAGTTATTAGATTTGAAAGTTTGGGATGTAAAGCAGTATTAATTAGTTTTTTTTCATGCTCCTTTTAGCTTTCTTTTGGACTCTAACAATTCCTGGGGGAAATATCCTGATCCACAATGTTCACCGTGGTTAATCACTGAAAATGTGCTGCAGACCCAAAATGACGCTACGAGAGCAGAAAAGTTGCTAGATGCTAAAAAAAAGTTTGATAGACCAGTGGGAAACTGCAGATTTGGGTGGTTTTGCACTACATACGATCCCTTTCATATTACATCTAGTCTGAGCCATTGTTATGTAAAAAACATTTATTACTGCAGCTTTAAAAAATGGTTAATATTCCTCAAAATATCTAGAAAGGTACCTAAAATCTTGCGTTTTCATCTGCACAGCTATAAAAACATACACAACCCAGCACTGTTTGACTGGTTTTTCCCGCTGCCACCTTTAATTACTTTAGCTTCAGTGGTTAATGTGCAGCAATTCAAGTAATGACAGTTCATAATTTCAGGCTAAAACGTGGTGATTGGCCTCTTTTGAAGATGACCCATAACTGATCATTTGGCTGAGTACTATTCACCACAGAATGAGCTGAAATTTAGTTAAATTTATTTATTAAAGAATATGAGCAAAAGAGAAAATAAGGTGTGCTTGATGACCTGATAGTAGTGGTCACGAATGTCAATGTGTGTGTGTGTGTGTGTGTGTGTGTGTGTGAGAGAGAGAGAGTGCACCCTGTGTTGTGGGAATTAAGGAACATTAAAAATATTCAGTGAATGTTTCAGAGACAGTCGCAGAATAGTATTAAGTTCATGAAGGTTCTCCAGGTTACAGGCAGCAATAATTACAAAAACAGGACAGTTTAGACCTGATTATGTTGCCTCAACATTTGTATTTTTTTATATAACTTCAATTCATCTAAAGTATAATTAAAAATGCTTCATTATGTTGATGCTGTACAAGTCTGTTCAAATCTAACAGCATTTATTACAGGCTGATTATTCTGAATCAGTGCTCTGATTAGAAAAATCCTTCTCTAGTGAAGCAGTTTTTCACCACGGCTTAAAATATCAAGCTAATATCTTTTAGCCATATTGCCCAGCTCTACCATTTGGCTGTATTGAGTTGGAAATGAGCCATGGACTTAATATGCACACACCCGCTGTAGGCCTGGATGGGTTTCATGCCTGTTTTCAATTCAAAGTCATCCTTTCCCAGTGTTAGTTTCTATTAATTTGTCCACCCACTCTGTCTGTTCCTTTGGAAACCAAAACACAGGCATCAATCTGCAGCATTTCCAGTGGGAAATGGGAGCTGGCCGGACTTGTTTTTCTTGTTTCTTTGTACATAATTACTTTTCTGTTCTTTTCCTGTCTTCACCAGCACAGTCTCGGTTATTATTTAAGAGTTACTACCCCTGATTCAGCCGTAAACCACTTCATTTTCATTTTGAAAGATGGTCCACCACAGATGTGCCGGTGGGCCTGAAATATCTCTTCCTTTATAGCAAATAGACTCATCCCTGCTGTTACAAAAAAGCTGAAAACATGCATATCTTAAGGACTCCTCATGGATACAACCTGAACAGTAACAAGTCAAAATGGAAAAAAAAAAATAACATAATTACACAACATAGTCTCTTAACAATTAGAGAAGTTTACAAAGAGAAATGGGTCCAATCTTGAAACGCAACATTGCCTAGATTTCATGGCTTCAATGCACCAAATCTATGAGAGTCTGGTAAAACACAAATCCAAAGTAGTGATTTTTGGCTATTCATAATGTTAAAATGGAATCTAAAATGTAGCTCAAAGGACAATACAGCATGCCAAATTATACGCTTTACCAGTATTTCCATGAGTTTGCTCTGCTCGCTCCATTGTAATGCAAACTGGAGGGCCATACAAGTGCATAGAGAATGAATTGGAACAATGATGCAAGTGCGTGCTATAGGAATCAGGACAGCTGTCAGGGTGTACGGGTGTTTTTAGCAGTAAAGGACGGATTTTACTGAAATGTAGCTATGAGTGCAAAAGACAGAAACACAATCATTCTGTGTCTGCAGCATGTTACACAGTTTGTCACTCAGAGTCAAAGAAGCAGCTCAAACCTCTGTTTGACCGTTGCGTGGTTTCTCCCTCCAAGAAACGTTCATAAATACTTTACAGAGGCTGCATATATCTGAGAAAACTGCTTTGCTTTTGTTAAACAGTCAAAAAAAATCCCATCAGCGCCCTGCATCATCCATTTTTACGATTACTTGACCAATCATTTAGTCTATAAAAAATAGGCCCAATGTGATCTTTTCCTGTTTGTTGTTGTTTGTAGTCTGTTTCATTAGTCCAACTAACAGTCCAAACCCCAAAGATTTTATGACGACATAAAACAGAGAAAAGCAGAAAATCCATCCACAGGCCAGAGAACGGATGGTGTTTTTACCAGAAAGTAGCGAAAGTCGCAGATTCCTTTTCTTTCAGTCAACTGCTCAATTAATCAACTAATCGTTTCAGCTCTAGTGCTACAAAGATTAATTGTTTACTCAAGCTCAAACGAATAACTTTTTTTGTTCCTCACCTGACAGCTTCACATCACATCACATCAGCTCACGTCGCATGTCTGCGCGTCCCGGTTTAATAAAACATACCTAACTTGAAACATTTGTTTCGACCAAATATTAAAATAGACGAGCCAGAGTGCTGCATGTGCTCCCATATAAAACAACAAATATAAGCACCAAACACAGCCACCATACCACTTCTCAGTGCTTCAGAAACAGAGAAAAGGCTTCTGTAGATGCACTGCATTTCTCTGCTTCCCTTGTGTTGTGGCTGAGCCCCACAGTAGAGTAAAGGATGCATGCTTCTTTTATTTTATTTTCAGCCCCCTGTCTCTGTTTTTTTTTTTTTTTTTTCCCCTCCTCCAGTACATCATTCCTTTGGGTGTTTGTGCGGTGTCCCTTAGTTACCGGATAAGAGACCCAGTAGCTCAGAGAGTTAAAAGCCTGCCCTGTCCCACTCATACGAACAAGACCATCAATAATTCACCCTCTTCGGGAAGCATTATCTAACAGCCTTATAAAAATTTAAAGATTGTGGGTGACAACACGGAACCATGAAGAAAGTGCTCCGTAAGAGGACACTCCAGGTGGCAACAATGTTGGCAACAGATATGTTAAAGTGGAGGCTGAGGAACACTCGCCTGCACCGTCATGTCAGCCGGCCCTGCGAGGCGGATTTAACCATAACACACAAAAGACAGACGCCTCACTGAATTAAGGGATAGTCAACGAGAAGACACATCTCCTCTCGTTTCCACCAGCCCTCTGTGAGTGTCAGTGTGCGTGTGTATGTGACTGCAGCACAGAGGTGGAAGCGTTTGCTCGGCTGTATTAACGCCCAGGCTCATTCTCATTGACAGTGAAATCCCTCTAAGCCTAGATCAATTACACCCAGCTCTGGTGTAATTAAAATGTCCTAACAAAGGTCTTAGGAGCACAGAACAGAAACCTACCCATTGAAAATAAGCTCAGTCCAATCTATAGCACCATCTCCAAGAAAATAGTTGAAGATTAGATTCAAGCTTTCTGCAGTAATAAGCACAAAATGTCTCCATGCATTACTGTTGTGCTCAAAATAAATCTTTTTTTTTTTTTTATCCCTTAATAAGGTCAAGACATGATTTAAAATAATGTGTAAAGTGAATGAGCTCATGTGAAACACAGTCATGCTGCTATATTGCGAGTACATAAGATAAACAAGAATTATGCCTCCTCCTACCAGGCAGGTTGCAGTTTACATCATGTCTGTCCAGACTCATATAACACATGTAGTGAAGACTTTACTCCAATTTACTGAAAGGTATTAAGTGTATTTGCAGAGCATTATGATGTCACCTTGACCTTTGACCTTTTGGATCTACATTGTCATCACTTCATCATTCACACTTGTGTGAAAGTTTATCATAATTAGCGCACGAAGCAGACGTTCCTGAGGAGATATCGCGGTCACAAGAAAATGACGGGCCTGAGGTCATGGTGACCTTGACCTTTGGCCTTTAAGCACCACAATCTAATCAGTTCATCCTTGAGTCCAAGAGAATGTTTGTGCCACGTTTGAAGACATTTCCTCAAGGTGTTCGCGTGACATTACGTTGATGAGAAAATACTCACTGATCTACAAAAAAGACATGCGCCTGTTTTTGTAGCCCTAACCGCCAAGAAAACTAATTATTTGTTCTCTTAAGTACATCTGATGCTTGACTGTGCTCTGCTGAGAAATGACAGAATGCTTATGAGTCTCCTAATTAAAACTCAGCAGTGAAGTGATTAGCAATCACAACTCCACTCTTCAAATATCAAGATCTGATTTGCTTGGCTGATCAACAACAAGCTTCCTTCTCTCATTGCAACTCAAAGAGGCTGCAGTCCCCCTCTCTGTGTATTAAGGAGGCTTCTGAAATGGAGGAAATCAGCACAGCTCTGTAAGAAAAGGGCACAGCTGAATTATCTATATGCCATTTACATTGTTTCCTTTTTATTTATTTCATTTTATTATGTTGACTGCCAGCAATCATAAAATGGATTACACACTGCCGCTGATGAACACTTAAATGTTTTCATTTTTACACAATAATTTATCATTGAATGAAACCCAAGTATAAAACATCAATAACACCACATATGGCAGCCACAAAAATTAAAGTTGAAAGCTGTTCCCTCGTCGTGCCGAGGAGGGACTGTTCTGCAGACACAGAGAGAGCAAGATGGCTGACTGCACTGACACATTGTGAAAGCATGCCTCGCCATCCTAGGTAATAGATTCTCTTTGCTGTGTGACTCCCACCGCTTCTCATCTTCTGTGACAACGCCTGCCAATCAAAGGCCCTGGGAACGTTCAAGGGCTTTGACAATATCTCCTCACCTTGAAAACACATTGGCTTCATCGCACGCCACCAAGTGACACCAAGTAGGGCATCAAATAGCCATTAGACACGGCAGACAAAGGACTGGCAGACTACAGGTGAACAGCTTTAAAAGTATTCTTTCTATACATGGAGACGCAGCAACATCAACAACAAATGCCAGCAATACCGTGGGAGGTGACATTTAAATGTTGGAGTGAAGAGGCACTGCATGAGAAGAGCAGAGTGTAGAAGGATTTTATGATCATTTACGAGAGACTGAAGCAAAAGTGAAGTTAATGAAAGAACTTTAAAAAATATTTAAATCAGCCTTTCAATACACTGAATAACTGGTTTCTCGGGAAGCAAATGTGCCTGTGCTGTTCATGTGAAAGCTTTTAATAGAAGAATTCAGGCTGTCTTTGACATGGGTGTGGGTGTATACCTATGCCATATTTCTTTTCAGTGCAAAATGAGAAACAATAATGTTAGACCACAACAGCCAAGTGATTTACATTTTTATATAATTCATGAATACCATGAAGGAGGACGGGGGAGATTTTTTCTGCAGTGAAGCATGGCCTGAACCTCAATTTCTAGGATAATTACATGATACTATTTAGGAATTTGAGGAAGAGAGAAGCATTTCCTCAGCTGAAGACTGATGACCTGTCAGATATATCTAATGCCAACACAAAGCCCTCAGCCTTTAATCTGCACACTTCCTGCGACCTATACTGTGACAGAACCAAATAAAGCACACTATCTTCATATCCCCCTGAGACAGAGCAGTGTCCTCATATGCTAATGTCAGCCAGTGTTGGAGAAGAAGCTCTGAGGGCGGCCCAGACAACTCACAGGTCAGTGCTAATCTTCTGATATATGGAGCCTAAAGACCCGGGACACATCCATCACACGCCGCCGACGGCTCCCCAACCGGGAGAGACCTGCACGCACCAAAGGGTTAACGCACACCCCGAAGAGACCTCTGATGATCCATCACTCAAGAACCAGCCTCTTTTTGAGCCGAGAGTCCTTTAACAACACAGAGCCTCGGCAGTGAGTGCATATACAGCCAGCGTGACTGCTAGACCTAAGCTCCAAGCCTCTGTTGATGATTAAACATCCATTTTAAACCAGTGGGGGAAAGTTAACTGTCATTTAGAACGCAGGAGGTGGTTGTATGGGAGAGAATATTTCTCCCTCAGATGTATTTTCTCAGTGAAAAGGAGCGAGACCATATATCCATCCATCGGGTTAACTACCCCAGCGCATAATCATTCGTTCCAGTCATCTGTCTCTTTATTTTCGAGGCGAGCCACAAAATGGCTAAGATGGGCTTTAGCAGTTAAATGAGAAACTCACCCCGAAGCACTTTGTTAAATAAACAAAATGCCCTTTCCTTTTTTTTTTTTTTTTAACCCACTCTCCTCTCTTCCTCCTCCTCCTTCTTATTCTTCTTCCTCTGGCCAAACAGGCCAAATGTGAACAACAAGAGTGCAGCTTTGGTGCAGTTTCAGAATTTTTTTTTTTTTTTTTTTTTTTTTTGTTGTTGTTGTTGTTGTTGAGGCCTCTTCACCGGTAAATGTCAGGTTTGGTGTCAGCCCCCTCAGCCACAGACACTACTTTCCAGACTCCAGACCATTTTGCAGCAACACTTACCCAGGAAGAAATCCATCTTAGAGAGAGAGAGCACCGATGCCAATTTCTCCTCCGATGGCTGCCTCAACAGAGCAGAATGCATGTACCTCTCCTCCTCAGCAGCCTTTTAATAATCTGAACAACCAGGCTCAGCTCAGCACACCACAGCATGATTTCCACACTCACTTTTTCTTGACTCCACAAACTTACTACGCTTGCTTTTTTTTTCTCTTTGCTCCTGCCCTACCCCTCCTACACATATATGACGAACAAAGCCCTGTTCTCTGGGCTTCTGTCAGAAGTCATTGTAAGAAACATGGGAAAAACGCTAACAGGAGGAGAAGTGGACTGATGTTACGTCAGTCGGACAGGAAAAGAAGAATTACACCATTTATAAGCGCATGCACTATACATCACAAATTGCTGGTGTGTAACAGATGTAAAGGCTATTTCAATGCAATAAACTGAACTTCCCCATCTACCATTATTAATCACCCCCTATCCCCCTCCTCTTTCTGTCCATTTGTTTGTCCAACTCTTCACAGCAAGCATGTCACAGGAACTGAACAAGACAGCTGTCAAACCTGTCCACTGTGAGTGAAGATGGCAGGTGAAGTGCTTTTTTTTTTTTTTTCTCTCCTCTCTCTCCTCCCACCTCTCTAGCTCCAAAACTGAAACCTGCCCTCCCGCTCCTCTCTAAGTTTTGTGACGTTATTTTGTCCCAGCCAAGGGAAGAAGAGGAAGGAACAAGGTCTCCTCTCTTGCAGGTTGTGGAGCAGTTGGCTCATGTTATTACCCAGGAGCGGGGTGACCATGAAGGGGCCACCAACCCCTGCTGCGCACCCAATGGCATTTAAATTCCCTGTCTCTGTGTAATAACATCTCACAGGCCGTACTTTCTTTCGCTATTAACCTACGCTGATCCTGTTTTCAAAGTAAGGGCATGCACAAAGACAAGAAAGCGCCTTTTTTTTTTTTTTTGATTCTCTTTGTGCTTGTTGAAAATGCATGTGCGAGTGTTTATTTTCATCTATTAAACTTGCCTTAAATTGCAGAGAACATTAGGTCATGTATCACAAGGCATAGTGGGCAAAAAAAAAGAAGAAGAAATCCATCAAAATAAACAGCATCTTGCCACATTCTTTGTCTGACAAACAACAGCTGCACAGATTGGGAAATAAATATTATCTCTGCGACAGAAAAACAATCAGACACCACTAGGTGCTCAGAGTCTGTCACAAAGCTTGAATGCTCTGCCTCTTTACATCTACACTCACTGAATGTGGAATTAAACCATTTATGTTCCAAAAAAAAAGCACTTGAAAACAAATTCATTTCAGGGAATTTGAGATGTAGACTGCTGTGGCCAAAATACCAGTCAAAATGTGTAAACAGATTTTCAGCAACTTATTTATGCTTCTTTTTTTTTTCTCTCGCCACAGTCACTAGACAGGGTCCTCTTTCCTCTTGAAAATAAGATACAGACCTCTGTTGATGTTTTATGCTCACACAGAGAGATTTAAAAAAAAAAAAAAAACTGGGGGAAATGTTTTAACGGATGAAATCTTTTTCAACATGACCACGTCTCTGAATGGCGTCCAAGAGTTCCACTAAATACACGGCTTTTGGTGTTAGATAATGGCCAACAAATTCTCCCTGTCCACACTAAATCTGGTTCCAACAAAAACACTTGCTTCTCACAAACACACACACTCTCACACATAACCAACTGCAGTGTCCAGCAATCCTGTGAGCAGCCTCCACCACCACCACCTCCACCAGCAGCAGCAGCAGCAGCAGCACTCCATCAGGACAAAACTGCTTAGAGGAAGGGGGCTGGTAGCTCAAGTTCTCCCTATTGAAATGCAGACACTTTGATATGGAAATTGGCAGTTACAAAAACCCGCTAGAATTCACACTAGCATGCATTGAAACCATTTGCGCAATGTGAGATGAGATGGCACTTCCTCCCAAGACAACACAGACAAATGGACCAAACCAGCACGTCTGGGGCCAGTGAGAGAAGGCGTGGAGGTGGAGAGAGAGAGGGAGAGAGAGGGTGGAGGGTGGAGGTAACAGAACATTTGTGTGCCCCCCCCCCCTTCTTTGAATTCCTACCATCCACTGTCCCAGCATTTGTTTTCGAGAAATAGCCTGAGCTGAAATGCAGGATCTTCAAAGTGCAACATCTACATTCACCAGTAAAACATCCCATTGTAGCCAATTTGCAGGGAGGAGACTTTTTGTCTGATCGTCAAAAAAAAAAAAAAAAAAGGAAAAAAATGGGCTGGCGTGACACAAAAACTTATCCTCCCTGGTCAAAATATGTTCCGATTCGCCTCATAGCAAGACAATTTCTCACACTCTACATATGCCTTATATAATATGAATTGAAAAGTCATCATCTATACTTCCCTGCATGAAGCCTGTTATATAAGTATATGCCAAGGAAGCTCTCAGTTTCCTAACTTGTCAGTATGACTTATATAATGTTGCACCACTATCCTGATTTGGCTTCGATGGTATGGATTATGTGTAAATGTTATTTAACCTTGATATTTCAGTCAACCACAGCCGTGCTCTCCTGGGGTTTCTTGCTGAAGTCTATGTGGCCCTATTTCTAAAAGCTTCACGTGAGAATGAGATATGGTTCCCTTAGCCTGTAAAAACTGTGTGTGTGTGTGTGTGTGTGTGTGTGTGTGCCCCATCATCACACATGGCTGGCTAGGGTCTGTGAATTATACATGCTCTGTGAAATGATCTTATTTTATAGCCGCAAAATGGAGAAGTAAATGGAGACAGTAGCTGACATCCAACTACTTAGCTCCTGTCCTGGACTGGGTGGAGATGTTTGTGTGAGCTCTTGTTTTTTTTCACCACATCATCACGCTGATTATCATCACTGAATAGCTTATAAATCAACTCCCATTTGGTTTTTACAGGCTTTTGATTCCTCTCCAGGACCTGCTTTGTCATGGTGTAGACGCTCAGTTGAAGAATAATGCCATTTGATTCATCTTAAACATCTTGAATGTAAGAATTTTCACCGGATTTGTCATGTGGTAGAAAACGCATCCTTTAGTCAGCCTTCAATTTAAATTATGTGCAGACACATTAAGTCAAATGCACATTGGGATGGTCCTTCTGGCCAGGCAACTTCACTTTAATTAAAAGTCTGGAGGCTCCAGACACCACAAAATAACACCGTGTAACCTACTAAAGGCTATATATTGATCTCATCTCAACAGTTTTAAACTGCTGGAGGAGCCCGTGGGCCCGTTTCCTGACATTTGCCTTATCCTATCCTGGGAGTGTAAATAAATGCTATTGATTCAGCGAAGCAGGACCCAGCATCTCCCTTGAAACACTCAAAACATCCGCTTTTAAAGGATACTTACAGTGCTGCGCCGTGCCAAAATAGCCTATGGATCCCGGCGTGGAGTGTGAATTTCAGATCAACACCAGGAGCCCCCCTCCTCTCCTCTCCTCTCCTCTCCTCTCCTTTTTCAGAAGAGGCCCCCAGAAACTAAGCAGCGGGTCGCACAAAGACGGCTGGGGCTCGGCTGCATGCTCCACTTTCTTCACAGTGGACAGATGGTGGCAGGTATCTGTTCTTCTTCAAGCCAGTACGTCCGAGACCGGACGAATAGCTCCATGGCGAGGGGGCTCTGCTCAAAAGTAATGATCGTTACTTCCCACCCCCTTCTCCTCTTGTGTGTGCACCCAGGCTCCTTCCGACGGGAGCGCTACGGATAGACTGCATTAAAAAAAAAAAAAAAAGGATCACTTCAAGGAGACGAGATGCGCCCCGGTGTCGTTACAGAATGAAAACTCCCGAGCACGTCCCCAGCGCTGTCAAGTCTGTTTGAAAGCCTCCAGCGGCTTGGTTCGCAGATGCAGCCGGCAGACGGATAATGTGACTTCTATAGTCTGGCTTTTCGGTGCGCTCCTGGTCGTTCCCTCTGCGCCTCATCCACACGCCGCGCAGACAGTCGGAGCTTCAGCCGGACTGGAGGCGAAAAAGGCGAGGAGGAACGGCGCACCGGTCCCCTGCTCTGCAGCAGCTGGCTGCGAAGAGCTGCTCGCAAAACCTGGAGCGGAGCGGCGGCAGCACACGGACTGGATCTCAGTGCTAATTATGACAGCTCACATTAAGGCTAATATTAAAGCCTTATCTCATGTGCGTTCAGATTGCACGCATGTGTTAAAGCACAGAGAAGTGTTACGGCATTTGAGACCAGGATTCCCTGCTGTTTAATCAACAGAAGAGTGCAAACTGTGCAAGGCCGCTCATTATAAAAACAACACGTTCATATAAATAACAAAGTATTTTTTATTTCTCTCAGTGTTTCAGTTTTGCAGGGAGCAGTTTGCACCTGGTTTAATGAGGCTTATATAATGAAATGAACAAACAATATAAAATAATGAGGCTAAAATGAGATTTGGTTTAATTGGGTGACTCCAAAAGATTTTACGGACAAAATAGCAAATGCAAAAGGCGTCATTATGATAAGAAAATCATCTTTTAGCAGAAGCATTTGACTTTTTTTTTTGATAAGAAGTACTCTGGGTAACAAGGTCATATGGTGGTAGAGAGGAAAAAAGGTAGCTATTGTAGCTATTCTGCAAGGTCTGCTTCCATTTTAGTAGCCTACCAGTTTAGCATCTAATCAGACAGTGCCAACAGCAGCAAAGTGCAAAAATACAGAATGGGCAGTCGACCTGAAACAAGTTGGTTGCTCATCTGCAAGTATTTTTATAACTTATTGCTGGTTTACGTTGTTTTTCACGCAAAAACTTCAACTATTGTCTTGTTCCAGCTTCTCCGTTGTGCGGATTTGCTACTTTTCTTAGTCTTATGTGTTAATAAACTTGGCTTTTGGACTGTCAGTAAAACAAAACAAACTCTCTGAAGATGTCACATTGAGCTTTAGACATGTAGTTTCTAGTATTTTATAGATCAAGTGATTAAAAAGGTTTTTTTTAAAAAAAGATCATCAGTAGATTAATTAATAATGAAAATCAGGGTTAATTGCAATGTTGATGATAAGAATCAACAATAAATCCAGTGGTGTGGTGATAGTAAGAATTCATTTAACAGTGATATGTAAACTCCAAAACAACAGTAACTAAAGTACAGCGAATGAATTCAGCTATGTCAGGGATGTAAGTGTGATATGTAAAGCATGGAAAGAACCAGTGGTGTGAACAGTAGAATGAGTCTAGCTGTGTTATGCATTGTATAACCAGCGAGCGAGTGTGTAATATGTTAAGTGTATATATATAGACTTATATATCCTTCCTGGGAAGGAAAACAGCAGGGCTTAACACTCAACCTTTACCCTGCAAAAAATAAATCCAGCAGTGCTACAATCACACACGTGCACCTAAACTACTTGTATGTAGTGATGTTCAACCAGTTCCTCAGAGCAGATGCTTATACACGTTTGGCAAACATTCACTATCCATCCATATGCTCATGGAAAGAAATTACAATATTCAGCGCCCCCCTTTCAATTTTATTCCCGTCGACATGGAAACAGGATTTAAACCATGAGACATTACAAAGCTGCACTGAATCCACTGATGATACAGTAAACAGCTAATAATAACATCTTCATGGATGTATTCAAAAATTATTAATTTAATTCACAGTCACTCACAACAAGGTCACTATGTTAAATCCTCTCTTGTGAATTAAAAGCAAACGATTTTTGAATACATGTATTAACAACTTATGACCAAGAACGCCAGTAAGTTTGCATCAGATTCAAAGTGGATTTCTCACTTCATATACAAAAGGGCGTTTTTTTGGGGGGGGTTTTTGTTAATTTGTGGACCTTGTTTTCACACCCCACCCACATAATACTGTATGTTTATGTACATATAAGACTATTTATTTCACAAGTGGCAACTTAAAAAACCATGAAAGAGTGTTTGCAAGTTTTATCTCAAATCATGTCTATTTAAAATTTCTTTTTTCAAAGCATATTTCCTGATGTTCCAGGCAGCCACTGGTTTCCATTAATCTCTGTAAAAATCAATAAACAAACTCTTTAAACTTGTTTGAGTTAAATGTAGCATTTTTTAGAAACTGAATGCAGACTTGATTTGGACTGTGATGGATTACACAACTCAAGAAAGCTTTGAGAGTTTGTTAACTGATTTTTATGCCATCTGGAAATGGATGGAAAGCAATGGCTGTCTGGGATGGTTGAATGAATGCATTCAAATTTCTTAAACACAGCAGCATGGATAGCAAATTGGTTACCTTTTATGTTAAGTATACACCATTGGTAGCAAATGGACTAAGACATGAAAAAACCCTGGTGCAATCCCTTAATTTCATATGGAAAAACACAACTTGCAGGATAGTAAATGTAATTTTCACCAGGGAAATATGAAATTTTACCTGTCACATTTGTGTCCAGTACATGATAGACAGTATATAGTATAAGGTAATATATATGCACTACTAAAACAACCTGCATTATATTCATCATGTTCATTGTGGTGGAGCTGGATGATAGTGAGAAGTTGATATTTGGTTTTAAAACAAAGTCTAACATCAGCTCGCTGTATCAGGAAACAAACCTGACATAAACTGCTAAATGTCCCGTGTCAAAGTTGTAAGAATAGTATTGTAACAGAAGATAAAAAGGCTAATATGTAGTCACAGTGGTGTTCTGCAGGCACACTAAGTTCTCATATGAATATTTACACAATATTATATGGATTTTTCAGACCACAGGTCAATATCTTTGGTCATTGTGTTTATACTGAATAGAAGAACAGTGTTTTGCATATATTTGTGTGTAATGTATTGCTGTAGTTTCCACAGACGCCTGGCTTTAAGTGAGAAAAATTACCCATGATGCAAAAAGGAATTTTGTGTTGCCCTCTTTTCTAAACCACACTATTCCTCCTCTGTTGGTCACAATGGAAAGTGGGCAAATTGAATCCTGATTTTATGGTCGTGAATTGAGACCAGAGTTGGAACTGACTTGGCACCCCAAAAAACATGAAACTATAAATGAGACGACTGGAAATGATTTTGCTTTTCACAATAGAAATTACACTTCAAAGCTTGAAGCCCATTAGAATTTTACTGTATGCTGCAAAACATTAGCATTAAATTGCCATTTTTTCGAACAAATATGATATAATCTTCATGACAAACTGGACAACAGCATGTTGGTGCAAGGCAGATCTCTAATTATTTAGTCATGATTTGTTGACTGGTTTGGTTGTGCCAGCTGCAGGCTACGTATTTTTCTGTCTCGCAAAAACAGGAACAAAAAAATGAAGAAATAAATGTATTTCATAAAGTTCTGATTTATTTTTCACCACACCAAGGCTATCATTAGAAAACAGTACACCCTTGATATGCCGAAGCAACACAGGCACACACTGCTAGTTCATGAGATGTGTAACCTGTGCTGCACTACCAGCCGTGTCCTCAGTGAGATCAGCGGTGTCTCTGCACAGCCACCTTTCTTCTCAGGCAACGTGCAATTTTTGATGCGCTGTCTGAGCTCTGTCATTTTGCTTCAAATATCATGTGACGTTTCTGTTGTCAGTTCTTAACAATCAGTGTGCTGGAAGGAAAATGATCTGCCCAGCTGGAAGCAGGTTTATGGTAACATTTTCCTCAGGTTTCTAGAGTTCAGCCCCATGCAGCTTTCTTTTGAACATGATATTATACTGTTAGTAGGAGCCTTCATTCTTCCCCAACACTATTCCTATTTTTAGATCCTAACTTTACAGCACTGTAATAAAAGAGCCACCTCAGTGGTGCAAATTCCAGCGAAGGACATATTTGCCTGAGAAAAGTCGATCTGAGAACAAACACTTGATCGCCAACTGTGGAACTATTAATGTCCTAAATATCACTTCTCTTCTCTTCCCTTCATAGCCAAAGTACATAGCCAGGTCAGTGGTCTCTGTTACACGTGGCTTCAATAAAAAACAGTCCCCTGGCCGCACAGGGGAAATGTGAATTTGGGTCAGATTCACCAGGTGGAAAGCGAGAGGATTAGTGCAGAGCTCGCATGTTTTCTGAGGCGTAGTTTTACATAATAAAGAATAGCCAAGTAAAAGAAAACAGATGTAATGATGCTGATCCACTGGCACATATTCTTATTTAGAGAAACAATGTTTATGTATGGCCTACTACCGAAAGTGTAAACTCTCTATTTCATTTGAACTGACCCAGGAGAGCCTGGCTTGCTGGTGTTTTATTCATTGTGGTCAATGCAGTATATATGTAAATACACACAGCCAGCCCTAGTCTCTGTTTTTACTTCTTTTTTTTCTTTTGAGAACTGATGAAGTTGTCAGAAAATGCTTGGCTTTGCTTTTTCACAGCAGCCTGTCATTCTTTCCTGCATTCGGCGTGCAATCAAAACCCCCAAGTAGTAGCACAAAAGGACTAAAAGTGAGACTGTTTTGATGCTGACTCATCTAAAGAGTGCAAATAAATTTGATTTGTGAGAGATCAGACTTTATTGTAAAAAGAGACCCCATGCTGTAAATTATAGGTCTTTACGAAACTACGCTTTAAGTCGCTTTGAGTTTATAGCAGCGACAAATTCAACATGCCTCCTTTTTTCTCTATACCTCCTTCACATTTTGTCATAGCTTAAAGTCATTCATTTGACCATTGCTTTCTCAAATTGTGTTAATTAGCACTGGGGAGACTAAACACCATCCATACATACACATTACATCACCTACGATTGCACATGATTGCCAGTTGCGGCTTTTCCCTGTAATATAGCTTAATGTAAGACAGAAACAAACTTCCTACTGGCTAACCTTGTTCAGCAACACATACAAAAAGTGGTTTGTTTTGGTGGTTTGTTTTATGTTGTGTTGTGACTTGAATACGCATTTGCATTAGCTTTTATCAGTTATTAGTTATTAATCTGTTGCAGTATCTGATACACTGTAAGGGCACACCCATTGCTTTGGAATAGTGCTCATGGTGCTGGGTCTTTTACTTAGCTGCAGAAACTCAGCTGACAGCCATTAAAATACTACGTCAGTTCCACTTCTTGTGAATCCAAACTTCAGATGTTGCATTGGATTAGAGGAGTGATAATTAAATTTCTTTGGTGGGAGTATTTTTGTGGGTTTTGCATCTGCAACGACCCCACAGAGAGAGACACAGTCTCAGAATTCAAGTTCCTTCACCTCTACATGTTGTCTTTGATTTTGTCCTCTCATGCATTGTGTGTGTTCCCCCATCAAATGTGCCGTTCAGATTATAGGCAAAAACCTCATGTAATAATGTGTGGTGTTTCAACAAACATGCATGCGGTAAAGAAGAGGGTAGCTGGGAATGCTGTGGTAAATACTGTATGTCTCGAGTCATTATTAGGTGGTTTTATTCATTAAGATCAAAAGCCACAAATTCAAAGGCAATCTCAAACCTAAAAGGGGGGGAAGCCATGTATTGAAAAAAGAAAAATTAGACGAAGAAGTTTTTTGAAGATTTTCTATGGGTTTTGATAAATGCTCTTGTTCCACGCATCAAGAGGAAGCTAATTTTTTTTTTTTTTTTGCGGCATCCATTTCCTATGTAATTGTGAAGAGTAGTTTTCTATAGTTTTGCAATCATAGGGAAGCATAAAAAGGGTGGGAAGTGCAATGATCTTGATAGTCATGTAATGATGGTTCCCATGAGGGAAGAAGCTCAATTATAAGGCTCAGCCACGAGTGTACTCTACCACATTTATGACAAGACAATGACTTAATTCAATGAGGACCAGGAGGATTGGTTTGCACCAGCTATTCATAAATCCATTACTGAGATTGTTTGTACAGTCTGTATATCTATATTTATTTATTTATTCATTATTATTTATACATGCATCCATGGAGAAATTATGTGATTCACTGTTACCATGCAG
This sequence comes from Trachinotus anak, assembly GCF_046630095.1. Classification (NCBI taxonomy): domain Eukaryota; kingdom Metazoa; phylum Chordata; class Actinopteri; order Carangiformes; family Carangidae; genus Trachinotus; species Trachinotus anak. Next base: position 15,791,234 of record NW_027273863.1, read on the forward strand.
CTTAGAATGTGTAGAAAATATCCAATTAACATTATGCTAATCTAAGAGACAATCATTTTGCTTGACACCAGTAGCATAACATTTTCTATTAATTATTTATAAGGCATCATGTGTTATTTTTATGAGATACAATTTCAAATTTCACAACCTACATTGTTATTACTGTTACAACATTTTTATCAAATGTCAGGCCAAATGCATCAACCATATTATATATACTCTAAACAGGTCATACAGTATATCAGCAGCCAACCTTAGTTTTAGATAACTACACATTACACTATGTGTAAATATTTTCTAACAACTGATCACTGCATGAGAAGCAGCTTGTTTGGTGCAATTCATTTCAATTTAGTGATGCATAAAATACCTAAAACTATGCTAAGTTTGAATGTACAAAAAAAGACCAACAAATACATATTTCATACATGATATTTTGACATGATATTCTTATTGATGAAAAACTGATTCTGCGATAAATTATATCTAACTGCTTATCCTTTTTAGATATAGATTTACTTTTCCATGGAAACATCATCACACTAATTCAGTTTAGAATGAGTGGAAAATATCCAATTAGCATTATGCTAACATATCTGTCAGTCATTTTGCCTGAGTATATTGTGTTATTTATTAAAAATGTAATGTACAATGTCCCAGTCTATATTGTTATTGCTATTACAGCATTTTAATCTTAAGTGTCAAGTGTCACATGTGTTATTACTATATTATACATTACCTCTCCTGACTCTAAATAGGTCATATATTAGCAGCTAACATTAGCTATTCAACAGTTACACATGGCAGTTATTGAGTGTAAATATAGTTTGTTTGGTGCGACCTGTTTTAATTTAGGGACATACATTAAATCCTTACATTATTACTAGGCTAAGTTTGAACCTAGAACTGGTGCAACTTGGCCCAGCATGAACACAATTCTGTTTGTTTGTGAGCCTATTAACTTGAAGACCTGCTACATGCAAAATTCTTATTTCTTACTTACATGTCATATGCATGTAAGAATAGATATTGTTATTATATAGATATTAAATGTTTTTTTTTTTTTTTCTTGCAAAATTGCTTGCGAGCTTAAAACCAGATTTGGAGCTATGCTGTCAGAGTAGCCTATAAATAAAGTACTCATTTATTAATTTAAGACTTTAAATTTGCTTTGGAGGAAGCTTTGAGTTTCATAACCATACAGTATATTCTCCCTTATGGAAGTTATGTTGTCCTCCATTTTCCCCCATGAGTAATGTGTCGACTGCAGACTTTGCTGACAGAAGTTAGATCAAGCATAGAAAGCAAATTCAACTCAGTACAATAGATAAAATCTGACAAGCAACACGGATCCAGACTTGTCTCTTCCCTAGATCCTTTTTGCTCACAGAACTTTGCCTTTCCTCTGTCCTTGGGACGTCGGTAAAAATGCTCTTTTATGGGGAAAAGCACCGAACAAATAAATGTAATGTACCAGAGCCACTGCTTTCCAGCTGTGTGATTTGCTCCAAATATATCAGTGTGTCTCAGCCCAAAAATACAGCTTATCTGAAAAAAGGCATCTCAATCTATACTTGAGCATTTTAAAGCACTTGGTAAAGCATTTGGGAACATTTGTTTTAACTCAGTTTCCAATGTGAATGTTTATCTTAGAGTGCAGTTTTAAATGTTGTTGCTCTGTTGTTATGCAGTGAGTCTACCCTCTTCCACGCAGAGGCTGAAACATTGAAAAATGGAAACAGATGCTCATTGTTTCAGTGTGAAAAGGCAGTGAAGAAAAGGAAAGAAAGAAAAAAAAGATTTACAGCATTTAATGATTGTGTTAAAACATAGCTGATAAGTTTTCTTCACACTGTTGTGTTGTTCACCTGCCAAGTCAGACCTTTGTTTGAAAATAAATACACACAGGGGAATAAAAATATACAGTACAAAAAAATTATTTTAAGTAACTGCCCTGGCAGAAAATACCTGAGCTGAAAAAGCAGTAGTTTTGTTGAAATAACAACATACAGAAGGTGATTAACTTTTGAGGAAAAAAGGAAATGGGTCATCTTTGCACGCCAGTAAAAGGAATCCTGTCAGTCAAGCAGGAGTTCTGGGACATCCTCTATTTTTAGTAACTAGAGCTAAGATGCATACCGCACAGGGTAACCCTGACACAAACACAGACACGGTAAATAATAAATCCACCAAACAGGAAGATATTATCCTCTCAAGGGTCGGTTGGAAGTCATTAATTTGCAAAGCAGCTCACAAGGAAAATTGGGTGAAATAAACCCTTTTAGCAAAAAAACACGGTGGAGTGGATGCTAGAGAAACACTGAATCAAGGAGGGGCTTTGACAACGTCAGACGCCTTTCTAATATAGCTTCTGTTCAGTTAGCCTCTGTACCATATCACATTTTTGCATAAAGTATTTCTGAGCATGAAGCAAAGGGAGTGTCTCTCCATCTTCTGAGATAAATTAGTGCACTCTACTGCTCTTGATAGTAAGGTTTGAACGCCTTCTCATTTTTATCAAAATAAAAGAATAATGTATTAGCATTAAAGTGCATGTATATCCTTGGTATACCAATACAAGTGTTATTATGCCCGACTAGACCCCTCGTCAGAACAGAGTGTCCATGCACATGCTGAATTGACGGTTCTAAGGCTACATCCAAAATCATGTCTTCATCTACACTTTCAACACTCACTATGTCATAGACCTTCAATAGTTTACTACGAAGTGGGCAGTACATTGAGATTTTGGACATTTATAAATCATCATCATTTTGCATCATCAATGACAGGTGCAGTGTCTGTGGACTATATTTGTATTCTGTGGAAACTTTTTAACAGTGTCAGAATGTGAACACTCAAATAAAATGTCAGACAGCGACTAGAGTCTTATTATATACTTATATTAATGACACCTGTGCTTTTCCGAGGAGGACAAGTCAAACTGACAGTTGTGAAAATGGCATGTTCCCAGCATAGTTTCACCCAACCTCAACCTGAGAAGAAGTCTAATCAACCAGAATCAGTGTGGGTGTGCAGGGCATTTAAATATAAGTCTCATGCTGCTTTCATGTCACACTGAAATCACCGCATTCACCCTTTTCCTGAAATGCTGTTCTTATCAACATACAACTCTGATAGGTCAGACCAAAAATCCATTGTTCAGCCTATTTAAACTCAAATGAAATGAATATTGCACTATGCTGTCAATGCACAGTGTTTTCTAACCCTCACACAACCAACTATGAAATCATATGACCATCTTGTTGTCCAGTAATGTGAACCCTTGCATATTAGAAAAGTGGCAAAAGGAGAGACCTACCTTTCAGTGTTTTCATATATTTGATATATTCCATGTATTCAGATCGGAATATGGAGGGAAATCATGCTTTTGCTGTCCAAAAAGAATGAATGAAAGAGAGCCATAGTGAGCGGAGATTGCAAAAATGGGACAAAACTAGAATTACTACCTTGTGGTTGTAAGCTTCTGCCAACCAGCCAAGTTGCAGGAAATATAGTCACAATCTTCCCTTCCTGAGTTACAGCACTGAATAACAGCCCAGAGTGTTTTTGCTGAACTTTATGATGTCACAGTGAAGTTGACTGTTGACCATTTGAATAAGAATGTCATTACTTTATTTTATCCTTATAGCCATTTGAGTCAAATTGTGTCATAATTAGTGTATACATTTGTTAGTTATGGCCAAAAACAATCACAGAAACATAAACAAACATACAAACATAATGCCTCTGGTGCTGGCAATTGCCAGCACGGTGGCAAAAAAAAAAATGTTTTTAGGACACAGTCACAACTGTCAATAAAAATTGTTCACCTATGTTGCTTCAAACTGTATCCAATCAATACATGAACCAAACTGTTTAACCTACAGGAGCATGAAAAACATCACTGGCCTTCATGTAAAAAATGACCTCCGTGCTGAGGTGAACGTGTTCAGAAGACTTTTTTTTTTTTTTTGACTGCCACTCAGGCGTTCGAAGCCATCATCTCTGCACAGCTCCTCTCTGCACAGCATTGCCTCAGATGATAATCACGGCATTTCATACCCACAGGTTCGTCGGCATGGAGAGAGCAGCCCAGAAGAGGCTGGTGTAGCATGGATTTCAGGCAGTGTGTTCTCTAAGTGCAGGCTCTTGTTATCTGAAATACTACAAATTGATAGAAAATACAGGTACTTTGTGCTACCTGGTGGGAGCAGAGGCAGAAGTATAGTATGATATTGATTTGATAGCTCCATTAGAAATGGCATACATCTGTTGTGAAATGGCACTGAGAAGTGAACATGCTGTTGTTTGGTGCATTTACGTATTTTTCTGTTACTACTGGCGTAAAACATGCTATTTTTATTGAAATTGGTTTCATTATACTTGCAATAAAGATCTTTCAAGTAGCTACGACACCAATAATAATAAACAAATGCTAAAACATACAGATCCATATATGCACAACTTCATTAGTCTCACTCTCGAGGGTTGAGCTGTGGTAGATGTAGAGCGGGAAGCATGTTACTCAAGCTATTCGCAAGATTAGAGCGTTGTTCTCAAGGCATTCATGGCGACTGCATCAATCTGGTCCCAATTCAAAATGTTTGATATGAATCAACAGTGCATTTCATGCCATTGCGTTTGTCTTGGGACTAAATTGAGACTGAACAGCAGGCAGAATACAACCCCATTTTCAAAAATGTTGGGACACTGTATAAAATGTAAATAAAAACAGAATGCGATGATTTGCAAATCATGTAAACCCATGTTTAATTGAAAATAGACAACATTTCAAATGTTGAAATGCTGAAATGTTATTGTTTTATGATTAATTTGAATTTGATGCCAGCAACACGTTTCAAAAAAGTTGGGACAGGGGCATGTCTACCACTGTATTGCATCACCTCTTCTTTTAACAACACTCTGGAAATATTTGGGAACTGAGGAGATCAGTTCCTGGAATTTTGAAAGGGAAATGTTGTCCCATTCTTGCCTGATATAGGATTTCAGCTGCTCAACAGTTTGAGGTCTCCTTCATCGTATTTTTCGTTTCATGATGCGCCAAATGTTTTCAATGGGTCACAGGTCTGGACTGTAGGCAGGCCAGTTAGCTTCTACTACGGAGCCATGCTGTTGTAATACACTCAGAATGTGGTTTGGCTTTGTCTTGCTGAAATATGCAAGGCCTTCTCTGAAAAAGACGTCTGGATGGCAGCATATGTTGCTCCAAAACCTGTATATATCATTCAGCATCAATGGTGCCTTCCCAGATGTGCAAACTAGCCGAGCCATGGGCACTAATGCACCCCCATACCATCATGGATGCTGGCTTTTGAATTGTGCGCTAATAACAAGCTGGTTGGTCCCTCTCCTCTGTAGCCCAAAGGATGCAGTGTTGATGATTACCAAAAACAATTTGAAATTTTGATTTGTCAGACCACAGGACAGTTTTCCTTTTCATCTCAGACCATCTTAAATGAGCTCAGGCCCAGAGAAGTCGGTGACATTTCTGGATCATGTTTAGATATAGTTGCATGGTGGATTTTCAACTTGTAATTGAGGATGCAGCAAAGAACTGTGTTCACAGCTTTTCGGAAGTGTTCCTGAGCCCATGCAGTGATTTCCACTGTAGAATCATGCCTGTTTTTAATGCAGTGCCGCCTGAGGACCTGAAGATCGCATCCAATATTGGTTTTCGGCCCTTGCATACAGAAATCTTTTTAATGATATTATGAACCGTAGACACTGAAATTCCCAAATTCTTTGCAATTTTACGTTGGGGAACATTATTCTTAAACTGTTGCACTATTTGCCCACACAGTCTTTCACAGAGTGGTGAACCTCTCCCCATCCTCACTGCACGGAGACTCTGTCTCTCTGAGAGGCTCTTTTTATACCCAATCATCTACTGACCTGTTGCGAGTTGAACTAATTAGTTGTGAGAGATTCAACCAGGTGTGTATTTTTTTTTTTTTTTAGTATTACACAACTTTTTCAGTACCTGTCCTTTCATTTGCATGCTATGTGTGGAGGTCTGCAGATGCACGTCTGTGGTAGTAGTCAGGAATACAGCTTCACGATAGATACTTTACACATGCCAGACTGTTAGACGATGGAAGACTGTGAGACAACGATAAAATGTTCATATTAAAAGCATTTACCCCTCTCCAGGCGCCAGACTGTCTGACACTGGCTCAAATTGATTCTTAATTTGGTTTGTATGGACCTTGGACCTACTGTTGATGAGCGCAGTGAAAAGTGGACATCTACTGCTTGGACTCGCGCTCCGCAAGAAATGTGATAACACAACTGACCTGGCAGGGAGGAAAATGACTTCTTATAGTTCTCGGCCCTGTTAGAAAAAAAAATAATAAAAATTATAAAACAGATAATCTGCACATCTTGAAAACAGATTTAAAAGAATGATCCATCATCCAGACATGGCAGAACAAAGCCACTGACTCAAAGGGATGTCATTACTCATCACAAGTCACAACCAGTTGGCATTAACCAGCTGTGTAGTCTGTGTAGCTATATGTCTTTTCAAGAGACTTGTTTTTTTTTGTTTTTTTTTTGGGTAGTAATAAATCACTCACTTGCTGTGGAATGCAAGCCAGCCCTCTGGAACAGCTTGGTCTTGGTAGAGGTGATTTTCTGTTTCTAGGCTGACATTCCTCATTATCTATTTTGGCTTGCCTTGCGTGGACACTGGGTCATGGAAAAGGCTGGTTAAAAACTGAGGAGTGAGGGGGAGAGGGGCTTGAATGCTCCCCAGTGCCCCCCTACTGCCACCCTCTCCAGTGAAGCTCAGCATGCCTTTATTTAAAGAGGAAGCGAGGGAGGTTATCTCTACCTTTGCTTTGCTTATGAATTTTTTCTCCCCTGGTCACAGAAGAGGTTTGTTACCAGAGAAAGCAGACATAGTGGAGAGCCACGCTGCAAAGCTTTATTCAAGCTGAGGGGAGAATCTGCTGTGGATTAAGCCTTGTCCACAGTCTGGTCTGGTCTTAATTTCACTCCTTTTGTGCAGTCAGACTGGAGGGGTGCTTCTGATTACTGTCTGTGCCTTTGAAGGCTCACTCCAATTTTATCAATTTCAGGAGTCAATAATAATAATAATAATAATAATAGAATGATTTTTGGATGACTTTATTCCCATGAAATCTCAATGCATTATGATCTATACTATGATCTAAACTGATTTTATCTCAACATAATGAGTTTATAATGAGTTAATCTCTGTGCAATACTTAGCTTTTGGAGATTTCAGTGGTGTTTCCAAAGTATTATGGTTACAAATAACTGAATGGGCCTCCATAGGCTTTTAATTACCACATAACTCATAGACTGTGCATATCACAGTGGTGAGCTTATAAACACTTGATTACTGTGCAATGCTGAGCATTTTCCAAATTGAATAAAGTTAGTACTCATTACAGTGACAGAAATATAAATAAAGTTGAGGACAGGCTTTGTATACAATAATGCATTATGTAACTCATAAAGTGCACTGAACTGATATGATGAGTGTTTTGAAGTAAGAATGTAGTTTGTCCTGTAAACAGTTGCTGAGTTATAAATACAGTGGAGTGTCCTTAGAATGTAATGCAGTATATGACTCAGAACCTGTACATGGCTTTGTAATGAGCTTATGTACAAGTGATCAGTGTGGAACAGTAAGCATTCTGAAGTATTAAGGGAGTTTGTACCATATACAATGGCTAAGATATCATGGAAATGTTTGACAACAACAACAACAACAAAAAAATAATAAAAATAATAATAATAATAATAAATACAAAAGACAATATGAGTGTGATTGCTACAACATAGCAAACACAGTAAAAATGATAACACAGAAATCTATTGTCGTAATAAACTATCAAAAATAAAGCCCTGAATCAAGGCAGGAAGCAGTGGAGCAGGCCAACCACTCAGTCACCTGCCTTCTAAAGTGTCTGCAGTGCAATCTCCCCTTGTAAGTGTCATAAATTGGCCGAGGCACCCTGGGCTGCTGGGGTGGTCCTCCACCAGCCCTATCCCAGGGTGGGCTAACGTCACCCTGCAGGCCCAGTGTGCTCGTCAATGTCGCTTTGCTGCTTCTATTCTGGTCACAGAGTGGAGAGGAGTAAGTGGGTGAGTGTGAGTGTGGGTTGGAGACAAAAAAAAAAAAAAGAACCTGTTGCGAGTGAAGGTATGTTCCAAGCACATGGTGGTCTCTTCATTTTCAAAGCACTAAAATGCATTTAAAGCAGGAGCAGAGGAATTTACAAGGTGACACTGCAAAGTGCTTCCGTTTGAGGGGTGGGATCCACAAACTGATATTGCTTGAATGTCATGTGTGAGCTACAAAAAGCCTCAGTGAAGTGCTTGGTTATCTGGCAAGAGGAAGTGGCTACAAGACAGTCAGAGCTTCCAACACTGATCTCCCCCTTAAATCAAGACTTACTAGTCATTTTTCTTCAAAACAGACATTTATAACTGTGATTTTTGCCAATAAAGGATGATTTGGGTGTTTTCCCAGCAATGGGATTTTTGTTATCTACACTGTATTTGAGCCGTTTTTCATTTGTGCTGAGTGAAGCAACAAAGTGATTCCAAGCCAAATGTCCAAATGTTTCTGTTTAAAGACTTTCATTGTGATTCTCTCAGTTTTTAATGTAACACAGTTTCAAAGGGGATGGTATTATGTTATAATTATACTCTATCAATTAATATGCAAATAACAAGTGGTAAAACTGCCAACACATTACCATTTTCACAATCGGCTCCGAATTAGGATTAACAAGTTTTACGGGTTTCTTTCTCCTCTGCAGAGAGAGCATTCCTATGTTATGTGATAACCAAAGCCCTCTTGCAGGATGTGGCCGTCCCGTTCTTTAAATCCCATAAATAAAAAGATTGTGATCTATTTGTTCCTTTATATCCCTCATTTGGTTCTGGGACATCCTTAGATCCTTTGTGTGAAGTCAAATTTGGCTTTTTTATACATTTTATTGCATTCCTGCTCTAACCAAATTCCTCTTGTGTTTTAATGGGTAGATGTTCCTCTGTATTTTCACTCAGAAAAAAGCCGCTGCTGCCAGATTTGTGGCCTGTTGTGGCCCAAAAAGAACAGCACCACAGGGAACTTCAGAAAAACTCACTCAAATTTCAGTTTTTGAAATACAGTCATATTTCAGGGGGGTGAAAGCATCTCCCATCCCAATATTTCAAATCAGAGATCGAGTGGTACTCTGTTCTGAAAAGAAAGAGAAATGGCCGCCCACAGAATAAAGTACTAAATAACATGAAGCCCCATGTACGATAGGCTAGCTGGGTGTTGCTGAGTGCACGTGGTTACCGGCTGACACTTAAGTTACCCCTTGACAGGTGCTAAAGTCTTGTGTGTCTGAATGGCAGCTTAAGAGTTTTCTGCCTTTTTACAAGCCCAGCCTTGGTTTGTTCACCCCACACATGGCAGTGTTTTACAGTGCTCAGGCAAATGGTATGACACGACTGCACTCTATAATGCTACAGTGTCCGCAGAGTGAATGGAGTCATTGTGGATTTCTGGAAATACATAACCACTTCACAGCATCTATATACAGTACAGTACAGTACTGTATTGTGTGATAAAATATCATTTTAGGTCTTTAAAGTTTTATGTTAAGCCAGTTTGTGCGCGTGTGTGTGTTGTGAAATACTAGAAATACAGCCTAAAGAATGCTGTAAACTGAACTCAATCTCGGCACAAAAAATGTCTTGCTAAAGGAATAGTTTTTTAGGAAAATGCACTTTTTTGGGAAATACACTTGTTTGCTGAAACAGCTAGCCTAGCTCTGTTTGAAGACAACAAAATGCACCTACTAGCACCTCCAACACTCAGTGTAAAATTGAGGAGTTGCGGTTTTATTAGGACACGACCAGGGTACCTGTTTCCCTGTGATTTTAAGCTAAGCTAACTGTGTCCTGGCTGTAGCTTCATATTTAATGAACAGCCATGAGTGGTATCAATCTAACCCCCGCGAAAGAAAGCAAACACATGCTTTTCCGAAAATGATGAACAACTGCTGTAAAAAGCCAAATCACGTAAAAGCTTAGCTCTGTTTACTGTCTCCTTTAGACTCTGTTCAGTGTCCTTTTTATCTTTGTGTATTTTCACACCATTCACAGACACCATTGGAATAATATAGAGCTATAAAGAATCTGTAAATGTTTACGTATTTATACAAAAGCTGTTGCAAAGCAAATGGTCATGCATTCTTCACAAAATGCTGAACTATTCAAAAGCATTTTGTTATTTATTGTACACTCTATTGTTCACAATGCCAATAGCTGAAACAAAATATAAAAATAAAACCCTATGTTTTTGTTGACTCCAAAAGAGTTTAAAAGACTGTGGGTCATATATAATATTTAAATGTATGCAACATTGCCTTAACTTGTTTGAACCCCAGGTCTATGTGAAACCGGATGAAGCTATATTCCTCAAGCATAGTCCGTATATTGTAAATGTATATGAAGCTTGCAGTATCATGTATATGCAGCACACATTGATTTGTTCCTGCGTGGGATACACCCCCGACTGCCCCATCTCTGCTTCTAATGTTGCTCATTGGAAATATGCTAATGAGATCCGTCACGATCGCTGATTCCCTTTGAACTTTTTATTTCGTCACGGGCTGCCTGAAATCACAGAGGTAGAGAGCAGGAGGTTTTCTGCCGCAAGCCCATGGCCCCTCTTCCACCATCTGCCGGACCTCATTTCATTTGAATAATAAATGATAGACTTTCTTTTTTTTCTCTCTCTCTCTCTCTCTGCTACACAGAGGCTTTTCGGCTCCTTACATGTTTTTTGCAGTTCAAGGAAAAAAATGGCCACCAGCCATGATGGTGGATTGTTGTCTCTCACTGTAAAGCCCTGCCCAGGGTCTGCAGGCCACACCAGCCTGCAGACTACCATGAAGCCTGCAGCAGCACACAGAATTTACGCTGCGGTTCAAAGATTAAATGTATTCATCAAAGCCTCACAATGAAAAGGACTGGACTCTTCCTTTATTTGGAGAAACTGCACATGAATTGAAAAGCTTGGGTATCCTGTTTTTCTTTAAGAACAAAAAGATATTGAAAAGTGTTTTCATTCTGGCTTAATTCCCTCAAATGAAAAAAACGTCAGTCCTTAAAAACAAGACTAGAAATAGATTTTATCAGCAGGATACGCTCTTATAGCTACATTCTTGCTGTTGATGGCCACCAGATAAGAAAAGGAGCCCATTCAGTCATTGGTACATGACAATTTATGGACCAGTCACCCAGTGTAGAGGATACAAAAGGCTCGTACCTGTGACTGACCAGCTGTTGGCAGAGGCTTTAACTTTTCTTGCACAGATAAGGTTCCTTACTGTCAATTTACAGAGTTCCCAGCTGGAGATGTGCTGAAGCAAATCTAATTCAAACTTTTCAAACCTCAGCGACACACAGCAGTGCCCCAAATAGCAATAAAGCCACTGGCTTCTGCCCTCTGGTGTACTTCCCGTCGCCACACTTTATAACCCCAGCTCTCAGTGTTGAGATTGGAACATGTGCTCACCAATGGATTCAAATAGAGTCAATAGGAGCCTCTTTCCCCTTCAGCAGTCAGCATGAGGATCTCAAATAGCAAAGCGGGGTTATTAGCATGCACATACTTGGTTAGAATTCAATCCATTGTAATTTCCACTTCATATGAAACAGAATCAGGATATAAATGTTAACATGATGCTAATCCCCCTTTTGTCGAAAACAAAACAAATGATTCCTCAGCCTTACAGTGTAAATTTTCTTTGAGGGGAATATTTTACAAGACTGTAAAGGCTGTGGCATTTATTAAGAACAAACGTCCTGGTCATTCTGTCAAAGTGAATACAGGGAGAGTACATAAATCTGGTCCCCTGCTGTGTGCCTCCACTAGCTTTTAGAATGATTGACCTCTGTAGGTTTTCAGAAGCATGGAAACAGGGAATGCCCTTGACACACTAGGTATGAGAAAAAAAGGAAAAACTAGCTGAAACCCAAGGGATCGGCGGGGGCAGTGAAGCAGGCTGTTCCATTTCCCCTTTGTTTAAAAACTACTGCCAAGCTCTGCGTAGGCTTGGACCCATGTGCCTGGCCAGGAACAATGAGAGGCAGCCAGAATTGATGAAACAATTATCAGCAAACCTTGCAATTAACCAGCTCTCCAAATCCTACTCTGCTTGAGTTGCTGCAAGAATATCAGTTTGGGTAAAACATACATAGGTGCCATAATAGAACAACAGAGACTCTAATAGCCTCAGAGGGTCTTTGGGGCTCCTGGGATACAGAGATGGGCCTCCCTTTCCTTATCCTGTTTCCCATTCCGATCAAAACTATTAGTAGTGATAATAGCTAAGCATGTAAGCAGCTGCTACCTTGCTCCAGAATCTCAATTAGCTGGGTGTTTTAAATCTTTCAATACCATAGCTAAAGTGTGATCACTGGTCTATACTGGTCCACACTCCTGATGATAACGTGGTGCTAATCACCGGAGAAAGCACAAGTACCACTGTGAAAACATTTTGTGTTTTCGCCTTTGATCAAGGCCAGATGCACAAGAGGTAATGGTACTAACATGAGACAGCAGGGGTTGCAGCAGGTTGCAGCATTTGTTAGTGTTTTGAATCATTCCTGATCCTGAAATGGGTTTTCTATGTAATATGACATTGTGGTGCAGCACCTTTGGGTACCTATTAAGTGTAATTTCATGGTGAGTGTGGCTTGTTAGTTATGTTGTTAAATGTGCCAACTGAGCTACCATGCTAGAAATCTATTCTGCCCTACAAAGGCAGAATGTAGGTATCAACATAATATCACAATTAAGACTCTGTGACATCTGTTTTGCAGTATTATAAAAAACATACCATAATATGAGTGATTTAGTCAAAATTTGAAGTCTCTTCAAAACAAAGCTAAAAACGCAGCCCAATCACAGCTTAAGCAGGAGAACTATATCAAATGAGAGCTAGCTAGTGAGATGACTACCATGACTGGCCTTAACTAAAACTCAAGCTCAGTTTACTCATTGATTGACTGTTATTTAAAAGTATTCACTTATTGGCATGCTGGCTACTGAGTTAGTTATTCAACATAATTAATGAGGTAGTAGCTAAATCCAGTCAGTATGGAGACAAAAAAATCCAGCTAAACTCTCGCTAAAGCTAAGCTAACTCGTAGAGTAGCAGTGACTCCAGGTTGGTGACTCTCATGACTCTAGCTGTAATTAGTTTAGTGTTGTTAACCTACCACCACTTGAATGCGTTTAAGTGTATATTAATGTATTATATTAAATTAACAATAAAGAAAAATAGCAGTTGGACAAACTTTAACCTAACAAAACAGTACAGTACATTTAATGATATCCGCCATAAACTGTAAATAATCATGTTTGGTCAAATGTTTGTTTTCCTCCTGCACTTGGTGAAGATCATCAGCCGGAGCAGACATAAAATGAGAGCATTACAACCTTTCTAAATGTTATGCTGTTTGCCAGGCAACCTAAAAAACATTAAACCCTTTTTCCCCAGCTTGACGGCTCTTGTAGGTGCTCTCTGCTTTTGTAGGGAAGCACTGGCTATGGTTGCTGTTTTATTTAGCTCTTATTAACATAAAATGCTTGGTGTGAAATTTGTGAGAAATTAAGTCCAAAGTCTTAAAGGAAAATCCATCTCCTATACACTGAATATTAACCTATAGATTTTTACATATTATACAAAAAAAAAAAAAAAAATGATGCAACTTGCAAATAAGCGTATACAAGTGTATGTCTGAGGAAAACCAAGACACAGAAAATGTTTTATTCATAACTGGTACTCTATCCCCCGGACAAAGCAGCTGCAGCAGTGGATACCTTCACCAATAAACAAACATAAGGACATTATGTTTCATGCCGTGCAGTCAAACAACTGTTCAGGTGATTTAGTTTTAACTATGCTCTTGAGGCAAACCTTTAGTTTTGCTTTTCATCTTGCTTTACTATTTTCAACAAATTTGAATTTGTCTGTTGCACTGCCAGGTTCATGGTCTTTGTGTACAAATACAAATGGAATAGAGAGACTTGTGGTGCATTGGCGCACATTTGTCTGACAGTCCAGAATTATAGTAGGCAGACTGGATCCGGGCCGTGAGCGGGCGGAGAGAGAGGGAGAGCGAGAGGGCCCCCGGCAAGCTGCCCTGGCTTTGTTTACAACAAAAAGCCATTGTTTGATGTGGTTGTGCAGCCGGCTCCAAAGCTCCCGCTCCCACAGGATGTGCTCTGGGTAAAATGCCAGACGGAGGCCACTGCTGGATGACTTCGACCTCGCCATGCTGGGACTCTGAGCAAAGTCCTCCTTAGGCCTCTAGAGACTTACAGAAATGTATGAAACAACAACGGTTTGCATTTTTGTGTGGTATCTGTCTGTCTACCAACAGTGTTCAGGTGTATTTGATTCAACAGAGAAAAGTCGGGGTAACAGTTTCAGTTGTGAGTGGTGGAAGAAGTATTCACATCTTTCACTTAGGAAAAAGTAGAAATACTACATTTAAAAATACATAAATAAAGGTAGAAGCCCCTTATACAGCCAAAATGAGCTCTGTCATTTTTTATATGCTATAATATTGGATTATTATTATTATTGATGCATTAGCATGTAAGAACCGTTTTGATATTATATATACATTTACAATGCATTAAGCTCTATAGGCTTAATATAGGCTTTTAAAATCTTCATCTCAAAAGTAACTAGTAACTATCAGATGTCAGATAAATACAGTGGAGTAAAAAGTACAATATTTTCTTCTGAATTGTAGTGAAGTAGAGGTATAAATTAGCATAAAATTAAGTACTTCAAAATTGCACTTGAGTAAATGTACTTGTTGCACTTGGTAAACTTACTTGTCATACTTGGTTACATTGTACAGTTACATCAGTTTTACAGAAGATTAATTTGTGGAAAAACTAATTCACAGTTTGAATATTTTAAATAGTTTTATATTATAGTGACATTTTATGGAGTAAGTTATTATCCATACCAAATATTTTCTATTCACAGTCCACACTCTCCAGAAACACAATGCATTTCTTTTTATTGTCCACTCACTGGAAGATTTCCCTTTCAGTCACGCTCTGCCTGATGCTTCTTTTCTCTGCCAAATCATCAGCGCAACTGAACTACACGTTACCAGTTTACAGACTACTGTGAACCCAGAGAGCCCTCATTGTGTTTATGATACAGCTATTCAATCGAGACAAATGTAGGCCATGTAAAGGATGTGCTGTCAAAGGAAACTGCAAGCATACCCAAAGCTTTATTAATCTTTTATCACACACAGTGTCCTTAAAGGAGTGTCCGGCCAAATGCCGGGCTGGAAATCACCTAACAGTGATAAAATGGCTCCCAAAAGACCAAAATTACTATACAGACAAAATACAATGTTATTTTTGTTTCTTATTGCTGAAGTAGCACACAAATAAAAAGTAAAGTTAGGGCTAAACCAGCAGTCTACACAGATGAAGCATTTCAAGCTAAAGCTCTTTAAATGGCTTCCAGCTCTGCTTTGTTGATATTTTGGTTGGAAATCCTTTAAGTAGCTTGTTAAATGTCTTGATGTTTGGGTATATTTTTAACAGTGAAGTGAAGACAGAGCTTTGGTTGCGTAAATAAGGAAGGAATGGTGGGAAAGGAGAGTCCCCTGACACGTCAGTCAGGATATGGTGTGGCACACAAGCCACAAAGGTAGACTGTAACAGTAGCCGGTATATGGTGATAATCTCTGCCTAAAGCAAGACTGGGCAAGCAAAGAAACATGTGTTGTTGAGCCAAGCTCAAATCCCCCTCTGACCTTGCCCCTTTCCTGCAGCCAGGATGAGATGAAAGGAAGTGTTGATGCCTCTACTGCCCCCCAGAGGTGCTGACTTCATAGGCAGGAAAGAGAAGCATCTTCAAGGCTAATCTTCAAATACATCACTAATAGCTTGTGTGTTACACTAACTGCGCTTTGGCCGATGAGGCCTGAGTTATTAAACCCAGACTTCCACAGTTTAACATTGAGATTTACTGCTCTTGGACAAACAAAGGATCTAGACAAGAGGTTGAACATACTGTAAGTCCCCAGCTGTTTTCAGGATCCATTCCTTTAATTTTTCATGTCAGTGGAAGTACAGAGCGAGCACTAAACCCCTGAAAAAAGGCTACCTGTAAAGTCCTTGAGGAATCCTAAGAAACAGTCCTGAGTGAACTGTTAGGGAATGAAATATGGTCTCGGTCCGTCCTCTAAGATGTGATGTTTCTGCCAGGATTGGGGAGATGTAGCACAAGTGATGATAGAGGACATAAAAATTACTGACACAAAGACTGTCTAAGTATGTCTGTCCTTTTCTTTCTCTTTCTTTCTTTCTGTCTGTATTTCTTTCTTTCTTTCTTTCTTTCTTTCTTTCACACAACACACAAGTTTGTCAAGATAGTTTATGGCCAGCTGTTTCATCTTTCAGCAGTCATGGCTAGAATTAATAGACCCTTAAACACAGGCAGCTGTGAATTTTCTATACTGTGGCTTGTGGTATCAGGAATAACAGTTGTTATTCTGATATGACGAAACATCCCACTACAGTACAGCATGGCTGCAATTGTTTCATCTCCCTGAGAACAAGGCAGCAGACAGACAGCGCAATATGCAAAGTCAATCGAATGATCAGATTGTTCTGAGGTGGCTTTGATGAAAGCTGGTGATCTTGTTTTTGTTTTGAACACTTATTTGAAGAAATATATTGTATAAATATGAAGCCACGTTGACATCTGATTGCATTTTTGTTTGGGCGCTTTTGGGAAAAAAAAATGGGATTAATAAAATTTCAAGCAATGTGTCAAGTCGGTATACAAACACAAGGGTTTCTTTTTCACAACTGTCATATGCAAATGATTGATTTGGATTCTTTCTCTTCCAGTGATGTGCAGCAGCACTCTTAATACTTCTTTCTGCACCGTGATGAGTCAGGGTAAATCTATATACTGAATATAAATAAGATTGTGCCTGCAGATTTCGATAGTGTCGATCTGCACCTCCTCTCTCAGCAGCAGCAGACTCTCCACACTGCAGGAACAGAAATCTGGGAGCCTGAACTGTCAGTGACCTGAGCAGCGAGCAGCTCCGGCTGAATGTGCTCGGTATGTGTGTGTGTGCATCAGGGTTGTAAGACACACCAGGAGCCTGTTTTGCCCCATGCTGTCTGGACAGCTGGTTCTGAACTTGTCATGACAACACATACCTTCACCAGCTTTTTGCTTCGTGATCGATACACTATCAGCAGCTGTCTGAAAAGGGCACTACCTTGCAACCAAGCAACCAAGGTTCAGTCAGCACCTACAGCGCGACCGTCATCCTACTGCACCTCTCCACATTCATTTTAATCCCAAATTAAACATCCCAATCATATTCACTTGATGAATTAGTCATTACAGCAAGAGACTCTGTGGCCACTTCATTAGTTACATCTTTATTCTGTACAATCTGCTGCAATTCAGTACAACGGCTCTGTCATAAATTCTAAAACTTAATGAAGCTTATAATGTTTAGTTTTTTTGTGTCAGATTTGCACAAATTCAATTATAAATTCATTACTGATGTCATAGTTAAAGGTCTACATAATATTGAGAGCTGTTTCAAGTTTTTTGTCATCCCTATTTGAAAACACAAGAGCAAACCACTGTTTGTATGTAAATAGCACACCTCAATGCTCAAAGCCTCAACAAAAGCTGAAGATACTAGGCAACATAAAAGTACACTTTATACCATTAGCAGTTGCAGTGGATTGAAGTATATTGTACAGGTCTACTGTACCTAATAGTTAGTGTATATATAGTATATTCTATATAGTAGTAATATATAGCTGTCAATGGCTACTCAGACATGTATAGTAATGTACAAAAGTCATAGGCATTAAAAGTAAAGTGAGGATGCTTTTAAAGATAATGCAGTGAATCCTTTGTATTTATCAATTAACTTCACACAAAGTGCAGTGAACAGAAAAAAAATAATTGAAATCAATATTTGGTGTGACCACCCTTTGCCTTTAAAACAGCACCAGTTCTCCTCAGTACACAGTTTTTCAAAGTACTTGGCAGGTAGGTTCATCTTGGAGACCTTGCCACAGTCCTTCGGTGCATTTAGGCTGTCTCAGTGTTTTGGTTCTCAGACTGACTCCATGATGTTGAGATCAGGGCTCTGCGGGGGCCAGACCATCTGTTGCAGGACTGCTTATTCTTCTTGTCACAGTTTTTTATGACATTGGCTGAAGGTTGGGGTCATTGTCAAGCTGCAGAATGAATTTGGGACTTTTCAGACTCCTCCCTATTGGTAGCGTGTAATAGGTAAGAATCTAAACATCCAAAGTGCCTAAAACCTTTGCACAGCACCGTATGTACACGTTCTCTTTTCCAGTTGTTTACTGGATTTAAACAGATATTTGATCAGCATTATGTTTTGTGATGATTAATTATTAACTTTTCTCGACTCAACTGTCAAAAATATTTCCCTCAACTCTCAGCAGGTAGGTCAATTTTTCTACTGATTAACATTTCCTATAGCTCAAATCATTGCTCTTTCCCTGGAAGGTCAGATTGTGACGAATGATTTATATAAATGTCTTTGTAAATGTATTGAGAGAAGGGTGTTATGGGTAACCATAGGTCACAGAGGCTTGTAAATGACCTGATGTGCACACTTCCCAAATCTCTGCATGTAGAGTGCACCTATGGGTCAAGCAAGTTGATTGGTTGATCCAACTGCTGTCAGGAGCCAGTTCCAAACTGAAACAACGTAAACACAGTACATATAAATATATAAATGAAACAGTCATGTGAATCTATCTGACTGCTTTAACTTGCTGGAAGCAAAGGTTTTTTGTCTTTGATTAACCTCGTCAATGTTCCTTTGCTAAATTACAGCACAGCTGTATGTAATGATACAGTTTATACAGTCTGTCTTATACTGTTGCATCCACATTATCCCAGAAAGGCTTTAGTTGAGTGAAACCAAGGAAAGCATGAGTATTGTTAGACAGGTTTCATTCCACATTTTAATGGCTAACAGTGACAAAACCCTTTTTCATGGCAATGCAGACAGCATCAACACAATAACGACAATAAAAATACATAATAAGCCAGAATAAATTAATTTAAAATACTATAGAAGATAAATCAGCACTTTTCCATCTACATCATTCTTTGAGTACTTAATTATACTGGCCTGTAAAAAGGTAGCCACAGGTGTCACAGAACAACAATAGAGGGCTCATTTCGAGCCAATATGTGTATTATCCTGCATAGGAGCATTTGACAGCTCCACTGCTTTTAAAACGGCGATTAGGATAATTACATAGGACCAGCTGAAACTGAGGATAACTTTAAATGTGTCACTGGAATTTCAATCAGGCCCATACCCATGATTTCACCTCTCTGCAAAACCATAGGAAAACACTTTCAGAGTAAACCCATGCCAGAAAGCTGAGAAATACAACATAAAAAGAACTGATGATACACAAATCTCAGTGGAACTACTTCCATATCAAAGCCAATGATTTTATGGGCAAAGCCTTGTCTAATTGCAATCACAGCTTGTGAGGAGATGAAAGAATTGTTTAACATGCAATGTCTACCTCTAAGCCTTTGAAAAAGCAATGCATGTGCTATAGGGGGTGGTGATTTTCACCTTTAAGTGTTGTCAAAAAATTGTGACAAAATACTCCAGGAGTCAAAATGACATTATGGCATCAGTCAGGTAGAGACACATCTTGTGTTAACTCCACTGGGCTGAAAACATCAGCCAAGAATACCAATTAAACTGGTGGATAGTAAGGTAGAAAGGTAGATAGATACGTCGCTGGCTGGACCAAAAGGGCTAAATCATCCTTTGTTTCTGTATCTTTAAGCTTGTTAGTCCTCTGTTGTACTGTTGTCATTTTTCAGGCTTTAGATGTGATAGAATTCAGTGCAGTGTCAATTCAACATAGTATGCCTTATTGGCATGAATGTCAAGTGAACAATATTGCCACACCATAAAGGATAATACCATTTAATATCGAGATAAGAAAAACTAGAATTACCACCTCACAGTTAAGCCTCTGCCAACCAGCCAAGTTGCAGGAAATATGGTCACAATCTCCCCTTCCTGAGTTACACGATTGATCAACAACCAGAATTGTTTTTGCATTGCAACATTATGATGTCACAATGAAGTTGACCTTTGACCATTTGGATACAAAACATTATCACTTAATTTTATCTTTGTAGATATTTCAGTTAAATTATGAGTTATGGACAAAACATTTTTTGTGAGGTCACAGTGACCTTGTCCTTTGACCTTTGACCTTTGACCACCAATATCTTATCTTCTTCCTTGAGTCCAAGTGAAGGTTTGTGCCTAATTTGAAGAAGTTCCTTCAAGGCATTACTGAGATATCACGTCCACAAGTCCAAAACTGTGTTTTGTGTTGTCGACCTTGAGCTTAACCTTTTACCTTTGACCAACAAAATCTAATCAGTTCACGCTTGAGTCCAAATGAATGTTTGTGCCAGATTTGAAGACGTTCCCTCAAGGCATTACTGAGATACTGTGTTCACAAGAACGGTAGAGGCGGACAGAAGGACAACCCAAAAACATAATGCCTCCAGGTCTCGCAATAAAGGATTTGGGAATTTAATTCATGATATAAAAGAAAACAAATAGATAGATAAGAGAAAAATAGATAAAAGAACGAGACAATAGCAGAAAAAAAACAGTTAACACGTGTGTGTGTGTGTGTGTGTGTGTGTGTGTGTGTGTGTGTGTGTTCCACCTGTATAATAGGTTATGTCAAGATAACTGCATTAAGGGATGTTATTTTATTTAAATGTACCTCTGTTTGTGACATGCAGTCACATATTGTGCAGCTAAGTACTCAGCATGCCTCCAAATACAATCTGTCACTGTCCTCTGGCTCTGTGAAGTTTGAGATTTACAAATGAAATTTCTTCAAGTATTCCACTCTAATAATATTATACTTGTCATATTTTAAGAGGAAGTTTGTGTCTGTCTCTACCTCACCTGTTGTGCAGTGACCAAAGAATCTTTGTTCTGTTGTTAGCCAGAACTTGTATCGTCTTTTCTCTGTGGGTGGTTAGACTGTGGTCACAGAGTCTGTACTTGGTCAGGATCTGTCTCTGCTTTGTATCTCTGACCGTAAAGAGACACACTGCCAATTTATATCCATGGTTTAGAGCCAAACAGCAATTAAGTTTGGTTTGATTCATCCAATGTTCCAGATAGGCATCATTTGTTGATTTAATAATTTGGTTTACTCTGATTAGCAGTTGGAAAGCAGTGCGTGTCTGAGGTTGAACAGTACTGGTTGTTATTTGATCAGTAAGTCTCAGGACCAGCTGACAGAAGGGATTCTTTTGGAGGTTCAGTTCTTGGGTTTGTGATGGACAGTCAGGGTCCAGCTCTGACAGTGCTGCTCCAGGAAGTCCAGGTGCAGCTGGAGCCCTTGTGTGGGTGACAGCAACACTAGGTCATCAGCATAGAGCAGGAATTTTACTTTTTAATTTAACTTTCCATAAGGAAGACAAAGTATCTGATTATTGATAATGCTGCAAAAAAAAAAAAAAAAACTTCCCCAGATACTGCTCACACAGATGTCTCAGTAGTTGTTTGTGTATTGAAGAAATAAGCCCCCAGCTCCAGATCTAAGGAAGCCAACCTGGCTGAAGAAGGAGCAGCACAGGGCTGATGTATCTCAGCATCTATGTCCTGATGCCATCAGGTCCAAACAATTTGCCAGGTTTTAGTTTTTTTTATGCTGTTTTCTAATTATCCTCAAGGGGGATATGACTATTTCTGAGTGTTGATTCACGAATTTGTTTCTGTTCATGATTGAGAGTGAGAACTACTCATTTTGTTTTTCAAAATGTTCTTTCCAAATGTTCTCTTGTAGGACAAGGTTGTCCTTTTTGTTGCTGAAGTTGCTCCATCTCTCAGAACTGATTTTGATCAATGGACTTCTTCTAAAGTTTGTTTTTTGACCGTGTTTTCATGCGTTTTTCTTTTTTTTATTTTTTATTTTGGCCATTTTTGCAGTCCTTGTACCATTCTTCTTTTTTCGGTCTCTGTTTAGTTTTTGTGATTATGATCTGCTTCACTGGCTGATTTATGATAAAAAAAAAATATACTTTATATGCTTTATTTTTGCAACTGCCTTGTTTAATTTGTTTGTTTGAAACGGTGCAGAGAGGAATGTATTCATTAGATCAGTGATTTCAGGTGAAGTGATTGCATTTGTAAATCTAACCTCACCATCAGGAGTCCATTTATATTGATTATTTATTTCATGTAATTTACAGGGCTCAGGTTCTGTTATTACCTTATGTACAGTTGGTTTTATGTATACATTTATCTGGCAGTAATCTGATGGTGGCGTCTGTGGTCTGACAGTGAATGCACTAATGAGGGAGGGGCCATGTCAGTGATGGCGTAGTCGACTACACCGGTCCCAAGAGCTGAACAGTATGTGAACCTCCCCAAACAGTGCTCTTTCATTCTGCCGTTAAGCATATACAGGCCTAAGGAGCGACAGTGACTGTCCAAAGATGTGGCTGATGCACAATGTCAGGCTCACATCCAGTTCTGGCTATTAAATCTCCCATCAAAGGCACATTACTCTCTGCCTTCTTTACAGAGATTTTCAAGAAAGTTTTCATCATAATAGGGCGACAGAAGGGGGGATCTGGGTAGGTCTGGGCTGCTGGGGGAATCCCTCTACCCCATCTGTTTATTTTAGGATGATTTGCTGTCAAATGTGTATGAGTCGTTGCTTCCTGTTTTTGTTTTTAACTGATATATAACTGACTGATATAGTTAGATTTTTTTTTCTGGATCCGTTTTTCATGGTTTGGACATAGTTTTTCTATGTTTGCAACAGTTTGGGGAAATTCTTTTCGTGTCTCAACATGCCAGTGCCCTCGTGCTCAAAGCCAGGTCTATAAAAAAGTTTGCCGAGGAAGAATTTGGCTGACCTGCACAGAAGCCTGGCTGCCACCCCATCCAGTACCTTTCGGATGATCTGGAACACAGATTGCAAGACAGGTTTTATTGTCAAACATCACTCACTAATGCTCTTGAGGCTGAATGGGAGCAAATCCCTGCAGCCAGGCTCAAATGCAAGGATGGAGGGACTCAAGTACAGACAGGTCGATGCTCTAATTTGGGAGTTGGTTGAGATGAGGGTAATTTTGAAATGACTTTATATGCTGTTGGGTACTTAAATCCACAACAACTGATCGTATTTTCTAAAAACATATTTGACCCATTTTTGTGTGCAGCAGAAATCTTACCAAAACAAAGCAGCGCTTCAGAGTTTAACAAAAACACCAGATGTGGTGTCAAAAACAAGTGATCTCATCTAAACACCCAGTTCTGCATTGTTCAAGAGATTTTTGTAGAAGGAATGTGTGGCGTGGAGAACGCCACATGTATTGAATTGAGAGGCTTACACAAAAAAAATCTAGGAGAATACAAATCATTGTTCCACCAATAAAAGGTAGACAGAATAATCTTAGTAGTAGAGGTAGATTGTACTACTAAATGTGCCAGTGCTAGTGCAGAGAGGTTCTCACAGCATACAAAGGGAAAGTTGTTAGTGTTCATTGGCCCGGCAGCTCTGCAGAGGCCTGAGGATAAGCCTTAAGCCAGAGCACAGCAGATAGCCAGGGGTGAGGTGAAAGCTCAGACAATACGGTGGTTAGGCTCTGAGGCAAGCATCCTGCTGCAGTGGCAGACAACACCAGATAATGTGTCACGCAGCAGTATGTTGGTGTCGCAAACAACAAGACCCTTATTCTCACTGTCAAGGAAAGCTTCATGGAAAGAATGAGAAACTACAGAGGGGAGAGTTTGAGAGGCACCAAGAAAAAGCGGTGCAAGGAATGAGTGGGATCTCAAGAATAGGTTAGTAAAGGTGTGATGCCGCTGGCGTGGAGAATAGATCTAGATTTCTTTCTGTCCTTCCATCTGTAGGAATTGCAAGGGCTGGCCGGATAATATAATTGGTTCCAGGAGCATTGAATGATGCAGGGAGGGACTAAAATGTACCCCGAGAAACCTGACAGTACATGCTGGAGAAAGAAAAGAAAAAAGGAAAACAAAATAAATGCAAGTTGACAGGCAAAGTGGGGGACAGTTAGGCTTAGTGTTATTACCATGACAAAGAGAAAAGAGCACAGTGTCTGCTCCCTGCATGGAGGGTGAAGAGGTTTAAGGACAGAGCAGCAGGAGATGAGGAAGTGGCACACTGAGCTTTGTGTCCGTGTGTGTGTGTGTGTGTGCGAGACACTGTGTGCTTGTATGAGCCTGCGGGTGTGCACGTGTGAATCTATGTGTGCTCTTAGTCTCTCTCCGTTTCCCTCTGTCATGTGTATGTATGCAGTCATAGCTCTTGCAAGGCGTAGCACTTTGTCTGTTCTGATATTAATACTCCGCAACTAGAACATGAACTAGGGAGGCTCGCGGAGGAATTTCACCACTTCTAACGACAGAAATGATTAAGTATGTTTGTTATATGCTCACACAGGGCCTGAAGTGGTGTTACAGATTGAATCAGCTGCAATAGAGACAACTATCAAAGACTGATAACTCCTAAGGGGCCCTTCAGGCATGCAGGAGACTGATTACTCCTCTGCAGGGCAAGAAGTGACATCATCCCTGGCTGGAAGCTGTTAGGTAGAGGACTAGCAGAGTGCATGCTTCATAGACCATCTTCACATGCCTCACACACAAAACCCCACAGCATTAGCATGGAGACCGGTTCGTGTGTCTTTACGCAGTTGGCTGTGCCGCTTTACATCAGCCGACCACATCAAACAGAGGAGGACAGGGTTAATCTCTCCCTATGGTAATGCCCAGAGGTTTGTGCAGAGATGCAACTTTTCAGTCTGCGAGCAATCCTCACTGCCATATCTAATGACATTGCCAGCTGAAGCCCTCTTTTACATTCTCGCTATTCAATATTGAACAGCACTTAATTCATTACGAAACAGCAAAGAAAATAATTGGATCAATCTGCATCAGAGTGTAGTCAGTGAGGAGTTTCAATCCAAAATTAGATTTCCACACAGCATAAATCATAACTGTTGTCAACTGCTGCGTGCATTACAAACAAAACCGCAAGAGGATTCAGCCTTTGTTGTATTTTGCAGGGTTTTGGAGCTTTGAACTTCAAGTAAGTTATGTGAGATGTTTTTTTGAATTAAGCTTAAATATAATTTTACATTCAGATAAAAAAAAACTATATACGAGAACACCTGCAAGTGGAAAAGTGGACGAGTAAAAGCTTAATTAAAAAGTTTGATCTGTTCATCATAATTTTATACACTGTTTTCAATCATGGTAGCTATGGAGCTAAATGCAGTATTCAAAAATCCCCATTACCCAATTACTCCACAAGGGAACACAACTCAGACGCAAACAGACACAATGCTTCTATCTTCATAACATTGTCTTTATCTTCAAGTGTATGTCTCTTGTTTCTTGTCAAGGACCAGAACAGAAACAAGTCTTGGACGTGACTGTATCATCTGTTTCATTTTGTAGATGTGTGTCATTTAATATCTCTTCATGTCAACTTTGAAGTAGCATACGCAAGCTATCTAGCGACTGTATATAAAGTGATGCTGCAGCTGTTTTTCATTACAGCACATGGACGATTAACATTATGTTCATGAGATGGTGCAGTTTTGTAGCGAAGGTTAGCTTCAGCTCGCTAGTTAGCTGAAAACGCTGGTACTCAGTGTGTTGAACAGCAACACTTAACTGTAACTGAGATAAGACACAATTTATATTATTACAACTGTGTTTTACTGTCATTCATTAACTGTTTATACGCCAGCCTCCACTTATTATTGTTGGTGTTATAGTTCACAAACACATCAATAAACACATTTGCTTACAACTAGTGTTATAAACACACACTCACACACAAACACACACAAACCCTGGATCAATCAATACTTTGGACATACATGGGAAATGACTAAATGTTTGCCGAAGTCAGGAAAAAAAAAATATTGAGGAATTGAAAAGTCATAAAAATGTCAACTTATAAGGAAAAATGAAAAGCTTTCTTTTACTTTTAACCAACTAATAAGAGGATAAAGGAAGTATACAGAGATTTAAATTTCCTTTTTTACACTTAATTTTAATTATCTAATCAGCTATAATTTTATTGTTACATTTATTTTGTGATTTTTTGAAAATGTATTTATTCATTTTTAACCTGTCTGTAAATCCATTTACTACATTTTGTCGGTTTGAGGGCTCCATAGAACCTCTTTGATTTAGTCAAATTCACAAATATATATATATTAATTCATATAAGCAGAGCGTGGCCACTTGAACGCAATGCCTTCTCCCTGGGTTATCTATTGTGTTAACTAATGTGGCCGCTGTGCGATAGAGATTTACAGACCCTCATCATAATATTATTATGTTTTCAAAATTAAAATACTATGGTTGTCACCATCTGTGAAACAAATAAACAGGTAATTTATTTTGTCAATTTCTGGATATGATTATCTGATTAGGTATTATGTCTTCTTATCTGATTCAGTTGAGTGCGCTATAGAATGAGATTTGTGTTATTTTCTCTCACTGGCACAGACTTTTTCTGCTGATATTTTCAACTTGTTTGGATTTTCTCGCACTGGGAATTAGCAGAAGCAGCAGGTCCCTCCACACCGTGATGCCCCAGACAGGTAGGTTATGTTTTTCTAAACTCTTGTTTTTGAGCACCATACAGTGTGACAAAATTCACTCTAGAAATCCACAGTAAGTGATCTGCAGAAAGTAAGTAAGAGCAGCAGCAGCACAGCTTCACAATTTTGCAGCAACACAGCACAGTTTTACTTTTTGAGACTGATGCACCAAATATTTTATTGTATACAATAAACTGAGCACCTAGGGCTGCTTCTGCCCTGATTATATAGCAAACACCAAGAGTTACAGGACACCTATTAAAGGAATTATATTATTGTGAAAAAGACAGGTGGTGACAACATGCAGGGATACAGATTTTTATATAGGGGTCTGCACTCACAGCGGTTAGATAGACCACCACAGTTATCTTAACAAGAGACCTGACACTAATGCAAGTCAATTGGACAATGTCGTTGCTGTGTTATAGGCCCCTAGTGATCATGTTTCAGCTCAAGTTTACTCCTTGACTTGCTAAATGATGTTAAGTGGCGTTGTGCACATTGCACCTTAGCATCCCAACACAGTTTACACCACTGACAGTTGTATCTCTAAGTGCCCAAATGTTTGTCCAAACACAGGATGATGGGAGGGACAAACTAGAGGGTGTGAACCGACAAATACGTTGTGCCATTATCAGCATGACATGTAACACAGTGGTGGCATGGTGTGGTGTGAATTATACAGCAGCGAGACATTTAAGAACATAAGCAGGGCAGGGATTATGGCGCAGAGTCCTAGGCTGCCTGAGCGAGAGTGTCAAAAGATATTTCAGTCACAATTATTGTGTTTTTGTTGGCACTGCTAAAAACTCAGGGTTAACCCTCTGGCATATGATTATGTCAATCATGAAGAAATGATTGACACATCCTTTCACTTTTAAGAACAATTAAGATTTTTGCAGATGAGACATTGTGCGGTGTAGTTGGAAAGTCCAGACCGGTAAAAGTTGAATATTGTTTTTTTATATAGTCTGTGACTTAACACCTTGAAATGATTAGCAAATTTTTTTTTTTTTTTTAAATCACTTTTAATTCAGACTTCAAGACCAGGGAAAGACATATCATGATATTACTAATATTTATTATTTCCTCTCAGTGTAATGTCATAAAATTCACTAGCACTACTAACTACAAAATGGCCATACAGTTGAATTAACACCTCTCTAAAACTGTTTAACAAAAAAAAATAACATTATTACCTTCATGATGGAAGGATTTACTGCAGGGATTTTGTATTAGATTGCATTAGTTTTAGCTAGATGTGCCTAATAAACTGGGTGAGTGTATATTTACAGAGTAATCTGCATAAGCTGAAATGTAATGTGATAAAGTGTGGCAGCAAATGTTTTGCTTTTTTTTTTTTTTGTCCTGTGTTATAAGTTTTTTTGTTTTTTTTCTTTTACTATAGATATACAATTTGTCACCACTCTAATTAGCAGATTTGCAGATGGCCACATTTCATTTTTATCAAATTTATGTACTACTGCTATTAATATCACTGTGAAATTTTCTCTGTCAGAGGGGCTTGAAGTGTTGAACTGTTTTACTTGTGACAGAACAGAGGTTATTTTGGCTATTTTTGGAGGGTTTTATTTATTATATAAATGTTAACAAGGACACAAAGGAAGCAGGCACAGAAGAAAAAACATTAACCATCTTCTCATCTTTTTTTATTTTTTTATTTCTTTTTATCTTTTTCATCAAGCAATGTTTAACCTTCATCTGTGGCTCAAAGGAGGTTAAAGAAGAAATATGCACCATCACTGATTGTTCAAGAGGAGACGTTTAGATTTATTATGCAGTTAGAAAATTACAAACTATAAAAAGTCAACATTAAGGAGAAAAAAGTCTGGTGTTCTTTTGGCTTCCCTGTCAGTTTACATTACCTGCAGTCTGTACTCTGAGCCTTACTTTGAACACATGCAGAGAAGCTGCTTGTAACCCTGAGTGACAGGGAGCAGTTTGACTGTGGCCTATATAGAAAAAGTACAAAATCTCAGATCTCACTTTTGAAAGCCTCCCTAAATTTAGGTCTAGCGACCATCCTTCACCCCATAATCAATTTTAAATAGTCAAGCACATCGAACTTGGCACAATTTGCCTTAAATGCAATTGAGGACAGGCTGAGAAATAGATTTCAACTGTTTTGCCAACTTTTTTTTTGTCACCTTTCACTCACACGACAACAGTGAAAAAATTGTGACAGCATCAGTAGCAACAGTGTTCATATTTCTAAAACACACAAATTAATGCTTAACACTTAACCTGCTACTTTTTGAGTAATCATTTTTACACTCCTGTAGCAGTGTTAAATTGAATCAGCATGACATTTCTGGCTATGTAGAGGAATGAATAATTTTTTATTTCCTCTCTCAAGAAGAGAAAGTGCTGTCTCTGTGCTACATTTCTCTGTATTGTTGCCAGTGGATGGGATTTCCATGGAGTCCAAGGTTTCTTCTATTTGATTCTTGGGCATGCATATAAAGAAATGCATATAAAGAAAAGAAATGCATATATGTCGGAGCTGTTAGAGTAGGTTGTTTTCATACGTACAGACTTATCACAGAAGCATATACTACTGCTGCAGCAAAGAGAGATCTTAAAAAAACTAAACTCATATTATTTACTGTATATCCATACAGATATGTATATACATTTTACTGAGAATACTCTTTTATTACTTAAACAAATGTGTGTGTGTCTCTCTCTCTCTCTCTCTCTCTCACACACACACACACACACGCACACACACAGACACATATATAAATAGATATGTATCTACATGTATGTATATATAATACATACAGAATGAATATAGCTGATGATGCCTGTACGAGGAATGAATAATAAAAAATTTAGATCACAAAGCAGCCTCATCATGCACTGAGTGGTTTTTTCAGCGAAACCCCTCTTGACTTTCAGACATTTACACTCATTCAACCTGAACAAGCACAGCCATCTATCCTGACTGCTATTTTATTATTTCTATGTCCATCAGGTCCAGAATTGCTTGATGTATTCATGTAGTCAATGTAAAAAACTTAAAAAAAAAAAATTCTACATTTACACCTACATTTCCTATAACTAAATTGTCCATTAAATTAGATCTGACTAATCTCTTGATAATCTCCTTGATTAATTAATTAATAATTTACTCAATAAAGCTTCAGAAAACAGTGAAATATGTCCATCTCAGTTTCCCTGTGCCCAAGCGGACAACTTTAAATGTCTTGTTTTGTCTTCACCAACAGAAACAAACAAAACTCAAAGATATTCAGTTCATAATGATATAAAACAGAGAAAAGCAGAAAAACTGGAGAAGCTGGAGCCAGAGAACAGACCAGCCTCAAAATGATTGATCAATCATTGAAATAGCTGTTGATCAATTTCCTATCGATCAACTAATCATAGCAGCTCTAAATGAAACGGTTTAGTAATTGTGACTTAACATATATTGAATATTCATTAGAAAAACATTCCAGTACAAGACTTGTTGGAATATTGGCTGAAGATTGGCAGAGTTTTGCAATACAGGCAACAGCACGTCAGACAAAGGCGGAAGTTGGGATGCTGCTTGGCGGGAGATTCTCTATTTCTGCTGCTATTATAGACAAATTAGATACGCTGCAGGCCTACTTCTTCCCCCTATGGATATGACCTGCATGGCGTAATTTAGGAAACATGCAGTGGACGGCATAAATGATCCACCTTCCCTCGTAATCCTTCTAGCTGAAGATCTGCAGTACAGTCTGCCCTCATACACAGTTTCTATTCAGAGCCACTGTGGCTATTGTTCATTGATTAATGGAGGTTTTCCTTTAATCCACTGAAGAAGACATTCTAGCAGCTCGCTTATAATAAGACTGGCTGTGTAAACTTTATTTTATTTCATTTCAACTGCATTCCAAAGATACAAATCTTTTCAAGAGATATACTGGATCTTATACTAACAACTCTTTCACCTGCTTGCCATAAATCTAATAGGGCTAGTTTTTGATTTAAAGAATGAAAAGTAGTGAATGGAAGGAACAGATATCACACTAAGCAGAGCTCATTATTGTGCGGCTCTGTATTTCTCAGGAGATAAATCCAACAGGGTGGTTGCTCTGGCTAATAACTATTTTAAGTCCCAATAAAGCCCAAACATCTGATATGACTTAGGAAGCTGATAGAGGCTTGGCAAGAGGGGGCTTGCACAAAATGCTGGAACCCTTTTGTCAGAGTCATCCTGCTACAAATTCCCCACAGACATACATAATCACCTTTCCCCCATTCTATTTATTTATGTCTTATTAATGTTTGCGCATAGCACCAATGCCAAATCACTCACTCTGCAGGCACTGATTTATCAAAGGTAAATATGGCAGAGAGCAATTTCCACTCCTCTGCCAACATCTTCATCAATCAAAGCTTTTATTACCTGGATTTGATAATAGGGAAAATGTGGGAATAGTTTCATTTCTGGCATATTTCCATTACATTTGGCTACGCTGTCTTTTTAAGCAAATAAACATGTGTTCTACTCTGTTTGCTAATTACTTCAATTGCACCAAGTTAACCTTGAGAGCAACACACTAGAAAGCACTCCAAACACTAGATCGCAAGGAAATTCTTTGCACATGGTGAACAACACAGGCCAATGCTATACACTGCACAAAGTCGTCTTTGATAAAAACATTTCTAAGATCATTTTTCACACTCAATGGCTATTCATTAAGGTAATTAAATTCTCATTTAATTATTTTTTGAGGATGCTTTAGGAGCCCATCTGCTGCCAAGGTGTTTGGCCACATTTACTTGTAATTTGGCATTACTGACAACAAATTGGGTGGCAACAGCAAAAGCTTTTTTTTTTTTTCTTTTCTTTTTTTTTTCAGTTGAAGTTTCAGTGTGTTTCAGGATGTGCTACTACCAAAAAAAGGAAAACATTAAAAGGGCAAATTAGTTGTTGTCAGTAATGTGTTGTATACATCTACAAACAATTGATGACCTTCTGCTCCTTAAGTCTTGTATTTAAGTAAGATCACGTCACATCTGCTGCTAACGCAGCCTCCACAAACCAATGGAAATGCCTCCTCCTTTGTCTTTTGTCTGTGTATGAATCCGTTGTAGACAGCCCTTACATGAGCCACAGGTAATTCTGCAACGGGGCACACTTGTCCTAGTAGGAGGCTGCACACACATTATCAGCCCTAATCCTCTTATTTCCTTTCTCCTTTTAAAAATGTGTCTTTCCTCTCGACCTCATCAGAGGAGGTAGTATTTCTATACTACACGCCGTCTGGCAGCTGCTTTAAGCTCACACTTCATTTTGTGGGGGCTCCATGAACCTCAAGGTCCAGAGAAACACAAATAACACATGCTGCCGAAAATATATGATATCTTTTTCCATGTGCTGCTCATCTGAACTATAGGCTGAATTACAAAAAAGATCTGGCTGACAGAGAATGCTTTGAAGCTTTTAGTCATACCCAAATGTGCTGGTTTTCCTCTCATGCGCCTCGTCAAGGTTTCTCCCTCGTGCGTCTGGATCGTAGATGCTGAGAGAGGACCTGGTACAAAGAGAATTGCAGATCAACTTCAGCTTGACAGTAGATGAATACAGTTGAGCACAAAGAGCCTAAACAGCGTAACCTGCACCTCAACATAAGAAGGAAGCACATTTCATTTAGCATGCAATGTGCAGAGAGGAAATTATGCTCCTACATAACAACTATTTTCTAAAATTTCCTTTGGTTTCTTTGGTATTATCTTTAAAAAAAACAACAATACTTTGCTGATTCATAACTGGGGCACATCCTCATTGGTTGCAATAACTGGGAACAGTTATGAGAATATCATTAGACACAGTACAACATTCATCCGTGAGTCTACAGACTATGAATCGGAGGCACATGGCCGTGGTTTGCAGTACAAAGCAGGCAGACAAGGCTTTGCAGAATTAAGCAACACTGAGGGTGCTGCTGTGATTGTCCTTGCCAGACATGATGGTTCCAGTATCTCGTAAACAGACACCCCCTCCCCTCTTCACTTTTCATGCATCGGACAATCCACAAGCCCAGTCAGCAACAGTTCTGAGGACAAAAAAGGAGCTCATTAAGGCCGAGATCGAGGGAGGTTAGCAGCAAGTGAACGGGGGGATCGCAAAACAAGCAAATAATAGCACAGTACGGCATTCAGATACAGGAACCACATGATGTTGGAGACAAGCCTAAAATGGCTGTGATTTTTTTTTTTTTTCGTTCCCAGACACAGCTGTGTCACTTTGTGCAACTCGGGTGACTTTTTGATGGCAAAAAAAAATCTATTTTTGCCACCTCATGTTTATTTACACAGGAAGAAATGTGGACTGACCTAATTTCTCTCTCACTTAGCATTGTGCAAAAAATTTTTTACAAGCAACACTAAAATACGGCAATAAGGCTCAAATCGTTCCATGACCATGTGCATGGATGTGATTAGACCATTAGCTCAGTGTAGATGTAACTCTCAATTTACTCCAGTCAGGTGCAGGCTGCATTAACGCTGAGCAGATGTTCTCATCAGTTCAAACTCCACATGTGTTAAGTCTTTGTGAATGATACGGGCAATTTAACAGCCAGAATTTAGATGTTATGAATAATGAGTCGAACATTTTTAATTCTCACACTTAGCGTTGACATTTTGTGTTTGCGTTAGTAGAATTATTAAAAGTTACCTTAGGATAATTAGATTTAAGAAGGGAAATTGTTACTGACATTACATCAGTAGACACGTAGTTCCAAACATAGTTTCATTTGCTTGTTTAACTTTAACATATTTTTGTTGAAATTTTTTTTTTTTTTTTAATCAGCACTAATCAGGAGGAACTATGTGCACAACAAATATATTACTCAGTCTTTCACTGATACAGTCTGGTAGTGGAAAGTAGCTCAGCACTGTATTTAAGTACAGTTTTGAGATACTCAAACTTTAATTGAGTATTTCTACATACTACAACTACTCAGCTCTTGTTTCAGGTTAAGATTCAGATGATAAAAACAAAATATAATTAACAATTGTGACAAATAGGTTATTATGTATTATTATAGATAATAAGTATATAAAGTAGTTAAAATTAGCCTCACATTTAAAGTGATGCTTACATATTAATGCATCAGTAGTTATAATCCAGTTACATAATACATATCTAACAGGGGTCATTCTGCATAATGAAAAGTTTTACTTTTGGTATTTTTGGTTATTTTTCAGCTGATACTTCTGTACATAAGTATAATTTTGAACAAATTATTTTTGCTTCTAACAGTTTTTCTACACTGTTGTTATTTTTACTTAAGCAAAAGACCTGAAAACATCTGCCACAACTGAAACAGTCACATAAACAAGTACACTCCAAAAGACTGCAGCCACACACACACACACACACACACACACACACACACACACACACAATCCAGTTTATGCAACTGCCAATACAACTTACAAATTACAGTGTGTGGGATAGGATGTCACATTTCACTCCCTGTCTTTGAGGAAAAAAATAACTCCCTCTGTATTTGCCTTGGAGATATGTTTTTTTAAAAACCACTTAGTGTGTAACAGACAGATGTAAGCTGTTAATAGCAGATTTTGAGGAAAAGACTGGAAAGAAGACTTAAATAAGCAAGATGATATGGGCAGCAATATGAAAACTGATACAACCATCACATGTCTGGCAAATTTAATAAAACAAGAAGCAAAAACTAACTCTGTGGCTGATAACAACGGCAAGAGCAAATGTGTAGCTGCACAAAAACCCATCAGCCGTTGTCACAGATGAGCTGCAGTAAAGGGAGTCTGGTCTGCTGCAGGCTGGATGTACTTAATAAAATAGCCGCTGTGTGAGAGAAATCTAGGCCAGAGCAGTTTTTCTGTTTACCGCTGTTTACCCCCACCATGCACTCTGAGGAGTTTCTGGGGAAAACAGGTGCAAAATCCTGTTCCACCTTATCAAAAATTAGCACTGTTCTTGTCCTCTCCGCGTTCCAGACACGTTGCCATCAATGAAGTCAACTTCCTCTCTGTCATGCTTTAATTACCCACATAAACAGTTTTAATCAAATCTGCAAAACTTCAATGCATTTTTTCTCCCCCAGATGCTTCACACCTGCTCTTGCCTCCATTTTCTGTTTTCTGATTTCCTTTACATGTCAGCTGTGTCTCTCTATTCTTCTTCATCTGCTTGCCTATTTTATTCTTCTTCTGTTTTCTTTTATTCTCCCTTTGTGCTCTTGACGATGCTGCAAATCAGTAAACTCGCTTGAAACAAGTTAGGAAAAGGGGGGGAAAAATGTGATTATGTGGATCTGACTTTTTTCCTTCTCCCCTGCAAATAAGAGAAAACCAGAGGAAGAGGAATACACCTAGTGCACTGAAGACATTACCAGGAAAATGAAGGACCTATTTCACAGACATGGATTAAACTAATCCTGGTCTAATACACTGAAAAGGAGAACTTTGGCTGTCTGTCTGTGAAACCAATCCTTAAATCTCATTGAATTTAAAATGTCTGATATTTCTGCTTTACACTGTGCTGTATTACACAATATGGGAGACCTATCAGTGCAGATGCTTTATTAATAGCAGAGAGCTGGGTCGTATAAGCTTCCATGCTGATTCCCATAAACATGTCTACGAGTGATTTGAAGAGCAGAAGATTTATGTTAAACAATAAACTGTGACAGTTCTTGAACGTACTGTGTGTATGGTTTGCTTTCCCCAAAATCAAAGAATGTTCTCTCTTTCTGATTTTTTCTTTTCCCCTTCTCTCACCACTTTCATTTGCTTAATATATTAATCTATTCCCTTTTATCCATTTCAGACTATATCAAACCTTTGCTGTATCTCTGCAGTGGCGGCCTATACAATTCCGTGTCGCCACAGTGTGATTTCTGGCAGAAGACAGAGAATTAATTGCTAAATTGTGATGTTCCTGTCCAATGTGTTTTCTTTTACATTTAACTGACACTCCTGCACTGAGGGAGTTACAATAAAAGCTGCAAATAGTCTTCAAATTGTCATCTCGCTCTCCGTCTTCGCTTTTACGCTGAAGATATTTCCAGGCTACCCACAATGGCGAATGTTACAATTGTGTTAATTATTCATGATTACATGATCTCAAATGCATTTTGCCCCCTAAACACAGCTGAGTGTGTATGTATGCAGCTAATGTTGAGTCTGGCAGAATGTAAAATATTTAGGTGTACAAGAACCTTTATGATTATAGGACCTCTGCACAAGACAATACTACAGCAGGAAAATGATCAATGATGATCGCTGTGCTGGATATGAATAATATTTGCATTGCTGCCATTATTGAGCCAAGCCAGAGATTCTGTGCTCATCTGTCCTTGACTCAAGTGTTACCTTAATGCTGCATGTCTTGAATTCTTTGATGTGAGAACATTGCCCCCTGCTGATTCCCTTGTGAACTCTAACAGAGGCCTCCCTACGCTGTGCTGACTGACAGAAGACATGTGGGATGGGGTCATGCAAATGCTACAGAACATTTTTGTTTTTTCTACTCTCATGTCACCCGAGACTCATTTCTCTGTGAGTTTCATCCGCAGCAGTAAACGTGTCACAGTCTGGTATTTGTTTGGACCTCACAAACCAAAGTGGTTGAAGAAATCACACGGAATAAAGTTTGAGTGGTCTAAATAATTCACACATATGCCAAATAAATATTCAATATATAACTAACATACTAATTGATTTAGAGCATCCGGGCAGCACTTATTCTCAGTGCAGCATGAAAACCTGTCTTCATATCTTAAATATTTCTCTACAGTATTAAATATTGATGACTGAATAAAAAATCAAAGTTCAAATTTGAGAAGAAACCTCTTTAAGTGTATTTTATTTAATTTAACACAAGAATACTGAGTTAAATTTTGTCACCAACTGTCATCAGATTTTGAATCAAATGTTATTGAATCCTGATTGGTTAACTGCAGTACATGACATTCCCTTTTTCCAACTGAGTTTCTATCTGTGTTTCATTTTGTTTTACCTAAATAAGTAGTCTATTAATCAACTATCAGACGATTATCAAAATAGTTGCAGATTCATTTTCTATCTATCAGCAATTCAATTAATCGACTAATCATTGCAGCTTTACTTTTTTTTATGATGATCAATACAAATACTTAGATTGAGGAGTTGATATTTCTATAAGCTGACTTACAGCTTCTTGTCCAGCCATTTATCTCAGTCATGGATGTAGCTAGGTAACTTGCTATCTAGCTTTATAGGAAGATGACATAGCCACTCTTATTTCCGCCTCCAAAGCTCTAATTTTTCCTGCCAATTGTTTTCCAATTAATCACTCAATCTGTTAGTCTTTAAAACATTTTAAAAACATGCCAATCGCAATTTCCAAGAGCCCAAAGTGACTTCATCAAATGTCTTACTTTATCCAAACCAGAACCCAAAGATATTCAGTTTACTTTTAATGTAAGACAAGCAAAAGCAACAAAACTTCATATCTGAGAATCTGTAACCAACAATCATTTGGCAGTTCCGCTTGAAAAATGACTTCAAAGATTAACAGAATATCAAAATAGCTGCTGATTAATTTTCTGACAATCAGCTGACTGATTAATTGACTAATTGTTGCAGCTCTGACTGATTGGTCGAACTGGTGGAAATAGCTGCCAGCACACACAGCAACACGAATGTTTGAATCGATAAACAAATCAGTGATTCAGAGGTCTGAACCCAGGCTACAGACAAACTGTTTTAACTTTAGTAGAAACTTGTGTGTTCATGCTGGACTCCATTTCTCACAGCAAGACATCAATTAAGAACATTGATTTGAGGACTTTGATCAAGACAGGATCAAGAATAAATTGAAGACAGAGCTTGTGCTTTCCTGTAAATTACGTTTGTTTCCCGATAAAGCATCAGATAGCAGCTGTCAGAGATAAAGTTCGTAGGTTCAAGCATGTGTGACAGTTCTACATACCATGTGGATCCTGTTTCATCTGTCAGACAGGAAAACATGTATTTCATGATGAAATTGTCACGTCTGCTAGTTGAGTCATCCAACATAATGGCTGAAAGATCCAAAATAAACGGTAAAATTTCCTGGTGAGAGAAATTGGTATTCTACCAGCACCCCTGCTTCCAACTGATGATAATCTGTATTCACACAGTCTGCCATGTTAGATGAAAGCCTTCAATTAGCAGTCAATTCTATTCAGTATTTCCTATCATGCCAACACTATTTACATTTGTTGTCAGCACCCAAGGCAGCTCCCTGCCTGACAGTTGCAGGATTCGCTCCTGGTGAGAATATGAGTAGCCCCGCTGTGAACAAAGTGCAAAAACAAGTGTTTTGTAGTAATCAGAGTCATGGGTTTCTAATGCCTGATGCTCCCTACCTCGTGGCTGTAGATGTGAGGAGCCATAAGTTGAAGTGTCATCCTTTCAGTCTTAACCCCCGGATGAAACTGAGATTCCAGCAAAGAGATGAAACACCTCTGTTGCTTTGATTTGCAGCTTCATGCTGGCGGGGGTCCGCGCAGGCCCTCAGCATGATGCTTGTCCCCTCACCAGGTGTTCCTTGTGAAGACAAGCCAATGATTGAATTTCTCTCTGTTATACCTACATGACACAGGTGAATTCACAGCAAATGTATTCAAAACGATACAGTAACCGCTTCCCAGTTTAATTCACTTAAATAACATGGCAGGCACATAAGTCTGGGTAAGCTATGATAATGTTAGCTTTGTATTCGTGTGGGTGGCATCATGCTTTTATTGTGAACTGACAAGCATCGCCTTGAGAAATTCTTTTCTGAGGATAATAAAGCATCAGCAGTTGGCCTCATCTCTTGCAATTCAATAACCAAACTCACACTGAGATGCTGAGGAGCATCTCAATTCCTTTTTGTGTTTGTAAATTGGCCCAGTGTGGCGATTTTCATTCAGTGTCATTATTATTAGTATTGTACTGTGATAGTGGGGGGGGGGGGGGGGGGGGGGGGCGGGGGGGGGGGGCGGGGGGGCAGGCAAATAAAGGAACATATTTTCAAAGCCATGAGCAGGCCAGTGGGAGTCCTTTTTCAATGAAAAAGAGCTAAAGGCCAGTCTGCAGCAACCCCACGTCTACTCAGCCCATGTGTCTTGCTGGGTCAGCCCAATAGCGCTCCAGGTCAGCTGGATTTCTGGCGGACCCCTGCTGGAAGAGGTGAATTGAAACAAAAACTTAAATCCTGTTTCATAAAAATGTGGTGCATTCATGACAGTATGCAAACACCAAAACAAACTGGCTGAAAGATGACAAAGGTCTGAGGGTTAACCTGTAAATATAACAATATATAGGCGACAAAGGTGAAAACTAGAGCTGCAATGATTGGTCAGCAACAGCAACAGAACCAATTTAATGTCTAGGTTGTTTATCTATCAAAATGCCAAACATCTCCTGTTTCAACCTTCTAAAAAGTGAGGATTTGCTGCTTTTCTCTGTTTTATATCATGCTAAACTGAATATGTTTGGGTTTATATATAGCCATTTATAGCCATTTTTAATATCAACTGACAAATAATCAGATTCATTGATTGATAAGGAAAATGATTATTTGTTGCAGCCCTTATACAAATGGCTCTGATTAATGTGGTTGGCATCACTAACATCAACAAAGATATTTTCTAATTTCAATATGCATCGCAAATATGCATCAAAGTGATGTTCAGAAGAACGAGCAGTTTCGCTCTTTGTCTTGTATTAACTGAGATCAAACTCTCACTCACTATTTTTACTTCAAGTCATTAATTTAAACAGAAAGTTGTAAAATGATAACATAATGAGATCATATCATCATAATATCACTGAGCTAAAAGTCCATAGATGATAAGACTGAGCACATAAGCAAATACTATACATATAAAAAAGTGAAAAGGTATAGCATCAATGAAATTAGCTTCATGATTAAGAAAAAAAAACCTATTCGGTTAGGGCAAAATCACTAAACACACCCAGATGGATGCATTTAGGAGAAGCCCAAAAAAAACACCAAAAAAGATTAGCTGTAACCCAAACAGTGGGAATCTGTTGACATACGGACTGACAGTGAGTTATTTGGCTATATTAGGCAACTGTCAGACTGATTCTTTCTCAGGCACAGTCAGGTTGAGCTTGGCACCAGTAAAGTATTTTGCATTTTTTTCCACTTAGTTTCAGATGCTCAATGTTGGAGGAAGCATTCAGATACTTTACTTAAGTAAAAAAAATAATACTACACTAAAAACACTCCAATACAAGTGAAAGTCCTACACTGAAAATATTACCTAAGTAGGTATCATCAGATTTTTTTTTTTTTTTATAAAAGATCACTTATCAGAATCATTTTTTGCTTATCAGTAAATCGGATAATTGTCTAATCATTTCAGCTCTAATTTTGTATACAACCCCATTTCCCAAAAAGTTGGGACACTATGTAAAATGTAAATAAAAACATGATACGATGATTTGCAAATCATGGAAACCCATATTTAATTGAAAATAGAACAAAGACAATGTATCAAATGTTGAAATGCTGACATTTTTTTGTTTTATGAAAAATAAATGCTCAAATTGAAATTTGATGACAGCAACACGTTTCAAAAAAGTTGGGATAGGGGCATGTCTACCACTGTGTTGAATCACTTCTTCTTTTAACAACACTCTGTAAATGTTTGGGGACTGAGGAGATCAGTTGCTGGAGTTTTGAAAGGGAAATGTTGTCCC
Organism: Trachinotus anak; assembly: GCF_046630095.1. Taxonomy (NCBI): domain Eukaryota; kingdom Metazoa; phylum Chordata; class Actinopteri; order Carangiformes; family Carangidae; genus Trachinotus; species Trachinotus anak. Next base: position 15,831,781 of record NW_027273863.1, read on the forward strand.
ATTCTTGTCTGATTGGGATTTCAACTGCTCAACAGTTTGAGGTCTCCTTTGTTGTATTTTTTATTTCATGATGTGCCAAATGTTTTCAATGGGTCACAGGTCTGGACTGCAGGCAGACCAGACCGTCCAGACTCTTCTACTACGGAGCCATGCTGTTGTAATACGTGCAGACAGTGGTTTGGCATTGTCTTGCTGAATATGCAAGGCCCTCTCTGAAAAAGACGTTGTCTGGATGGCAGCATATGTTGCTCCAAAACCTGTATATATCATTCAGCATCAATGGTGCCTTCCCAGATGTGCAAACTAGCCGAGCCATGGGCACTAATGCACCCCCATACCATCATGGATGCTGGCTTTTGAACTGTGCAAAGATAAGAAGCTGGATGGTCCCTATCCTCTTTAGCCTGGAGGATGCGGTAACCATGATTTCCAAAAAACAATTTGAAATTTTGATTAATCAGACCACAGGACAGTTTTCCATTTCACCTCAGACCATCTTAAATGAGCTCACGCCCAGAGAAGTAGGTGACATTTCTGGATGATGTTTAGATATAGTTGCATGGTAGAGTTTCAACCTGCATTTGAGGATGCAGCAAAGAACTGTGATCACAGACAATGGTTTTCGGAAGTGTTTCTGAGCCTATGCAGTGATTTCCACTATAGAATCATGTCTAGAATCATGTCCGTTATTAATGCAGTGACTGAGGACCCAAAGATCACAGCCATCCAATATTGGTTTTTCGGCCCTTGCATACAGAGATTTCTCTGGATTTTCTGAATCTTTTAATGATATTACAAACCGTAGGTGATGAAATGACCAAATTCTTTGCAATTTTACATTGAGGAACGTTATTCTCAAACTGTTGCATTATTTGTCCACGCAGTCTTTCACAGAGTGGTGAACCGGGTGGTGCACTGAGACTGTCTCTCTGAGAGGCTCTTCTTTCTGACCTGTTGCCAATTAATCTAATTAGTTGCGAGATGTTCAACCAGGTGTTTTTTTTTTTTTTTGTTGTTGTTGTTTTTTTTAGCATTACACAACTTAAAAACGTGTTGCTGGCGTCAAATTCAAATTGAGCATATATTTTTAATAAAACAATAAAATTTCAGCAATTCAATATGTGATATGTTGTCTTTGTTCTATTTTCCAATTAAATACGGGCTTATGTGACTTGCAAATCATCGTATCATGTTTTTATTTACATTTTACACAGTGTCCCAACTTTTTTGGAAACAGGATTGTATCTTTGAGCAGTTTAATTTATAATAATGCATAATTTTATTAACTTTTCATATGTTTTGTATGCAAAATCTAAAAGTACAGTATTTCTGTCTGTGGAGTAGAAATACAAAGTATCATAAAATGAAAGCACAAGTTCCTCTGATTTGTAGTTAGTTTTAATGTATATTTAATTTATTAAGTTACATTCAGCCACTACAGAAGCAAATGATTTTGCCTTGCTTTTTGTCCTTCTCATTGTCTTAAGCATTAGACACGCAAACCAACAACATAGAGACACAAAATGATTTCAAAGAGACACAAACTGCCCAAAGAAACAAAATGTAGGATGCAGGAAAACAAAAACAGACAAAAAAAACTATAGAGATATGCAAAATGATCAGAACTAGAGACACGCATAATGACCACAAGAGATATAACAACTACAAACACGAAATTACTGCAGAGACATGCAAAACAACCGCACAGAGACACAAAACAGGAGAGGCAAATGACAACAAAGAGACACAAAACTACAGACACGTAAAACAACCACAAAGGGACACAAAACAACGCAAAAAGACCACAAGGAGAAACAAAACAAAACAACTGCAGAGACTTGCAAAATGACCACAAAGAGACGCAAGATGACACAAAACGACCACAAAGAGACAGAAGACGACCATGAAAAGACACGGCCCTACGGGGGGCCGTGTCTTGCCCGTGCCCAGGGGGGCCATTTTCCAATAATCCGTCCATGGTTGTCGGGGAGGGGAGGGTGGTGCTGCGGTCTGTGTCGCTCCCTGTCAAAACGGGAGCAGAGGAAGTTGTCGCTGTTCATTGCACCAATCAGCTGTGAGGTTACTTTGACGCCCTGCCCAAACAACACAGGCAGCAGCACGGATTGCTGGAAATACAGCGCCCGATGTTTAGCTCCTATAGCAGAATTTCTAATAGTTTTAAACCTATTTTAAGACTTTTTGTTGTGGTTTCTAAACGAGCGACGTCGGGACAGGCTTTAAACCTCGCCGTGACGATGTGATAGCTAGGTAACGTCAAGCAGCCACTGTTAGCTACTGTTAGCAAGGTGTTAGATGCTAGCCGAGTTAGCTCACGTATGTGATAGCCCGGCAGCTAGTTGTGAAAAGTTGTTTTAGAGAACCGCTTTGGTGGGAGAGTAACGTAATGCCGACGAGCTGCTGAACATTTTTTGTGTTTTAGGTGTAAGTTAACAAGGCAACCAACCGCTAAAGTCCGATGTGTTTATATCCGTTTACGCCGTTGCGTGGTTGAAATTCAAGCTAGCAGGTGAACGTCTGGTTAGCTTAGCTGCTACATAAACGACAACATCCACCAAACTGGACAAAACATTGGATTTCGTCGGGTTTAAGTCGGGCTCGGCGGGTTCGCTGACCCCTCAGAAGAAGATGAAGAAGAGGAAGGAGCTGAATGCCTTGATCGGTCTTGGGGACAGTAAGAGAAAGAAGACCAAGAAGGGGTCCGGTCACCGACTGCTCCGCACAGAGCCGCCGGGCTCTGAGTCCGACTCTAGCTCGGACGACGACGAGTTCAACAACCTGAGCGGCGGAGCCAACTTTGGGAAGTGAGTGATCCATTTATTAATATTTTGTTGTGGGGTAAGATATAGTATGGTCCTAACGTCATTAACACGGTGCATAAAATTGTGATTTAATTTCTAAGGAAAACGTAAAGTAACTAAAACCAGACCCGAAAAGAGTACTCTATTGAATGAAAAAAACAAATAAAGAATCGGCAACTATTGTGATAAGCGATGTGTTATTGTAGTAATTTTTCAAGCAAAAATGCCCAATATTTGCTGGTTCTAGCTTTTGAAATGCGAGTATTTATTCATTTCTTTGTTATACTTAGTAAACTCAGTATTATAGTAAATCAAATAAGACTGAAGCAGCTGGTCGGAACATTTGATCCTCATTTTAAAAACAGCTGCTTTAAATGTTGTTAAATTTATTACTACTTTAATTTTGTAGGCTACTTATACTTTTATTTTGTAACTGGTATGGACCTGTGTGTCTGGAATAAAGAAATAAAGCATGAGGTTGCCAGAAACCAGAGTACATGGAACCAGAGTACATGCTATTTAAATCTTCTTAGCACAAATATGCTAAAGAACGACAAAGAAAATTTTTAAAGCTTGACTTTTGCTTTTCAACACATATGCTCTGAGAAGCAGTCCAATTTAACTCTGCCCTGGAGCACATTTCCTACAGTATCTTGTAGTCCTTGTGCAGAGGTGAAAGTATAAATATTTACAGTGTAATTGATCATTCCCTTGCTCCTTTTGTAGACACAGAGCAGAGTAAAACAGAAGAGACAACCTGCATGCTAAAAGGATGGTCATGCTTTTTTCTGAAGCCAAATTAGAATTAATCTATTCTACATTCAACATGAGTATGATATGATGATACAGTATGTAGCATCCCATATTTTTAAGGTCCATTATTTATTACTCATCTCTATTATTCCCATGGCATAGCATGCAGTCTTCTGAAAATATCTTTCTTCATTAATAATGAAAGAGGCTGTGAAGTTGTAATGTCTAATGTTACCATATTCCTTCTTTTCACAGAAGAAGCTACACGCAGTGCTGCAATGTGTGCTATCCCTTGTTTCTGTTCATCATACTAGCTGCCTGTGTCATGGCCTGTGCTGGACTCATATGGATGCAGATTGCTCTGAAAGAGGATCTCGACTCACTGAAAGAAAAGCTGCACAGCAGTAAGACTCATTATCACACACCACCAGTTACCTTGTGATGGTCATAAAAAGCTCACTGGCCTTTGGACACTTAAACCTGTTATCCAGGGGGACAGTCATGCAATTCTTTGATTTTAACATAGCTATTAACTTATGTTACTTTTTTGTAACAGTGGATTCCAGCCAGAAGGTGTCATCAAGTGAAATTCCAAAACTAAGTGAGGACCTGAAGAACAAGCAGAGAAAGCTTGACGACATTGAGAATGGGGACAAGGGGTTGAGCAAACTCTGGTCTAACCTAACAGAAATGAACAGAAAGGTCAGTTGTCACCATTTTCGCAGGGGTTTTGAAGCCATCCGATCGGACAGGATCAATCCATGGACTCACGTACTCACCGATTCCAAGTCCAGTATTTTAGGCAGTATCGGAGGCTAGTATTGGAATCAAAACAACTCTACAATAAACTGGAAAAAATATAGAAAAGACTTTTAATGTTGGTCATACAAGTAGACTGATTCAAGCTGACTACAGTTGCACTTTGCTGCTGAGAGTCCTTGTTAAATAGATAATACCATACAGTAGTAATACAAAGAAATTATGACAACTGTAGTCATAAAAGCCAATTTTCTTTATCTTAACTTTCCAACGTAATGCTCTTCTTTTGGTTATGCAAACTAAGAATCAAAAGTGAAAAGAAAGCAATACATGCATACACATTTTGCAATAACAACATGATCTAAATGTACAGTAGTAAACCAGTAATGTAACTTCCTGCAATTAGAAAACTAGCTGAGCAAGTGTCACTGTTACACTCTTTCTGTTACTCACCACACAAAATTGCAACATAATTTTTATTCTGAAATGAGAGTTAGATCTGGTAATAACAACTAACTGTGTGTGAGAGCTAGACATAGGTTTAAATTTACACATATATTTTTAGAGAGCAGTTTCACACAGGTTTTAAGTTTTCAAACACTGGAGTAAAATACTCAGTATTTTTATTCTACAACCTCAGAGAGTCTAGATTTTGGGTTCATTAAATTAAAAAAAACTGACATTAGTATAGTTTTGTAATTGTATCTTGGAAGTGTAACTGAATGGTTTGTGTCATGTTACTCCTGTAGATCAGCTCGCTGGACTCTGCCGTAAACCATTTAAAGGCCAACTTGAAATCAGCTGCTGATTTAATCAGCCTTCCCACAACAGTTGAAGAGCTTCAAAAGGTAAATCCAAACAAAATGGAAAAAAAAATAGAACCTAGATTCAGAATCTATCTATTAATATACTGTTTTGTACTGATTTTCAAACCTGATCTCTCATATTTTTTTCCAGAGTGTTGCTACAATTGGCAGCACACTAACAAGTGTGCAGCATGATGTGAAAACTATGCAGGCTACTCTGGAAAATCAGAAGAAAGATGACGACTTGAAGAAGACAATGGTAAATTAAAGCCTATGACATTTTTAATAGTTTAACACGGAACAACTGACTGAGTTAGTATGATAACAAAAGGTGGGTGTCCATCCCCCCTGTTTTTATGCGCTTTTACGATTTGTGCAAAAGTGAAAAAATCTTGAAAGTTTGTACACTTGGCTGACGTGGAAAAGTTGACGTAAGAATAAAAGCAAAATGCAACAAAACACAATAGAACCAGACTCCGTGAATAAATCATATATCAAATTCTAAATCTTATGTCATCTCATTGCGACCTCTTCTTCTGCAATAGTCTAATAGCACTCGACTGAAAAATTGGCTCCACCAGGTGTTTATCTCAATAAAACAACTCCTACTATTCGCATAAAAGTTGTGGATAGAAAGACGCATTAGTTCACATTTTCTTTAGCTAATTTTATTGACAGTTGGTTAAAATTTGTCCTACAGTGGGAGGGGAATCCCACTTTTCAGACTGAATAGGATATTAGGGCTTGCAAACCTAAACATCTTCTCCACAGCTTCAAATATGCATCTTGATGCTTTCATTTTCAGATGTTTCATGATTTTCCTTCAATTGTTGAAGGAATCTTTATATATCTTTAATTTAACATATTTTTATGTGCATATTGAATTTTAATCTTTTATTTGTGTGGTCTGACAGAGTAACAGCCATTTTTTACATCAAGTTTGTTTACATTCAATTGTGCATTTATATCTCAGAATGTAATGTCTTGTGACTGTTTCCAGTCTTCAGTCGCAGTGATGATAAATGTTGTTTGCGGTGAGAGGGAGGTAGTCGATAAGAATAGTCTTAACCTTTCAGAATGACTTGTCAAACTGCATGTCAAGCTACTGAAATGTCGATACAGTGTTTTGGCCAGCTGACAAACATCACAGAAGAATATGAGCTGTGTTCCTTTGTAAGTAATATAGGGCTGCAAGCTCTTGTATTCCACACGAGCTAAGCTGATGGATTTTTTATGAGTCACAGTCAAAGATTTCACTTGTTGTTTGACACCTTTTTTTTGTTGTTTTTTTGTTTTTTTTAATTCACCTCTGTGTTCTCTGCAGATATTGCTAGAGGCTGCTTTTCTCCTCATTTATCATTTATATATGAAAGTATGGAGCAGGGTGTGTACATACAACAAAACAGAACATTGTGCTTAAGTGAATTAGCTGAGTAACTCGATGTACCAGTGCGCAATTAACCACTTCTCAGCTCTTAGATATTGCAGCACTTTTGCATATTTGTCTCGCACAGAATTGAGGGTAATCCACTTACATATGGCCAAGATGACTCTGTTGATGAAATGTCAGTTGATCTGCTTAACAGTAGCTTGGATCCAAACCAGAAGCAGCAGTGAACTTTGCCACTGCCATAGTAATTTGTTTATGTGTTTACCCCAGCAAGCATACATGTTTTTGCTGTTCTTGTCAGGCTTACATTGACAGAGTCACTGGGTTAAGAAGGTCCTGTCATTTCTTGGATCCCTGTGTTGGGTTTTCATTCATAATACATGAAACAAGTGCCAATCTATTTTGGGAACTTAGATGCTTTAGTTTTCTGAGTAAAACTAGGTCAAAAATATGTGAGACAACTGCAGAAGGTTTTCCACACTTAATTTTTCACAAACAAAATAGGATGGGGATAAAAGAGGATGACCAAATAATCATACACTTGTATGTATTTTTTGTACAGTGACCTCAATAATAGTGGGATGTCAGTCATGAATTTCTTGCAGGCTGAGAGCTCTGTAGTCTCGTGATTAAGACTTTGAGGTACACATCAAACTAAATTGCTGAAAATGACTAACTTGGCTCACTGTTTGCTGTCTACCAGCCTAATCTGCCAGGACACTTGACCCTCTGATTTCCTTAAATGAAATTAAATTAATTAATTAATTAAATTAAATGAAATCTCATTTAACTGTGAACTGCAGGTTGCTTTACAGTATTTTTTTTTGTCATAGGACATAACAGACCTAAGAAAAGCAGTGAGTGAGGCTAACAAGACAGAAGAGCAGCACCATACATGGACTGCTGAGCAGATCCACGTCCTCCTCTCTACAGTTGCAGATCTTCGTCAGAGAGTGGTCACATTAGAGGAAGGGTCAAAACAAAGTGTGAGTCACGTGAAGATACACATTTACTTGCTGCATTTTAAGAGTTGTGTTTTGGGGGCATTGTGGTCAGACCAGAGAGTAAAAATACATTTTACATTTCATCTTCCATTTGATTTGCAGATAAAAGACAAAGATGCAGCAGCTCAGCCGGCAATCACAACTCCCGCAACTGAGATGGTGAAAGAAGCCACCACAACCAAAGCAACACCTGGAGATGTGCAGGGTATGGTGTTGGTTAAAGCAGATTGTCTCTTTATCTTCCCCATGTTGCATTTTATTTTTCTTATTATGTTTTATTTTCACAGAGATATCCACGCCAGTGACAGAGCCGCACACTAGCAGGCATCCACGCTTCTTAACCCCAAACCGCTCCAAGAGAAATGCTAAGCCAAGATGCCCAGAGAGGGCATCCCTGCCAGGTGTCAGTTCTGTGAAAGGTGCACACTACTACTACAAAGTTTTAGATCTCAGCATCCATTAAAGGAATAGTGTGACATCTAATTGCTTTCTTTCTCCAAGAGTTAGGTAGATATCTATATGGGGGGAAAAAAAAGCTATAAGAAGTCTTCATGATTGAACCTGTTTTTGTTTGTCTATTTTTCCCCAACAGACTTGGTGGACATCTTCCAGCAGGCAGGTGTTGGACATAATTCCCTCGGATTAACTTACCAAGACCTGAGGAAAGTATTTGGAACATCAACTCCCAGTGCTCGTACCTTGGAGTGCTTTGACAATGATGGGGACCAGAGGTACTCCCTGATGGAACTGAGAGCTGCTGTAGGTCTGTGAGCACATCATCACTGACAGCAGTGAACAGTATTGAAACCCAGCGGGGTCTGCGGGTTCGGAGTTCCCAACCCTCTTCTGTAATTGCTGCACTTTTGTGAACTGAATATTTATCATACTGATTGTGGAACAATGGCGCTGGCATGCCCCCAGCTCACTCTCCCTCCCCTCAGTCCATCTCAACACGACCTCAGCCACAAAACATTATCTTAAATTTGAACAGTAATCAATATACCTGTATGCAAAATATTTCTCTTATTTTAGCAAATCCCTTGGTTTAAAATAATGAACCATGAAAAATAAGTGTTGTGAATTATTTTGAATCCTGTTTTTCACTCAGTTCTCAAACTTGCTGTTTTCCTGCACCCATGTTTTGTTCTTTTTAACCGGTTTGTTTCATCTTGATGTTACATTTTTTTGTGTTTATCATCTGTGGAGGCTGAAAATGTCAATTGCAGATGTCCCCTTACATCAACACAAACACCTGGTACAACTCACCTGAACCTTATTTATAGAACACAAGATAGAATTTTATGAATGTTTACAAATGACTACTAGAAACAGACTTTTTGTGAGTCTTTGGTTTTGTTTTTAGACAGTTTCCTAACTTATATGAAACACACAGTTGAGCATAAGAATAAAGATTTTTGTATGCTCTTTTCTAAGGTAAATCTAAAGTTTCTGATTTCTTTTTCTGTCTTTCAGTGTTTTCTCATTTATCTTGAGTTAGTTGCAATTATGTGTTTAGTCCATCTTTACATTTATTTGTTTGACCTGTATATTTCTTTTGCGTGTTGTTTTTGCTGTTTTCAGTTCTACAAGATTTGAAGGGCTATGAACACTTTGATTCAACTGGGAAGACTTTTGAAGTGGTAACTTGTGAGGCATATGTAGCAATAACAAAATGAGAGATATTCCTTGATTAAAATTGCAGTAGACAGAAAGCTTACAATGTGTAACAGGTAGTATAAGAAGCACTGACCATCCCTCGTTACTTGATTCATTTTATTCTGTTTTTATGGCCCTAATAATGGTGTATTTACATGATAAGTTTGTCATACTCAAACATTGTTGTACTCTGTAAAAATGGTGTAAAAGTATTTTCAGTCACTTATCTTGTGAAGGGGGTTGGGTTGGTAAAATTTGCTTTACGGTCTTAATCTCAACATTGTACATTTTAAAAATTCTGTTGTGCTTTGCATGTTGCTCATAATGTAACATGAACAAATAATTTATAAACTTAACATAGTTGAGGATTTGTTTTTTGCAGGACAATGGTTAGTTGAGCTCAAAATTAAAAGTAGCTTTGGCCATCATGACTTAGATTTTGGTCCATGCTGCTCCTGTACATGAGAGATTTTATGAATGTGTTTTAGTGTGAGCACCAATGAATAAACACAGTTAAAGGTTTGATTTGTGGTCTGTCTGGTGTTTTATGACATGAAGTAAGAAGCATCGTATTGTGGTGGTAGCTCATGTTGCACATCATATTTAATCCAGTCTGAAATATACAAAAAGAAGCAATGAGGATCTTTTAACAAACATATTTACACATTTCTGGCATACTTGTACAAAAAAATACCTCTCTTAGGTGCTTTAACAACATTCATTTCTCACAGAAATTTATGCCAGTGCCCCTTTAGCCCTCCAGTCCCGGGACAAAAGACCCAGCAGCTCCTCTTCATCCTCTTCCTCCTCAATGTTGACATCAGTTTCCATTCGTTCCTCCTTCCTGGACAGAGGCTTGCTTTTCACCACATCGCGCTTGTCTCTCAGCAGCTCAACTCTCTTGTAACACTCAATTTGTTCGTCGATTTCGTCGATCTGACGTTCAAGACGACCCTCCTCGTCGTCCTCGGCTACGATGGCCTCTGATTTTGTGTTCACCTGTCGTATCTCCTTCTGAAATTCTTCCCACTCCTTGTCCATTTGGTCCTTTGGTGCGTCAACGTTGCGCACTTTGGCATCTCTTATTGGATCGTCGAAGAAGCCCTCTGGCAGTGCTTCGGCTGTATTTTCTTTCTTGTCTGTGCTTTTCTCCTGCACGTCTGCTTTGAGGATGGAGCCAGAGTGGGAGATGGTGGGTGTGGGTGGGATGGAGCTGTCAAAAAAATCAGATGGTAGTGCTGCGGCCTGAGGAGGGTTTGCGGTTCCCGCCTGACCTGCCTCTTCAGCATCTGCTTCACCATCATCATCATCATAGACTCCAGCCAAGAGACTCAAACCCGCAGACTTATGAGCAGAAACTGATTCCTTTTCCTTGGGTTTCTGAAAGAAATCTCCTGGCAGCCCTGGCGACGCAGACTGCCCTGCAACCGGCGCTGATTTCGCCTTTTTCCCGCTAATGTCCTCGCTTTCCGATGCTTTCCTCTTCACTGGTTGGTTCTGTGGAGTCGCTGGCTTACTCTGTGCTCCCTTCAGCTCGGCAACCTTCTCTTTGTGCTGTTTTCCGAGGACATGAGCCGGCCACAGAAGCTCGGACTTCACCTGCACACTGCACAGCACACAGCTGAGGTGCCCGACACTGTTGTATTTCGCAAAAGGAGACTCGACGCGCTTCTTGTCTGTCGTTTGTCTTTGTTTTTCTCTCATTAAGCGCCGCAGTTCCTCTTGATTTACAACTTTCTTCCCCTTCTTAGAAGTTGCCATTTTTTTCCAAAACAACTTGTGAGCTAGCTAGCTAGCTGCTTGCTTGCGATCTAAAAGTGTGTCTCACAAAGATGACGCCTACTACGCGTAGTCGCGTCCAAACCAAACAGGGGGCTGTTGGATGATCTCGCGAGATTAGCCAGCTAGCAGGGTCGTTAGCTCTCGCTGCTTCATTGTACCGTCTGAATTTTGCCGCAAAGCAAATTGAGTCGTTACCGTTTAAAAACGTACAGCTAAGAGATGATGGAAGAGACAACGATGTAGCCTTCTGCGGTTCGTTCGTATTCTTATTCTTAGCTGTGTGTTTATTTAGTGCGTGTATCTTTTGTTATGTTTAGCATTATTTTCTGTTTTCATCGCCGCACCCACCGTATTCATTTTTTATTGTGGGCTAGCTAGCTACTAAACTGTGCTAGGAGCTAATGTTGGCTGTGGAGCCGGGCAGCAGGTGTAACGTTATTTAAATAACACAGAGCAGCCAGCCTCGAGAAAGCTTAACTTGCCGCGACGCTGGATTTAAAACATATTTTCGAAGATTGCTAATGCTGACACCCAGATTTACTCACTAGCTCGTAGCCTGTTGGTTCGTTAACCTGGTAGCGTACGGCGGTCATCATGACAGGTGAGAAGATACGCACCATGCGAAAGGATCACAACAAACCAAACAAAAATGACGAGATAATGGACACATACGATGAGACCTCTAACGGGACTATCCCCAACGGTACCAGTAACCATTTCAAATCCAACAAGGCTTTTCAGAAATCAGTAAAAACCTCCATACTGCAGCAGCAACAGCAGCTCAATGCAAACAACATTAACGGCAATCCGTCATCAATTGGCACCATTGTCAATGATAATAACAAGAACCCAATAATCCTGACAAGTGAGGATTTAGAGTTCCCTGTTCATGAATGCGTGTTCAAAGGAGATGTGCGTCGGCTGTCCTCTCTCATCAGGACCCATAGCATCTCTCAGAAAGATGTACATGGTAAGCTTTCACCTATTACCTTATTGCTCTCTTAGTAATCTGTTGAAACAGGTATATTTCGTTACATGAGTTAGATGATTGATATTTTTATTTATCTGTACTTATTGTCTTAACGTTCTTCCCCTCTCAGGGAACACACCTCTTCACCTGGCTGTGATGATGGGCCACAAAGGTAAATCTGAACATTAGTGTGATCAAATGTATTGAACTTGATTTTTTTTTTTTTTTTATCTTAACAACCTATTGTTATACACAGGATTAACCAAAATCAACAAAAAGCTTCTCAAAAGATAATCTACCAGGTTCAGTTTGAGTTCAGAAAATTACACTAAATCTGCTGTGTTCCATGGCCCTCCACCTGTCATAATGTGGCTTTATTGGAACAGCTTTATGCATTCTCATTAAAGGCCATTTTTAAAACACAGTCAATTCTGCTATTTCTGGAATGGCATCCACACTCCTGCAGGACTCGGCATGTATTTTCCGACCTCTGCAGTGGGATAGTTTGTAAAAGAAATCCACACAGATTGCTGATTACATGCAGTGCAGCCAAATTATGAGCATGGAACCTCAATTTGATTAAGAAGATTAAGAAAAAACAAAATTAAACAATATATTTCCTGTCCTTGCTTTGAGAAGTGGCTCAGTGATGTGGTGTTTGGTCTTTATTTGGAGGAGATTAGGGCTTCCTCATCTGATTCATACTATACATTTGTCAAGATTTTGGGGTCCCTTTATTCATTATATTAGAGAGGAAATGGACTTGGCTGCAACCAATTTGTGTATGCTAATGTCTGCCCCTCTTAAGGTATTTGAACTACCTTTTAAATCATACTTAGTGTATGTCCCTGGAATCTGGCAGTGTATGGACATTTACAGCTTGTATAGACATTTCTGTCCTGGCAGCTATGGACACATAAACAGATATAGCATGTCCAGAAATCTTTTATTTGCTTTTTGTCCTTTTGTATATACTTGTTCTGAAACTTCCAAATAAATAAATAATCAAAAAACTTCCACAGGGTAAAAATAAAGAACAGCATCAGAGGCAAGACCCCTCTTCTAGGGCAGTAATTGTTGCTGCTAATAGCTAATGCCGACCTAAATGAATCATCTAAATATACAGAAAAGTGCATAATGAGTTTTAGGTTTGTCATCACTTGAAGTTTAGTAATCTGTTAAAGCATGCACATCTTTTATCTCCACTGTGTTACAGAGTTTACTTAAAAATCTCAACATATACTCTTTATATTTGTAATGATTGTTAAATGAATAACAAAATGAAACATGGTGAGTGTGCATAGAATAACAACAGACTTAATCACATTTCTCTCTGTGATAATTTGATTGTTTTTCTTTCAGAATGTGCCCTCCTCCTGCTGGCCCATAATGCACCTGTAAAGATAAAGAACGCACAGGGATGGAGTCCTCTAGCAGAAGCCATCAGCTATGGCGACAGGCAAATGAGTAAGTGGTGCCAACAGTGTTCTGAATAGCTGTTTGCTGTCCTGTGGTTTTCATATAGGGGTGTGTTAATGATAACCTCTGTGGCATACCAGCAAAAAATCAAGGCTAAATACTGTTGAAGGCCATAGCCTATGCATTTAAATCAGTACATATAAAGACACAACTGCTATCTGGTCAGACCAGCTAAAAAGCTAAAGGCGAGATTTTCTCTGAGCAGTCGTCATCCAGATGGGCTGGAACGCAGCCTGAACCATGGCTTACTGTTAGGAAGCCCTGAGCTTACAGCCTGGTCACCACCCTGCTTAATGATGCCCCTGCTTTTAAATCTGACATCTCGTGAAAAGAGTCAAATGACATGTGAAAGGCACCAGCTAATACCTTTGACATGAATTCACTGTTCTATCCTTTTTTAGGTGTGTTTTTAATTTTGTATAATTCTCTACAGATGATAGAAAAGATGAAGACCAGGCTAGGTGTCTAATAAAGGGACTTGAAGCTAAATATTTTATCCCAGTTTTTCTGACTGAGCTGAAAACACTCATTTCAGTTGTTGTTATTTGGTTGTATAGATGATGTAAGTGTAAATTATCAGCATCCTCTTCTTATCTTGCCTCTGATGGAGATTGTGAGGCCCAGTATTTTGAGAAATGACTCTCAACCTTGTTAGTATGCGTCTCAATTCTCCATGCCTCCTGTGGCAGGCTGGCTTGGGACGGAGACCAGGAGTTTTGCTTTGAGAAGGTCACAGCACTCACAAGGGTGAAGGGGAGGCAGGGAAGCAGAGAGAGGGGGCCGGTAACAATCACACCATCAGCAAGGACATGCAAAGAAAGTCAAACTCCATTGACAGTGGTGTATTTAGGTTTAGATCTCTGGTTAAATAAAATGCAGCATGTAGCTGGCAATCAGTTTGTGAAAGATACAAATGTAGAATAATGTGTTCTTAATATCAAATGTGTGGGTTACAGCTTTTCATGCAACACTGCAGTCTTGTCATCTGTCATCACCTTTCAGTTTTACACATGTGCACACTGCGTCAGCAGCTCGCTCGCTGGTTTTCTGTGTGTGCAATGACGGGCTGCCCGAGTGCAGCAAGTGCCTCATCAGCACTTCTCTCCTCAGTCACATCCATTCTCAGTCCAGTAATTTCACCCTGGTGAACATAATCAGGATACGTCTGAGATATGTTGATGTACTGAGGTCCATCCAGTATCAGTGAGTGGTTGCTGATCAGTTTGTGAGAGAGAGCTGCTCTTCACAAGACACTGCGTTCAGCTGATCCAATCAATGCTACTGATGCATGCCGTATGAAATATGTTACCTTTATACATAAATTAGTTCTTGCAGAGTAGTGATGCTCACTGTTGTTTATGTGTGACACTAGAAAGACCTCAGCATTCAACTGCTTATCTCTCATGAACGGTGTACCAGGTTTTAACTAGCAGGGTCCTGGTAAAATCCTACGGAGTGGTTGTGGAATACATTTATAACATTCATCACCCCCTCTCTCAATATGATAGGTCGTTCAAAAATTTTGATTGTGACCGATGCAGAATTTGATATTTTAGAGTTTCAAAAATATGCTAATGATACACACTCAATGGACATTTATTTAGCTACACCTCTACAAGCTAAGGCAATCCAATACAACTGTTCTTCCTTAAAGTCTACGTTCAGGTTTTGATGACACTGTCATAGAGGTGTTGAATAAATTATATGTTACAGCATTGGTGTCATAGTAAGTGGTGGTGTATCGAACTGCATTTTATTAGAGGTGTTGTTAATACTCTGCTTTGGCCTTTCTGTGCTATAATTTGTTTTACTTGTGACAAGTTAAAAACAGCCAATAATCTTGTTGATGTATTGACTAGACTTTCATTAGGAAGCCAAGCTGTAAACTGTTTTAGAACAACTGTGGTGTCAGAGATTGGACCACATACAGCATCATCTAGGTGTGAAGTTGTTTAACTGACTGACATGAGAGAATAACTGACTATATTCTCTCTGACCTTCTTTCCTCAGTTACAGCAATACTGCGGAAGTTAAAGCAGCAATCCAGGGAGAGTGTGGAGGATAAAAGGCCAAAATTACTGAAGGCTCTCAGGGAGGTGAGGATCACAGCTGGCTTTCACTTCCACAGATGTTGCTGCCACACCAAACTCAAGTGTGCAACTGCTATCAGTCATGCTGAATTTTCACTCCATTGTATTTTGAAAATCGCTGTAGGCATTGATTTGCATAAATGACCATAGCCTGTCCTTGAGGATCCATATTAATTGCTGAAATGCATAATGTGAAATCTTCACTGTCCTGTACTTGTCCTCTGACCATTTAAGTTATAATGTATCAGTTGAATCCTTTATTTTGAAATGTTTGTGTCTTTTCTGTAGCTTGGTGACTTTTATCTGGAGTTGCATTGGGATTTTCAGAGCTGGGGTGAGTTTTCATATTTCACACAAACAAAAATGTTGCATACATGCTCTAGTCTGAAACCTTATACCAATACCCTAATGATTGATAATACCAGCTTTAATTTGAAACCACCTTTTTGAGTTCTTCAGAGTTGGAAGAGGTTTGTGTCTTTTGTCTGTCATTAATGGAAAACTTATTAGCCACACTGGAATTCATTCACTCTCTTCTGTATTGTAGTGCCTTTGTTGTCTCGGATGCTGCCATCTGATGCTTGTAAAATCTACAAGCAGGGCATCAATATTAGGTAAGACATCAAATACTAGATTATGGTGGTGGTTGTTGTTGTTGTTGTTGTTGTTGTACCAAATGAGAGAATCTAAATTGACTGTGAGTGTTTGAAGAAGCAAATGGTGGATATCCAGGTCGAGGACTTCTTTTAGATCTGATAAGTAGGACGCAACAGTTTTCACAGACCCTCTCATCTCTTCTCTCTCTTTTAATTTAGACTTGACACCACTCTCATAGACTTCACTGATATGAAATGTCAGCGCGGGGATCTTAGTTTCATTTTTAATGGCGATGCTACACCCTCCCAGTCCTTTGTGGTTCTGGACAATGAAGCAAAAGTGTACCAAAGAATACACCACGAGGTGAGTGAGTGAGTGGTTTCGCTACACCCCAGTTTGTTATCAGCTGTTTAATATGAAAAGGAAGATGTAACTGTTGTTGTTTTGCTCAAGGAGTCAGAGATGGAGACTGAAGAAGAGGTGGATATTCTGATGAGCAGTGACGTCTACTCCGCAACTCTGTCAACCAAGTCCATCACTTTCTCCCGTAGCCAGATTGGCTGGCTCTTCAGAGAGGATAAAACAGTAAGACGAATGTGATAATTATGCTGAACACAGGAAGTAAACACAATGTGACTACGTGACTACTATTCTGTTCCTTGAAGGTTTTCAAAAGTTGGCTCCTCTGCACGCCAACACAGTTGGAAAGCATCCCTCTTTAGTAATATTATGTACACCTGTTGTTTTCCTGCAGCGTCAAGTCACAGAGGTGTAATCAGCCAGAATATTAAAACCACCTGTGTGGCTTCACCATATGTCTGCTGAGCCTTTACATCTTTTAAAGATGTGAAAATAAATATTTTACATGTTTACATGAATTCCTTTCTAAAAGCAGAGTTAACAAACTGATTTTTTAAAAATCTAAAATGAGGCACAGTTAAAGTTTATGACACTAAGAAAAAGATGATTGATGTTTGAATGGTTTTGTTGCACCATGAGTCTGAAAGGTCTATGTGTACTTCATAGCCTGGTTCAATAGACTCAACAAAGACGATGGAGAGAATTAAACTCGTAGCCTCCTGATAAGATAGTACGCTCTTACCCTCAGGCTGCTCCTTGGCACATTTTAAGAAATGTGCAGAAGGAACCGAAATCACTGGGTGACATTATACCAAAATCTACTTGTTCTCTGTACAGGAGAGAGTAGGAAACTTCCTGGCTGACTTCTATGCAGTAAACGGTCTGGTGCTAGAGTCAAGGAAAAGGCGAGAGCACCTCAGTGAGGAGGACATCCTGAGGAACAAAGCCATCATGGAGAGCTTGAGTAAAGGAGGCAGCATCAGTGAGCAGAACTTTGAGGTGAGATGAAAGAAAGACACCCACCCCCTGACAGAAAAATGGTAAATAATGAAGGCACTCTGATGATTGTGACTATGCCACTGACATAATGACATTTTCTTTTCCCCAGCCTGTGAGGAGGCAGTCTCTCTCAGCACCAGCTCCCAACACAATTTCTTGGGAAGAGTACATCACTGCAGAGCACGGAAAGTAAGCATCTGGTATTTTCCATGATTTCATCGGTCCTTACTATGATTACAAATTTATTCAGGGCAGCTACAAGAAAAAATGTATATGCTGAATCTGACATCCATGTGAACCACCATAGTTTACAAACAGTAATGTCTTTTTGTGTCTATGTGTGTCTCTTCACACCTCCAGGCCACCTCACCTTGGTAGAGAGCTTGTATGCAAGGAAAGCAAGAAGAACTTCAAAGCCACTGTAGCCATGAGCCAGGATTTTCCTCTAGGCATTGAGTCGTAAGTACATCCCTCCCTTCTTAGATCTATTTACAAAGCTTTCTGCACAGATTGATCCTTGGTGAATAACCTTGGATACACTTGGGATTTTTAGAAAAGGGTAGTGTGGAGATGAAATAATTCAGATCAGATAATTGGGCCAGGCAGATAGGAGGGCTTCACTGGAAGCCACTGATGAGGTGCTTGCAAAAATCAACTGCTCCACCATGTGACAACTGAAGTGTTTCAGTGTTTTTACATTATTATTTAATCCAATAAGGTTATGATGTTAGCCGTGTTTGGAGAAGGAGTAAAAAAATCCCACCTTACCTCATTTCTTATGCACTTATGTCATTATTCATGCACCTTGTGACATGCTGTGGTTTGCATTGAGCCTCATTGCCAAAACAATTAAGTGTAGATTGATAATAGAGTCTGACTTATACAGGGTTTGTAAAGCTGACATCCATGTCATCCTGCCATTTAAGAAGCTAGAACCTGAGGATATGTAGAGTCTTTCACTTTCTTTGCTTGAAAAATAACAAAAATGATTGATTATTTTACCGTAGAACAACTAATCAATTAATCAAGTAATTGTTTCAGCTCTAAGCATAACATAAAGAATCCCTTCAAATAGATTATTGAAGAATTTTGACCAAGATGTGTACTGCTCAGGACAGCGCCCTCTGATTAATTTTCTGTCAATGCTCTATTCGATTAACCAACTAATTGTTTCAACTCTAATAACCACTGTTTGCTATGAGTTTTTTAGCTTTATTTTTGTGATTGTAAAATACAGACAACAAAATCAATTGCATTTTCAATCAAAGTTTTGATATCATGCAGCGGAAATGTGATTTCATGATCTTTTAAGAAAGAAGTTCATGGAGAACAAACAAGATCTGTGGAAAAGAGAAATTTTAAAGGATACAGTCATGTGACACTGAGTAGATGAGGAGGTAATATTCAAACGGGATGTGGTTTGTAATGGTTTACAGGCAGTGCTGTAAAATATTATTCAGACATAATGTACTAAATCGCTTTATCTTTTCTACTTAATGAACCTTAATGGAGCCAGCAATAAAACCCCACCCTTTATAATGGCTAATGGTTTTTTAATGGAATTTTTCTTTTACTATTTGTATGCAGTGCTTTGTAATGTTAAAAATATTTTGTTATTAGTACTCTCCAAATGTTTAATTTATTGTCATTAGTCAACAAAATGAGACCAGTGCTGCAATTGTATAGTAAATATTTTGGTTTGAATCTGATCACTTTATCTCAAGTCTTAAAAATATAAATTTGGGGTTGTATGTCCATCCTATTCATTTGAACGCAATATCTCAGTAACACTTTGAGGGAACTTCTTCAAATTTGGTACAAACATTCCTTTGGACTCAAGGATGAACTGAGTGGTTAGGGCGTGTACCACATGAGCGCATGACTCCCGACAGGTCCAACTCTTTCCTGCATGTCATTCCCCCTCTCTCTGCCCCTTTCCTGTCACTCGCTACTGTCCAATCAAATAATAAAGGCATAAAATAACCAAAAATATATATTTTTAAAAAATAACTTAGTTTCACTAACTTAATTGGTTAACCAGTTACCTGATCAAAAGAAAATCAATTGAGAATCAATTAATAATTGACTGTAAGTTATTTTTCAAGCAAAAACAGCATTAATTTGGCGGTCCCCGGCTATCAAATGTGGGAATTCGTTGCATTTGTCTGTTCCTTCTTCACTCAAGATCTCAGATTGCAGTTTGACCTAATCTCCTTTTTGTTGTTGTTGAGATTTTGGGAGGTGCCAGCATTTTTCCTGTTCCTGGCAAAGTCGAGACTGTGAAAGAAAACTGCTGACTCACTTTCCACTGCCTGCAGGTTATTAAATGTGTTGGAGGTCATAGCGCCGTTCAAGCATTTCAACAAACTCCGAGAGTTTGTGCAGATGAAGCTTCCGCCTGGGTTTCCAGTCAAACTCGGTATGTGTGTGTTGATCTATTACTGTATCCCTATGCGTGGGTAGGCTTCAAGACAACAAGCACAAACTAACATGTTTTCTTCTTTCGTTTCCTCCCCTGCAGACATCCCCGTCTTCCCTACGATCACAGCAACTGTCACCTTTCAGGAATTTCGCTACGACGAATTTGAAGAGTCAACTTTCTGCATCCCTGCTGAATACAAAGAAGATCCCAGTCGCTTCCCAGACCTCTGACCAGTAAACACCACTGACACAAACAGGAAATGACCAGAGAGTAAATATGTTTGGGAGGTGGGAAACACAAATGGGAAAACTTGCATTGTTTAATTCCTATATGTATATTCTCCATTTAAAATAAAAAATAAAAATAAAAAAAGATGTGGGTGGGGGTTGGGTTGGGCTTGGTCTTATTGATCAGTCATTATTCATTTTGCAGATGGATCCAAAGCAAATCAATGCAAGCAGATGTTACAGAGCGCCATCTCACATATAGATGTGTATTGGCAGGTGTTTTTGTGAAATGAGTGATAGCTTTCATTGTACTCGCTGTTCACCTACTGAGCAGTTACATGTGCCGCTCAGTGCTGCTGTTCTCTCCTGTGAAAGCTGTCAGAAACCTCAGCCTGGACTCTATCAATTACTATTTTAATATCTACTATATCTCCTCATCTCCAAGGACTGATGAACGGATCCTCATTCTTGAAACTGCACTGACACCATCATCTGTAAATACTTCACGGCTCTTCTGAAATTCATAACAAAACTCACAAATATAGCTATATCCTCAAACTGAGCTTAATATTCATTTATAGATTATGTACTATATAAATATATATATATATATAGAAAGGGAGAGGGAGATACTCAAAGGAGTAACACTGTGTAGCAATACATTTCCAGTACTTAAGAATGTTTTTAACCAGCTGGGAGAAGGTTTAGCATAAAAACACATTCTCAACCGTTCAATATTCAAGCCTTTTCCCCTGTGCAGGAGGCAGTCTCCTGTAATTTCAGGTTAGCTCATGTTACCTCTCAGCTGTCTTCATGTTTTGTCGTGATCGTATGAACTCTGTGCTCAGTGTGAGTGAATAATTGTACTGTGTCAAGGATTGTTGTATGTACGCTTGTGTGTGGGGGAACCCAGATGGGATATCAGGTAAACTGTTCTTAGTTTAATACTGCACTGACATTAAGTATATTTAAGGCATGCTATGGCTGTGTTGGCCGACTGGATCACATGCTTCTTTAAGCTGTATTCTCTGAACGATTATGTTACCTGCAGACTTATTGGTATTTAGATTAAGGAAAAACTGAAAATTGTAACACTAACACTTTGAAACACCTTTTAGTGCTCATAAAATCTCTCCTTGATGGTAGTCTGCGCATAATTTTCCTTTTTTGTTTTTTGTTTTTGTTTGTTTGTTTGTTTTTTAATCCAGGGAGAGTAAACTAAGCTGTGAAGTTGATATTGCTGGATATCCCAAAACTGCCCAAATGGGAAATGACCTGATCCATTGAGTTTTCTCTGGCTTCAGCTAATATGTACTGCAACCATACCTACTTCACATCCCTTTAAATAAAGCACCAGCATCATGTTTCAACTGACTTTGTGCAAGTATAATAAAAAGACACAACTCAAAATGAGGCTTCCAAGGGATGAGTAATATGATATAAATTTGTCAGCTGTCAGATACTGTTCAAATCATTAAGCACTTTGATTTGTCATTTATTTAATTTGCTTGCTCAGTCACAGCCTCAGTGTGCCTCTTGTGTGCTGCCATTACACCTGAGTCTTTGAAAAACGTATCACTGTTCTGACGGTATTTCCTGTCCATAGTTACAGCTGGCTAATGGAATCTAATACAACAGTCCTGATATTAATTCTCCACAAAGGTTTCCCCGATCAGTTTTTGTTAAAACTGTGTTTTAAAAAAAAAAGTGTTGATTCCACAGTAGAATTTTGGAGACTGTGCTGTTGAATTATATTGCATTGACAGGTGTGTCTATTATTCTATCCACTCCATTCAAATCAATGATGGTAGGCTAAATAACAGGGGCACCCCTTTCTATATTGCAGTACAGTTCAACAGCACCACAAACTGCAGTATAATGTGTTTGCTGAACAATGCATCTTGTTTGAACCACGAAAAAAAGGCGCAGCTTGGAAAAGTGGGTTAACAAAACTTTGTGTAATGGGCAGAATATTTTTTTCATCCAGATAGTTATTCTGGAAATGCGTACAGAACAGTATTTAGTGTAGTCATACAATGCTCTGGGTTTTTCAAAGATCAGTGGGTATTTATTTTCGGGAGAATCAAATGTTCCATATGTTATCAGAGGCACACACCTGGGTGAAGTTTGTCAAAAACACCCCTCAATGCTTATTTTCGGTGGTAGCAATGAGTTGTTTTTCAAGATATTGATATTGTGATATAAAGTCACAAATGCTGTAATGGCGATTTTGTCCACAATAACACACCTACTTCCGAATGCCGGAGGTTAGTGTTGGGTGATAGAACAATGTATACAGAGATGATACAAATTTTTCTGTTAGGTCACATCAAAATCTATATCTCCAGTTGTATTAGGCCATCATGGCAATGTTGTGAATAATTAAGTTCATGGCGATATTGAATTTTTAAGATTTTTTGGATGCCAAAAATACTCATGATTATTCTATTCATTAACAGTTTTTCAATAGATTTTAAGAGGATATTACTCTTATGGCACACCGGTAAAAGATGGGAATGATGAATTTGTTCATTCTTGGTTTTCCATATAGGCTTTATTATAAAAGAAATCTTTGATAAAACAATCAACACTTTCAAATAAGAAGCAAACATAACGTTGCCAAAAAGAGGCCTGAGCATCAGACCACAACACTAAACAAAAATGTCAAGATACAATACATGAAGAGGTGACAAAATCTCACAACACAAGCTCAAGAAAACAAAGCAAGCCTTCTTCCAGTTTTAACCAATTACAATTGAGAGGCAAAAAGCATAAGGGTAGTTTAAAGCAATTTGACAAAGCAAGAGAAAGACAGTATGTCATTGGGCAAAAGAGACTTAACAGTCGTGTATTGTACATTCCTGTGTGAAAAATCAATAAGTTTCAAACATACTTCACATTTTAGATTACATGAGGAAAAGAAAGTTGTTTTTTTTAACACCTTTACAACCAAAATGGAGGGATAATGTGGGAACAGGTGGGACGGGCCACTCAGTCGCTGACATCCATGTCCTCTTCATGGTGATCATCAGCACCGTTAACTTTGGCCTGCTTCATGGGCCGTGCAGTGCCGTTACCTTCTACTGACTGAGGAGACAAAGCAGAGTCATCTGAATCCTTCCTGTCCTCCCTCTCCTTCTCACTGTCATAGCCTTGTTCCTCTTCATCGTAATCCCTGGTGACCTGTGAGAGGAAGCCAATGGATGTGACATTTTAAAATACTACCGCCTCCGGTCTGGTTTACATGAGAACAGATGTTAATGGAGTGGAAGAACGAAGACTGTTTCAAATGTACTACAACCAACCTTAACATCTCCTTTCTCGCCGTCTGATTTCCTCTCCCGCTCTCTTTCTTTGTCTTTACTTTTCTTTTTCTTGCTGCTGGAGAGTTCACATTCCTCACGACTGCGCTCTTTATCACTCCTGCGGTCCCTGTCTCTTTCCTTATCTCTCTTCTTCTCCTTCTTGTGTCTGTAGAGGGAAGAGAGGAGAAGTCTTTGGTGTCACAAAATGCCCAGAATGTACCCATTCCTTTTCGTTCCATGTAAGCATGAAGTCATATGGCCTGCACTGACTGAAATAATTGATTGCACTGTTTCGGTGGAAGTCTCTCTGACGCTGATGCCAGTGGTAAAACATGGTAAAATACCATGATTGCTTCCTTGACAGATCTCAACCTGAAGATGAATTTAATAGTGGTTTAGTTTTTGCATTCATTTTAAAATAACGTTTATCATGACAAAATCCTGTCATTCGTCTACTCTGCTTTCATACCATAAACTTCCCATACCAGAGTCCCAATTTAAGCTTAAAAGTGTGAGGGTTGACATCCCTAAGCTGCTTGATTAGGTTAAAAAGAAATCCAACTGTGTGAAAATCTCTGTATTTGCACAGTTAACCGGGCTTGTTTGGTCTGTGACCGATGGACACCTTTCTCACCAGCCCAAACACCCAGAATCAGAATGTTTGAAAAGAGGGTCCTGGTCCACTTGCATGCAGACTTGTGGACTGAAAGCAATCGAACCAAACACAGTATTTGGTGACAGCAGGTTTCTGGTTTTAGCATGAATTCAGAGGTGAAACTACAAATAAATATCTGCTGATCACGAACAATCTTAAAATCGATTTGTATAAGCCATGTATTTATTGGTATAAAGCATTTGGTAGCCATGGAAACACGTATGACCTTGTCTGCACGTGAGCGCTGGGATTTTACCCTGATCAATCAAAAGCAGTTAAAACTGCTGTTGATTGTGTTTGTGTCCTCAGTGTTCAATGTCAGTTCATTAAGAAAATCGAAAAAAAACGGTGAGCCCACAGTGAAACCTTCAGTATAACGATGTGCAACATGTCTCTTCTGTACTGTATCCACCTGTTTGTCATAATTTTTAACGTGCAATCAATTTCCAGCTCAATGATACTAATAAAGCTTATAATCAGTTATTTGTCTGTGAGCTCCTCTTTGGGCCGCCTGAGGACATACATTTACACAGAAGCATCAAAGTGGGCTGCTGACGCGTCACTATCCAGTCCAATCAGTCTGAATGATTTCATGTTTACTCCTGTGTTCATTTGTAGTTGGTGGGAATACAAACCGAGCCAAAACTAAAATGCAACAATGTACCATTTTATATCCTGGATCCAGATCAAATGAACAGAGCTGCAGGTGTAAAAATATCGAAATGAACCAATTCAAACATGAGGTGTTATCGTGCATCTGCTATCGTTGTTTAAAAATATTTACTTCAACAGGATCTTAAATAAGCATAACAAGACTAACTGTATTACACACAAATATTTCACATCAATACACCAACCTTCGAGGAGATGGAGACCTGGAGCTTCTCCTTTTAGGGGACTTTTTAGGAGATCGGCTGCTGCTGCGACTTCTCCTGCGTCTCCTGTAATCAGAAAACTGAGGTTAACACTGTGTCCTGACCCGGAAAACAGAGGACTGAGTAGCTGTCAGGCTGTACTCACCTGCTCACGCTGCGTGACCTCCTGGCCGTGCTGTAGCTTTTGGGTGGCGTTTTAGATCTTCTTCTCCCAGAGTCATTTTTCTTTCTATCTCTAAAGAAATTAAATGTTAGTTTCAGACCGGCTGTTAATCTGACAAAGAAGGCACAAGATTGAGCTTTTATACACTCAGTCAACCTGGATCTGCTTTGTGATCGCCTGCTTCGGTCTCTTGATCGGCTGCGTCTCCTGCGTGGGCTTTTGGAGCGCCTCCTGCTTCTTGAGCTTGATCTTCGCCTTGATCTGCTTCTGGTGCGCCTACAAACAGACATTCAGACCATTTGACTTTTTTGTATGCTGACAAAAGTTTCTCCTCCTCAAGTGTTCACATCATCATCAACAGAAGATTTCACCTGTGTCTGGAACGCGATCTGGACCACCTCCTTCTGGACCTGGACCGTGACCGAGAGCGCTTCTTTTTGCTCTCCTTATCTGCAGGACAGCAAAACCAGACATTGTTTAGGATATTCAAGGTGCAATATTACACATTCAACATGAGTGCAAGGTAAAATACAGTAATCTTTATTGCAACTACTAAACACTGCAATGCAGACAAAAGAGATACTGTTTCAGAATGCAAAGTCAACAGCCTGGCAAGGAAGTTCTCCCAAATTTTGTGCACTCACTTCCAGGTTCAATTGCAGCAGAAATGAGCGACTGGGCCTCCCTGACTCTCTTCATGGCCTCTTCGATTTCTTTATTAGATGCATCAGCCTTCAGGCCTGGATTCAGATTTAAGCCTGCAGCCAGGGGATTCAGTCTAAACAAAGGAATATTCATAAATTGACCCACTATTCCAAACACACCAACATATCTGTGTCTTTACTCTATTATTTAAAACTGCATTTAGGCAGTTTACCGACAACAAAGAACCTTCTTTATACAAACGTACTTCGGATCTGTCATGAACTTTAACAGCTGATCAGCAGCCTGTGAAGAGACAGCGAAAATAAGTAGGGGTTTGCTGCAAGTATGCTGCGTTTTAAACTGCCGGCTCTTGATTTTGGAAAATAACTAATTATTGTCATTGAAGATGACCTCTCACCTGGGGATTCATATTAGGACCTGGGAAGCCAAATGCGGTCATCGCATCCATGTTTGGAGCACCAAAAGGGTTCCCTCCAATCTGAAATTTCACAGACAGACAGACAGACAGACAGACAGACAGACAGACAGACAGACAGACAGACAGACACACACACACAGACACACACACACACACACGTTAAGGCACTTTTGTTTGGCTAGCTTACTTGCTCATGTGCTGTACTGGTGTTAAAATGTGGAAATATTTGATACTGACAGATGTGGCCATGGATTATTTTTAGTTCCAACTGAAAGATAATATTACCCACAAATAACAAGTGACAACTGTCAAAAACTGAAACACGAGCACTCTTTTCAAACTATTAACCTTCATTTTTCACCTATCCTTTGAAATACTCCTTTAACTCAATTTTAAAAAGAAACTAAAACAACCTGTTTGTTTTATCACCTGTTATTAGCAAGGTGACGAATGAACTTCATAAATCAACTTTTAAGGCAAGATTTTTAAGTGCTCAGAGGAATGGAAATTCTTAACTGATCCCACACACATCTCACAAACCCCCCCCTGAATTTGAATTATTTTCCTGTTAATCCACTAATCAATGTATCGATTTATCATTGCAGCTCTATACGTTAAATGTTCCAATGGTGAGAGAATTTGTTTTAGACAGTGAGTATGAAGTCTTACAGGAGGATTGGGAATGGGGTTGGGCGTTGGAAGAAGTCCTCCTCCTGGCAGAATTCCTGCAACAGCATTTGCTGGCGCCAACAGTGACAAAGCTTTAGCCTCATCTGGAATAGATCCTACAGGAAAATGAAATCATGCATTAGGAGAGAAGATCATCTTCTCACACACATCAACTACAGAGAGACATTTTAGAAAAGGCAAAGAAAAAAAGTCTTCACACTGCATTTCTTCAAATTAGGTTCAACAAAAAGGTTACCTTACAGATTAGAGAAGAGTTCCCTTAATTTAAAAAAAAAATCATTGCAGTGACATAACTATAGCTGGAATAAATCACACTACTCCAATGAACACTGCCAAGAATATATCACCTGAACGTGTTTTTTAAGTCATGAACCAAACGTTAGCAAGCACAGCTGCTTCTCCAGTTGGGTGTGCCCTCAATTTTCATTTAGACGTTTACTGAAACAAGCGACTCACGTTGGCGGCTTCGCTACTAAAAGCACACAGAGAAAAATCGAGATACACACAACAAAGAGAAATTTAGGGATTTGGCAAGAACACTACACAAGCTATAAGTGTCTACTTACCAAAACACATTTCAGCGGATAAAGTGGTTTATACACTAAATGGCAATAACAGAATTAAGGGTAGGTAGCGTGCCTTTTGTACATCATTATTCTAGTATCCTTACCTGTCACTGCATCAATTAACCAGACCTGGGCAGAGGATGACTGGTTTGCTATATCTCCCTCAATTAAAGAGTAATTGTATAATCTTTATTTGCAATATGCCTCTGATGTCATGTGAAAATGGCCCACAGTTAACAATTAAAACACCTCATAATCTTCTCAGTAAATCCACCCATACAAAAAACTCTTTCACATAAATACAGACACACAATAATGACAACATTTAAACAAAGAAGCACACTGGAGAGAGAAATTGCTGCAGGAGACAAAACTGTTGGATGGTATTTTCAGCAGGGCCTGGTATACAGGACTGGCTGAGCCAGGAAAAAGAACTGTAAAACACAACAACAAAAGAAGACCACTGTTAAAGAGAATATTGTACCAACATCGTGTCATGTCGGGTGGGTATCTTAGACAAGTTATGACGAGATGGAGTTAAACTGTTATATCAGACAACCACTCAATGACCAGTGTTCCACTTTTGAAGTCCCAAACTTTGTTCATAATGTGAAGTTAGACTGTGCAGTGTCAGCTACCTGAGTATTGTGGTTTTTGCACAACTTATTATCAACACAGTCTCTTTGAATAGCAATTTGCCACCAGACCCAAATAACTGATTGTTGCTAAAAGTTTTTTTTTTTATGTCAGTAGTAAATTTAACTATTTTTAAAAAGGATGAGGCTGGTTATACTCAATAAATCGCATAAAAAGACCAAAAACAACTGTTGCCTTAGTCCGTCTTTCAGCACATTGACTTTTATACCGTATCTGTGGCTCTCAGCTGCAGTCCCATTTCTCCCCACTGAAATGTTCCATAACAGTTCACAAACATATAATTGAGTGATTTCCTCAAACAACTATAGTTTTCAGCAAAAGTTACTCCAACAGCAGTAAATAGTGTATTTATTGGGAACTATTTTCAGTGGTGGATTAATATACATTTGGTGACACAGCAACTATTTTCAGCAGCAGGATGGTGCCCCTGGCACTGACTCAAAATAAATTGCAGTGCTAGTATTCATTATGATGCATAAACATGTCACTCGGAGCAAAAGTGTGGCTCACTGATGTGCTCTTAATATGAGAGTATATGAGGAGTTTTTGAACAATGGTCTTCTTGTCTTTTCATGGGATTAGGTGACATCAAAAAATGAAGAATATTGCCAGCCTCATCTGTTAAGAAACAAAGCTTTAGCCATAAAATGAACAGCTAAGCAGAATTCAAAAATGTCGCAAAGTAGTGCAGAATAAGCACCATTTCAGGCTATGTCCTTGATGTCTGACCTTTATACTCTATACTAAACCACCTAGAAAAAATAAGTTTGACAGAAAGAGAGAGAGAAGGAGAAGGCAAAGAAAGAACAGAGGACACAAAAAGAGAGGGATGGGGCTGGAATGCTTGCTGGCCTTTGCAAATGTCTACAATCCCCTGTTGGCAGGCAGAGGACCACTTTCAGCCATCAACGAGGGGGCTGCTTTTGCCTTCTTCACTACAAGAATCACACACACACACACACACATACACACACACACAAATGACAGAGAGAAGTTTAACAGAGGATAGTCCAATATGGGGGAGAAAATAAAATGCATGTGGTTAAGAGTTTAAACAACTTCACTTTTGAACTTTGAGGTGTCTGCGGCGCCCACAGCTTGAGAATGTTCAAGTCCTAGTCTGTAAAGCCGATTTTGGTATACTGCGTATTCTACGTGCAGAGCAAATGGCTCTTTTAAGGACAGACACAAAGTTTGATATGTACGTGTAATTTTCCGAACACAAATTCCAGTTCACCGAGACAGCTGTATTGTGGTGATAAAACAGATATGGCACGTGCTACCACAGCATACCAAAAATCTGGCGACAGAGCCTGCTTTAAATGCCTCCTACAGACAATGGGAGGGAATGGCATTACCACTATCATTGACATTATCTTAAAAAGCTCACATAAACAGACCAAGGTGAGCTGCCTGTGCACTTCACAACCGGGACAGATGAAACTGTTTTTACTGTTTTACAGTCACTGTTCAGGAGTTATACCATTCAATCAACAAGCACCACTCGTACATGTGAATAATTATGAGACAAACCTTCAGCGAACGGGACCACGATCAACGCTCTGTCCACAAACACAGTGTTAGTCAGATGTTGAGACACTCCAACAGACTCTGGCTCCTGGAACTTGACAAAGCAGACCCGCGACGTCACCGGCATTGGAGAATCACTGTTGGGGAGGTCAAAAATATTACAAAAGTCCAAAATGTTGACAAAATAATGTGGTCCAATTGTACCCAAACGGTTTGTGTGTGAAATGTGAAAATGCATTCACTGTAATCTTATATCTAAATGAGGATATTAAATCAAAATTATGAGATAAGCAGGAAAAGGTGTTATGCAGTGAGTCAAATTTAAAAGACAGGAAGTCAAAATCGATAAATCTATCTGCAGAAATTAAATCTACAGGTAATATAATAGTAAATAAACATTCCAGTGTTCCTGCTTGTAAAATGTCAAGATTTGCTGCTTTTCTCTTTTTATGGTTCTGGATTTTTGACTGTTGGTGAGACAAAAACAGGCAGTCAGGAGATCTCACCCTAGAAAGTGTGGCAGGCATTTTCAGTAATTAATCCAAAACATAATTGATACATTCATCAAAAAGTGGAAATGACCTTTAGTTATGTGCCAAGGTAAAATGATCAAGGTATATTTAAGTGATGAGATAATAAGTAAAAATTGAGACAAATTATAACAGATCACAAGTTTGATCCTAAGTATTTTTTGTGCTCATCTTTTTCCTGCGTTTCCATATGTGAAACATTTCATAATTCATAATTTCACTGATGTAATAACCAAAATAATGGTCTAACATTACAACCCAAATTAATATAAAAAAATAATATATTCGTAGCCTCCATTCAAGCCTTTAATATTTCAACTAACCGTTTCATTACAACCTATATTTTTTTTTTAATTATAATGTAATTTGGTCAAATTAACGTCAGGTATGTTCGGTTACAGTTAGCCACAGGTCTGGTTAGCATGGGCCTACGTCCCCGTCCCACAAATGTTTAGCAGCCCACCCTAATGAGCGGCTTAATTACCCTTATAACTTTACTAATAAATCAACAGCCAGGTAACTCACTCTGGAGGAAATAACTTCAGCTCTTCGATGGTTCCCAGAAAACCGAAGAGCGTCCTCATCTGCTCCGATGTTGTGCTCGGCGACACATTCGTCACCTGGACCACCTTCGTGGTGTAATTCATCTTCTCGACTAAAACCGCTCAAACTACAACACCAGTGTTAACCACTACACTTAAACTAAGGTAACTGTTGTTTAGTCGCTATTAAAGCGGCCTGTTCGTTGGTGATTAGCTGGCTGAGTGCTAGTTAGCTCCTCGACTACAACAACAGATTGTAGCTTCTCGCCGCCATATTCGGTAAATCCCGATCGTAGTGCGCATGCGTTTCATTGAACTGCTGTTGGTGAAAATAACGTTCATATACTTATAAAAACATCACAGTTCATAAGGTTTTTTGTTTGTTTGTTTGTTTGTTTTTTACATCTAATCGAGCAATACAATATAAGTCCTGTACACCAGTGCATGCAGGACTAATATTATCTAGGAACAGTTTTAACTTGCAATTAATAACCAACAGAGGTCGCCCTGCCTTTTTCAAAGATGTGGTTACGAAGAGGAAAAAGGTAGGAAAGTAAGGCATTTAATATTAAAATAATATTGCTTCATTCAGTGTAGAGAAAGGAAAATAAGAAATTGTAATTTCCTAGAGAACATTTAGTGGTGAAATGCAACATGCACATGAGTACATGCACTAATGTACTCCTCAAATACTGCAGGCAAATTTCAAATTTGAGGCACCTGTACTTCAGTGTTTTTATCCCATTTTCTACTTCTACTATTCTTCTAGCTACTTATATTTCAAAGGGATTTTTTTATTAAATGTGAGTAATTGCTGCTTTTCTTTTGATTCATACGTGTGTGTGTGTGTGTGTGTGTGTGTGTGTGTTTCCCTGTTTGTCGCCTGGGCAAAGTTTTACAAACCAAACACTTAACCAGAAAGTAATCAGCAGATTAATCCATAATGAAATTAATAATTAGTTACTGCCCTGTGTGAAATAGCTTCACCTCAAACAATTACAACTAAAATGTCACCAACACATTTAATGCATGAGTAATAACAATCTGTTGGTTTAATATAGTAGTAATTGTAAGTAAAAGTACAACAGTCACACACTCTGCATTGAGTACTTTCACTTTTGATACCTGAAGTACATTTTCCTGGTTATACATATATTATTTTTTACAGTGTGTTATTAGTACTTGTATTGAAGCGAACGATCTGAATGCTGACACACTTATACAGATCTATATACATGCTTGCTGTATCCAGCATAAACATTGCATCAGTAGTTATTTACCCTGCAAAAGAAGTGTTTGAAACATAATTTCTGTAATTGCTTTCTGTCTGTTTTGTTTTTTCATTGTGTTCACTCTTATTTATTTTGGCCAGATAGAGTTTTATTGATAGGAAAATGGGAACTAATGTGCCGATTGATGTATCTGTTGTAATGTATCTTGTGGAAGTGAATATTTCCTACACAGTTCAGTTGCTGATCAGCCTTGATGAATTTCACATCCACATATTTAAATCAAAAGGCTTTCATCATTTTATTTTTTGGTCTGTGGACTCCTGTGCTTTGCATTAGAGTTTGCATTTCTTGCATGACTATTGTATTGTTCTGTTTCACAATTTTTAGTCGTAGCTGTTTTTGATCCCCTGTGGCAGAAAAAATCATTCTGACCACTAACCTTTCGGTTTAGTTGAAGAGAAGAATTTGTGGATTAATCACTTATCACAAAAATGTTGTATATCGCTAATTAAAGCCGTCCCACATGTTTGGACCGGGGGGTGGGTGCCACACCAAAACCCTGCCACTGACAAAACTGCGTCTGGAGAAACTCTCTCTACTAATGGTGTTTTTTCCCAGGAGAAACAATACAGCGTTTGTCCTGAGGCCTACATTGAACATAATCCCTACACCTGGATTATAGTTGCACTGAGACAAGCAAGTTAAGGCATTTGTGTTCAGACCAAAGAACAACTGGCCGCAAATCCTCCATTTAGCATTGTGTGTAACAGACATTGTACAATAGCACCTAATAATAGTTGTGAATGTTCACTGTTGTTGTTGTTGTTGTTGCACAATATTTTTCAGCTCCTCCTATTAATCTATTATTTTAGGAAATCATTATTCAATCTTAAATGAGGTGGTAATTTTGTCCTGAAATAGTAAGAGGTTTGTTTTTTGGACAATGTAGTCTTGATCCCAGTGGTTCTTTCTATAAATTCATACCTCTAAAAATCTAAAAGTGTACAATGAATACACATGGAGCTAAGGCCTTTAATTGTACTTACTAATAATATTAATTGTACATATTGTGAAATGCTCAATTTAAATCCACATCCAGTTCATGCTGTAGCTCAACACATACTGACAATATTCTGAGATATACTGCACTTAGTATGACTCAGCATTATACCTTAAAGCACAAAATCTTAATTGATACTGTTGAAAAAAAACAATCACATGCACCATTGCAACACAATTGCAAAGCATGGCTCTCTGTGATAAATATTCCCTGCACTAAATCCGGTTTCAGATGGGAGCCATTGAGTCATCCAGCAGAGGATATTGGCACAATGGGATTCTTGTTCATGGTGCGACATGATTGGCCAGCAGAAAGGTTTACAGCGCAGATTGAAGTGACTGTGACGACGACCAGACGAATAAATACCCCCAAATCCACGAGGAGATCAGACTTCCAGTTCAGAAGTGACCAGGGGTTTTCTTAAGAGTTGCTTTGTGTGTTGCCACAGCAAGAAGGAAACATGGTCAGCCGGTGAGTTTCTCGTGAATTACAACTATTCCAAGTGTAATTTTTTTGAATCTCATATTGATTACCATTGCTTTTATGTGAAAATTCATAATTAGGAAATTTCTATGGTGTTATTCAGATCTGGTATTGACTTTTTTCCGACTTGACCCCATGACCCTGCGTGGTTAGTGTGTCGGCAGCTGATGAAGCTCAAGCTTAAAAGCTCACACTGTGAATCGCATGACAGCAATGCATGCAGTTTATTTTCCTTGGCTTTGATGTTTGTTGGTATCTCTGCTTTCTGATGACAGATTTGAACACCCAGCTGGTTGCTACAAGAAGATTTTTGAGACATGTGAGGAGCTGTCTGAGACTGTTCCAGCAACAGTCACAGGTTTGTTTGCATCTCTCAGACAGAAATAGACTGGAGGCAAATGTTTCTTTGACATTCATGTACCCGTTGCACTGTTAAGGAAATTTGTAGCATGAGTCTTTTTCTTCTTTCCACTGATGCATCTTTACAAACTGATTTCAAAAAACAATCTTTCATTATATGTCCATTATGTTTTACAGGTAGGATTCCTTCATTTCTGAAAGGAAGTCTTCTCCGTTTGGGACCTGGGCTCTTTGAGGTTGGAGATGAACCTTTCTATCACCTCTTTGATGGCCAGGCCCTTATGCACAAATTCGACTTCAAGAACGGTCAGGTCACCTATTTCCGAAAGTAAGACTTTAAGGGCATTACAACTGCCTTGTCATTTTTCAGCATATTTCCATAATTTACCAAACTGCTGATCACTTTTCAATAATGCCTTTCACCTCAGAGCTTGTTTTGCCTTTCAAGCAGCCATTTGTTTCTATGCTGCATCAAATTCAATCTGCAGAGACTTGAGATATGCTTGCGATATGTAATCCATCACAGTGAGCATCATGTCATGCGTATATTTACCTCCATCAAGGTTGTTATAGTTTCACCCATATCTGTTTATTTGTCAGCAGGTTTATGCAAAACGTACTGAACCAATTTGCACTGAACCTGATCCTTGCTCCATCAATCCACCAGATCCCTTATCCAAATCCCTTAAATTTTGGGGCAGATTAAAAAAATATTTAGTATGAATTTAATGGGGTTTTTTTTCATGAAAGATTACCAAATGCCTTGAGTTTCTGCAAGTTGATTAAACTACAAGAGGGAGGTTGAATTTCAGATTTGTAGACATGAAATACTTAACAAGCTTTGCGAGGAACAAATGGTTCATTTTCACTGTAACACATTTAAGCATTCAACAGCTAAACCTTTGAGGATATATTCATACAAGCTTCCAGGATATTGAACATCAGATGTCAAGTTTATATGTATTGTTTTGGAACTGAATTCTTGATTTTTCAATCTCTCCTCTGTCTTAGGTTTATCAGAACAGATGCTTATGTTCGAGCCATCACAGAGAAGCGTGTGGTCATCACCGAGTTCGGTACATTTGCATATCCTGATCCCTGCAAAAACATTTTCTCCAGGTGGGTTGCACGCAGATACACAGAATTTTCTTTTCTGAATGCTTATAACTGTAGAATTCAAATTCAATTTGATCTTTATGCACCAAGATATATATTCCTCTTGGTTTTCTTTTCTTCTACACTGATGAATATGCTGTGTCTGCTTTCTAAAATCACCAGACTCCCAACTTTTACTTGCATCAGCTTACATTTCAACATCACCTTTGGAAAACAGCTTTATGTGAAATGTTTTTTGTTTTTTTTGTTTCGTTTGTAGGTTTTTTTCTTATTTCAAGGGTGTTGAGGTCACAGACAATTGCCTAGTGAATGTCTACCCTGTTGGTGAGGACTTTTATGCTGTAACAGAAACCAACTACATCACAAAAGTAAACACTGACACCTTGGAGACACTGAAGAAGGTACATCATTACAAATACATCACTGGATTTTTACTTCAGGACTGCACATTTCTTCAAATTAAAGCACAGTAAAATGTTTTTGCTTCCTGCAGGTTGATATGTGCAACTATGTCAACATTAATGGAGTGACAGCCCACCCTCACATTGAGAAAGATGGTACCGTGTATAACATTGGAAACTGCATGGGAAAAGGAGCATCACTGGCCTACAACATTGTCAAGATCCCGCCCACACAGAAAGGTCGGCATCAGCACTGGCATCGCTGTGCTGCACCAACAAGCCAGTTTTACCAAAATGTGCTGGTGAATGGTGAATTTACGGTTAAGGAAATCACAGTGACCCCTCTCAAAAACCAAGAAAAATGTTTCCAAAAATATGTTCTCTCTCTCAAATAATTCTCTCTCTCTCTCAAAATAATTCAAAATATTTTCATTCAAGTTGTTAAATTAAGCACAATGACCCCTCTTTAGACAGTTTTAGGAACAGATAAACAGTGTATTTAGCATTAATGTCATATAGAAAATGAAAGTATAAAAAAGTTGACACTTACAACCTTTGCTTTGTTTCACAGATAAGACTGATCCCATTGAGAAGTCCAAGGTTGTGGTGCAGTTTCCCAGTGCTGAGCGGTTCAAGCCCTCCTATGTGCACAGGTGTGTGATTTTTGTCAGTAATCTATTTGGTGAGTTATTATCCATGTTGTCACAGAAAGCTTTAATGTTGTCTCCTCATCAACTTTAGCTTCGGCATGTCTGACAACTACTTTGTCTTTGTGGAGACCCCTGTGAAGATCAACCTGCTGAAGTTCCTGAGTGCCTGGAGCATCCGAGGCTCCAACTACATGGACTGCTTCGAGTCCAACGAGAGCCAAGGAGTAAGAGCTTGGGAGTAGATTCATATCTTAAGTGATTTTAAAGGTGCTGACCCCTCAAATTACCATCACCTTGCATCCTAAAATCTCATGATATTTCTTTTTAATGTACTTTTTATAGACCTTGTTCCACATTGCCCGAAAAGACCCAGGAGAGTACATTGACCTTAAGTTCAAAGGGGCGCCCATTGGTATGTTTCACCACATCAACACCTATGAGGACCAAGGATTCATTGTTTTTGACCTGTGTGCTTGGAAAGGGTAATTGACTCGCTTTCATTTAAGCCTTCTCATATATCCTCTGCAAACGCATTTGGTGTACTCGTGTTGCTCACTGTTAATTTCTTTTTGGCAGATTTGAGTTTGTTTACAACTACCTCTGGCTGGCCAACCTGAGAGCCAACTGGGAGGAGGTAAAGAAGGCGGCCATGATGGCACCCCAGCCAGAGGTCCGCAGATATGTTATTCCCCTGGACGTCCACAAGGTGAGTCACCTGTCTCACAAGGACTCAAATTTGCCACTTAGAGACGTGAAGTCTTTTATTTTTGTTTATTTGTTCTCATCATGAACTTGATGTAGGAGGAGCAGGGGAAGAACCTCATCAGCCTGCCGTACACCACAGCCACTGCAGTGGTGCACGCCGATGGGACAATCTGGCTGGAGCCTGAAGTGCTGTTCTCCGGGCCTCGCCAAGGTGCCAACATGACCATCAAACTTTTTGTACTCAGTCATGGTGTACACATTCATCTTTAATAGATACAGGAAAATATCTTCACCATTTAACCATTTTAATATATTTTTTGTTAGCATTTGAGTTCCCTCAGATCAACTACAAGAGGTATGGAGGAAAGAATTACTCCTACGCCTACGGCCTGGGTCTCAACCATTTCATACCAGACAGGGTATGTCAACAAAGGCCTTCAGTCGAAAATGATTCAGAACGTTTAAAACAAACCGTTTCAGTAACTGATTTCGTTTTTCCTTTGTTTGCAGATATGCAAGTTGAATGTGAAGACCAAGGAGACCTGGGTATGGCAGGAACCAGACTCCTACCCCTCAGAGCCCCTGTTTGTCCAGAATCCTGATGGGATAGATGAGGATGATGGTATGTCAGCAGCAATATAAACACAATAGATTTAATTCTACGCCTTCTATGATAGCAATTGTGCCATTATCATTGTGTGCTGTGCCCGGCAGGAGTGGTGCTGACCATCGTGGCGGCTCCTGGCTCCCAGAGACCAGCATATCTCCTCATCCTCAACGCCAAGGACCTATCTGAGGTCGCCAGAGCAGAAGTGGAGTGTGGCATCCCTGTCACCTTTCACGGGATGTACAAGCCCTAATGATGCATCACTCAGGAAATCAACAGTAGTCAGACATTATAGGGTTAACAACTGCCCTTAGTATTGGGATAAATAAAGACTGAATGTTACATTGTATCAGAAAAAATAATGTTTTTTCTTCAGGAGCAATAATTGTATGTCTTCATTTGCAGGAAACCCAGGTTGTTAAAGAAAATGAAAATATTATTAAAGTGTGAATTTTTGTGAGTCTAGATGATATGTCCAAGCTTGAATGTACTAAAAGATGTATCGCTGAAATCTAAGAAATGGTTTAATAAATATCATGACATGGATTTTAATATTTCATGGGAGGAGAAATAAATCAAAATTAACACACTGTTGTTTTGTATTGATCTGTTATATGGCATGATCATATACTTACAAGGTAGCAGAGTAATAAAGTGAATAGCCATACTGTCCTTCATCTCAGGTCCAATATTGACTGGATTCAATATTTTTAAACAAAACATTGAATTCTGATGACTATGTTCTCTTATTTGCCTGTTTGAGTCAGATAAAAAAATTATTCATTTTTGACATCCTGATCTGCATTTGTAGTGTTTTCTTTGAACAAGTAAGTGTTTCAACTGACGCTTCAG
Organism: Trachinotus anak; assembly: GCF_046630095.1. Classification (NCBI taxonomy): domain Eukaryota; kingdom Metazoa; phylum Chordata; class Actinopteri; order Carangiformes; family Carangidae; genus Trachinotus; species Trachinotus anak. The sequence continues at coordinate 15,869,957 of NW_027273863.1, forward strand.
AAAATACAAGCACAGCCAATAATCCTTCATTTTAAATTCTTGAGATATTTGTAGAGATTTAATGTTACCACACAAAATCTTATTATGGTCACATTTGAATAAGTGACCTTTCCATGTCCGTCCTTATTGTGTTATTCAAAGTTGTCTTGAATCAAATCTAAAAAGTAAAAGCACGCAGGTCTTGCAGCACTGCTAAGCTGATTAACTGTGTCAGTGCTTAATCCTGAAAGAAAGAAAGGGCATGTTGCAATCAATTATTCTCTTTAAGTTCATAAAGATGGATATATGTTGCTTTTATACAATGTCATAACCCCAAGTAAACCACATTTTATTGCACGTAAGATTCATGTACATAAACAAAGCATACATTTGGTCTGATTGGTCTCATCTCATGTTGACAGGGACAGATGAAGATTTCCCTTCCGTTTGTAATTATAACTCCAATCTCAGATGTTCATAACAGGCGATGTTATTCACGTTTCCACCCCAGCTGATGCAGGCAAAGGAAACAAAGCAATAAACATTGCTAATATGGCTTGGGCTCACTTGGTACATCAGTCAAATGGAGATCCTTATTACTCAATCACCTTTTCTACTCCACTGCCTGAATGAAGGATTGCATTAATGAAAGGCTCAAAGAAATATTTTATGTGTATTCTGTACGCTCTCATTTTAGTAATCATAGGGTTACAAATCTGCCCCTTTACATGCATTTTGATCACTTCACACACCGATCCCAACAGATTTTTTTTTGTGGTGAGGACAACTGCCTGTTCTTTAATTAAACAAAACCAAATGTATGTTTTTCTGTTTATTTTATTTTTTTTACATGAGGGCTTTTCAGCCTTCCAAAAAGAAAGAAATAAAACAAGATTACAGGAAATATTAATTTTCAGAATAAACTTAAGTTGAAAAACACAGCAAAGGAAAGGCTCAATGGAAAAGTTGATATCTCAGTTTTAGCTATCACACCATAAGAGAAGTCTCTCATACTCTGAAATTCATTTGGGACAGAGGTTTGCACAACCAGACTTCAGCCAGTGTAATAGTTTTGTACTTACTGTCCTAAATACACAGTGGGTTTCACACAAATCTAACAAAAAGGTGAAGGTAAAAGATAAAACACAGGTAACAGAAGAAGACGGCCATACTGGCACCAAACAAGTCCACCACATAAAACAATGATTTTTTTTTTTGTAACAACTGCTACAGTGAATGGAAATAAAGCAACAAATACATTCAAGGTAGTGTAACAAAACAAAAAATGTGATGTATAACAAAGAAAGTGACACTGTAGTAATGTGGAACCAAAATTTAAAAAAAATCCAAAAAAAAAAAATCACCCCAAAATTTGCCATGTTTTTTTCTTAAAGGAATAGTTTGACATTTTTTGAAATAGGCTCACTGGTTTGCTTGTCTCATATGGTAAATATAGAGCTTAAGCAAGGTGACAAGCTTAGTTCAGCATAAAAAACTGAAACTAGCCTACTTCTATCCGAACAGAAAAAATGCCCTCCCAGCACACCTAAAGCTAACAAAGTGAAAATGACAATTTGTTGCTTTACAAGGAGTTACAGACTGGTGACAGCACTCCATCATCAAAACATCAAATTAGGGAATGTCTTTGGAAGGTTGGCGTTCATCCCACCAGTGGAGTTTAGAGACTTGTAGAATCAATCAATGGCTTGTTATGGCATAACACCCCAATAACACCCCAATATGATACTTGGATTGTTTTTCCTTTGTCACCGTCCTTACCTGCACAATAGCACATAACTCCCTGTAAAACCACAATGATGTTTACTTTACCGTCTGTGCACAGATTAATCAAACGACAAGGTGTTAATTTGTGAATTTTCGGTGTTTGTTGGCATATATTTCAACTTCAAACAGAGCCAGGCTAGCTGTTTCCCTTGGTGCCTTGTCTTAATGCTAAACTAAGCTAAATGCCTCTTGGCTCCAACTCCATGATTATCTCGCAGACTTATAAGCGGTGGCAACCTTCTCATCTGACTCTTAGCAAGAACCGGCATGAGCAGATTTTCCAAAATGTTGAACTTTTCCCTTGAACAAGCCTCTGTCCCTTCACTAACACACACAACACACAAGAATCAAAAATCAAGCAGAACAAAGCGGAGGCTCACACTACTGAATCACAGAATTCATGAAATACATCTTCAGGCTTACTTCAACATGGTAAGTGACTACTGACAGCTTTGAAAATATCTTTATCAGCTATATAACTTTTGCATCTCAGGAAATAAAGGAATGAAGTATTGATAGTGCAAGGTTATAAGGTACATATATTAATATATTGTTTTAGATACTGTCCTATAAGTAAAGTGCAAATCTCTGGATCAGATGAAAAGTGTGTGCAAGCATTTCTAATTTTTGACTGACTGATCCACCTGCCCATGCACAAATGAGCCCTTTACATTGGCTGCCAGCTACTTTACACATTGTCTGGTGAAACATTCACATTACACATCATCATTTTTCCCTTCAACTCAAAGCATTTTTTAAAGTCAGGCTATTTGGAGTAGCCAAAGACAAATATCATGTACTCTTGATCTCCATTAAGTACTATTGTGCACTTTTAAACTTTTGGTGTAAAGCCCTGTAAAGTGTGTGCATTATTTTTTTGTAATCTTGACTAACAGGAGAGCCAGTTCTTCTGCAGCTGTGTATTCCAACATCTCCAAACAAAATGTAGGGCCATTTACATGTGAGAGCATGTTTAGGAGATCAATATGTTGAGGAAGCATTTTGGTAAATAATTTGTTAACGTATTTGTCCATTTAAATCACGACTGACTGGGCATGAAGGTGAACTGGGGTTAGATGTGGAGAAAGAAGAAAGACCACTGAGACCAGCTCAAGTGGAAATGCAAAGTCATCAAACAGCTCTCTCACACTCACACACAAAGACACACACAAAGACACACACACACACACACACAAAGACAGACAGACATGCACGCACGCACGCACGCACGCACGCACACACACACGCGCGCACACACACACACACACAACGTGCTCTACGTCAACACAGGATGCTTCTTCAGCATGACAAACTCGCACAAACAAACAATCATGCATGGTCGCCTGGAAATAGTTTCTCACTGACTTGTGTAATTGATGTTTAAGACCAGCTTACTTAGACCTGGGGGCATAAAAGGCCAACATTAGGTGAGTAATTTTTGAAATTTTCAAAGTGCAAGAAAACAGCCAACCTAGTATTTTTTTAGCTCCTCACACTCTATAAGAGGGCAGATGTTATGCTAATGCGAGGGGCCATTTTTGATCTAAGCATGGGGGTGGAGGGGTGAAAAAAATCAGTTGGTCTCATAAGTTGAGAGCAGGGCAGCATCCACAGGCTCCATGCAGGAGGGGCAGGTGAAGGATCGCATCAGCCAGTCATCTATACAGTCCATGTGGTAGATGTGCATACACGGCAGGAACCGGATGGGGTCCCCAAATACAAAGTCCAGCATACAGATCACACACCTGAAAACAGATTAAATGAAAAGCTTATATACACTGGTATATAACACAATTCAAATCATGTGAGAATTATATTACTGTAATGTCTTTATGCAACTTCACTGCTGTCTTTTGTAGTCTAAAAAGATGCAGACGCAGAACTGAAAATTAGTCCTTTAAATAGGTAGTTGAGAAACAGAAAGTTACTTGGAAACAATATTAATAACTGATTAATCATTTAAGTCATGTTATTTCAAACATTGGGTTCTAGCTTCTCTAAAGTGACATTTTGCTGCTTTTCTGTTATTGTAAATGTAATGTCTTTGGACTAAAAACTAACAGAAAACAATATGAAGACATCACCTTGAGATCATTAGTTGTAGCCCTAAAATTATGTTATCACATTTTGAGCTTTTTCGCTAAATAGAAATGAAACAAGTAGCTGCTACTCCTTTGCCAAAATAGCCAAATAATAATGATGTTAATTGTATTACGGTTGCAACGATTAATCATTTCGCCTATAAAGCATCTGAACGTGTTAAAAATTGCCATTGTTATTTCTCACAACCCAAGATGATATCTTCAAATTACTCGTTTTGTCCAACAGTAAAACACAGAGATATTCCCTTTACACTGAAGTAAAAACTGAAAAAAACAGCTAACACTCAGATTTAAAAAAATAAAAAAATAAAAAAATATATTATATATATATATATATATATATATATATATATAATATATTTAAACAAAATTTTGTTTAGAGGTCTTTCGATATACATAATTCAACACCCCCAGTTCAGACTTTGATGATTGAGAGTACTTTAAATTATTATTGTTTAATTTTCGGTCAATAGTCACATTTAAGTCTCACAATATAAATATTAAGGTTAGGAATAAAATAAAATAAGAAAAATTTAAAAAAAAAGGATGTATGAATGACTTAAAATGGCTTAGCTCTACTGCAACCTCCCCCTGTGTAGACATCACATGCAGTTATACAAAATGCTCACTCTCTGATCTTTTTCTCTGAGCCGTCTTGCCCTCCATCATAAACACCCTTAGGGAGGTGCTGGATGAGGCCGATGCGCTGAGCTATGCGGATCTGCTCCTCCTCTGTCAGCTGGGTGGCCAGACGGGCCTGACTAGGCGTGGGATGGTACATGGGCATGTGAGCCTGCTCCTGGTAACAGAAAAAAAAACACTACCATGAAACAAACAAATAAATAGTTGTCCTCCTGTATCAGCTCACTTACATAAAGTGGGCTGACAGGGATAAAGCAAATAAAGCAGCTGCCGACCGGCCAGTTTGTGAAAATGACACTAAAGCCTAATTGTTTACTAAGGCACAGTCGATGGTGACTTGATGAAAGGCCACAGGCATGGGACACAGGCATTTTCTCATGAACAATATCTGCTGTATATGAACATTTAGGGTTGTAACTGAACACTGTCCTGAGTGTGGCAGCAACTCTCTGGGAGGTGAGAGTGTGTTTGCAACCCTCACCTGGTACGGTGGGGGAGGTTCCAGGTCCGGATCCGTCCCGTCACCGAAGCTCGCCCTGTCTGACTGGGATTCATGAAGCAGAGAGATGTCGTCTGATGTCGGAGACTTGAGACAGTTGCCCATGTCTTCGTGCCCCCAATCGTGCTCTCCTGGCCGACGTCAAAAAAAAAAAAGACAAGAAAAATATACAATCTGATCTTGTTGTTGCTAAAGTTGCTCTCGGTGGCTAGTGTTAGTTTTGTCTTCCTCCTATCCCACAAACCATGAATTTACACTCAGCTACCTGCCACCAAAGATACCCTACGCATGGTTATAAAACGCCCACATGAACGTTAAATATTAAAGCAAACGTCCAAGCTAGTTTCTCTTCATGTTTACACGGAAAAACAAAACAAAGAAGTCCTTGCTAACGACAGCTAGCAGCCGAGCTAGCTACTTTTTCGCCCGACTTCCTTTATCAGTATCGCTCATTCCTTGTAAGAATCATCGTAATTTCTACTAAATATCAACTTCAGCAGCCACTGTGGCTGTTAGACTGAGCGGACTAAGACTTGGAGCGTAGCGACATCTCCCTCTTTTTACTTCGCGTGTTAAATAAAACAGTTTTCTTCCTTGCTAGCTCTTAGCCCTTTCTTCAACCAGACGTCATGTTATCGGTCCGTTTGATATGACGTAGGGTGGAGGGGGTGTGATTCTGCGCCGGTGATTGGATCATCTCTGTACGTGGTCCCAATGACATCAATGAGGGAAAACATAATAACAGTTGATTTATAATTAATAGGTTGCATCAATAAACCAATTATTATAATAAATTATTCTAAAATATAATTTAAAAAGTGTGTATATGTAAAATAAATAAATACATTTAAATTTAGATCATTTTAATCTTACCTCTGGTAATTTTTCATTGAGTTGTATTGATAAAAAAAACACAGTTTCATACATGGACTGGTAAAACAAGCTTTTGCCACTGCCCCAGACAGACAAAGTGACAAGTGATAAGGAAGTGACATCCTATCTGATGACCTGCCTTGATGAGAGGACAAATTGCATTTTCATTTTGACCCCAAAAGAGCATAGTGACATGTAAATGTAAATACAATGGACTGAAGGTGCTGTTTGCTTATTTTATTTAAATGTTGTCCACTGTAAAGCAGGTTAATTCTTTTCTTTATTGTCAACACCTTTTCAATTTTCACTTTAATATGCTCATAAAATGCCCACATAAGCATGTGAAAATGCAAATGCAAACTGAATTACTGTATTTTCTTTTCAATTTTTACTTAAATAACTCCTACTGTGGGGCAGTGATTAGCACAGTAGCCTCACAGTGAGTAGGTTCTGGGTTCGAAATCCTTTCCTTTCTGTGTGGAATTTGCATGTTTTCCCTGTGCCTGTGTGGGTTCTCTCCAGGTACTCTGGCTTCCTCAGTCCAAAGACATGCACATAAGGTTAATGGTGATTCAAAGTGCCCCTAGGTGTGAATGCCAGCGTGACTGGTTGTTTGTCTCTATGTGGCAGCCCTGTGATAGAACGACCTGCAGTATAGCTAATGAAAGAACTACTGCTGGCCAGAAGAGCAGCAGGTACACACTTCATCAGGTGTGTTAACTGGGCAGCACAGAGGTGCCTTGAGTTTTCTTTGTTCTGTGTTCCTGAGCTCATTCTCTGTCTGCTCTATCATTTCACCTTTGTTCCTGAATATGTTGAGTGAGTTGTTTATTTCATTATATTTCCTCAAGTCATCTTTAGTTTGTTGTTTAGCAGTATATCTAATCTCCTTAGTTAATTCTAACATGATTATATATTTAAAGTGTGAGTGTATCGATGTACATATTTTGATTTAGAATTGTTTGTTGCTATAATCAAGACAATATGATGGAATTTGACCTGTATGTATACTTGCTTTCATTTGTATAAATATAATCCCTCAACTGTAACAAGTCACACCTAACTGACTGCAAGCAAAAGATTAAATACTTTCAAATGTAACATGCTGACTGCTTCTCCTGCTTTGCTCATATTTATGAAGCCATGTCCAGTGTAATCCTGAAACACGTGTGAAAAATTACAATCCTATCATAGAATCACATTTTCATTTTCAAGTTTACATGATCTTTTTCCTCTACAGGCTTTGATAATGATTTCAGTGTTTATAATTTTAGCTCCTTTTAGTTACTTTTCTGCAACAGATACTTTGAGGATGGAGCACAATATCATAATCACTGATTGTGCTATATTGATTGTGCATTTAAAGGAGAATCCCACCCTTTTTTAAGAATTTTTATTCCTTCTTTCCTTATTCCCCCAGAACAATTTGGTCAATATCTGTGAATATCCTGCGCTATCCTCCAAAATTAGAAACCAATGGGAGAACTTTAAAATATGCAATGTCACTTCAGTGTACTCTATAACAATCAATGGGGTGCTGACACTGAGTCCAGAAGATGTTTGTAAAATTTCTTACACCAAAATGGGTTGTTTCAAATTTTAAATCCAATTTTAAAATCTGGGTGAGACTTGTCAAGACGTACACTACACATCAATTGTAGATTATGGGCTTAGTGAGGCAACTTATTTCGCTCAGTGGCTCAAAGTAATTTGATGTATATAACTTCAGTAGCCTGACTGATGAAGCAAGCCTTTGATGTTTTTAGACTATGATATTTGCTTCATTCTATAGCATATTTCTCTGAATAGGTTTGTCATGTGTGTCGATGGGCACAAGTGTAACATTACAGTCCTACACACAAGGACAGATGGATGGAGAAGAGTCAGACTTTGCTGTAGTCTCGAAACTGTTGAAGAGATACAGAAGAGAGGCAGTTAGCATTCGGAGAAATATACAACTTGCTTGTTCAAAGTAACTTCAATGTGACAAACATCAGTATAAGGCCAGTAAATTGTTTCTCTACAAGTTGCCTTCATTTTTAAGCTATTTTTGTCAAACATAGGAACGTTTTTGTAAAAAAATAAAAAAATAAAAAAAGAAGCAGTTTGCTTTTTTCATGCATCAGAAACCAACATGGATGTGATAATGAATATATTTGTGGCTTCAATATTGTAATTTAGGACACTTGTTTGCAAACTTGTGTCTGATTTGATGTTAAAGAACTTATTGTGATATAATGATGACATAATGAGGAACTACAAAAACTCTGATGTATAACTTCACTTACCAAAGCTCTACAAGCTGTAAAAACAACCACTATATACTGATGGATTTCACTTTAGTTTACAGTTCAGTACAATTGTAATGTGTCAGAAATTACCCTCTAATGTCTAATAAGAGTCTAACGGTTCCAAAAAAAAAGATGCAATGTCCTACCAGCTTCCATAGCCTACTGTTTGGGATATGGGAGCAAAAACTATAATGAACAACAACCTCCACGAAACTTGGCAACATCCAGGCTACAACAGACGAGTGAAGGAGCGTCCAGATGTGACCCAATGTGCTTTGCCTTTCATTTATAGTACAATTTTCTTGCACTTTACTGTCAAAATATCTACAAACTGTAAAATACAACTTAAATCATAACCAAGAATTTAAGGTGTAATACAGCCTGTTTTATGCTGTGAAAGGTGTGTTTGTACGTGAGGTTAGTAGCAGACATTTTTAAAAACAAACTCTTAATATTGTTAACTGTAGCTCTACTATTAAATGTCACCTCTGCTAGTTGTGTCTGAAGTAGTTAATTAGTATGGGTCAATTTTTAAATATTTTATCTCAAATCCTTAGAGTGCTTCAAAAACATTTCACAGTCCAAAAAAGAGCTGCTTAAATATTTGTTTGCCCTGCAATGGACAGTCATTTTATGTAATACAATTACCACTGCGTTTTCACCAGTAAGAAATGCGTCAGTCATGCGTATGACTACACTCTATACCCATATGGGCTCAAATTAGGGTCCAAATGATTTTGAGCTTGTAACGTGATATTTATAAATAATCCCAGTGTTTGTAGTTGTAAATGAACCTTTGTAAACCTGTAAAATAAAATCTGCATGAGAAATTGAAGTTTCTGCATGTGAAAAAACTGAATCAAAACTATGAACAAATGATCAGTGTTGAGGTTAAACAAAGACACGGTAAAAGAGGAAATGGTTTTAGCATTTGTGCACTACTACAAAGAGGAAAACTGTAAAATAAGAAGTTAGAAGATTAAATTTCATACTTGTCAGCGTCAAACACTGGGGATGTTGCACGCTGAGTTTTATGGTTTTCTGCTCTGTTTGTACACAGACATCCACAAAAGCATTTCTTTCAGTGTGTCTTTGTTTAACCTCACCACTGATCATTGGTTCTCTTTCGCTTCAGTCTGTCTGTTTTTTAACAGATACAGCTTTCTTTGACTCAAGCACAGTTTTATCACATGGACAAATTAGAACGTGTCGTGCAGTATCTGCACGACACGTTCTAATTTACTTTACAGGCTTACAAAGGTTAATTTACAAATACAAATTCTGGAATTACTTTACAAGCTCAAAATCATGTGGACTCAGCCTATATAGGGTCGGGGGGGGAGTAAGTCTCCTCCCGATATATATATCGCATGGGCTCACCAAAAATGGACAATAGATTGGAAAAACGTTGCCTGGTCTGATGAGTCTTGATCTCTGCTGCAAAATTTGGATGGTGGGGTCCGAATTTGGTGTCAACATCATGAAAGCATGGATCCATCCTGCCTTGTATCAGCGGTTCAGGCTGGTGGTGGTGGTGTAATGGTGTGGGGGATATTTTCTTGGTACCCCTTTGGGCCCCTTAGTGTTTAAATGTCACAGCCTAACTGAGTATTGTTGCTGACCATGTCCATCCCTTTATGACCACAGTGAACCCATCTTCTGATGGCTACTTCCAGCAGGATAATGCACCATGTCACAAAGCTCAAATCATCTCAATCTGGTTCCTTGAACATGGCAATGAGTTCACTGTACTCAAATGGCTTCCACAGTCACCAGATCTCAATCCAACAGTGCACCTTTGGGATGTGGCGGAATGGGAGATTCGCATCATGGATGTGCAGCCGACAAATCTGCAGCAACTGCGTGATGCTGTCATGACAATATGGAGCAAGTGTGTGTAGTGTGTGTAGTGTGTAGTGTGAAGGCAACAGGATCCCTCTACTTGACAACACTGCATAATTAAGTCTGTGATACATAAATGCAAAATGCTCAACATTACATTTTAGTTGATCAGAAAGAAAGCTAAAGGAAGGTCAGCCAATGAGAAAATACATTATTTGGCAGAGGCCAGCTTCAACTATGTGTGAGTGTGTGAAAAAATGTGAAGAAGTACCAGCATCTTTCAGATACCACCATATTTGTAATAAAAGTATGTTCAGTGTATACACATAACAAATATATTGAATCAAGCAAATAAAAAAATAATAAATGCACAAACTCACATTTTCCAAATGCACTTAATCGTTTTTTTTAGAAACTCTCATGTAGCAAGTTTTTTTTGTTTTGTTTTATGAGGCTTTGTAAAATGATAAAATAAAGACACCCAATAACAGTGGCAACTTGGGGACACCTTTATTTGTATATACAGCTATTGTACACATAAAAACCCACAAAGTATTTGCATTCCAGGAATTTATGATACAAATCTCCATGTTTTTGGTTAAGTGAGTTTCACAGAATTGGCCTTCTTTAGGCAAATAAAACAAATACACAAACCTTAAAATGAACATTTTCAAAGACTCCTTTACCTTTAAAGTTCCTCAGCTCATACTGTTTATTATCTTTTTCTCTAAATACAAACAGCATAATTTCTCTGTACATTATTAGTAAGTAATAGAGTAATGTTAATTTGTGAAGCAAAATGTGTCATGGTGTGTCTACAGTGTTTCTACAGTTATCGTCTGCAATGGTTCGTACAATATTCACAAGGAAGATAAAAGGTGAAAATAGATGAAAGGTAATTTGTTTTCATATCAGGTCGTGGTAAAATTACACGCTCTTTCTCAAATTCTCAAAATCAAATGTTAAATACAACTGTTGGAAAGTTCTCATTTAAAAGGTGTAGACTGGTAAAAAATAAAAGTAACAGACTGTTGAAGGATAATTAAGAAATTTTAAAGGTTTGAGGTTTGGTGGAGGCATGGTGAGCAGGGTGAAATAACAAATAGGCATCTTTTCTGTGTTATCCTATAACTATACTCATATCCCACAACTTATTATGTTCAATACCAAAAAGAAAATCAGGCAGTTTTTCCCCTGCACATTCATTCATACTGTAAAAAAATCCAGCATTATTGAGTGTTACATATTAGTATCCACATTGTCTGGTAAAGTATCAGATCGCCTCTTCATGATGGCTTGTAGTATTGATCTGGTCTAATAAATGGCAATGGTGTGATGATCACAATGTATTTACAAAACAACTAATTTATAAGAAAATGTAGTTACATATTCACACACCCCACAGATAAATACCGTTTAGAGCAATACTGAATCATTTAGAAACATCTTCAGAAATGAAAATACCTTATATTGACACAAATGACATAATTTGATCCATTCATTTCATGTATTTTCTGCGTCCCATGACTATCTGAGGTGTATTATTACTCTCTTTCATCAAGTACAAGTCAGGAAATAGACCTTATTTATTTATTGTCAGTGTTCTGTGTGAATTGGCAACTACAGTTTCAGGAAGTATTGTTCTTCGTCGTTTTGGGTTCACATTTTACCAAACATCCAGAGGGCTCATGGCCTCAAAGCACTGATGCAAAAAGAGTCACATTAACCTTCACTCTGTACTCTGTTGTACAGTGTCCTCCTCTAACACCCCTCTGGGAATCCCCCTTTTCTTTCATGCTGTGCCTCCTGTCCCTAGCACCTGTCGTCCTCCTCTGTGTCGCTGAGAGGATCACAGCCTGCAACTGAGGTTGTCTGCGCCAGACGCTTCCGAAAGTGTCCGTTGGGGACCTGCCAGCCAGTCCGCAAGCGCGGGCGGCCCGAGCTGATGGTGTTTGCGCGTCCCAGGCTGCAGGCCACAGCCGCCTCAAAGGTCAACGTCTCCATGGGACCGGAGGGGTCTGGGCTGTGGTCATCCTCCTGTGATGCCAAGAATGGTTCGGAGGGGTAGCGTCGAGGTGGGGACGGGTGTCGGCCCGCCTCACTCCGCCTCTCTCCTGCGACCCCCTCTTCGGTCTCCCAGGTGGGCTTGCCTCGCCTTATGGTCTCTGGGCTGCCCTGTTCATCCTCGTCTTCACCGACGGCGGCTTGTGTGCGACACACGAGAGGGGAGTAGGAGATATGAGGGCGAGAGCGGGTTGGAGTTTGCGATAATGGTCGTCGGCCGCTTGGGGTGCTGGACTCTGAGGTGGATGGCACTGGACTGTCTGAGCTGTTGCCCTGAAGACAAGAATAAAGAGCAAGAGGCATTCGGATTACATTATGTGCTGCTGTGATCTCCATGACCTCCTGCTATGACCAACATATGGTCACACCACTAGTACTCTGTCATAAATGCTAAGAGAATTTTTTAAAGAATCTGTATCATTAATACCATTAATATGCAAATGTATGCAGCAAAATCTAATCAGATCATCTACTCCACCTTCGGGTAAGTATGATTTCTGCTATTGATAGTTTTGGAGTTATTGTATTCACAAGAATGTGTTTATAGAGTAACAGAATAACAGAGTCACAGTGTCATGTAGTAATGGAGTCAGAGTTGCAGAATCAAAGAGTCTTTCTGTTAATGTAACTTATTGTTTAACAAATTCTGTTTTCCACTTTAATGTTTCCTAGCAAATTGCGATTAAAAACTTTAGGTATAAAAGCTTTTGTCTAATGTAACACTTCACAGTTCAACACAGTTCATGTGATTTTACATCCATTAGTTAATATTGTCAATATGTCTTGTTTCTTCAGACTTCAATCATCCAATCCACCAAAACAACACCAAACAAGAGTCAACAGCAAAAAAAGCTGTTTGGCATTAGCAGAGAAGATTTGGCAAATCTTTCATGGGCGCAACCCACATACTCAGCTCTGCTGCTCATCCCACAATTGCATGTTCCTTACAAATGTGGCACCATTTAAAAGAGAAATAAACAGGCTTTCCAACGGTTTAAGATTTATTGCCAAAAAGCATTGTTACAATAAAGAAATAATCTACCAAACACAAATTTCCTTACTTTTTGTGCTTAGTTTATTATAATCTGTAATTATTGCATATACTACCCAAGTTTGTAGTTGCAGACATTTTCTACAGCTTTAGACTACATAGTGAGCTGTCTTCTAATCACAAAATGCCTTTCTATTCTTGCCCCCCAACGCAATAGAAAGAAGCTTTTTTTTTTTTGATGGTGTGTGCAGGACAACAGCAACACACACACACATGGGCATTTGACACCTCAGCAAAAACAGTATAAACGGGGTGACTGATGTGTAAGAAAAGGCTCATGGAAGGTCAATTTGCTCCTTCATTTCTGATTTTACAGACATGAGTGTGTTTTTGACCAAAGTCCTTGTTTGTCCTCGTCTGGCCTACCTGTTTATCTTGGGGGTGTTCTCTCTCTACACTGGACGATCTTGAGGGCTGCAAGCTTCTCTCCTCTGAGTTACAACGAGACGTGTCTGGAGAGAGGAGGTGACAGCGCTCCTTAGACCGGCCACGCTCCCTGTCACCCTGCTGCCAGTGTTCAGACCGAGAAACTAGTGGACAGACGTTCAGAAAAGGGGACAACACAAAGTCACAGCATTAAAGAAGAAGTGATAGTGAAGAGTTTATCTGTAAGCTTTATCAGTGGTGGTGCGTGTACTCCATGACTTTGAGTTACCGGCAGCCTTGTAGCTTTTGTGACGAGGTCGATACAATCGCTCCGGACTTTTCTCCTCCTGCCAAAGACCGTTCACCCGCTGATCCCCAACAGTGGATGCTGAACGTTTCATGGAGCCGCCTGCAACCTCTGTCTGCTTGTATGGGAAAACACACACAGACAAACATGCAAGCACAGGGTACATACACAAAGAGAACATTATACATACTCTAACTGCATTGACATTATTTAATTCAGAAAGAAGTGAACCAGTGTGTTTAGCAATTCTTTATCATGCTTTACTCAGTACAGTTTAGTCTTTCCTTTACTCTGGAGATGAAAGAGATTGAGGTAAAGAAGGCGATTCAGCATTCAAGGATCACATCCCGTTCTAACAATTCATTGAGCCTTAATCAGACTCCCAGAGGAGCAAAGACAAACCAGAAGTCTACTGATTCAAACATCTCGGGATCTCGTGCACGTAAGGATCAAGGCACTTTGGCATTAGAGCCCATGCAGCCACTGAAGTCCTCGAGATCCAGCCCAGAGGCCATGTCATGGAAGATGTGTGTACCTGCGAATCTACAGCCAGACGGGGCATGGAAGAGGCCCGCACACACAGGCCCCTCCCTAGCGGAAGCTCCAGTGGGGCTTCAATCCCCCTACTGCACTCGCCCACCTAGGTGAGTACAGAAACAAGAGAGGAGGGCAAGGATAGACAGAGCACCAATCAGGCTCGTCCCTGCCAGGACTGCCTCTTTACACAGAGGTCCAGTTCAGGTGAGAGGAGGGCAGACAAGCCATTTCATCACTGAGGGTCATCTATCATAGCATCACCAATCGCCATCCAATAAGAAGCCATTCCAGCCAAAAACAAACAGATTAACAACTAGCAACAGGAAAACTGACTTCAAGGAAGAAGAGAAACACAGTGAAGTTGTGTAAGAGGAGGAAGAATTAAGGATGAAGAGCGAGAACAGACAATGAGCAAAACAGTTTACAGGGAAAGATGGGATCCATATTTCAGATTGGAAGGACATGTAGTCATGCATATTCAGATCTTACTAGCTACACAAACAGAGCCAGACAACATCTGTCCAGGGGCCGAACACATTCCTCTGCACACTAATATGTGGGTATTTCAGAATAATTTTGTCATTCATCTAGCAGGCAGTGTATACCAGTAGAATCAGACAGTATGCACAGCAAAACATCAACAATTTGACAGTCTGCCTCTGCAATTCCGACCTCTGCAGGACTAAAACATAACCACAACAGGAGCACAGAGAGTCAGCGATGCCGTGCTCTGCAAGGCACTGAGAGAAAAGTCAGTGTCACCAGCTGAAACACATTCACACTGTTTTTGTACAGTTAAATGCTTAAATAAATGATGTAGTTTGTAAATTTGTGAAAGTAAAAATCTGTCATCTAAGTCAGTGGTTCCCAACCTGAGAAAAGAACAACATGTGAACCAAAATATTTTTTGACATTTCTGACATTTTTTCACACTTTTATAATCAAAAAAGGAAAGGAAAAACCTGTCCTTGAGAAATAAAAATTTCACTTTAACTGATCCATGGATGGATTACTGAATGGTCCACTGAGCATGAGCCCGTGGGCCTGGGTGCCATTACACCACATCCTATCATTTCTTGTTAGAAAACTCACTGAGCTCACTTAAAAGTGTGAATGTCCTGCTTAAAATGATTTTGTCGCCTGATCTGGATCAGAGTCTTAATATTGAGTTTCTGCAAAAAAAAAAAAAAAAAAAAGTTTCTTTCGCCTATATTTTATTTATTATTATTTATTCATTTCATTTTCATATTCTGGCTGAATAGCTATGGTTACATTTGACTAAAGTACAGTTAAATTAGTGAAGCAATTTGAATTAAAACGGCAGAATAGCCCATAACCTGCATCTCAGGCTTTCTTTGATGTGATTGTTTACACAAAATAAAGTATCAGTGTGGATCTGCTGTAGCAGGAAGGTTTGGACAAATATGACCACCTCTGGTAGCTTTTGAACCAACAGCAGCACTTAGGGATTCTGGTCCACCTTAAAAATTTTCTTTTAGTCTCGGTATCTGGTCCCTATGTAGGAGAGGGGGATTTTATATGTCTGTGCCCAGCGGCCCATGGTCTTTTAACACATCAAAAGGCACACCACCTACATAAAGGCAACTTGTGACAAGGGGTTGCAACTTGACAATGCTTTGTTTTAAATAGCTGTAAATGAAAAAGGTTGGGAACCACTGCTCTAAGACATTGCTGCTTTACATCGTTGTATGCTCGTTGTATGTTTGCCCACTTTCTTACCAGATTCTGCTGTTGGTTTGCATCAGTGTCAGAGCTCATGGGCTGCAAAAACAGTTCCTGGGGGGAGATTGGACTCAAAGCCACAAAGCCTCCTCTGGTCCTGTGTCAGGACAGAGAAAAGCAGTGAGCAAACACAGAGGCACACACAAGTACACATCTTTGCACACATTCTGCAGACTCACAGGGCTGAACCAGCGCTGTGAGCCATCATTGGCAGTGGCTGGGTGTTAGAGAGAATGTCCTCTGGGAGGGTAGAGGCGTCAAGACGCTTGAACATCAAGTTACTCTTCTGAAATGAGAGACAAAAGCACAAGTAAGAGGACTTCTCACCCATTTCGTTTTCAAGTTATTCAGGCCACATTTAAGAATTTTAAAGGTGAAAACATACAAAAACTGGAATTACCGGTTTGCGGTTGAATGCCTCTGCCACTCAGACTAGTTTCAGATTACATCATTGTTTATCCAGAGTCATATAAAATATTAAACATTTTTGGGAAATTTTGTCATAATTGCTGTGATAAGTCTTGAGTAATGGCTAAAAGTGTTTTGTGAGGTCACACTGACCTTGACCTTTGACCACCAATATCTAATCAGTTCATTCTTGAGTCCAAGTGAACGTTTGTACCAAACTCTAAGAAATTCCCTCAAGATATTATGTTCACAAGGCCAAAATCCCGCTTTGTGAGGTCAATGTGGCCTTGACCTTTGACCACCAAAATCTAATCAGTTGGTCCTTGAGTCCAAGTGGACATTTGTGCCAAATTTGAAGAAGTTCCATCAAGGTGTTATTCAGAAATCATGTCCATGAGTACGTACGCACGTCTGGATGTACGTACAACCCGAAAACAATATGCCTCTGGCTCTGGCTGTCGCCAGCATGGAGGCATAATAATGGTAAACTGGATTTATTTAAGTTCCTTTTGGATATTTCCATTCCTCCCAGTTCTATGTACATAGTTATGTTTGGTAACAATGGCTACTAAAGAGAAGTTGAGAAGGAACTTGATTCTTGTTTTGCTAGACTAAATCTTTCCTCTATTTCTTTTTTGTCCATGTAATTTTTGTTTATCTACGTTTCACCTCTCTTTTTTACTTACAGTTCAAAGCTCAGATGAGTTAACTTCCTACTCAAGCTCACAGTTTAAAGTATTTCTTGTTTCTCCATGTAATTGATCAAATTGCGTCCTAAATGAATGCCACGGTACTGTAAATGATAATGGATCTGAAGAAAGACTATTGAAACTGTGCTGTGAGGTTGTAAAAAAAAACACATATTTCTTTGAATATATAATCATAAAAATGAGTGAGACAATTTGCTTGCCAATAAGAAAAAAAAATCTAATTACAACAAAATAAGGTGTCAGAAAGTTCATTATGAGCTGACCTGAGCTTCGAGTTGTTGCCTGAGCTTCTTGGCTTTGTTCTGTTTGAAGTAGTCCATTATCATCATCGAAGCGTAGATCTTCCCCACAGTCATGTCCGTATCTGTGACGGCAGACACACTACATTAACTGTTACTGCTTGACTCCCAGTGTTACACTGAATATTTCCTCCATAGTTAGAGCCAGACCTTTGTTGATAGGTACCAGTAGATCCAAGGTCTTCTGGGGCAGATAAGGCCAAATGATACTGATCTCTTTCTGTAGTTCAGTATCCAGAGCGACACGGTCCTCACCACCTGAGTAAAACATTCACATTCAGTCACTTTGGCAAATAGAATATGTTATATTGATGCCATTAAAGCTGAAATCATCAGTCAGTTGATAAAAATGCGTTAAAACGTTTTTGTTTTGTTTTTTTTCCAGTGGACTGTTGGTCAGACAAAACAAGCGATTAAAGCTGTTATCTCGGACTTTAGGAAATTATGCTAGACATTTTACAGACCCAATAATTAATCAATTATCAAAAAAATAATCTGCAGATAAATGATCATGAAAATAATCATTAGTTTCAGTCCTGGATACCAAGTTATCATGCTTGTCAGTGACCCTGACCTCGAGCTATTTTGATCTCCAAAGCTGTGCGGATGAGCGACATCAAAGTGGAGGTGAAGTGGACGGTCATGTCCTCATCCACAGGCATGTTCATCAACACCAACCTCTGAAGGAGACGAGAGGTGGAGAGATGAAGACAGAAGAAGATTAATTCGTTAATTATTTATTCTTTTAATCACTTCAGTGTAAACTTCCAACATAAAAGTCCACACAAAATATAAGCTACAACATATAACAACATAATACACATATCATGATTGAAAAGGAGCACAGAGGAGAGAGATGGCCAAAAACAGATGGTTTGCCAAAACTTCCTCTTGTGCTCACATAAAAATCTATGTGAATATTAAACACATACTTTGTTCATCAAGTTCATATCATCCAAATATTTGGTGTCTTTTTATTTTCTCAAATTGAATAATAGTTTAACATCTTTCCAAATGTGACTCAACACTGAAATACACATATAGTTTAATGTAGTTTTTGCAAACTGAGATTTAAAAAGAAACTTCCGTCTGTGCTCATCATCGACTGATCTAAAAGCTGCCAACTTCTGTAAATATTCAGGTAGTAATCTGTTTTTACCTTTAAACGTGATGAACAATATTTTAAATTCAACTGTATCCTTCAGTTTTATTACCCTTGATTCTGTTGTTCCTGTGAATACACATGATTTATAATTCGTATTGCTCTTTTCTGTTGTACATAGTATACAATGAATTTATAAAATATAGATAGGACTTCACTCGAACTGTCAGTTCATCTAGCCCATCTATGTTTGGGGACAAGTGATCATGTTTTCAGTACCTTATAGGCGATCTTAGCAGGACATTTTTTACCCAGGCCAAGGGGTGGCGACATGTGTGTTAACATCTCGTACATGGCCGTGTAGTGGATACGACCACTTCAGGAGAAAATAGAAGCATAAGGTGGAGAGGTCAGTGAAGAGAAGTATAACATTTATAACTAATACAGATCAAGACAAACAGATAGATCCCATCTTAAAGTCTTCTACTCCTTGAAACATGGTATTCAAATATTTGATGATTCCATATGTTTTTATTTTCTTCCAAAAAAAAAAAAAAAAAAGTGAAGTTTAGTGCTAAGCGTGTCTGCCCATTGCACTGAAACGTCAAGGTATTTAACATTTCACACCCTTTGGCTGCCCTCTGCTGGATACAGTTAGAACATGAATGTTGATCAGGTCTGCTTAAAACAAGTAAGGTGAAGTCTCACCATGCCAAACGATCATACTCCCCCCAGATGCGGACAAACTCGTCCAGGTGATGGGGACCGAGGATTGAAGAGTCTCGTGTCAGGTACTCAAAGTTGTCCATAATCACAGCCACAAACAGATTTAGCATCTAAAGAGGAACATCAAATGAAGATTTGATGAGGAAAGCAGTGTGAAAGACAGCAGAGAGAGGTGTTGGTGCAGGAATATTATGACGCTGACCAGGAACGAGCTGAAGAAGATGAACGAGACGAAGTAGCAGTAAGCGAAGTCAGTCCCACAGCCTCCCTCGTGGTCTGGAGACGTGGTGAAGGGGGCGATGGAGGGATCTGGCTCACACTCCTGACCTGATAGACAGGAGAGCATGATCTCCTGCCAGGACTCTCCTGTTGCACTCCTGATGGTTTAAAAACAAACATAAATCTAGTGAACATCAACGAAATATCAATCTTGCAAAAGAAACTACTTAAAAATAACAACTCAAATTGAACATTAACTTAAATCTTCATGTGGCTGTGAACATAGTTTTGATAAGCCAACCTGAACAGAAGCATCAGTGCGCTGAAAAACGTCTTAAAATTGTTGTGCTGATTGATGTGACTCTCATCGTTCAGCTTGATGTTTCCAAACACCTGTAGAGAAAAGGCTGCTTCAGTAAAATACATATTTTTGTTCATTTTATTAGTTGCTAATCATCCTGGGGTTCACACATGAAAAAAATGTGCAAATAAAACAGTAATACATTCAAAAAAGCAAGGTCCATCTGTAAAACATAAAAAACAGATAAAGCAAAGTCGCTGATATCCAAACAACACGACCAAATCAATACCAGTTACGGCTTTTAATAATATCAATAACTGGTTCCAATTACCTCATGTAATATAAACACGCACCAGACAAGCTGACACAAATTACAACACAACAGCTACATTTAAATACACAACCACTGTCAAAATTAATTAAACTAAAAAAAATGTGTGTATTCAGTCAGACAGTCTCCTTTAATGATGATGTTTAATGTTGTTATTAGTGAAAGGATACCTGCATTCCAATTATGGCATATATGAAGAAAAGCATAGCTATGAGAAGACAGACATAAGGAAGAGCCTGTGGCAGAAGAGACAACAAAGACAGGTGGTTAAATACAGTCATCGAGGCAAGAATTTAAACTTGTTATATTGAAAAACTGATTATAATGTGTCTGACCTTGAACGATTGTACAAAGGTCCACAGCAGGATACGGATGGTGTAACCCTGTCGCAGCAGCTTGATTAACCTTGCTGCTCGGAAAAGCTTCAGGAAACTCATGTTGATGGTGTTCACCAACTGGGACAGACACGCAAATATTTGGAGAGAGGGTGATGCGAAAAAGAGGGAGAGAGTGGCAGACAGAAGAGGGAGAGAGGATGTAAAACACAGATGGCGAAATTCATCACAACATGACTTAAGTTGCGTCTGGAGGCAGGGATCATAACATGCAAGGAAACTTGGAACGAAAGACTGCTGCATATGAAGCTGGTTATTTAAGTCTTTTTTTGGGGTCACAACATTGTGAAAGCGAATGTTCTCTTGGCAGTATCTTACCAGTAAATCCACAATTATCTCAGTGATGCTGCCAAGAACAGTGATGAAATCAAAAATATTCCAAGTATCTCGAAAGTAGTTCTGCAAGAAAGAAAAATTTGTTCATGATTTAACTAAACATATTAGTTAATCCAGATAATTTAGAATCTAAATTATTCCTCTTTGAGTCATTTTCTTGTAATAACACTCACCACAAAACCAAATGCCATAATCTTGAGTACGCACTCCAGGGAGAAGAGGACAGTGAATGCTGTGTTCAGGTGTTTCAGGACTGTATCGTATGCTGTCGGGGCCGAGTGGTACTGAAGGGAAAAACATTAAATCAATAACATCACTGATACTAATCGCTTTGGATTTACCAGTTACATTTTGACTAGACAACACAATTTTAAAGACCATAACATAGCCCATCAACAATACATTTAGCAAATTTTACATTACTTCTCTAGATTTTCTTAACATCCACAAAGCTCATTCATTCATTTTGACATGTGATTGGTAGTCCATGACAGTGAATCGTTGCCTTTATTTATATTTTTGTCAAAGTTCAATTATTGTGTTATATTATGCAGTAAGTCTTCTGAAAAAAACAAAAAACAAAAAAAAAACAAAACAAAAGAATTTAAAGTTTCAAAGATATGTGAGGAAAAGCGTGGTCGCTGCTGTCAAGTCTGGTGTCAATCAAACCTCGAGGACAAACAATAACTGAACATGAGCGCTATGAAAGGAAAACCCAAACACTTGCCTGCTCTTAAAAGAAAGCTGCAGTTTATTAGAAGTTTTATTTTTGTAGCTTTCACCATAATTTCCACTGGGTATGATAAAACTACTGAGAAAGTAAGTGCTCAGATCTGGGAGTGTGATGCTTGACACTAAGATTACCTAAACCACTTTATCAAACCCAAGAGAATGCACCCAAAATGTTGCTTGTAATCCCTCATTGCAGAGTAAAAATAATGAGTGTGCACAACCATAGTAAGCGCAGAAGGTCAAAGTTCAACTAGGATGTCCGTCAGTTCACCATTTTTTTCTCTTCGAAAAAAGTTGGACTCACATGGGAGTTTGTTTAAAACCTGATAGAGCATCTAACTGTTTGTGTTTCTTTTCCCATGAGACAGTTTAGCTATATTGTCATGTTCCCACATCACTGAATGGGTGTAATTATACGCACATCATGTATAAGTGCAAAGCTGTTGAAGACGAGCATCGATAAAAAAAAATAGCACCTGCGCACCAAGCCACAACTTTCGTTCAAACAGACGACATTTTGATCCCAGTCGGATCACAGTCGGTGTGGTTAACCACCAAACCCACCCAGGGTTATAAACATCGCAAAGCAATTGATAATTCAAGACAGTGAATCTCAAATAGTAGAAGTACAAAGACAATACACCAAAAAATACCAACAGTATATCAAAATATCAACAATAGAGTGATACACTTGGAAACAGGGGAACCTTACAATGTTGTACAAAAATGACCTTAAAAAGGATATACAACCCAATAAAGTCACTGCCGAAGATCTAAACACATATGCAGTGTATTTAACCTTTAACATACACAAACATATCTTGACGATCCAACTGGGATTGAAACATCTCTGTGAATAAATTTTGTGGCTTAGAGTCAGTGTGCTATTATGTAACGATAACAATGTTACAATGTTACATAATAATAGCAATGTTATTGTTACATAATAATAACATGGTTATCTGATGACCAGAGCGCTGAAAATAAAACCAAATTTGTGGTAAGCCATAGTTCTTCTTGAATTACATCACCACATGCTTAACTGTTCACTGTCATGTCTTAAGCTTTTAAGGCACTGAAAATAGGTAGTTTCAGTTTAAGCATTGTAAAACGCAAACATGTTAAACACCAGGTCCAGCTGTTCCTCTGCTGCAGAATGGATTGTGCTTTATAGAGTTCTTTACCTTCATCATGAGGACCACGGTGTTGAGGGCGATCATGACGAGCACCGTGTACTCAAAAGAAGGCGAAGCCACAAAGTGCCACAGCCTGTACTGAAAGGTTTGTCTGTTCTGGGGCATGTAGCGGGTCATCGGCTTGGCGCTGATGGCAAAGTCGATGCAAGCCCTCTGATGGAGAGAAATTCAACAAAACAGACACGCAGAGCTGCAGATGATCCTTAGCTGTATATGAGTGAATGTATCTGTGTGTGTGTGTGTTTCACTGCTCCACACCTCGTTCTTTTCCAGACTGCACTCCTGAATCATCTTGTCACCCTGCTCCTGGAAGGTGATGATGATCAGAGCCACGAAGATGTTGACAAAGAAGAACGGGAAGACCACGAAGTAAACCACATAGAAAACGGACATCTCCATTCGATTCCCCCGACTCGGCCCCATGTTCTCCTCTGTTACATCAGTCGAGTGCTGCAGGACCCTAGCAATAGAAAAAAAACACTATTTGGTCTTTCCTTCTTCATCAGAAGAAATCTTTTGCAATGAAAAAGTGGAGCTTGAAGCCTCTGAATTGTGTATTTTATCTTGTACACTTACTGAGGCCACCCCTCTCCAGTTGAGACAGTGAAAAGTGTGAGGAGGGCCCAGCAGACGTTGTCGTAGTGAAACTCGTGTCTCCTCCACTCTCTCCTCTTCACCTCCTTTTTGTCTCTGCTGTAGTCAATGTAGTAGCCTCTGTAGGGAGCAGAGCAGCCCACAGGCAATCGTTTCTCTTCACTCACTGATTAAACCAGCAGTTTTAATGAAGAGGAATCTTTTAAATCTTTTATGTCTAAACATTACCCTGCCTTCATACTGTGGACTGGTGGGTCTAGAGTCTTTCTGTCAGCTATTTGTGTCAGGACGTCTGACTAAAATCAGCCCGTAGCTCTCTCTTGTTAGAAGTTTAAACGTCATTAAGCTTAATGTCATTTTGTGATTCAGATATAGCCACTTACTGACATTCCTTCTCTGAATTCATGGAGCTGTCAGTGCAATAGAAGAACTTCCCCTTAAAGAGCTGCACCGCAATGACAGCAAAGATGAACATGAAGAGCTGGTAGACAATGAGGATGTTGAAGACGTTCTTCAGAGATGTGACCACACAGTCAAAAACAGCCTGTAGGGAGGAAGCACAAGAAAGGTGGCAAAGCAAATCAAATCTGTCCGAGATCTGTGAGGTAACACCGACATACAGGAGAGGGTTTGCAGAAGTTCACGTCATACCTTGAGTTTAGGGAGCCTCTTGATAGTTTTAAGAGGACGCAGAACTCTCAGAACTCTGAGAGACTTTATTGTCTTGATGTCTCTGCCTTTGTTGTTCCTGTTGACATTGACATACAGTAATTAGTAACATAGCTGTGCATATTAACTAACGCACAAGGACATGTAGCAAAGACACAATGGCAACAGTGAAAATGAAAAACAGTAAAATGTCCACACGAGAGCATATCAAAAACACCATGAAACACTGTCTTGCACCTTGAGTGTCTGTGTATGGAGCCCAGCAGGTGTCAAGGGTCAAATTTTTGGTAATATTTTTAATTTGACTTATTATTTGTGCACACAAAAGAGTTATAGATTACCTTGCATACCTTGCATTATAGTCATGTCCTTGAATGATGAAATAGTAAAAAAAAATAAAAAATTCCACTCCTACTTAGGCTGAGAGTATTATATGTAGGTTAGCAGCTGTGTTTTAGTGTAGAGCTGCCAAAAAACTGAATTTATTTCATAAAGGTTATTACAATAAATCATATTATTCATTGAATTTGTCCTTGTCCTTGTGTGAAACCCAGGCTTGAACTGAGGCACTTTTCCTCAGTTAATTATGGTGCAAAAATTAATAATTTGAGGGACCAAATTAGGCAATTTAAAATCATTCATTAAAGGGCAGAAATGACCTTTTAGTGTACACAAAGTATCAAAGATTTTACCCCTGATACCTGTCAGGCTCTGCATTCTGGTGAGATTTAGAGGACACAGCAAAAAAAACAAAAATACATTAAGTATAAAAAAAAACAAGGAAAATCAGACACATAAAAATAAAAGAAATGTATGTGAAGCGTATGTAAGACGTTCACATTTAGTGTGACTGAAATTTTTACCCCATCACATTCCTGGTAGCCCCAACAGTGACACAATCCACAGGAACAACAGAGAAAAAATTGAGGCATAAAGAGAGATAAGCTCAGAGAATCACAGCTATATTCACAACAGATAAATTCACATACAATACAATCTTCTACAGTACAACAAAGGGCACAAAAGGTTCAGTTATTAATCTGTAACACTCAGACAACAGAAAAAAAAGTACTATAAAGGCTTTTAACATCAGTCATGACACACCCCACCCATGTGTTATGTAGAAATCCATCTTTTCCTCTTGTTTCAGCACCATGGCGACAGTTCAGTCTGCATTACACACTGTACAGCACCATGGATGCCCCCCATATTTGCAGTTTTTGAGCTGCACCCCTTTGTCAATGAAGCAGACTGCATTCTCTTTTTTTCAAAGCTGCAAAAAGTGTATTTGAGGGAAGGCTGTTTATAACAATACTGTATGTTCAGAAAATGATTTGCTGCAGTGAGTCAGTCACTAGTCATCGGCAGGCAGCACTAGATAGTGACTCACGTTAGAGCAAAGGCAATCAGCGCTCCCACCACCACAATGAAGTCCAGCATGTTCCACATGTCTCGGAAATAAGAGCCGTCGTGCAGAATGAGACCCTGGTCTATCATCTGGAGGACAAACACAAACCCACACAACACGTAAAGTGAACACGTTAAATACACACAGGAGCCAAAATCTTATGAGTAAATCTGGAGTAAAGTTAAATTCTTGTGTGTGACTGATGTTTTTAAAGTGAAGAAAATACATGTTTCAGTTACCTACCTTAATGATCATTTCAAAGGTGAACACTCCAGTGAAGACATAATCAAAATAACGGAGGACCTGCGTATTTTACAAACATTTAAAAAAAAAAATTTTAAATACAAATTCAGTTTTCAGTTTTTCAGTGAAAACACACTACACACTCAAAACCTGATCAGAATCAGTATGTAGTGTGGGACTCGGGACACACTGATAGTAGTACAGCTCTAAGGGAGAACATTCAGTCAGAGGCAATGACCTTGTTACCTTCCAGTTATCATGCTTCTTACTGCTTCTGAATAACCCTTTATAGGATGACTAAGTGTGTTTATAAGCAGCGCCAAAGCGTAGCTCTAGGTAACCTTCATTACTGGGCTGAACGGGTTATAGAAATATGCAAAGATGCCACAAGAAATTCTGATTCTGTCTAACTCTGGGATCCTTGAATCATTCAGTGCTCACAGTTATGTGTTTGGTGCTGTTAAGAGTCCTGCATGGGGGACTCCAGAGATTTAGTACTACACTTTTGTTAAGTTACATGACTCACAGGAGACATATTAGGAAAAGAATGGTCAAAAAAAAAAAAAAAGCCTAGACTTCTAGTCCTGGGTATGCTCCAAAAATACTGGATCCTACATTTCCCACAACGTTACTCGCCAGCATCGTTTTACAAACTAGCTTTCAAACATCCATGTCTTTCAAACTCCACAACTCAGTTTGCAGCACAGGATTTCTGTTAGAAATTTGTGGCTGGTCTAAGTTATTGTGTGAGTGATGTGGAGTCAGTAGGAGAAAAGCAGAAAAATAGCCATCCAAAGAATGGCAAATAAATAATGCTTTATCACTTGCTCATATTTTAGGAAAATACAGTGTAGATTTTACGAGTGTGTGCTTATTTGGTTACTCTTGACACTTTCTGTGATACAGAGTTGTGAAAAACAAACTGCACAGCTATTTCCCAGACTAAACTGCTCATTCTCACCTTGTTTGTGCGTGAAACCAAATGTGTCACGACACATTGTTGCTGACACAGTGTTATGTCAACTTGAGATCAAAACTTCATCAATGGTATTTTACAACGAGTAAATTTGTGTACATCAAATTCAGTAGATGATATTAGCAGGTTACTTGACATCTGCTGCGCTGTAACAAAGGCGAACACATTGTTGTTAGTGTGATCAGTCAAGTGGGTGTGACTGTCCAATCGTCATTTTCTGAAATATACTAAAGCTCTTAAGGCTTTAGACGTTCACTGCGTTAAGGTGTGACTATACTTCAGGATGGTTGACCTTTTGTTTTTTGTTTTTTTTGGGGTGGGGGAGGGGGTGGGGGGGCAATCTGACAATCCGACATTCCGACCCACTTCACTCAACTATTGCTCAGGTGTGCGTAGGTGATAAAATATGCAGGATTTTGAATCTTCTTGACACGCACAACTGCTTCTGATTATTATGTACAACTGATTGTAACATAATGTTTATCTTGTGCACTGTTTGGACAACTATTGCATCTCATCTTTCTCTATGACAGCAGGTTCTGGCCATTCGGCAATTTGTTTTGCGCTTCCCCTGGTAATTAGCCTACCAACGCTTCTTCTTCAACAGTTTAACTCTGCTACAGTGCACTGCTCCATCTTTTATCCTTTAAGTCTGATCATGATTGAAACTACAAACACTTCAGAAGAGATGCATTTGGATCTCACCTTGTTCCTGTCTGAGCTGGTGCACACAGGGTCCTCAGCAGCCAGTGCAATGCTGCTCGCCACAATTACAAGGAGGATGGTCATCTCAAAGTAGCGCAGAGTGACCACATAGTGGCAGATCCTTCTGATACTGTGGAGCAGTGCAGGGGAGGATATTAATTGTTGCTCAAAAAAAAGAAAAAACACAAAGAGGCACTAAAAGGGACAAAAAGCACTGCAGTGTCTTTGATAATCTGTGATTTGGTGGCTTACGGGTTGGACGCCTTGAAGATGAACATGCTGTCTGGTGCTACAGGTTTGGGAGGAACTGGAGGTTCCTCCTCCTCTGTGTCCTCATCTCTCTCTCTGTCGGACTGGTACGCCTCCAACTCTTTACTGTTCACTAAAACCAACACAGAGGTGCAAAAGGAGAGAGAAAAAAAAATCTGTTTTAGCTGTATGTGGACAGCTATGACAGAGAATAATGTGAGTCACCAGTACAATGGATTCATCAAAAAAAGACAAGGGCAAGTGTGGCACTCGGGTGTCAGAAACACCTACACACTGTTATACAGAGCAATACTGACACTAAATCCCACTTGATGATGCACAGTAAAGGAGTGTGACTGCAGTGGGAAGTGATCACACAGCTACCTGTCATGGGTGTAAGCTCCAGCAGCGGTTGTGCAGACATTTCAATGGCCACGCTTCCCTCCAGGTTGGACTTGTCACGTTTAATGGGGATCGGGCAGTTCTCAGCTTCCATGGCGCTTACAGTGTACTCAGTGGCCTCCAAAGCAGGCTCCACTGGGATGTTTTGGCACAGGGGCTCGTACTGGTCCGTGTGCCCGCCTTTTCCCTGCTCTGACCAGGTGCCGTCGAGCAGCTGCTCACATTGAGGAGGATCAGGAATGTCGCCTCTGAAATGGGAAAGAAAATGTCACCGAACACTGAACTTAAATCAGCAGAACAATACATACATGTTTTATGACAAGATCATTTTTCCTGTAGAAAGTACAAAAGATCTACTATAATGTGTTGAACTGGACTGTAATGACACCGGTGAACCCCTGTCTTTTCTAGCACCGTAACATCAAATTTTCAGTATGTACTTTGGTTTATGACCAAGTAGCTGCAAAAGTAATTACATTCCCATCAGCCTCAGCTGTACTTTATGTTTAAGTGCTAATTAGCAAATACACAGGAGCAGACTGAAAGAGACACAAAAAACACAAAATGTTTTGACTCTTTATGGTCATTTTGTGTCTCTTTGTGGTTGTTTTGTCTCCTGCATGGCTGTAGACTCTCAGTCTTGCTTTTCATAGTCTGTTTTAAAACAATAATCAAATGCCCCAAGTCTACATTTCAAGCCTTATCTGTCACTGTACTTGCTTTTCTTGTCCATACTGGTCCACATTCTGTGCAAATATGCATCCTGAGGTTTAACTAAAGCTAATATAAGCTATAACAGTCAGAGTTAGACAAAGCAAAAGGGTATCTTCCAAAATCATAGACTTTTTGGTACAAAAAGTCCTCCTTGTGCTACACTGGTCACTTTATCCAGTACAACTGTACAATCTATTGAAATTCAATACAACAGCCTCGCTAGAAATTACAAAATTTATAAAATCTAAAATGTCTTGTTTAAAAAAAAAAAAAAAAAATTCAGACCTGTCTAAATTCAATTATATTTTTATTACTATTCTAATATAATTACTATTATGTATTATTGTTATTATGGCTGTCTCTCAGGGGGAAAATATCCAGTAACATTTCAAACCAAATGAACCTTTATTTGATAATTATATGATGGTACAAATATACAAGAATTCATGAATGTTACACCTTTTAAAGGGTCTTCACAGATAAATACATGAGCCTTACCTTCTACAGTCTTCTCCAACTTCTGCATATGGGTTGATGATGCAGGTTCCACAGTCGTCTTGGACTGATCCTCCTTCTACTTCTGCTTTCTCCTCTCTGTCATCTCTCTCTTCCCTCTCATCCAGTATCTTCCTCTCCTGGCTGTGTGACCGTCTCACTAGTGGCACTTCATGTGGTGACTGCGTACAGTCCAGACTCTTGGCCTCAGTGCGAGCATCACGGTGCCGATGGCGTCTGTGCCGGGCCCCTTCATCTGGCCCCTGACTGGGCCTGAACTTGCGGGCAATCCTGTGCCTTCCCCCACCTGTAGTCCGGTGGTTAGCTCCTCCTGCTTTGTCCTCACTCAGGTTTACCAGAGGCTCAGCCGCCGGAGGCTCAGGGATGGGGATGGAGATGGACATCGGGGGCTCAGGCAGGGGCATCCCAACAGACATGGGAGACTCAGGCAGGTGAGCCGGACTGGCCTCTGGGGAAAGGGTGGGGACGTGGTGGGCGATAGTGGGAGTTTCCATGGTGTCCTCTGTTGGGCTGCCAAACAGCTCCTCTCTACTCGCCATCTGGCGGCGTTTGCGTAGCTGGTTGGCTCTCTGCTCCCACACTGACATGTTGACTTTTCTCCTCCTCTCGCGGCGGTTGACGAAGGCATTGGAGCCATTGAGAGGTTGCTCGTCTGCTGCACCTGTTGCACCCTCAGGCTCCTCTGGGAAGGCTGGACGACCACGGTGGATCGCCCGTTTCCTGTATAGGTAGGGTCTTCTTCTCCCACTAAGGAGCACAACATGCTTCACATCACTATGAGGCAGCAACAGGCCCACAGCTAAGGAATTGTTGACGAGAAACATCAAGACTAGTGTTCATTTAGCATACCAGTCATATTAAAAAAATTCAAACAAATAAAAGCTGCAAGAAAAGGCCAAACCTTTTCTGTGAATTTATAAGGTTACTTGATTAGTAACACACAAAAAATTTCCCATGAAAAATGAGCAAAATGCTTCAAGCTAAAAAATACAAATACATCCAAAAACTCAAAAACTTAAAATACCCGAGAGGTAACGACAGATAGAAAGGAAAAGAGAAAAACAAAACCCACAAGAACAAAAAAAGGGGAGGTGCAGGATTAAAGTAGAAACATAGTGTAAAATCTAGAAAATAATCTGAATAATTGAGTAGGAAAACTCAAGAGAGAAATTCTGTGTGACAGGGATGCATACAATCATACTTACTGGTATTCAGATTCTTTTGTTGTCCATGTAATCAATGAGTGATTTTTTGAAAACAAGACATTAGAGTTTTACAACATACGCCAAACATTTTCTGTGACACAGAACAAAATGTAAATAAAATAGTCTGAAATCAGTACTTTATCTTGTAGAAAAGTAATTTATGGAGCACTCAGTTTTAAGGTAATCAATATTAAATACTTGTTAATTGTTTCGCAGTGTCATTGAACACAACATTTTGGTCAGTGCCACATAACAGGCATAAAACAAGACAACATGATGGGACCAGCAAAAGACTGTAAGGCACATTAATATCAGCATCTTGATAGCTGCAACACATACAAGACTAACATTCAAATATGTAACAGACAAATGATACATTCAGTGTCACAACTAGAGAGTCAAAGTAGAGAGTAAGAGTCTACGCAGTTACCTGTTTTACTTTAAACAGCACCTATGAGATGTTGGGGAGTTTGAGGGACCCACTATCAGGGATTTTTTCAATCATGTTCACATTTATACAACTAGTAACGACTGGTTTATATCACTGGTAACGACTGCTTTATATCACTGGTAACAACTGGTTTATATCACTGGTTACCCCATCATATGTTGTTCTTTTGATTTCCTGCCTGCAGGCACCTATAAATATCTTTAAATATTGCATAAAACCAACTTGCAGAGACATAAAAAGCTTTAAACAGGTAATTTATCATAGTTATCTTTCTTGCGGAAATGTTATTATCACTTGATTCTGCAGATGGGAGCAGGAACCAACAACACCTTGTTGTTGGTTTATTCAGGTGTTAGTAGGGGGAACCTCAAACATCCAATACTTAAGCATTTGTTGCAAAAAAACATTATCTGTTAATGTCTGTTAATGTCTGGGAATGCACCAATACAAGGTTTTTAAAAATTTGAATCAATTTGGGGGCAATGACAGTAGAGAAAGAGGAAGTGCTTGGGGAGAGAGAGAGGTAACAAGCAACAAATGTCCCCAGTGTGGTATGCGTTTTAACCACCAAGGCCTTTTGTAAACAATTACAGCATTCAAATTTAATATTTACCAAGAAAAAAAAAGCTGATAAAAAGTCCAATGTGATGAATTACAAGCAAGTTTCTGCAAGTTGTTTTTCATATACATAAAGGGTTACCTGGAGAGCAGGAACAACACACTGTTCTGTAAGAATATGATTTTTTTTTTTTGGAAAACAATTGCTAGTAAAGTAAGTCCTCAGTTTGTAATTAGTGGTGTAAAACATGCAAAATAATGAGGACATTCCTTTAACAAGCCACTCTGGGTCAGTAATACCCCCTGATGTGTCATGTCGTATTTCTTTCCCCCTTACAACAGCTCCAGTGGAGATGTTAAGCAGACAAGTCATACTAAGTGGGAAAGCTTGACCAAAATCTGCCACACTCCAAAGTGTGCCTCCCCCCAGCAGAGTGACACACTGAGACTCCCCACTGTTCCCAGCAATGTCGGAAAAATGCCTCCTGCCTGCTGCCCTCCCCCTACCGGCTTGCTGGACCGTTACACCAGTGGGAGGCCACCAGGTCGCTGCGAGGAGCAGGAAATCCATTAACAACCAATCACAGGTACAGAAGGTGTCTCAGTAAAGCTGCTGAAGCAGTCTGTAAGGGGTCATGCTTTTCAATCAAGCACATTCAATTCACATTCATTATTGTGTCATCGATGTCTTACACATGCCTTTCTTTCTTTCTTCGCATTCACCATGCAACTGAAGGCACTGAGGAACATACTATTACACAAACAACTGGTTCTGAGAGAATCCATAATCGATAGATCTTATTGGCTAAGCTCCATATTGATTTCGTAGAACATCTTCTTGCCAATAACAGAAGTAGCACCACCACCACTTTTCCCACAGCATCCACATCTTAAGTAAGTCTTAGTTTGATTACTCTGGATACATCTGCTACAAGAAAGAATCGTGACAAATCTTCAGTCCAAAAATCTAATTCTCCATTTGTTCAAGAGGAGAGCTGATCTGAGTCACACCTCCACACATGAACGCTAAGATTTACTTAAAGGCTGTGAACGCTTTGGGTGTCTCATCTTAAAATTGTGATTTTGTTAAGTGTTAACCAATAACTTACTCAGAGATCAAGCCATCCCTGCCTCTGGCATATCTCTGGTTGAAGAACTCCTCTTCCTCTTCTTCATCCTGAGAAAGACAAAGGGAATATAAAATGTTAAAGGGCAATCCACCAGTTTTACACATGAAGTTCGGTTTACTTGTCATGAGGAGTACTGTAGCCTTCTGTGGCTCTTTTTTTTTAAGTCAAATAAAATGATGATGGTGATAATTTGACTTGAGAAAACTGGGGGTGTTGAGTTTGAAGGATGTGAGCCTTTATCAGAAAGAAAAGGCCGATTAAAGATTCTATTAAGTTGCACTATGGGACATGTAGGATCTAGGGATTTGGCAGTATGACTAAAGTCAGGATATTTCAGCCTCCTGCTTCAATTTTGACTGTTAAATAAAGCCCCACGTCTTCATGGAAGTATAATGCTAAATAACCGGAGTTCCCCTCTTTAAGAATATTTCGAGGTACCCTGTTTTTGAGTAGGACTATGGAGGAATGTTTTTATATCTGGGTCTCTGTTGTAGGTGACGCTTGCCAGGGGTGGTAACACCCCAAGACCTTTTGTTAGACCTTAAGGATGCTTTGGCGAGTAATACTGAATGTAGACAGACACACATCACACATTTTAATGGCCACATACACAACAAAATAAATAAAGTATTTTACTAGTAAACTCCCAAGTACAAGATAAAAAAACTATGCAAACCTTTGTCAGTTCCTGTGCATTGGCCAGATTATCCACAGCGATGGCCAAGAAGACATTCAACAGCGTGTCTGTCATCAAGGCAGTTAAGAACACACACAAACCAAACTGTGGGAACACATCCAGATTTTTCTCCTGTATCCCTTACATGACTGTATATTGATATAATGTGCATAGATATAATAAAGATTTTGAAAAGAAATAGCCATTCAAAGACCTATAGATGCAAACGAAGTATCTGAGATGTTTCTATAAAGCCAATTTACCTTTGTACTTTGTTTAGTTTTATGTTTATTTTCATTTCTGGATACCTGTACCGGAAACTTTAATTCATTTTTATACTGTTTTTAACAGATTTGGGGGACTCATATTTACTCCATATTTATTCTATTATGGTTTGAAGTCTTTTGTTTATATCTAGTTATGTGGCAAAACCACTTAATGTATTTCTGGCTACCTGCACAGGCCAGTTTAAACCTTTTTTTATCACCTTGCACTTAACATGACTCAGGGACTGTGTTATATAAATGTTAGTATGCTTGTATAGCGCCCTTAT
This sequence comes from Trachinotus anak, assembly GCF_046630095.1. Lineage (NCBI taxonomy): Eukaryota > Metazoa > Chordata > Actinopteri > Carangiformes > Carangidae > Trachinotus > Trachinotus anak. The sequence goes on from NW_027273863.1 coordinate 15,903,842, forward strand.
TAATGTTTCTTTATTAATGTTTGTATATAGGGCTTTGTTTAATGCTTTGTTCCTTGGTCCCACACACATGTTCTCTCATTCTGCCTTGTACACAGATGTTTGGTAAAATGACAATAAACTTCTGCGTTGATTTGAAACTGGAAGTAGTATCATTTAACTCTACGCGCTTGTTTTTACGTTCTATCCAAAGTAATACAAATAAAGTTTAATCACAGAATTTGAGTCCGTGAATCGCTGTTAGATAATGCAACATGAGAAGAGCAGGACAAGAATAAAACCATCATTAGTTTCAGTGGAAGATCAATAAATATTTGACTCAGGTAACACGTTAACTGCATTTCTACATAAGTAAATGCCTCTTGTACTGTGCAACGTAGTGACAGATTTATAGAGGTATATTGTGTTCAGAGGTAGATGCTATATCCGAGCTCTGACCACTTTTCAGGACTCAACAAGGATACAGTTTCCAAATAGTGTGAGCACAATGAAGTAGATCGATGACCACATGCCATACTGCACACCTCCCTGTGAGCGAATCCCATTGTACATCACCTCGTTCCAGTCCTCACCAGTCAGAATCTGGAGGCAAATGCACAGAATATTTAGCATAATAATTACATTGCTCATTGTAGATCCAAGAGAACATTGGGCTAAAAATACACCAAACCAGAGACATATTCCCTGTCTACAAAGCAGTTAAAGATATGTTATTAAAAATGGCAGCAAGATAAGTAATTACTGTGTGTGCTGATCAAAACACTCTTTCACAGAGCAGTTGGTTTTGTAGCAGATCTGATGTGGATTTGTTCACGTTTCACTTGTCTGATATTCATGTGCGCATATGTGTGCATGGATGTGTGGGATGATAGCAGAGGCAGGGGGTGGAGAGCGAGTGAGCAGAGTTGTTTAATCTGCGCCTGGGGTGAGAAATATCCCAGGGTGCAATGTGTCATGGAGAGCAGGCAGAATGAGGGGATCTGTAGGAGCCAAACCTGAAACACTGTCATGATGGCAGCTGGAAACGTGTCAAAGTTGGTGGGAGTGTAATCTTCAAAGATGAACCTAGAGGGGAGGCAGATAGAAAGCAGGGTCAGATATGACCAAGGAAGAATAGGAGGAGGAAGGAGAGGAGGAGGAGGATGCAGATCTATTTTCATCCGGACATGTCATATCCTTCCCGTCTTATCAAAAGAGCCATTGAAGAAACTGCTGCTCAGCTTGCTGGGTGTAGTTACCATTTAAAAACTGTGGTATGATCAGATCAGATGTAGGTGAACGTAGATTAAAATATAGTGTGCAAATCAGGAACGTAATTCTACTTGACCTCAGCTCAGTGGACCATGATGTCCTAATCAGCTGTCTGAACAACTATGTAAGCATCAGTGATGTGGCTCTGAATTAGCTGATCTATTATCTGTCAAACAGGTCTTTCTCTATAACGCTTTGAGATGTCTCCTCCTCTTGTGCTCCTCTACTTTGTGGGGTTTCCTAGGGGTCTATTTTGGGTCCCCTATTGATTACCATATACATGCTACCCGTGAGGCAAATCTTGCATAGCCATGACATTGCTTTCCATTGCTAAGCGGCTGACACCCAGTTATGTCCCAGTAAAGCCTGGTAGCACGGATGCATCGTGTATTATGTCGTGCTTCGCTGAAATAAAAAATTGGATGTCCAAAAACTTCCTGCAGCTGACTGACTCCAAATCAGAGGTAATTATAATCACTCCCTCTGGCCCCAGCACTGGCAGTATTAAACATCTCTCCTCTAGTCTGGCTGACTTATCCAGTAATGTTCAAAGAGACAACCAAAAACATAGGCGTTATTTTTGGATGATAATTGTCCTTTGATGCTAAAGTGGCCACAGTAGTGCAGTTGCGCTTTGCCCACCTGAGATAGTTAAGCCAGATCTGGTCATTTCTGTCCTCTACTGACTTGGAAAAGGTCATCCATGCTTTTATCTCTTCCAGACGTGACTATTGCAATGCACTCGTCTCAAGAGAGACAACCACATTACACCAATCTTTGTTGCCCTTCACTGGCTTCCTGTGAGTTTTAGAATTGATTTTAAGATTTTATTGCTTGTTTTTGAAGCCTTGAATAGTCTGGCTCCTACCTACAGCGGCTAACTCCCTATATGCCTGAGCACTGCTTGAGATGCTCTGGCAGGGCCCCACTAACGGTTCCTAAAATCAAAGGTGCCTTTGCTGTCTGGGCCCCTCAGCTCAATCGCTTTGTTTCTGAAAGGACCTATATAAATAAAATATATTATCATCATTATCATTATTATTATTATTATGACTGAGGTTGGCCCTAATTGATGATTTTGACATCCTGAAGACTTTACTTACCTTCCTCCAAAAAGCTGCATCCCCAGCAGAGCAAACACCACAATGAAGAGGAAGAGAAGAAAAAGCAGGCTGATGATGGACTTCATGGAGCTCATGAGGGACACAACCAGGTTCCTGAGAGAGGCCCAGTACCTGACAGAAAGAAATCACACACAATTTTTGTGTCTTTTTCATCAGAGACCTGTAAAAACACACTCACTAGTATACTACAACCCAGGCCTGGTTTATTTTAAATGTCTCATTGTCCCACTTACTTGGTGATCTTAAAAATTCTCAGAAGCCTCAGCGCCCTCAGTACACTGATCCCAAATGACATGCCAGGCCTGAAGAAGCCCCAAACCACCTCAAAGATGCTGCCGACAATGACCTGCAAGACATGTCAGACACAAGCAACTGAAAATCATTTCATATAAGCTCCATCTGAATAGCAGCAAATTGGCAAAACCTTAATCTTGAGGAAATGATAGTAGATGTGGGACAGGGGGTTTTAACACATCTCAAATATATGTATCAGAGTGTCTCCCTAACACTTCCAGAATAAGAGATGTAGGACCTCACCCCACAGTCGAAGCAGTTGAAAGATGAGTGGAAGTAGAGCCGGAAACCCAGACCATACATTTTCAAAAACATCTCAGCCAAAAACAGCCCCAGGAAAACAAACTCTGCATAGTCTGGAGATGATTAAACAAAAAAGCAATTAAGTCAAAGGAAAACGAGGCAGTGATGCGCCAAACAATGCATTTATCAGACATGACCTGGATTATTTTCTAAGTAGTAAACCATAGAAAAAGAAATAGCGCAGCCACTCAAAAGTGAAACCCACAGAGGAAGATGGTCAGCCAGTCGGGCTGGTTGTGGTGGACGATGGCCACACAGATGGTGTTCAGAGCCACCAGACTGAGCACCATCAAGTAGAAAGTGTCTGTCTTCACCATGCGGCGGATGGAGATGCGTAACATGCGCTCTTTACGTCGCAGGTACGCAGCGGGGCCACGGCGGCCGCTGCGGAAGTTCATCCTCGATCGCGACATGCCTGAGAAGAGAAAGCGAGAGAGAGAGAGAAAAAGAAAAGTTCAAACATAAGGACAGCAGGAGGTTGAGGAACTGGTATAACCAATGTGAAATATAGAGTTTGTAAAGTCACTACAGAGACAGGTGAGGAGGTAAAGGCAGGAGGAAGAGGCCTGTTGTAAAGGAAGTGATTGACTAAACAGACTGAAATGTTCTTCACTCACTGGCGGTAGACATGTCTGTGTACTTCTCGTCCCCTGGCGCTCCTCTCCGTGCGCCGGTCTTCTTACTTGCTCTCTTTAGCACTAAAAATGATCAAGTTTAGCAAATCTCTGAATTACTGAATTTTGATAAATTAGAAATGGAAATGAAAACAAAATGAAAACAAATAAATTGATAACTCCTGCTGACTTAGAAGACTTAAAAGTCTAATTTACACTTACAGACCAAGCTACTGCTAACTCTTTACTTTACTTTGGCATTCATAAGCAGTATATAAATATTTCTATACATGTTTTACTAGCACATTATAAACTTTGTGCACAATGTGGAAAAAGTAGCAATAAACTTAATAACAACTTAATTATTGCTTATAGTTATTTCAAGACAAAAAATATAACAAGACATGTTCATGTAACACATACATGAAATCCAAGGAAAAACGCGGACGTTACAAACACATCTATTCAATTTCAGGTAAACAGAATTGTGCACCAAGTAGCAAGAGAAGGAAAAGGAACTCTGCAACCCTGAAGAACATTTGTCCTCATCCTCCACACTTTGTTCAAGTAACACGCTAACCTGTACATATATACACATACAATAGATACATGTGAATTGGGGTTGTGAGTGTCACTTTCAACCACTGAGAAAACACTCACAGTTTATATCCAGAGTATCAATTTCTGGATTCACTGGATCCATTTCTGGATATACAGTATGCTGAGGCACAGAAATAATCTACCTCACTACAGAAGCCTTTTTCTTATAGTCACTTTAATATTTATTTAGGTTTCACCAGTGAAAGTTACCTGGTAATGTATCACTAATATAAGCATTGTTGCCATGCCTTGTTACCTGCAGTTTAATACATCTTGCAGAATGATTTATTGTGTGTAAAATGTCGACATCAGTCAAACATGAGTAATTTCTGTTTTATAACCTCTAAAAGTTATTTTAGATTATTACAATTATAAATAGCGGTATCAGATACAAGTGTTAGGTGTGATTACAAATCTTAAGGGTGTTCACTCACCATCTAACGGTGATCTCCCTGAATTTTTATTCTCCTCCGCAAGCATTACCTCCTCTGTAAAGCAATGAAACTGGAGGTTATACACAGACTTATTTCATCAAAGCACAACTTAAATCATCGGGCATAGAAATATACAGGGCTGGATTATTTAGGATGTCTGCAAACAGGTACAGGAACTGAGGGCGAAGTGATGTAAACGTGGCTTTGAGAGGCCATTATGGCCTTCTTCAGAGAAAGAGCTCTCATTCTCTCTTACACTCTCATAATATCTCTTTCCCTCTCTCTCTCTCTCTATCTCTCTCTCTCTCTCTCTCTCTCTCTCTCTCTCTGTTTTCTCTCTCTCCCTTCCCACACTCTCCCACATCCATGCACACATAAATATGCACAGCAGCTCTCTCTCACACACACACACACGCATGTAAACACACAAACACACACAAATGCCTGTGCGCACATATACATGCACACAAATTTAAGTCAGTGAGTCAGTCTCACCTTTTTCTCACCCTCTACTCGCGTGGGAGACTAGCAATGTAGATTGCCATTACAGCACAGTGTGTGTGTCTGTGTGTGTGTGTGTGTGTGTGTGTGTGTGTGTGTGTACAGCTCTGAGCTACTCCACTGTAGGTCCAAATTTCTGATAAAATCTGTAGCAGAGTGCAAAAAATAAATAAATAAATAAAACTAAACCAGCTGGTAAATCTTTGTATGATTACTCAGTACCTGTGCCTCTTCATATTTAACAGACAGATAAATTATAACAGTGATATCAATCTTCTTGTCTAACTTTCCCAGAATGGGATTAGGGCAGATCTCCTGTCACCAGAAGCTCACAGATTCACTTAACAGTCATTTTGTGTCCATGAACAGTTGCATTTCTGATCCAAATATCACTGAGCAAGACTAAATCCTGCCTGCTCACTCACTCCCTGCATGTCTTTATACAGCCGTAGAAATGAATGTCGCTAAATAACAAGTAAATGTTCTACTGATATAAAGTTATTCTGCAGCCCAGTACCTGCCCTGTCTATCCAGGCTCGGTAGCCGTTCAGTTCTCTTTCCACCTGCTGCTGGCGGCGGAGCTTCATGAAGGCTCGCCGGTTCTCCACCCTCTCCCTCTCCTTGGCAAATTCTCTAAAGACGGAGGCATGAAAACAGCTGTCATAATCCATAATACAGGCAGAAATGGCAGTATTATTAACACAGGAAGTGTCTTACTCACCCAGACAAGACTCCCAACACCAGGTTCAGGACAAAGAATGAGCCAATGATGATGAGAGGAATGAAGTAAATCCAGTTCCATGTGGGACCCAAGGCGTCGTTGGTCTGAAATCCACAAACATTCATTCATTCATTCATAATAGCAATCACTGTGACGTTTTGTGTTTTCATTTCCTGACTGAATGCTCAAGCTCACATTATAAAGAACGGCCGTCCATCCCTCCATGGTAATACACTGGAAGACGGTGAGCACAGCAAACAGGATATTGTCGAACTGCGTGATGCCGTCATTGGGCCCGATCCAGGTGTCGTTGCAGTCGTACCTCTCTGGACACTTCCTCACGCCACATGGAAACGCCAACTCAGACGAGTCAACAGTCTCATTCTCTACATAAAAGAAGCATGTAGAAATTGTTTTGGTCTGTTGTTGGTAGATTTATATACTTAATATCCAGACTGACTTCCCTATGGACACTACTGATTAGTTGTATTAGTTAAATATCATATTGGATCTCTCCATGCTCACCTTAAATCTAAGTTTAAGAAAAGGACATAAGAGTGCTGTGTCATAACTAATAGTTAGTTAACCAAACGTTGTCCAATATGCAACTGATCAGTTAAACTTTTGGAACAAATGATAATGCTAATATTCATAGATTCTGAGGTTTTCAATCAGAACAAAGTAGTAGGTGTAATAAAAGACCAGATGTGTCTAGAGGGGATCTTAAAACTTTGAATTTCGGGGACCATTAGAGAATTAAAGGACAGATGAAATCCTTCTTCTCGCTTAAAATGCTGTCAGCCTATTCAGGTTTTATATCTCCATCTTTCAGTTGTGCTAGGCGATGACAGTAAATGCTATTGTGTGGCGTGTGATTACAGAGTAGCTGTTGACTAATTAAGCAGCAGCTAAATCAGCTGGCAACAACTTTAATAATACCTCTGAGCTTGCTGCTGCTGTTATCTATGAAAGCTTCAGTTTCTCAAACAAAGACGTTCACACCCTCTGTTTGAGAACAATGCATAAGCCACACATTTGGTTTACCTGTTGGCAAATCAGTCACAGTCAGTCATACATAATCTAAAAACAAAGCATGACAATATTCTTCTAAAGCCATCAGTACTGTGAAAAAAGCAGGTGCACCTGAAGAAAGAAAGTGCCCGCAAATAGCGACGTGGTTAAGCCAAATGATAATGGATGGATGGATAATAGTGTCCCAACATTTGTCTCCCTTCAAACATGAGTGGGAATGTCTTCCCCTTTCATCTTATCTTCATTTAACCAGTTATTCACCAGAAAAACGGTATGGACATGTATTTTGCTCTTGCGTCTAACTATTTATTTTCACAAGGAAGTAATATAGAATAAAAAGCATATATGGTTAATGGGCTACCCCCTCTGCTTCACAACAGGAACAGACTGTTAGCAGTGTGCATTGATCATACCAAGGATGTCAAAAGATGCCAGGCAGGTGTGGTGAAGCTTCCCGCTGTAGAACTCCAGACCGATGATGGCAAACATGAGGATGGCGAAGAACAACAAAAGGCCGATCTGGAGCAGCGGGATCATGGCCTTCATGATAGACTTCAGCACAATCTGCAGGCCTGAAAGAATTCACAAAGAGAGAAACATCCCGTTACAGAATTACCTCAGATTAACATAAGAATAACAGAACAATCGAACACAATAAATAAGTTCAAAGGGCCTAAAAATATGTGACACACAAGAACAAGCAGCGATGATCCTGGTGGTCAGCTCTGTATACAGTAGTTTTGGACATTTTTGTGCAGCAGCACTAGTTTCTACATTCATTTTGTATTGTAAAGTTTAAAGAAAAGGTTTTTCCCAAAGAGTTCTTTTTAACACCACTGACTCACACCATCTGAATTTGTAATGAGGAAAACATCTTAAAATAAAGGGATGAATGACAACTTGTTATGTGCACTAATATACCAGATTGTTTGACCTTGACAATGCAAGATTAAAAGATCAGTAACTGACTCACTGGGGATCCCAGAGACGAGTTTGAGAGGTCTCAGCACTCGCACAGCCCTCAGGGTTCGAAGGTCGACTGGGATGTTCATGTGTGCACCGGCAGTGGCCAGGATTCTGATGGACAACAAATTAACAGTTATTACTTGTGATGGCCTGAAAAAGAAGAAGACATTTGTGTAAAAATAGAGAAAATTCAACAGGGATGTATTAAAAAGGGGGAAAACATCCATTAGTAGCTAAATCTGGTCCACGGTTACGCATGGTGTGTGACAAATTTGACTACAAAAATAGGCAAAAGACAACAACTGGATGTAACTCAAGGACAGTTTTGGAGACGAGTCATTGATTTTAAAGGAAAAAGGCAAATAATAAACTGATTAGAGGCGACTGTGCTGCCAATGAGCTACAGTATGTCTATTTAATACACCAGACTTGTATGGTGAGAGACTAAGAATGCACACCACATACACCTGGCAGGCATCTCTACGCACATCTGCCCACGCACACATTGATGTCCCTCCACCTACACACAAACACTGAAAAACAGCGTCAGGAGCAACCGACAGGCAAATCTCTTACCAACGTTCACCAGAAATCACATCTGAATGTTTCTTGTAGTAACGGCAAAAGCTGGTTTTTATGTTGTTTTCAAATGAGAAAAGATAATGTGATAACAAATGATTCAAGTGCTGCAATAATCCCGTTATAAAAACAGAACATTTTCCATTTAGTCTACATTTTTCATCTCAGTTCAATATCAGCCGAGCCAATTTGGTGGCCTATAAACACAAATGCTTTCCATGATGAGAGGATCAATACCCACCGCTAAGTTGCTGTAATATTTTAAATGAGCTGTGGAAATGATCCTAGAAATCACAATTATTTTCCACATTTGTCCATCTCTCACTCTCTGTTACACACACACACAGATACAAATATACAAACTCATAAAATCTTTGGACAGTGTTGGGAAGTGTGGGGGAGGGTATATGTGTGTGTATGCGTGTATGCGTGTATGCGTGTATGCGTGTGTGTGTGTGTGTGTGTGTGTGTGTGTGTGTGTGTGTGTGTGTGTGTGCGCGTGTGTGTGAATAGGGGGTAGAAAGCACATGGCAGAAACTCAAGTGTAAGCCCACGCAGAATCTCTCCTGAAAGCAGTGGGAGGGAGAGAGGCCGAGTGAGCGAGTGAATGAGTGAGGCCATGTTACCGTTAATGCAGATAAACCTGAAAAAGCCGCTCAAAGCGGAGAAGGCTCACAGTCCACAACACCATGCTCTGAAACTGTTTCTAAAAGTTTACCACCAATACTGAATGCTGCAACATGTGCAGGACGACTGAGTGAGCATCTTCCCACTGCTGCTACGCTGAATCTAAAGAGGGGATCACATTATATGACTTTCATCATTGAAATGAAATTAAAACGGAGCCAGCATCTTCAAATTTGAGCTTGTCATGTTGGAGCCTTTTTGCAAAGACCTGGTTTTGATGTTGTGGTGAGAATAAGGCCAAAAAGTTAGAGTAGGCGCAAGTTGTTTGAGAAAGTGTCCTAAACTGACATAGTGTATGCTCAGAAAGGGAGGAAGTCAGGTGATAAGGTTTGAGACCATACTGCCCAGAATTATTTATCTATCCCTGCTGGTTTTTCATCATATTTACATACTTTGATCAGTATGATTGTGAGGCAGGTATTAGACTGTATTCTGTGTGGTGTTAAAAAGGTCTTAAAAAGGCACATAATTGTAGGTGTATTTACAAGTACAGTAATAATTACACCATGAGATCCAGGCTGAAGTCAAATTTCAGAAACTTAGCTGAAACTAGAATTACCCCCTCCTGACTGTTTATCTCCACCAACCAGTCAAGTTGCAGGAAATATGGTCACAATGTCCCTTTTCTGAGTTACAGTGTTCACTAATGGCCAGAAGCGTTTCTGTAGAACATTATCATGTCACAGTGAAGTTGACCTTTGACCGTTTTGATGTAAAATGTCACCACTTCATCATTTAGAGTGTGTCATAATTAGCATATGAATTCTTGATTTACGGAAAAGAGCATATTTTGTGACCTAACAGTGATCTTTGACATTTAACCACTAAAATCTAATCAGTTCATCCAAATGAACATTTGTACCAAATTTTATGAAATTCTCTCAAGGCATTCCTGAGATACTGCATTCATGAGAATGGGATTGAATGGGCGTACAGATGGGCGACCCAAACAAAATGCCTCCGGCCATATGTTTGTTGCCGGCGCAGAGCCATTCAAAAGAAGAAGAAAAAAAAAACATCTGAGAGAATCAGAGTAAGGCTGAAATTGGAAAAGATTTTATCAAATTAACACACCCACTTTACATTACATGACGGGATTTCAAATTACAGTGGCATTTACTGTATACACCTCTGTCTACGTTTGTTCCTGTGCTTTGACTGTACGTGTGTGAAGAACCTTGTTCCTACATAGAAACAGCAGCACAGCAGCAGCAGCGGTGGAATATTAAATCAAATGTGGCACTTATGAGGATAGCAACCAATCACTGTTACCGAGTGTGGTTATTAACATTAACTGGGTTATCATGAGTGAGTGAGTGAGTGAGTGAGTGAGTGAGTGAGTGTCAGACAAAGAGATGACACAGTGAGAGACACTGAGACGGAGCGGGAGCACAGGAGTGGGAGTCTGTGGAAATAGCCTTCAAACCAAACACACTGAACAAAGGCAGGCAACAGCACAGCTCCTTCAAGGCTGCACTTTGTGCAAAACTATTCATTGGAGGCTCCCGCAAAATTAAAGCAAATATTGTGTCTGCTTGTGCTAGCTCATGAATCATCCCTACACACACAGAGAGGTCATTTTCTTTTTGTTCTTTCTGTTTTCCTGCAGAAAAATTCACTGAAACAATCGGTGTTCATGCAAACCACCATGTTCCCAGTGTTTTTACAGTCGGCTCTACCTAAGATGCTGTATGCACAAATTTGAATTTGCACCTGGTCTCTATATTTTCTCTTTTAGATAAGTTTTTAGAACACAACCAAACCACAGAGAGAGAGAGAGAGAGAGAGCGAGAGAGAGAGAGAGGAGTGATTTATCCAGCCCTCTTATATAACAATCAGGAGAAATGGATTCAGATGTGGCTCTATTCTCCCACCACACCTCTTTCACTCTGAAAGCCTCCTAAAAAAAAAAACGCACAAGCAGTGTCACACTCAATAAAGGACACATCATATGAAAATATTTACAACTGTATACCTTAGACAAGGTCCCACAGAAAAACCCACAACCACTAGTTCTGCATTGATAACATCCAAAAACAAGTAAGGTCTAGTTAGGAACTGACGGATATTACAAGAAAGGTTTAAAGTTGAATAAGTCACTTAGACCATGTTAGACCGCTGCATTTAATTTTTCTCTGTCCAAAACACTTCTCGTTGATGCAGAAGTTTTGGGACATCTCCATCACGGATCAACTGATTGTTTGGCCAACTCATATCTTTGAACAATGTAAACAATACTGGGTGAGTCACAGTTGAGGGTAAAATGTGAGCCTTTGGGACTGCGAGTGAAGACTAAAGGTGATCAGGATGATTGCTTCTCACATATAAAACAGTGTTGCATTCATGGTTTTTCATAGTCTGACTGCAAAAAAAAATCCAGTTTTAAGGAGTGAAACTTCACTTTACATAAAGAACTTCATAATGACAGGCAGGAAAATGTAAAATCTCATAGTACAAATACTGATATCATCACTTTAGCGGAGCTATCAGTAAAGTAACTAGACATTAAAACACATGGGATAGCTGCACACACACGTCACTCTTCTGATTCAACTCTGCAACAACAGCCACCAGTTAATGTTCATGGTGAGTGGCTAATCTCTTCCTCGTTGGCTCTTTAAGTGAAGCACTATTGCACAGTATTGTACCAAACTGGCTCTGGAGAGGATGAATTCATTACATGCACAGAATGCAGCCTCTCCCACACACCTCCACCTACACTCACTAAGAACACCACCAAAAACTACAGTAATCAGCAGCATCACGTTGCTCACATTTCAACACAGCTCTGCATATGGTAATGTGCAACGGAATCAACATCAACATAATGCATCAACAAATTAATGTCTTTGAATTAAACCGGGAAAAACATAAACCATGCGTCTAACAGCAAAATTAATGATGTTTTGGTGAATTGGGATTACATTTAAAAAAAAAGGCATTTATTCACTATTAGTCATAGAATAAATGACTGGGTGTATGTTTTCCCAAAGAAAACCCACCTGGGACTGTGAGCTATTGTTTATTCAGTTCAATTATACGAGCAAAATTAGAACTGAGACCACTGCAGCCATCCTTTAAAACTCCAGGCACAATACACACAATTTTGAAGAAGTTTTACTCATAATTCCTGAATTAGTTTTGGGAGTTATCGACATGGTTGGAAACACTTTTGAAGATTTGCATTTGCAATTTGACTCAAGGTTTTGAGTTTACAGATATGCAGTGGGACTGGTCCTTACTGGTGAGTTTGTAAGCCCTTGTGTCATAGGTAGATAAAAAAACGCAACTTGGAGACATAACACACACAAGTACACAAGGTTGGATTAAGAAACAGGCAAAGCTTGCAAATGTTCTGAGGCCCCAAATGTCCAGGATTAATTGCTCCAGCCTCCAGTTTGTGTGTTAAGTCTAAAGTCTATGTTTTTCAGTGGAAAATACCTGTTCATGATAATTTGATCACTTAGTCTGATGTTTTAAGCATACCATTGTGTAATTTGAGGTATGTTGTGTTATTTTTGTGAAATGTAATTTAAAAACATCCCCTTTGTGATGAAGTATAAGTTCTGATGTCAACTATATCCCATAAACTGTTGTACTCTTCACTGTTAACACTATTAGCAAGCTAATGTTAGCTTTGTCTGTTAGCAAGCTCAGTTGGCTATGCAACAGTTGGCAGTTACTAGGTAAATATTTAGTAACAACTAAGCTCTATGTACGAACTAGTTATTATGGTGCAACCTGTTACACTTCAGTCATGTAAATTTCCACTTTGTAAACACTTGTATTATAATCAGGTTACGTTTGAGTGAACGAAACAGTAGCCACGCAGTAGTATTCAAACATAGAAGCACTGATTGACCTTTGGGTCTCTGGGTAAATAATGAAGTTGAGTTGCTGTGTCCTGCTCTGTGCAATAAAAGGAACTTAAATGCAACAAGGTAAATATGCATTACAGAAAATAATGGACTGGGGTGGTGAACAGGGATCTAACTGGAATAACCTCTGCCCTCTGGCCACCTTATGTCAATCCAGCCATACATGCACATACACATTTAATGCTAGGAATAAACTGCTTTGGCATGCATAGACAGGCATACAAAAGTGAGACTGTTCTCACTCCTGTATGTCTATCTTTGTGCCAGATGGCTAATGAATCACTCTCAACTCCTACCCAGTTGTATTATTCATCCTGTCTAAAGAGCAACAATTTTAGCAAAGTGTCACACTTTGTAAGAAGGACAGCAGACTGGGGCAATGGGGGAAAGCTTCCTTCATACAATAGGATGGGATACTGACACACACACACACACACACAGAAGTATAGTGTGCAGGAAGGATCAATATCATTTAGGTCTGAGGAATGAGTTATCAGAACTCATCTACAACATGAGGTACAACAGGTTCACTGGTAACATTCTGTACCTGCAGCCTCATAAATGGAGTAACAAGCACACACACATGCACAAGTCATTTGGGAGACATTTTATTGCTAATCAAAGCATCAAATCCACCTGTGCCAATTTGTTTGCCGCGGGATATAATTGACCATTTTAGGAATCCCACTGAATTAAATTGGTTTGTGGGTGACTTGTTCTAGCTGTGGTTCTTTTTGCTACACACTCTTCACTCAGATTAAGGATTTTAATTGAGCTCAGTGTCCCAGCAGATTCGCTTCTAGCAATTCATTAATATGAAATGGAATGAATGCCGCCAGCGCTGGCCCAGTGGCCTCGATTTTATTCCCAACCGGCCTCTATGACACATGTGTGTTTTCTTTTAAGTCTGACTTACTTGTGCTGTGCCACCAGAGTGAGAGAGAGTCGGGGCGTGTGTGTTTGTGTGTGTACGTGTGTGTGTGTGTGTGTGTGTATTTGAGAGAGGAGAGGAAAGCAGCATATGTGCTACCAGAAAATGTGTCAGATACAAGGCAGGAAACCAGGTCGTCAGTTACCAATTCCAGATGTGGCCGAAGTTGGGCAAGATGATCTGTGGGCTGCAGAAAACACACTGACGACTTTGTGCATTTTATACAGTAAGTGACATGATCGGTTGTATCACACTTAACTCTAACAACACTCTTACAGCAGCAGCAAAAATGCCACATTTTCAGATAAAGTGCAGCTCTCTGTCTTTAATTTATGCAGTCTTTGACCACCTCTGACATATGTTTATGAGGCACATATTTCTAAATTCATACCAATGCCTTTTTGTACTAAATGTGCAGAAAATAAGGACAGAACTTTGGTCCAGACCAAAGCTCACGGAGAGTTCCCTGGACATCATCAAGCTGTCTGTACAACCACTGACCTTAAAGCCCCTGACAAATTTCTCTCTAACATTAAATATTCATGACTATTTAAGCCACAATAAGAGTAAATGTTTGGGGGGAAAAATCACCCTCAGGCATTATTTTAAATGTTTAAAACTCTTTCAAACTCTTCTTTGGGATTGTGTGAGGGTGGCTTAATCAAATTTGACTGACAGCGCTGGCAGACATAAGCAAACAAGCCCACAACTGTCATCACATTTTGTTTCAAATGTTGTTAAATCCTCACTACCCCAAATTTCTATTTTGAGTACCACTCACTGTCTTTTGGCTTGAAAGGTGCAAGCAACACATTTAGGGAATATTCTGGCAATAACAATGGGTGTAACATACTGAACATATGGATTAACAACAGTGAATTGAATTATGCAGCAGGAGTGAGGAGAAGTATTCAGATCCTAAACTTAATTAGAAATACCAATACATCACTGTAAAAATACTCTAGTACAAGTAAAAGTCCTGCACTTAAAATCCTACTTAGCCACAACTGTCATATAATTAGATATTAAATAACATAACATAACATAACATAACATAACATAACATAACATAACATAACATAACATAACATAACATAACATAACATAACATAACGTAACATAACATAACATAACATAACATAACGTTACATAATTGATATTCATTCATAATAAAAATCAGTATGCAGCATTATATTGTTTGAACAGGTCAAGACAGAGCTAGTTTGAATTATTTTATAGTATATACTGTTTGGTAGTGTTGTGCATTGCTTCCCAACTTGGGTTCAGGCCCCTCTAAAAGGTCACAAAATAAATGTAAGGTCGGTTGTGAGATGAAAAATGGGAGAGGAAAGATGAAAAGTTCTCACATTAAGTGAAGAAGGAAGCTAAAATACCTTTTTGACCAGTTTGTCGAGCTCATCAAAATGCCAGTTAGTTAGCCAGTTACTTTGAACCAAACACTGCTTTGTTTCTTTTGACTATAATGGGCCATTTCTTAAGAAACTGGCATTAAAATGTTTTCGTGCAAACTTTGATGGATGCCTAATGAGAAAATTTCAACGTTTCCTACTAAAGCAACCAAAAATGTTCAGATAATTAAAACCGACCGAACACTTCAACCTTGTAAATTCTGTGGAAATCTGTCATCAGCACAGCTGTTCGGCATTTAGGCCGGCACTGACTGCTCTGTAAACGTGAAGCTGATGTCCCTTTTATGTAAGAGGCGGAGAGAGAGACAGCGGGATAGAAAGACAGACAGAGAAATAAGAGATACAGAGAAAAAGAAAGATGTGGGTGTCAGGTTGAAATGAGATGTCAACACGCCGACAGCAATCTTCCATGAATGCTGAATACTGTACACTTAGCCATAAACAGCATACCAGTGGCAACAATACTTAGCTCCTCTGCAATTAATTTACTAAACCCAGTCTTATAGGGAACAAATTAAGTCTCTCATTATGTTTTTCTTCTTGGGTCTGTCTCTCCATCTTGCTTTTCCCCCCTGATTTCCCCTCTCTTTTTCTCTCCACCATGCATCCATTCTTTCTTTGCTTTTGCATAACATCTCCAGCGCTGCATTCACATTTAATTCACAGAGGTCCTGGGGGCGAACCGAAACAGGTTTTAGACACAACTGCCAATCCACTTATCCACCCACCTATCACTGACTGCAGAGCTTGACTGTGCTGTGGAAACACACATTTTCCTGCATTTATGTGTTGTGTTTTCCTGTGGATGTATGTGGTGTGTAAATGTACATGTTTGTAGAGAAAATCACATCAACATAACAACAATAAAGACCAGCCCAAAGGGTCAACCGTTGCTAACCATGCAGCAGTAAGGTCAGACATGAGGTATGGCATAGTGATTGGAAGCCTTTAAACTGCAGTATGGACATGCATTGAGAAATAATGATAAATGTTGACACAAGCGCAGTCACATGCATGAATGGACCAACACAACTTGACAATCAGTGTCTGAAATTAATCATTTGGTTCACTAGCCACAGCCTGGTAAACTAAAAATGAATACTGTCGAAATTAATTGCGGAATCAGTTGCTGAGCATGAATTTAAAACTTTTTTTTTTTTCACTCTCATTCAATCAGTGAGGTTTGTAATTCATCGTGGAGTTCGACTAAATTCCAAATTAAAACAGAGCACTCGGAGGCATACCTCATGAATACCTCACACACACACATGCTTGTAACCAAAGCCTCCACTTTGCTGACCTTCAACTTTAATCTTCTGTCTCTATATACTTATAAACAGCAAGGACAAGGCTGACAGTATTCTATTTCTTTCTTGTCAGCAAATGAAACAATGAATTGATCCTCCTAACAAGCACGGTCTGTGTAGCCAAAGCTGGCTCTGTGCCATGGAGCCTCATTGTTGTCCAAAAACTATTAAAAACACAAAATAAGCCACACTGACATGTTTTTTTCAGTAGCTAGAATATGAACAGTGTAGTATGTTTTTGAGTCGATGCCGCTGTACATCACAACCAGATGTGTATCAATCCATCGCTGAAAATTTAGTCCCCAACAAATGCAGCATTAACTAACCTTCTCTGTGAGAGATCATTTTACAGTACAGCCAAAATCACAGCACAGCCGTTGTCTTTATGTCTTTATGAGTTTGGCGATTTTGTCAGAAGACGTTGTGGTTATAAAATCAGGATTTTAGCAGAGCCAAGCAGGCTTGTAAGTGAGTACTGGTTAACATGTAGACTTTGTGGGCGGCGTTTCATACTTGTTCCGTTGTCTGACAACAGAAACAGAAAAATATGTACATTACATACATAGTAACAACATGGAGCACATAAAGCGACTTTGATGAGTCTGGTGGAATCAGATATTTAGAGATAGTCAACAACTAACCAAACAGTACAAGCTTTGTGCAGAGTGGAAGCCACAGTCAAAGCAACATAACTCATTAGCACTGCTAACTAGCTGCTCTAAACATACACAGGCTACTTTTATCAAATGTATACCCAAAACAAATTGCAGTGCAATGATGATCAGTGGTCATGCAGTTTACAAAAAGCATTACATTAGAGAAGCACTTACTCAGTGGTCTTCTCATCTGCTCTTGTAAAGGAAGCCAAACTCTTGCACCAATTTAGCACTAAAGCTAGCTTCAACGCTGTGACCACTAATGTAGTAAATGTCGTTTGCTGTGGTTAAATGGTTGCTACAAGTGCTATAATGGCTAGCTAGACAAGCTACTATAAGATGACCAATTTCAAACTACCATTTTTCTGTTGTCACGGAACATTTCACTTATAACCGAATACAATTCATGACACCTTCAACCATAACAGCAAAATGACACTTAGTCCCAGTAAAACAGCAGACATAGGCCTACTTACATGCCATAGCAAGAAAAGCACAGGTGCCATTAATAGTGTTAATAATAGTTGCATTCAGTGTAGGGGAGTCTGGTCCAGGGTCATTGTATTGCGCATGCTGTCTCATTGTCATAGCTCACTCGGTGGAAATGAGCCATCGTTAATGTAATTAGCCACACGTGTGCATGTCCCACCATGGCTGCTTTGAAGAAGGCAGATTATTCATCCAGACGAACAAAGCAAGAGGTTTAGACACTACTGCTAATCCACAGTCAGAGAACTGTATATTGCCGTGGTGGAAGAAGAACAAAGCCGTAAATGTTCATATCATTTCCCTCCCTGCAGAGAACTGATATTTGTCCCTCCTCTAAAAACAGATCTCAGCATTATATTTGGTGAGAAGTTCAGGAATCTGTTGACAATGTTTAAAACAAACACTTCTCACTTTGTTGGAAATTCAGGTCGTGAGAGAGAGACCAGCTGATATCACTCACCCACTGAGCACGACTATGAAGTCCATGACGTTCCAGCCATTCCTCAGGTAGGAGCCTTTATGGAAAACAAAACCAAGGGCCACCAGCTTGATTCCCGCCTCGAAGCAGAAGATCCCAATAAAGTATGGCTCTGTCTTCTCCTGTGGGATTAATGTAGCATGATGTAATGTATGGTTATTAGAGTCTATAGGGAGGGGTAGTGGAGCTGACAAAGTAATATAAACTCTAGTCATGAACAAGGCTATAACGTTAAAACTATAACCTATCACACATTGTGCACACATTAAATCCAGTAATTAGACACAGTCTACTTTATAGACTATATTCCATTTACAAAGAATCAAGGCTGTATGTGCAGCAGGGGGTAGAAAGCACATTGGCACAATGTCATGATAACTCATACAAACAGGGTAAACAGTGATGAGGAAAGCACTTAGATCCTTTAATTAAGTAAAAGTTTTACTTTCTGTTCTTTTAATTTGTATTTTAGTGTTTTTATTCTTTTTTTAAAATACTTTTAAAAATGTTTTTAATGCATTATGTAAGGCATTTTCAATAGACTTTGTGTATGAAATGTGCTACTCAATTAAATAAACTTGCATTGCTGAGAAGTATCCGGTATCATAAACTTAAAATACCCAAGAGAAGTACAAGTATGTCAAAACTGTACTTAAGTGTAGTACTGGAGTAAATGTATTTAGTTACTTTACACCACTGGAGGTAAATATGTACGCAATATTTTTTCCTCTCAAAACTTAGTAGCATGGTGAGAGTGTAAGCTTCCTTACCTTAAAACAAATATTTACCCACTCATTTCTGTGCAAAACTTTGAACCACTTAATTAAAGCCCAGGGCTGTGACCAGCCTACTAAACCCTAATGCACAGTAACTGAACACCTTCCACCTCTTACTTTTAAAATTTCTGCTTTGTGTGACACGAAAAAAAACAACTTCTCATGTTGATCGCCTGATAAACGCCCAGTCATTCTGGTTTGTTTTCTACCCACTTGTGTGAGTGCACTTCATGATGACATTGCTCTAAAACCTGTGTGTGGCATGAGGATGTGAAAACAGATTTTGTCCTCACCAGTCTCTTTGCCATGGGGGTCTTGTCCTCTCCTGGGAGGTGCTGCTCCAAAGCCAGGACGACACAGTTGGCGGTGATGGTGGCCAGGATCATGTACTCAAACGGTGTAAAGGCCGTGAAGTTAAAGACGGTACTTTGATCAAAACGCAAGGACACAAGTGGCACATAAAAACAAACAAGTGGGATGTAGCAAACATGGAGAAAACCAGAGAAAGATCCTTGTTGTTATGAAGGCTCGAATCGTCATCATATTTCAGAGATCAGTGTTACAAGGATGTGACAATACAGCGCACATCATTATACAAACAACTATATACTGAGAGTTGAACAAGCTTTAAATGTTCAATACACTAACAGCAATAACTGTTAATGTTTTTGTTTTTTTTAATTGAACAAATACCTCAAAGTAGATGTGTGCACGGTTCAGTGGAAAGGAAAAAAACATAGATATATGGATGCATGATTAAATGACACATGAATTATGTCATGGTTCATATTCTCGGGTATTGGAAGCAGTCTGTTAGAGAGATTGCAGTATCCATGGCAACCTGCTTTTAAAAGTGCTTTCATGAAGAGGAAAAAAAAAGCAGGTAAGGGAGGGAAAGAGAGCAAAGTGAGCGAGTGAAGTCACCTTGGCCTGACAAGTCTAACTACACAAACTACAACAGTCCTCTGCTGTAGGCAGAGAACTCCTTTCTCTGCCTACAGCCGACACAACAGGAGACCATACAGTATGTGATATACGTCAATTTCCTGATTCTCATATGATTAAAAATTAACATCTTCCAAGTATCATCTCTTTGTTATTAAAGGAAAGCAGCCAGGATTTCAACTTAATTTGAGGTTTCATAAACCAGAGAGTCGTGAAATCCTCTAAACCAGTGCACAAGAGATAAAATAGTCAACTGCAGCTTCAGCATGTATATCTTGCTTCTGTAAAATGTGACAGTTTTGTAGTTCAGATCGTTGCACATCAGTTTTGGGCTTTTGGCTGAGTCTGGGAAATTGATACAGGTCATTTTGCATTCATTTCATTTTATAGACTAAGTGATTAATTGTGATTGCCTATAGAAACAATGCAAGAGCCTGTAGAAATCATGACAATAATGACCTGAATTTGATATTGCATAATGCAATGATGAATGTGTAAATATGAAACCTGCATTCCTCCAATAAAATGTTTCAGAGCTGAAATCATTTGTTCCTTAACTCATGAAGGGATCAACGGAAACACTATTTTGTTAACCAATTAATCATTTGAGTGATTTTTCATGCAAAAATGCCAAACATTACCTTGTTGTAGCTTCTAAGTCGTGATTGTTTGCTGCTTTTCTTTATCCTGTGTGATAATAGAAACTCTAAAACTCTGTTGACAGCCACTTATCCCACTTATCAGGAGTAATAGTTACCTTTGTAGATATTCAAAGGCAGCAGGCAGCTGAAACATCTGCAGCCCATGTGTGTGCACATGCACTGACACAGTGTACACTGTGTGTGATGGTGACTATACAGGCCCCAACACTTGTATGTGCTTGCGACTTTCAGTCATCGGAGTTCCCATGAGACAGCTGCTCCTTGTTATTAATTTTCCTGCCTTGAGTGAAATGGGGTCACTGAATCACAGAGGAGTGCTGACATGGGGGCCTCTGGGACCCACACTGACTCACATTGACAAGTCCACATTGTTGCCATTGAAAGTGGCTGAAAAGAGCTAAAGTAGGAAACACTTAATAAATCTCACCCACTCTCTTACTTCCTGCTACCTGTTACAATGCATACCGTCATCATGCATGTTTTAGACCATTTAGGACAGCTCACATACACTGCTGTATGGATTAATTTTCTGCCTATCGACTGATCAATTTTATTTCACTCTGACTTGAAGTGAAGCTGCTTCATAAAACTATATTTGAAACTAATGGAGTGTGATGTTCATATAACTAAATCAAGTTTGGGGAGTCTACCAACTGATTTCATATTGTAAACAAATGAATGGAAACTAATGGTTTAATTTCTAGATTAATCCATTAATCATTTAATCTATAAAAACATTAAAAAAAAAGACATAATTGTCCATTCCTGTTTCTCACACTCCAAGATGATGTGTTAAAAATGTCTTGTTTTTTGCCAACAAACAGTCCAAATCTCAAAGATATTCAGTTAACAATGATATAGCGCATCTCTAAAAACAGAGAAAAGCTACAAATCCTCACATTGGAGAAGCTGCAGCTATAAAATTTGGGCCTTTTTTCTTAAAAAATGACCTGAACATTCAAAGTAGTTGCTAATTCATTTTCTGTCGACAAGTCAATTTATCAAGTAATTGTTGCAGATTTATCAAACTTGCGGGAACACTGGTATGGTTCAGTAACGTATGGTACAGACTATGTTCTGCACTGGGCAACAGAAGCCCCAGCAACTACTAAAGTTGTGGGAATTGTTAAAACTCTCCAGTGTGTTTGTGCAGCAACATCCAATCAAAGAAACACCATTGCTATGAATTCATATGAGTTTGTTTTTCATTTGCAATCTCAGAACATTGACACTATGTGCAAAAATCTGGGTCTCGCCCAGTCAATACTCTGACATGTGTTGCTTTTACAGCCCACGATCCACCGCGGTACTACTGGCCAGCTCTCTCCCACATACCTCTGCCTCTATGATACCGACAGTCACATTACCGTGCTGCCAGTGGCCAGCTAGTCTTGACCACTAGCCCCACTCCCACACACCCACAGAGCTTGTGGTTAGGTAACAGTGGGAGACTGGCACGCTGCACTGGAGGGGGTGTAAGACAGGAGGAGCAGTGGGTAGATATGGCAACTAAGTGATGCTGTTGAAGTGATTATGCCATCAAAACATTTAAACATGCACAGGATTCATCAGGATATCACTCCAAATATAAATTATCTAAATTAATTAATTAATCTAAACAAGCAGCGCTGAGGGATTCTTATCTTTGGCCTGTGATGACTGAATGTGATTGCACTTTATGTCCACATCACATGAATTTGCTGTGAACAACTTCCCTGATTATCTTATCCTACTAAATCTGTAAAAGTTCAGGAGAAAGAAACTGTTGGCCGATGCTACAGCAGGAAGCAGAGGAGCGCTGCCTGGTGGATTTGAACTGACACCTACTCATGGCCAGGTTCATATTCCAATGAGCACTAAGGCAGCAGAGATGTGCCTACATGCCTCCCCCACAGCCAGCAGAGCTGCCTCTAATGATCACCACATGCTAACTTTCCGTCTCCTGCCAGCACTGGAGCACATGGATGAACTAACCACAAGGCAAACAAACTAGGGCAAGTTACTTAGCAGAATTATGAAAAGGTTCAATTCAGGTATTTATTAAAGAGCTCACTCTCAATCTGGTTACTTAACTAAGAGCTGGAAATCATGGAGTAGGTTAGGCAGATAAGCAAAGTGAACAAGGAGGATGAAGGCAGCTGCCTACAGGAAGGACCCTGAAAATGATTAGAAGTCATGCAAAACACACTGAGGGTGCACTTTGGGAACAGACATGAGGAGCAAATGTGAGTTGTAGTTTTTAAGCTGCAGCTGCTCACACGCTGCCTGTCGCTGTCCATGGTGCTGAACAGACAACAGCCTACCACACACTCTCCCTACAGCAAAGTACCAGGACAGCACGTACAAGTTCAAACATAGCTTTTCATGGAAGGATATGGCCATTCAATGATTCTCCTTGCGTATTTCCTAATAATGTTGTCCTCTGCGAATATGAAGAGCGACCTGTTGACGGTGAGGCAGTTCTGCCGGTGGGGGACGGGGTTGTACAGAGCCATGGTCCGGGCCCGCTGTGCCTTAGCTTGTTTCATGGACGCCGTGAGTCCCGCCGCCGTCGCCGCCGCCGCGTCCTGCCCGTCCCCGCCGCGCTCCAAGTCCCCATCCCCGGAGTCCACCGTGCTGGGAGCGGACTCGTCTCCAAATCGAGCCATTCTACAAAGAGATGAGGAGACGGCCCGCTTAGAGTGTTTTACTACAGGAATGTGAAGTGGAGCTGAGCGAAAAATGATCCACCTTCAATCCACCGGCAGCTTTTCGAGCACCGAGATCCCCCCCCCCCCCACCCCACCCCCCAGAAAAAAGTTGCAAATTCCTATCACTCCATATCCACAAGAAGAAAAAAAAAACAAAAAAACAAAGGATTATATCATTCAGCTGGCTTCTATTTTAGGAAAAAAAAACATCCATTTATTTACTGACGTTTCAGGCGCTCAGACTGCAAACACTCAGCATCTCTGTTATCCCATCTGTTAAACAGCGCGTCACAGTCAGCTCTGGACAACTTTTAATGGGTGCGCGTCTCTAAACTCAGCCAGCGGAGAGGGGGGGACAAAAAAAAAAAAAAAAAAAAAAAAAAAAGATCCACCGAGTTTACACCTTGCAATTTTCTACCAACATCCAAGCCCGTTTCGATCTGACAACCCGGCAGCTGCGTGATCTGAAACTACAGGGCGCTCATCAGATGGAGAGATCCGTGGGAAGTCTTCGCAAACTTCACGCATCTTCTCCACCCGGTGAACTTGACAAAAGGAGGGTCTCATTTGTTTGACGCGTCTACACCAGATTTCTTTACCAAAAAAAAAAAAAAAAAAAAAAAAAACTTCTTCTCTAATCGGTCGACGAGAAGCAAGAGAGTTGCCCGAATGGCTATAGATCTTACAATCTCATCACCTGCTGGGGAAATTATCACGCAGTCAGGAGCGCTCGAGCACCGACTGCCCCCCTCCCACAGTTACATTTCATGATGGCGATTTCAAAATTCATCTGAATGAAAGCTGGCAGAGAGGAGGGACATATATTTTGTTACCATAGCAATTAGAGTTTGCTGCATGAACAAAAACATTTTTCCTAAAAAAAAAAAAAAAAAAAAAAAACACAGAAGAAACCTATATACAGTATGCTGTGTGGGTATGTGGTTCAAAAAACAATTATGTAAAGATGTTTGTGGGTGCTGTGGCAAGAGAAGGGGGGGTGTGAAAATACATTTAACACTTAATAGTAGAAGCAGAGACAAGGCACAGAAAAGGGCAACAAGTGTGTGGATAAGGCAACAAGCGAGTCAAAGACATTACCTATAGAAAGGCTCTTTATAAATGAGCTTTCCCCCATTGAAAAGCTTTCACTATTAGTCAGACAGCATTGTCATATTTTCTTTAATGGAGACAAGACTTGTACTATTAAAACATTTAAAAACTAGGCCATTGTGCTAATATTGGAGTAAAAGTCAGGAGTAAAAATAGAGCATGAAATAGATCTTAGGGCTGCTCCCTTTTTGAGGGAGAGGAGAAGAAAGCAGGGTCTTTTTCACACTCAGTGACACAAGTGAGACCTCATTAGGCAACTGGGCTCCCTCGCTCCATCTGCTGCTCTCCTCCCTCCCCCACTGTTTCCTGAAGATGACCACTTCAGCCCCCACAAACATGGTTTTATTCAGGCGGGTGGGGGCTTGTTTCAATGCTTGAAGCTGCTGTTTGTCACAATTAGAGAAAAAAAAAAAAAATCTGCCACAATATCAGTCTACTGGAAATCCTGACACAGAAATATCACCGCCTGGATGCCGACTGACAGACGCCACCGTGTTAGCAGCACAACGCAGGTATCACAGACGGGCAGCGAGCAAGGGCTCAGACGGGGGATTGTGAAAGCAAGCCAAGAGAGAGTGACAAATTTATGCTTGGCAAACAAGTCAGAATCTGGGGGAGACATGAAAAAAAAAATCGATTTAACAGGATCTATGAATAAGTCCCTAACAGAGCTTCAGAAACTCAGCCATGACTCTGTTACCTCCTCTTCCTAATCTGCATGAAGCAGGCAGGCGTGTCACTTCATGCAAAGCAGGAGAGCAACACAAGGCTACACTGACCTATTGAGTGGAAAATGTAAAAATAGCCGAAGAATGATAATTAGCATGTAAAGTGTGCAGTTTTCTGATAGTTAATGGACTGTACTGAAAGTATCTGTACAGAACACAACTCACATTCATCTCCACTTTCTACTAAAAATGTCTAAGACAAGCACGCATCACAATAAAAAATCATCTACTTGTATCTTGCCCAACAAAAATATTTGTCCATCTCTGCAAACAGCACGTATCTGTGTGCGTGTGTGTGTGTGTGTGTCTCTAGCTCTCTCTTTGCTGTTGTTTCCATAGCGACATAGCTCTCTTGAATTCCTGCTCCGTTCTTTTCATTTCTGCCAACAAAAGCCATGTTGCACAATAGAGCAACCTCTTCCTACAGAAATCTGTTTCTCCCAACACACGCACACGCACACACGCACACACGCACGCACACACACGCACGCACACACACACCTCTCTCCCTCCCTCCACTGCATCAAGGTCATTGGATGTCTTGAAGGAGGAAACTGGCAGACTCGTGTACAGCTGCATCACTACACTGATGATCTATTGTGCTGCATAGATGACCAGATGTAGTCCGATTTGAGAGTGTTTGGCATTTGTTCTGCTTTTGCTTGCAGCCTACTCAAAGGCTTCTGAAAATAGTTGTGTAAACTGTTAGCAGAAACAGCAGAGAGCCTCATATCAAATTGCCTGGGCATAACCAAACTTTGAATGAGCCGAAATTGCGCAGAAATGGTCATAATTAGAATTAGCCAATAAAGGTGTTCAAGAGAGCTACGTTTTTGAAAAACAAATGTGATGGGGAGAGCACAGCGGTTTGCGGTGCATTTGTATGTCCACACTCACAGCAGAAAAACATCTTTAGAAACACTGTATAGGGGAAGACAGATGAAGCGAGGCTGCAGGTGACACGCACTGTGAGTTAAAACGTTAATGGGTGTACTTTGTGCCAGAACTCTGAAGAGCATTTATATAATTGCAGACAGGCTTTCACCCAACATTGACTGGAGTGGTTTTAGCATTTTATTTTTCTCTCTGTTCCCTAGCAACAGACATCCTCTAGTACTGAGTTATGTCAGTTTGATTTGACCAATAACTGCTGCTCATATCATCGCAGACTGGTGTGACACCGTGCCAGTTTACCTTGAAACATATTCACATCATGGTTATGGCTTCAATGCAATTCACCAAACCTGCACATCTGTACAGCTCAAAATGTCGGGTATCTATTGATGAACCTCAATAAAAGTTTTAAGCATGAGAAAAAAAAAAAACGGTCTCACACTCAACTATGCAGAAATACCATACAACTCATTGGTTTTTATCAACCCCCACCTAAGGTTTAATAAATATCATTAATATTTCATTTATCCTCAAAACCATTTAGCATTTTTCAGGCAAGCTCAACAATTTCCAAACTCTACTGTAAAGGTATTATATGCTACCTCCCTGCTGCTCTTCTACTTTGATTCCCTAGCATCCCCTAATGGACAAATAAGCACAATGCATGTACAGTAGTGTTCTGAAATCAATGTTTAGTCCTACTTCTGTTTTTTTTTACGTTTTCTTTAACGTTTTCTGCTTATTATGTGATGCAGCTGCTCATCCTGATGACGTTTACAGGCTGAAAATAAAAAACGTATTAGAATAGTTGTGCATATGTTTTTCTGTACATGAGAACAAAAGATGGAAATCAAGAGAGAATGACAGTTAAGTGGACATGGAGTGGGTGGTGGAGGTACAGCAGGGTAAAGAGAAATTGGAGGATGGAGGAAAGAGGAAGAGGAAGAGGAGGAGGAGGAGGAGGAGGGAAGGGGCTTGTTGGTGGGTTGGGGTTACAGTGATGGAGTGCCACTCCACATTCAAGTGGTGGGAAGCAGATAATCAGAGCGATGTGGCTCCCAGGTTCAAAAGTTCACAAGCAAGCACCCTCAGCGCCGCCATTAATAACGCTATCCAGCATCTGATTACAGTAAACTGCAGCAAACGATGTTACACAAAAAGAAAAAACAAAAAAAAAAAACGTCAAATTAACTGATGAAAGCAGTGGGAACTGATTTGGTGATTCATTGGTGGAACTATAACAATGCTTGCAACAAAGGCCTCTGCATATGTATTGCTAATATGGAGCACCCTTTGAAATAAGTACTTTGTCGCTAAGCAACCAAACAACAATAATAAGTGTTCGACTGTAAAGGCTAATCATTTGAACCCTTGTGCTTTCAATACTCCCCTCAAATACTCCCCATGTGGAGTGATTGACCATTAGAAGCATGATGGAACAATGCTTTTAAGCGTGAGGCCTTGTTTTGTTCTGCACATGGGTGTGCACGGGAGTGTCGTGATCAACGCGTGGTTTCACATTGTTATTGATCGATAGTCGGTGGCAGTAACATGCAAAGAAATGTAGCACTGTGCCGAGAAAGGCAAGGGAGAGGGAGACTGCCAACAAGCGAACACTGGAGTAAAAATGTTGGTTTCAAATTCAACACCTTAATTAGACTTAAAGGTACACACGATGCGTTTTGGTGAGAAACAGGTTACAGGTTACCTTTCAACTTTTCCTTTAAAGCACACAAGTTTTGACCACTTGGAGGAATAACGACTCCACCTGATGAATGTGAGTTGAATATTCATTTTCCTTCTAGTTCTGTTTTGGTCTCCACCAGCTTGTAAGGGAAATATTGATCTCTTTTCCTGCTAGATGCAGCTGCTAACTTTGTCTGCAGTTTGGAGCTGAGCAGGAAGCATACAGTGGCTTAAACTGAATTTTTTAGCGACTGACACTACTGCTAAATCTGGAAATGAGACTGACGAGAGCGACGAAGAGAACTGCTGAGTTTGTGGAATTGTCACTGTGAAAGACACCTTTCACTTTATCCATAGTCAAGTGATCCAAAACATTGATTAGAACAAGAAAACGGTAATGTCCCTTATGTATTCAGCATCTGCTCATTATAGCTGCAGTATATAACACTTCCACAGGACATTTTCACAACAGAAGGTTTGACACATCTTAGCAGGAAAGGCACAGGTGTCAACAGCAACATCAGTGTTGGCTGCCGTCCACTTCCAGTTCAACAGCCCTGGTATTATGCATGGTTGCTCACTTGTAAGGCTTATATTTAGAGACACTTAGATGGAGCAGAGCCATCATTAATGTTTACACCTGTGTTTTTTTTACTATGACAAGTCAAAGTGTCTGCCATGAAAAAGGTGACTGAAATATTAAAATCAATACTATTGTTGTGACTTCACAGCATGCTTTTGTAATGATGGACCAACAAAACAGCTCCAACAGGTTGAAAAGTTACACTGCATACGCAGCACAGCATTTTACCCTGGTGCTTTCATCCTCCTCCATGGAGATTTATCATCTTTACACGTACAATTTAAAAGGAATCCTTTGCCTCTGAATCTCTTTTATACTTACTCCCACTCCTTCCTGCGGGCCTGCGGCGTGCTCTGGATTTTATGCGCCTGGTGAGCCATGATGATATCCTTCTGCTCCACAAGTCCCCCACGCCGCCGCAGCATACAGTGGGGGCTCAGAGACCCTGAACCCTGATCGGACGAGCCCTCTTCCTGACCATAAGGCACATCAAAGCTGGCAGCTCGAGGGGGCAGGCCGAGGTACTCAGGGACAGCATGAGGGACCTGCAGAGAGCAGGAGCGAGCTCCTTGAGCGAGGCCATGACGAGCAGCGGGGCTTTGCTTCCTCCAGGCCTCAGGCTCGGGGAGGGACAGGGAGGACTGGACATGTGTTGCTCTTGCTGGACCACAGCTGGATGGAGAGTGGAGGTTGGGTGTGAGGGAGAGGGAGAGGGACTGGTCTGAACTGGTAAGCATCTCTACAGACGTCAGTCGTCGGTGGTTTCAACATAATGCTACGAATGAGAAAAAAGGAGAGACCAAAAATGATGAGTTGAGAGAAAGGTGGCAAAAGAATAATTCATGAAACACTGCTCAGAAAACATTTGACATCCCGCCTTTTTCCGCTGTGTATTTTTATGAGCCAATCGTGGCAATGTGGGTCAGTCCACCACTTTGTATGGGTTCCCATGAACTTGGTATAGACATTCATGTTCCCCAGACAATGTATTCTAACTTCTTGCTTCTTACTTGTTCCACTGCTTGGCTGTTTAATTTTTTATTTTTCTCAACCTTTTGGGGAAATGTCTCAACATGTGGCTTGTCATGAAATTGTGTACAGATGTTCCCCAGAGGTTGAATTCTACTGACACAGGTGAGTCCATGACTTTCCACTTAGTACCACTAGCAGGTCAAAAACACCCATCAGCATCAGTTTCACATCAGCATATAAGCGTTGTAATTGTGAGCATGTCAGTGTTAGCATAGCACGGCTTCACAGACCCAGACTCTACGGCATATGGATGACAAACATGCAGCACACAGTTCTTGGAGCAAAACCGCATTTTGTTACTACACAGTGCAGTTTGAATTCAGAGTGAGTGCCACCATTTGTCAGTACTTTTTCTAAATGATCACCTCCGCCAGTGGGATCTTTGATACCAGCAGTGCGTGATTAGATGAACAAAAGCTTTAAACCAACAGCCACACAGAAATAGTACATGTCATCGTACTGGTGGGCGGAATAAGACTTTGTACAGAAAGCTAGTCTAGTAAAAGCGATAAGGAGATGTTTGAAGAGGAGGGTTTTTTACTATCTCAATTCAGGCACATGCTTTGTTTCCACAATACTGAACACAGCGTAACAAACCAGTAAAACGTTTATACTGCTGTTGCTGCCATTGTCCAGTTAAGCATGTATGTGTAACTGAAACAGATAAATATGGGGGAGATGAGGTGGCGAGGCTGAAAAACAGCAAGTTTGAGGCGAGCCAGTGAGAGACAGACAAAACAAGGCTGTTTCCACTGCGCTGGAGCCGAAAAGGAAGATGACTGAGTGTGGGAGAGCTGAAGCAAAGGCACAGTGACTCACTCATCAGCGGCAGGGCTCCTCAGACATGAACTGGACACAGTCTGAGTTGAGCTCTGCCCTCAAACGCAGAACAGCGCCTGTCTGAAAGCCTGGAGAGGGTACAAGGTCAGCGCACACATTTATACGGGTGGTTTGATCGCAGCTTTATGCTGCTGAAGGGCGGGCCGCCTCTGATTTTTAGCACAGCCGTGCAAGTTCAAAAGATATGTGATACCTTGTATTATCAGTCAGTTTTGCAGCCAGAGCTGTGAGGAAATTAAATGCCAAGGCGCTTGTATCAACAGGCACACGCTGAAAAAGCAGCAGGAGCAACAAAACTGGGATGATATTAAGGGCGGCTCCATGACATGTGGGTTGCTTATTTAAACAAAAATGAAATTAATCATGAATGTCAGCACTGATAAGGTTGCTTTACAGATAAGAGGATCAATGAGCCTAATGAAACAGGAAGCGTCCACCCTATCTCTATAATCCATTCAAGTTAAAACACTCGCGTCAAGATGCTCTTTTATTTTAAATTCAAATTCCTCCTCTCTGCAGCTCCTGGCTGTGATCTCCTTCGCTTTAATTAGTGCCACCGCTGTAGACTGACTGGAACAACAGGCGGCCCCCTCGGCTAATTTGTGCACGTCAGCTGCAGGTCGGCAGTCGCCTTAGAAATACATTAAGTAGCCTGTTAACAGGTATTGCTAATTAGGATGCTGCTTCTCCAGTCTCCTGGAGTTGAGTGCATGATGCAGAAGCGAAGTGAATAAAGAAGAAAAACCACGCAGCAGCAGTCATAACAAGTAGAGCTAGATGATGAAGATGCTGAAAATGTTGACTGGAGGAAGAGGGATTAATGCAGCGCCAGCGACAGGAAGCGACAATATCAATTAACTAATGAAATGATTAATGAATTTGACAGCTTTACCTCGAGGTGACGTGCGCTCCTTCATCGTCATTGAGCCCCGATCAGGTGGATCTTGGATTCAGCCCTCTCACTCAGTCCAAGTTTAGCGGGTTGGGAGACGATTTCGCTCGGATTCCTTGAGTGATGATTACCGCTGTACCGCTATAAATACTGCGGGGTGGCTCGGAGCCAGGGGAGTGTAGATCACATGAACGTAAACAGCCATGGGGACACGGAGCGAGGCATGGAAATAATCCCAATCATCTTCACTAGCAGGCTGCCGTGATATGAGTCACTTTTTATTTTTATTTTTTTTTGTTGTTGTTGTTGTTGTTGTTGTTGGTTGTTGGTTCACACGGAACTGGCGCTTGTCTTCAAAAGTTCATTTGAGAGATGGAGTTCAAATTGTAGAGTGTGCGGGGAGTCATTTACCTGGGCAGAGAGGGAGTGAGTTTAAGTGGAGGAGACAGATGCAACAGGTCTGCAGCAGCACGTTGCTCATTAGGAGCGGTGCTGTGGTGGTGACACACACACACACACACACACACACACACACACACACGCTCAGATGCATTTACCACTAGATGGTGGACTAAAGCCACATAACCTGGCGGAGGGAACAATGAGGGTCTTACCGTCGCCTCCATCCTCACATTTCTCTCGGACGGTGCTGCTCTTGTCTGCAGGGCCTATCTAAGGTGAATCTATGGGCAGAAGCAGGGCCGGCCAAAGCCTTTTTGGGGATTGAAATATTTGTTTGACCCCCTCAACTCCCAGAAGAAATAGATAAGCAGTGGTGGAAAAATACTCATAACATTTACTTAATTTAAAGTAACTGTAATTTGTACACCGTGTGACAGTGTGAATGGGGCCAGTGATGATTAAATATTCAATTCAATTCAATTCAATTTTATTTGTATGGCGCCAAATCATAATATACATTATCACAAGGCACTATAGTGCAAATATAGTGATAAAAAAATGAAATCAATGTATTTAAAATATCCAAAGTGAAAACCGAACACAACAGACATACAGGCTCATGAGATTGTTACATTATACATACTGTGTTTATATATATATATATATTTATATATACATACACACACATTATCCTACTTCTGCTAATTCCTACAGTGACAAAGCGTTCGCCTTCTCCTGCCTTTTTCTGCTTCTAAATGTTACCAAAATAATTGCCTGCCATCTAAAGGAAAGCATTAAATAGTGTTAGAATCTCACTTGAATACTGTGTGACAAAGTTTAGCTTGCTTTAAGTTGTGCAGTGACGGACATGTTTTCTCCTGGGGGCTTACCATAGCTGTGTCTGCTCGCTGATGCCACCTTTCAGAACTACAAACTAATAGGAAAGGTACAAACTCGGCTTAACTCCACTGCTGCTGTAACCTTCTCTGGCACTTACTGGCTGCCTGCAATACTTTTAGTATATACTGAATTGCAGCCCGTATGGCAAGGAATGCCAAAGACACCACTTAAGAGCTTCGGGCCTCTCCAGATTCCTTCATGTACCAGACTCACACAGCAGAGCAGTAGGCTACTTGTTAGTCTGTTAGCCAGTGGATATTACTCCTGATTCCTGCTGCCTGCGGACGTTGGAGAGATTGTTTTGTATTTGTTTAAAATGCTTTCATCGTTACCAGGTTACTTTTCGCTTCTGCCTCTGACATTATACAACATACAAGTAGGTAGAGTTTTGTCTATTCACTGTAAAACTACACGCTGACATCAACACAGTTATCAGAAAAATTCTTGATTTCATAAGTTGACAGCTTTACGTAGCCTGCTGCTTAATATTTTGGGAGGATAATGAAATATATTGTTTTACTTTGACTCCATATGCCAGCGTATCATGTTTGTGTGCTTGAATACATGTACTCAATACATTTAGAGATCTACAGCTGGTATTCAGTACACTGAGGGAAAATAGTACTGAACATCCCAGCACTACAAGGTGTAGCAAAGTTATCTACTTAATTTTTAATATTTTCAGAGGTGGATTATACCGAAGTACTCTTAAGTTACAACATGTAACTTTTCCACATTAAAAGGTCTAAAAATTACTAGACATATGTTGTATAGGAGTTATGTACTTACATCATCCCGAGTGTTTCCAGCTATTCTCAAACCAGAGAAATTGTGATTTTAATCATGGTAACGGACGGTTTCATTTGGTCGTCTGTCATTGATGCCATATCCCCTATGTGTGTTGTTGTTGCTTTGACAATTTTTCAATAAAGACTGAAAAAAAAAAACAGTTGCATGCCAGAAGCTCAACATTGACCTTTATCCTGTTTAAAGCCACTTTTTAGATACAAATTTCACACCTTGGTTGTTTTCAACTAGATATTTTAACTGCATGAATGATTTTAGTCATGTGACGTCTGGATAGTTATCAGAGAAAACAGGCAGGCAAATGTAATGCAGCTCCGGTCTCATCCACTTATGAACGTCTATGAATCCATTCCAAGATGCCCTGTATCCACCGAAGAGCCTCAGCGAATCACTGATGATGACTTTGAAACTGCTTTATTCACTGTTTCTTTTAACCCCCTGGTCCCTTTGTTATGGAGAGGGGGACATCTGCTGATCCACTGCCGGTAAAAACCGGCAGAGAGTGACAGAGAGAAGGGGAATGACATGCAGTATCACTAACTGCTGGGCTATTGGATCACCCCTCTATCAGATTTGACCCCCTGGTCCATTTGTTATGGAGAGGAGGACTTCTCTGTTGATAATTAAGCGGCCTGTGAAAACATCCTGAACGTCTGGTTGATACGTCATCAAAGACACAAAGGTAAGGAGTCTGTTTCCAGCCATTCCAGGATGTCATCTGTCCGCCGAAAAGCATCTGTGAATCACTGATTTTTAAAGTGGCACTTCTTTTTTCTGTGTCTCTACTAGTTTAAACCCTCTGGTCCGTTCGTTATGGAGACGAGGACACCTCTGCGGATAATCCGGCTGCCGGTATAAACCTCCCCAAGGTCTGGTTCATAAGTTCGCAGCATTTTTAGCTCCCTACTCTTCCCTGACATCATGTGTTCGCCGTACAGCGTCGGCGAAACACTGCCTTTAAAAGTGAAACTGCTTTCAGCGTTTTTTAACGGCTCCAGTCACCGGGCCTGTTTATTTTGGAGATCTCTGTAGATAATTCAGCTCCAGGTAAAAACCTTCCGATCGACTCTCACTTAAGAAATCCAAACCGAGAGAAGTTCACACCAATGGTTATCAAGCCAGCGACTCCACATGATCAGGCACTATTTAATGACGTCACCCAACGCCGCCTTTTGAATGTGCTGATTGAGAGACCCTAAGGTAGAAGTCACAAACTGCGCGTCTACTCCAAATCTGATGTAGGCTGCTTGTACTTTGCAGGTATTTTCATGACACTTTTACTCATCTACGCTGGACAGCTGTAGTTCCGATAAAATAAGAGCTATTTACACACTAACCATTATAATACATTGAAGCTTATAGAAGAGCTTATAGGATATGATGCATCATTATCTATCAACATGATATACAAGTAGATAACTGATTAGTTGGCGACTATTTTGATAATTTTTAGTAATTTTTCATGCAGAAATGCTAAACATTTCGTTGATTTAGCTTCTTAAATGTGAGGATTTGTTGCTTTTCCTATCATTTAATTCATCTATCGATCACTTGTGTGGGGAAAAAAGTCTCATACTATTGATTCCAGCACTGAATAGATGGTACAAAGTCATGCTGTCAATTTAATATAATAAGTTTTTGTTAAGACAACATATATAGGAGAAGAATTATTTAAACCCTCCGTGGGCTGCAGAAAATGTGTTCTGTGTCTGTACTGTTATAAAACTAGAGCCAAGGACAGAGAATACTTTTTCTGTGATTAAAACGTAGCCACGATGGTCCATGTAGTTAATTAAAGGGTCAGCCATGTTCATTTTAACCAATCCTGTTATTCCCTGAGCTGAGGAAGAGGTGTTAGCAGTGGGACTGAGAGCAATGCAGAAACCATCTGCTGCCACCAGCACTGAAGGGTAAATGAAGACTTCAAATCCACACCCAGCTACACACTCACATCACAATCTGCATTTCTTTGTCTAAACCTCTTCATTCTTTTCATATCTTCGTCTTAATCAGGATTATGTTCCTCTTTCATCGCCCACACTCCCCTTCAAGCAGCGTGTTTGTTGTGATGAAGTGTAGTTACGACTGACCAGAGGAAGCATTCAGATATCTATTAACTGCAGCATCTCCATAGCTGTTGTAAGACATGTCTCCGAGGATTATGTGACGTGAAGAACACTGAGTAGTTTCTAGTGTCCTGATACCATATTGTGTGAATTAGATATGGATTTATGTAATCTAGCAGAATCATCTCTGTGAGAAAATAATTGCTGTCTTATCCTCTAGGCACATGGCCAAGTGGATGCATGGAGTGCAGACGCCAAGGACAGAAAAAGAAAAAGGAAAAAAAAAAACAACATCAAAATAAACCATCAGGTGTATGTATGTGTTGGGGGACGTGCATGCTGTTCAGTGCATGAGACAGTTGGTAGTAAATGGTTGGCAAATCAAATCAGGTCTGGCATGAGAGGCTGCCCTGCAGGTAAACATCAGATTCGCTTTGTACGCTTGCTGGTTCACATTTTACAGACTCCTGCTTGGTGTAATGTTTTTTGGAGTTTCAGGCTTAAACGTATTAATAGTCTTAACTTCTGCAGGCTGACAGTATGAAGGCAAGTCAATCTCTGAGAGGTATTCAGAGCTGAGGAGGTGAACTGCTAGTTCCCTCTGTAACTTATACTGACATTAATTCATCTGTTATCCAACCAAGGCAACTATAGTGGAGTCTTTGTAACTGAGTACATTTACCGAAAAGTACTGAACCTCAGTGAAAAGTTTTCCTGATTATACTTACATATTTGAAGTTTATTAACATTTTCAGTTCAGGGTTTTTACTTGTGTGGTATAGTGTGGTATTTGTACTTTTACTTAAGTAAAGGACCTGAATATGTCCTCCACCACTGCAGGTAAGCGTGTAAGCTAGCTCTAGTTTGACAATAGCTACAAGCTAAGTACTAAGTGAGCAGAGAAAATGATCCTGCTCATGTTGTAGAAACTGTTTTTAATCTCCTTCTGAGATGTGAACGCTTGGCATTTATAGTGTGTCTGAGCTTCATTCAACCAAAATGTGAAGTTGTATTTTCATAATTTAGAGCGATCTTGTGTTCAGCGGTATGTATTTCAAGTTCAGTTTTACTTGTGCTGTACTTATGTTTGTTTTTAAACCAGAGACCTTCATCACCCTGCTCACATCTGGTCCCTGGGATTCACAATAAATTCAAATGAAGCTCCTTTTCTGTCTGAAATGTCAAAAAACTGAAAAGGGGAATTTTAATCATCAAGAGTCGATTTATTTTCATATTCTAAAATTCAAAGGACATAACAGGATTTGAGAATAAATCCAAGGTTGAGTGCACAAAAATGTTTCACTGCAAGCGATTATGTACAAGAATGAAATCAACAAATCTGTACAGAATTCAACAGGTACTGCATCAATATTTAGAGTCAACTTTTTGAACCTAATAACGTAGACTAGACTGGACTTAGATTCATTTGTACCGAAGATATTTTTTAAACACATCACATTAATTAAATTACATTTTAGTGAACTTTGTTTGCTGAATTAAAAGTTCACTTTTAGTGCATTAAGGATCGCTGTATGCTTGTTTGTTTTTCATACATTACAGATTGAAATCCCACCAAGGTAATGCTATGTGGCCTCATAAACAGGCCTAACTTGTAAAGGAGAACAAACCAAACAAACGTCCTCTTCGTCTGTTTACCCAAACATGCCACCCATAAATACACTGGCTAGCAATTACAATTTGATTGTACCATCATTGTATAATTAACGTGAACATTAGTGCGTCATATGAACATTAAGAATCAATGGTGAATCCTTAAATAGTTGCCATAAACATTTGGCAAGTTTTTTTTTTTTTTTTTTCTGTCAAGCAGATAACCTGTAAGGAACTCTCCGTTCAA
Source organism: Trachinotus anak (assembly GCF_046630095.1). Classification (NCBI taxonomy): domain Eukaryota; kingdom Metazoa; phylum Chordata; class Actinopteri; order Carangiformes; family Carangidae; genus Trachinotus; species Trachinotus anak. The sequence continues at coordinate 15,940,985 of NW_027273863.1, forward strand.
CAAGTTATACAGAAACATGACTTTAGCCTGGGTGTAAATTATTAAGATAATTAGTTAAAAATTAGGGCTGGGCGATCCGGACACATCCTCATAAGGATTATTGTGTAATTGTGTTTTTTTTTTCTACAGTGTCCACCTGGTTGCCCCCACTGCCAAGCTGCATGGATTGCTTGGACCCCGATATACTTGCTTGCAGGTGTAGTTCTATTATATTTTTAATGATACCATGTCAGTTAAATGACAACTGCTGTTATGAAAAGTTTTCTGGAAATGTCCCCATTTTAGACACATAAATATGTTCATTTTCAGAGAAAGAAAAAAACAGTTGCATAATGATCCAACCAGGTGATACAGCAGTTCAGTGCACAATCCAGCCAGAGAAAAATGAAGAATAACAGGAGTGATGAAGAATATTCATATGCTTTGATCATCACAATTAATGTAACTCACCCAGCCCCACTTTTACTTGACCCCATGACAATTTGGGACTGATCACCTTTTCACCCAGTGTCAGTCCATGAAACAACACTGCATTTTGCTGGAATTATGCATCTACTGAATACAAGATACAATGGAATTGAAAGCTATAATTCAGTTCAACACTATGCGTGCTATAGAAGAGAAGCCAAAAACACTTACTATCAGTTTAAATAAAATCAAATATGAAACTGACCATTTCTCATAACACAGATGAGTTTAAATACATGAGTTACACAATTTTCTTCTTTTTTTTTTTTCAAACTTTCAGTAGGGAATAACGAAAGTGCTCTGGTCAAACCTGTAAAAAAATAATTTATACACACCCTCGTCATCTCACCGGAGGGTTTGTCACAAAATTGTTGACAACTGTTTTGCTTATTGATGGTCCTCCCCCCAGTCACTCTGCTGCCTCTCGCCCTCTCTGCCCGTTGGTTGGATTAGTTGTCATTTGTTAAAAGGAAGGCAGGCAGGCAGTATGACAGTGGAACAGGCTGGGCCTGCTAAAGGCTCAGCCACCTCTCCCTCCAACTCTGTCCATGTTCCTTTTTCTGGGCTGTAGCAGATGGTAGAAGACTTATAGGCTCCCTGGGGAAAAAAGAAAATCAAGTCATCTTCTTCATTCATCTTAGTGCTGTTTGGATTTCTAACTAGGGGACAGAAAGCTCAGTTTTGTCATCAAAAACAGCAGATATATTTAAAGGAACATTTTCTATATTTTGTCAACGAATTCCACGAAAAGACCAAAACCAATCAACTGATAATAATAGCAAGCACTTCCTCTGTAGCCAGATATAGCTTATTGGTCTGTCCCACAGTGCTCCACCGTTGTCCGAGAATGATCCAAAACACATCAGTAAGCCACACTGTTTCACTGGGACATGTTCCTTCATTATGATGAACATGGGCTCTGGAGTTTATTTTGAGTCAATTCCACGTACGCCATTCTGCTGCCATATAGTAAATGCTCACATCAAATGTGTATATATCCTCAGCTGAAAACAGTCCCCAACAAATCCACTATTTATTCCTGTTTGGGTATAATCTGCTAGAACTACATTACCCAGGAAATTACAAAGTCTATTACAAACATGAAAGAATATATTCAATGACCTGTTCCACAAGTAAGGGGAGTGTTACTGAGAGACAGACTAAAACCCAAGGTGGGTTTCCATCCACCAGTTTTTTAATATGAGCAGAAAAAAAACTAAATTAGTTTCACATAATGGTATTGGAGGCAAACGTGTATTAATTCAGATTTTCTTTTGCTGACTTTCTCAAAGTTTAAGTTAAAATTTGTGCTAAACTTTGACTGACCTAGCTATAGAGTCCTGGTTATAATCAGGTTTTGGGAGTACCTTGGTTATGTAAACATATCAGCACTGGTTTTATTTTTCCCCAGGATTTGTTGACAATAATGAAATATAGCTTTATCCTTTAATGTAAAAGAATGTAATCTGATCTGTAAAAATATACAGTACCATGCTCCAGCTGTAGCCTCCCACAAGGAAGATGCTGTCATCCAGAACAGCACAGCCTGGGCCACTGCGACCCTCCAGGATGGGTGTCTGCAGGATATTCCACTGGTCGGCTTTTGGGTCATAACATTCAACCAACATCACGTCTAGATGGGAGAAACCTGTGAGAGGAGGACAACTCTGTTAAAAGTATGCATTTGTGTATCACGTGCAGTTAATATGCTGCATCTCTGTCAGTCCAGGTGACAAGTAATAAGATGGTGAGATGGTTTGATTTTACAGGACCTGAAAATAATCCAATCAGCCTCTTACTCTGACAGATGGGTTTCTATGTGAACAGAATTTTTTTTCCAAAGTTAGAACAGTTTTGGTTATTTCTGTGTGTGTCGTTTTCTCCATGCTCTTCTTACTGGTTTTTAGGTGGGCAGGACTTCATGGAAAAAGTAAATGTCATATTTCTATCGTAGAAAACTAAAAAATGAAACATCAACATCTGGATTAGTCTGACAGATTTTTCTTTCCTCTTGTCTCTCAAGGCCTCTGAAGTGTGTTTGATTAAATCTACAAGTTCCTCTTCTTGCCATGTACTGGAAACTTGCCAAAATCTGAGGGCAATTTTATCAATGTAGCATGTTTCATTACTCAACATTAAACATACATTAAAATTGACAATAATGGCAGTATCTCTTTTCCTAAAAAGCTCGAGCACTTACCTTTCAAATGGTTTCCACCAATAGCATACAGGCGGTCATTCATTCCAGCCAGGGCATGAATGGCACGCTTTGTGTTCATATCCTGTTTCCTGGCCCACACATCCATTATGGGGTCATAACAGTAGAGCCAGGATACATACTCTCCATTGTGTACTCCTCCTGCAACAGGTAAACACAGCACTATGTCTTTTTTACTGTTTTGAAATACGTAGTGTACGTATACACACTGGCTGTTCATGTAATATGGTACCCTATAAGGCAAACTGTCACGCACATGTACATTGATCAATGATAGTTCTTATGAAAAAAATCAATTGGTTTATTACTGAAACTAACAATTACCAGGGTTCCCATGTTGAAATATATCACAAAAAGATTTTTAACCTATGAATAGTATTTTTTGGTAAATCTTTTAACTTAACGCGATATTTTGTCTATGTTAACATCTAACATAAAATGTCACTTTTACAGTTTCACTTAAGTAAAAGTCGAAATACCACAATATAAAAATAATGTGGATGAATTACTGTTTAAGCCGCACATTTAATGTTGTAAGGGGTAATGATGCCCATCAGGTACCTCTTCTCAAAAGAAGATAAGTGTGATTGAGTGACGGGTTCTCTCCTGACCTGATATGTAGATCTTGCCATTATGTACTGCTCCTGCATGGGCGGCCAGAGGCTGCGGCAGAGACGACACATAGTTCCATTCATTAGTCTCCAGGTTGTAGGACTCCACGCTGGAGAGGTAGCCTGCCTCGTTCCTACCACCAATCACGTACAGGTGCTTATCCAGGCGGCAGGCAAAGAAACTGGCTCTCCTGAGGAGGAAGTGTCAACCAGACAACATCATTAAACCAACAATGACAAGATCCATTGTAGGATTTTATACAGTTTCTGTGTGAGGTGGAAATTATTCAAGAAAAAGATCACAACTAAGACTCTGTCTTTGGATTTGTGATATGTGAACTGTGACTTAGGGCTACAGGAGTCACATGCTTGCCAACTGCAAGCAGCTGTTGTACTGCCAGGGAAATTTACTTATTATTCAAACTTAATAAAAAGTAAGATAATCTAAAACACCATAAGTTTAGAGCAATAGAAAACATTAGGAAAATTCTATTTATTTTCTTTTTCTAAGACTCCTGGGAGTCCTATAGTCTCTTACTGCATCCTCAGATTTATATACTATTACACATTGCCCTTTGGGAGCCATAAACTTAGAGTATATTTAAGCAAAGGCAATGATCCTCATAGCAATCAATATTAAAAAAATATAAAATATAAAGCAATATAAATGAATGCAAGAAAAATGTTGTATTCAAATACAAAAGAAAAGGCTCACCTCTCTTGCATAGGAGGCAACTGTATCCAACTGTTGAATCTGGGATCGTAGCGACTGACAAAATTAGTGCTGTGCTTTCCTGCAAAAGAGATAGAAATCAAGATCAATGAAAATGATTGCCCCCATGATTTAGTTGAGTACAGTACAATACAGTTTAGTTTAGTTTTTTGTTACATACCAATAAAATGCACAACTGTGACTCTGCAAGTCTTGATTTAAAAATAAACATATTATCTGGAAATCACCACCCACACATGCTGCTTTTCAGTGTTAATATGTGATACTTTTCACTGCAATTAGAGTTAACAAGTGTTGACTGAAGGTTTGCTTTTCCAGTCATAGACTTATGTGGTTCTGTTCAACCTTTAAATTATATATGATGATGTGTGTTAGTGTTGTGTTGATTTTTACACTCACTGCTATTATCATGACACTTGTGGAATAAGAATGAAAGGACAGCATTTAATTTTTTGATGATTTACAGTCTTTGTTAAATGTTAGATGTTACCACTGTTTCACAAACGCACTCCTGACACTTCCACACCACTAATATTTCTGTGTTAATAACAGTTATTTTTCTGTGCCAATTATTGACAAGTGTTGTTTGTCCACTCTAGGATGAGTGTTTGAAACTGTCTGAAAGAACTACATTAGCTCTGATGGGTTTGAACTTACAGACACGCTGGCACAGAGCGCTCTCTACATTAAGTAAACACTGACAAATCTGCTGTGTGAAGGCGCTGAAAAGCAAGACATTCATTCTGTAGTGTTACAGTACCGTTAGGGTTCCACTGGTCCTCCCCGCCCAGCAGCATCAGGAAGTTCTCCACCTCCACCACACAGTGATGGGCACTGTTGTAAGGCATTACTAAATGAGACACAAAAATAAAAGGTGTCAGTCACTCAAACATGAAAATAGTTTAGGTCAGGGGGCCAAACCTGGCTCTCCAACAAGAATATTCGTCCCCTTGAAGAGAAATAAAGGTTTCAATTTGATAGATTACATCATAAGTTATATATGATTTTTCACAATACTTGATTTAAATAAAAAAAAAAAGTAGCCCAGGATTTCAAACAGCTTTAATTCCATAACTTTAGCCTATTTGACCATTATAAATGTCTGTCTCTCAAACACAAATAGACTCAGTTGGCAGTTTATTAGATATACCTAGCTAAACATTATGCAGTCTTCTGGAGAGGTGCTGATTCAATGGTTACTTTGGAGGCTGCAGTCTGTGGTGCTATTGAATTGTATTGTGTTGTACGGGCAGATGTTTCAATTATTTTGTTCACCCAATTTATATCAATGAGGGTAGGCTAAATAACAGAAAGGCCTCTCTGTGTAATGCAGTACAGTTCAACAGCACCACAAACTACATCCTCCAAAATGATCAAACAGTCGAGTGAGCACCTCCCCAAAATAGTTTCAATAAAAATTGAATATTATAACCTACATAAACGAGGATTTATTGCAGGACTGTTGTATTAGACTGCATTGGTTTCAGCTCGGTGTACCTAATAAACTGCCAACTGAGTACTAATGGGAGATACATCTGCACTAAAATTAACAATTTTATAAATTAATTTTATTCTTAAATTAGTTCAGATAACACTCAAACAAGCAGACACACTCGGACTGCATCACAACTGTGCCTGTAAAATTACACTGCACAAAACTTGGCCCATGGTTAACCTCACTGCCAATCCCTGATATATGTTTCTACAGGTCTGGACAACAGATGTTAGTCACAATTAAACAAGGTTCCCATTTACATCTACAAAATGTTATCTTACCTTTTTAATAAGCAATATTTGTACAGGCAGTGTTTCTCATTCAATGCCTGCTTTTATTACTTGTGATGCTGAGTGTCCTGTTGTTTCATAGGGGGTGCTTATCGTACATATTAATGTCGAGACCGATTTAATTTGCAATGTACTCAACAACAGGCCAGAGTGCTTGTTGTAATGATACAACCAGACTTCTATTTCACAATCCTCAGTGAGAGTCAATGTTTTATGATTTATTTTGCCTCTTCATTGCTTTTGTTTTGCAACCTTCCATTCATCCATCTACAGGAAGTGATTTCTTGTGGGGAATCAAGCCTGTTGACTCTTAAACTGGAACAAATGAAAGTATGAGGCAGAGTAAACAGGCTACTGTTTGTTATGACACTATCTATCTATCTATCTATCTATCTATCTATCTATCTATCTATCTATCTATCTATCTATCTATCTATCTATCTATCTATCTATCCATCTATCTATCTGATACGGTAAATGAGTTTCTATTTCGGAGACTTATCTTACCTGCCAGTGAGTACTCTAAGGACTGACTCTCATAGTGCAACAACACTTTTCCTTTTCTCTTCATCTGGCATGAATATGCCACAGCAACTATTCATCTAAAAATCAAGTACATCCAATAAATATAATCTTTAGTGGATCATCTGACTCATTATCTTAGCACATGTTAGCATAAACAGCTACAAGCCCACAGCTGCAGCCGGACCCCACATGGAGGATTTTCCCATGTGTATGCTTTTGTGCTCCCCTCCTCTCCTCCATCTTCTTTTGCTGAAGTGACCCCATTGAGATGTAGAGAAATGGTCTTAGGTGACAGTCATAATGAACATGATCGTGTTCACTCAATAAATCTCAGGCCCGGTGCTTTTTGAGCACAAATCAGTGAAATGTTAAAGCCCACCTGTCTGTCTCCATCAGTCATTTCCACTGTCACCTCCCCACTGCCTGATGGATCACAGTTGCTGCAAAATTAGACAGCCTTGAATCTCATTTCTTTCCTATTGGCCTCTCCCTGCAATCTCACTCTGGCTGGCTGACATGTGCCGGTCCCCTCTATGGGAGGGGAGTCTCAGATAGGAACTAATACTACATACACTAAACACAGCTTTATCTTGAACGAGGGGATTAGGTTGCTTGCCTCCAGTGCACCTCAAAGACGAGTGCCATATGACTGCCAAATTCCTGTACATGCTATTTACATTATCATTCAGTCAGCAGTATATAGGACATGGATGGCTGGCTTTTTATTTGATGTCTAGTGACTTGCACTCATACTAAAAATCATCTCATACCCACGTGAAAAGAAGATTATTGCTTTACAGTATGTCACAGGCTACAGTATGAGGAGTACAGTGGGAGTACTTGGGACATTTGGCCTGCCTCTACAGGTGCCACAGATACAGGTGAACAGTGGAATAAGTATGAGGCTATGATAACTGCACACCACTGTACTAGTCTTGTGCATTGCAAAAAAAATAAAACAACAAATTAAACAAAACAATTCTTTCCCCTCTTAGACTTTACTGTGAATTATCACCTGAGAAAGAGTGTGAAATCAGTCTGCATATTTGTCCCCCTCTCCTCTAAATCTTCCATTAGCCCCAGGGGTGAACAGTCAAAGGAGAGCAGGATGAGCACGTCCTCCACGAGATGGACGCCATCACTCCAGTCTACAGTGAGCTCTAGGGCTCACTAGAGGGAGTCAGAAACCTCTGCATAGAGGCACAGTCGGGGTCGGTTGAATGACTCCACAGCTAATGCACCACTGCTGCTCGAGCTCTGACGTGCCTTTAACACCATTACAATTGCATCCCACTGAGCTGAATTCCTTTGTTCTAGGCCGTGTTGCATGGATGAGGTCCATTTCCACATGTGAGATTTTAATATCAGGTTGTTTTAAAGAGGAAGAAGAAGAGAGTAGTCCAGCATTGTGGCTGAGGCTGTGCCTGCCTTTGTCTTGTGTTCGTCCACGCTGCTGTGGGTACACTAGATGGCAAACTTTACACTAGAATCACCGAGCAGCAGATATATCTGACACAACAAGAGGGATCAGATTCTTCCCAAATTGTGTTGATGAATGTCTTAATCAAAGGCTGTCCCTCTCAGGTTTCGCCTCATTGAAAAGTTATGATTGAATGTTAATAATCTTCTATTCCACATCCATTGTGTGGAGGCTACATCAGATGGTCACTGATGTGTTAAGGGGATGATTTTGCAGTTTTGTCCCTCCACTTGGCCACGGACCATTTGAGTGTTAACTTTTTAGTTCTGAGTGATGGAAATCCCTATTGACCTTTTGCTTGCTGCAGTTTATACCCAGGAGTCTGAGTTTAATGAGAAAATGACAATATAAACACCAGTGAGCTTCAGGCTGTTGTGTATGTATGCCTCCTTCAGTAAAATGCACCCTGAAAGATTTAGACACACATGAGCTAAAATAACAGACGACTGACCAGAAATGTTATGATTTGAGCACAAGAAACCATGTCTGAGGCCGTTGGTGAATGTGAGACACAACAAGAGGAACCTCACACCGGCTTTGAAAACTCATGCCATAAAGTAAGAAAATAAACTGCACACACTGAGCCGACAGAGAACAGACTTGTGGCTAATATGTACGAATGGAGAGACGCTGCTGAGATATGACTCAAACCAAAACAAAAGGACAAAAACTCGATATGTCCGGCAATGATGATGCAAAGGACAAATATGGTTTCCCATTAGCTCTTGTTTGACCTTTGCAATATGGCAACAATATAGTGGTGAGCCTTAAAAGGTCAGGGAAGACAGAGAGAAAAAAGAGTATGGTACACTTTACAAAGGTGAGTGCTATAGGGATGTGTTTGTAAATTCACAAGGGCTTCAGACATGTTCTCTATAGACACTACTTTTTTTTTTTGTATAGAATATTTTTTGGTGAAATTATGACAACTTGCTTTCAAAATGACATCATAAAATCAATATTGTAAACTTCATCCAGGTATAAATCCCTACAGGTTGTGAGATACATCGTTATTTTCTTTTATTACTTGTATTCATTGCTTTTATCTTGTGTTATTTTTGTTTAGTTAATTAAAATCATTATCTATTTTGACTGTTTGTGTACACATTACACCTGGCGTCCTCCTGACCTTATCTGTTGGCTTTTGCTTTATCTTATATAAACTTGAAATCAATAATTCCATGCCGAGTATCAGTATGTATGGGGCAATTCAATCTTATGTATTGATCATTGCGAGTGAATAATTATGCTATATTGAAATGCTATGGTGGAAAGATGTCATTCATTATTGTTCTATCTCTGCCACAATAGATCATTACATTCAAGTAAATCTCATCATGCATCCTGCCAGCATATTTCAGTAAAAACAAGGGAAACCGGGCATGAAGCTCCACAGTGCTGTGAAGTCACGCTCTGATTAAAAACTTATATTAAAAGTGATAGTGATACATTATTACCTGAAGGATTTAGGGAACTCCTTCCCCTCATTTTCCGTGGAAATTAACCTGTGTTAAAGTCATCCATAGGAACAACTATTTCTCATCATAAAAGCCGCGAACACAAGATGCCCCAGGTAAAAAAAAAAAAAAAAAAGGCAGCAAAGCCTTTCCAACTCACTTGTGAGGATCTTCCATGTCTTTTTCTCGTCGTCATAGTACTGGACCAAATTGCTGGGGAGACGATCAGGTCCAGGAGGCAAACCACCCACCAGTAACAGCATTCTCTTATTGGAACGGATTCTGTAATGTCAAAAGTGAGGGTGTGTGGACAAGTGTTAGGAAACAGAGAACAAAACAGGTATTAAGCCATGAAATAAAACATCCAAAGCACAGCCTGCACCTGGATACCTTTAATTCCTTTATTAGTATCAACAGTGCTTTGCCTAGTGTATTTTGATGTTTCACTTTTCAAATGCTCAGTGTGTGTGTGAATGAATTAATCAGTGAATGAAATAAGCATAAATGGATGCTTAAATTAATAACTGCTCCTTGTCCAAGTGCAACTACTTAAGTTGAGACTACTAATCAGGCAATGTGTGGCCACGTTTATTATAATTAACATAAAATTGCTCAACAGCGCACTTATCCTTTTGATGTGTTATTGAACGGTTATTGTACTCTAAAGATATCTTTTCAATTAGCTGTGAAGCGAGGATGATCCTGCAGGGTGCCATGCTGGAGGCTAAAAGCGCAATTGGGTATATAAACCTGCCTATACAATGTCTCCATTTCATTGGCTACAGTGATTCATGTGACATCCCTGAGCCAGTTGTGAGATATTTCCTGCTGTTTGTATATGATATATAAACTCAAAGCTGCACACTTTACTCCACATTAATGACCATTATCTGGCTCCTAATGGATTTTAACACAAATCTACCAATTAATCACAATATACAGCAAAAAGATTAAGCGTAGCTGGCCTTTATACTCAGACACGTTCACCTTTTTTCCCTTTTTCTTATTTTACTTTTTTATGCTTGGGTAAATCACCATTGTCTCGGTACATTCTCCCTGCTACCGGCCCACTCGGAAGTGTTTTGGGGTTATTCATATGCAAATGAGCCCCTGGACATAGATAATAGTGATTAATTGAGAGGAGAGAAACAGCGGCATGTGAAACTAATTATGACGATTCCTGATTCCTTGCTCATTTAGGTCCATATGTGGGAATAGATATGTTATTGGGATAATGTAGGAATAGCTACATGTAAGATGATTCTACTTCTAGATTTATTGTGCAAAATTTGATTTTCAAGTTTCAATTCTCTAATGCCTCAGCTTTATTTTCCTCTGCTCACATGCATACACAGCAAGTGAAATATTTAAATACTGCTGTCATCACTGCTCAAAACATTTTCAGCCTTGACCATCTAGCTACAGTCAGCTCTACAAACAAAATCTGACAACAGCACCGAAAATCAGTCAACTTACTGATAACGCCTGTCCACTTGCCAGCCCCTTAAAGTGCTGATCAGGACAAACATGGAGGTAAACCATGCTGCTTGGCCTATTTTTGTGTGTGAGTGAGACACATGCATCTAACCTGAATAAGAAGCACTGCCCGATTGTCCCTTAATAAATCTCAAATATAATACACACTCCAATGCTCTAAATTCCCTTTGACCCTGTTATATTTCTGCTTATGTGATATCAGCACCATGGTATCATTGTAGTTACATCAAAATTGTTGAGTAATTTCTATGTAATTCTGGTAACAATTTAATTATAGCATTTCAAATTGTATTCATGAGACTTCCCACAAATCAAATGCATAACCTTTAGCTACTTTGCTACATCTTGTCTACACTGATTAGAGAGCAATTACACAGATGTGTGAGGAAATAAAGAGTTGTTTTTTCTTTACTAAAACATAAGGTAAGCTTGTAATTATGGATACAGTGTAGCATAGAGTAGCTCAACCCCCTTGACAGCTGGCATTCTTTTATAGGAAACCCCCCACATCCTCATTAACTGGGCCTCAAACCTCACACCTCTGACTGACCACCTACAGTACATGGTTTAGACTCTACACACAGTGGGACCAATACTTGAGTGAGTGGGCAATACTTGTGTCTGCAATTTGTTCAAATTTAACAAGTGGGAGGCATTTAATCACCTTCCGTCTACTCTCATTGCTGTGTGTGTGTGTGTGTGTGTGTTTGTGTGTTTGTGTGTATAAACTTGTGTCTGTGTTTCTGTTTGTCTTATTCCTCACCTGCTGGCTGTGGTCTGCCTGCAGTGCTGCCTGAAGGGCATCAGGTGGTAGTTCATGGCATCCAGGAGTAGTTTCTGGCACACAGGGTCACTCCTCATGAAGTCAACAGACTGCACCCTCTCCACCAGCTCTGGGGCAGGTATAAGGGCGAAGCGCAGCCTCTTCATAAGGTCTGGCGCATAGTGCATGCGAGTCTCCCGGTCATGCTCCAGCCAGAGAACTGACATCTGGAAGAGAGCCAGCTCTGACTCCACTGGGGGTGGCAGAGCATCTAGCATGGCACACATCTCCTCAAAGTTCAGCAAGAGAACATCCTCCACCAGGTACTTGTTGGCCAGCTTCTTGGTCTCATCCAGTCCATGGAGTGCAGCAATCTTGCAGATCTGCTTGTAGTTCTGCACAGAGATCTGGTCGTTGAGAAACTGCACACTGAGTTTAGTAATCTGGGGGATGTTGAGGATCTTGCTGACTGACAGCACCTCTTCCACCGTGTCCAGGGAAAGAGTCACGTTGGCAGTGTAGAGGTACTCCAGCACTAATCGCAGTCCAATGGAGGAACAGCCCTGGAGTACCAGGTTATTGATGGGCCTGGCACTGGGGGTCACCAGCTTGTCATCAGGAGAGGATGAGGGGGTCCCACTGCTGCCCTGGTCCCCTTTGCTCCCCTCATTGTTGATTACATTATGGGAGGAGAAGAGAGATCTGAAATACTGGGAGCAGGATGCCAGCACAGCTTTGTGGCAGTGGAACTGCTGTCCCTGGGCAGTGAGAGTCACATCACAGAAAAGCTGTTTCCTCCACAAGAGATTGAGCCCATGCAGCAGGGTGTCACTGTGTGTTGGGTCAAAGGTGGATGTTCTATCACCCGATCTGGACATGACTTCCTGACTGTGAACGCCACCTAGGCAACAAATAAACCATGCAAGCCATTTACCTCAGGTCATTTATTTGCACAACACACGTAGCTCTTATAGACGCTATCAGTCAACTATTACAATAGGAAACGATTTCTGGAATAAGTTATTGAACAGATCGCCCGTCCGTCCAGCGGGGAATAACCACGGTGCCATGCCAGCCGGCGAGGATCTACATCCAGTACGGCTTCAGTCGCTTTCAACTTTGAGCTCTGGTCGTAAAGCAACAAACAAAAACGCAGTAGTTCCCACAGCGCGCCGCTCTCATTCATTCTCAACCGAGGAACAAGATGATTTAAATGGAGGCTGAGGTTTTGAAGGGCGCTGTCAAAACAAACCGAGGATACGGAGATGCTGCAGCGCTTCCCCCCCTCCACCACCACCTCGGTAACGCGGCTGAAGTTGTCGGATCAGGAAAAACAGAGACCGCCGCCACGGTGGACGGATAACATGCAGCATTCAGCCAACACTTATCCCTTCTCCTATCTTGCTGCACACCCCCACCACCACCCCCCCACGACACACAAAATGAGGACATTACACATCGCACAGATTTACGGAGTCACACAAAAGCAATTAGTTTTGTCTCCGAGCCCGTCAGCAAAGCAGTATGGGTGCGTTTCGCTTTTTTTTCCCCAGTCTACCCGAGTTACGCGGACGTGAGTATCGAAAAATGTTCACTGAAATGCAGCTTTCGGCAAAGTTAAATGCAATGTGCATCGCTAATGTTTTCCTAGACAGGAGAAGAAAAAAAAGGCTATTTCTATGTGCGTAATGTGTGCAAACTTGACACAAGCGTGCGGTAACGTTGTCGCCAGATTCACTAAAAGCGCCTGTCACAACTAAATGATGTGAGCAGCTTGAGCCTGAGAAGGAGCCAAACTTACCTGACTTCAGCTCTTGACCAAAAAAAAAAAGAAAGTAAGCTTCAGGTTCCCAATAATCTCACTTGAATTGTTTTTCCTTTGTTCTCCTTTTAAGAAATGTCCTCTCCTTTAAAGTCTATGGTCGGTGGTGTCTCAAAATAACCATTGATTCCAACTCATAAAGTCACTATTTCAGGTTATTTGTTGACGTTGATCATTTGTTCTTCTGAATTAACAAGAAGTGTGTGAGTGTGTGAGAGGGAGCTGTGCTTTCTGCAAGAGAAGAAGAAGAAGAAATATACGTGTGACAAATTATGCTACCAAGAAACAACACATCATTATCCTTGGGCCTGGGGCTCAGTGAGTCGTAACGAGAGTAATAGGAAATCCACGGTTGGGGAGAGAAACGGTCGTGCATGGCCGGTGGAGAGAGACCATGCAGGGGTATGGATGCTGGAGAGACTCGCAAAATTATGGCTCAAGGCTATTGTAAAAACTGTCGAGCGTAAATGACTGCGATTTCAAACATCTATGGAAGAAAGAAAAGAGAAAGGGGGAGAAAAACCGAGTCTTTCCCTCGCTGTTATAGAGAGAACCGTCAAGTTTTAGTGCGCATTGCTAATTAGTCAATTTCTCTCTGCCTTCACAGCCCGACGACTTTGCTGCTGAGCTGAAACTGCTAATTTCTGGGACCAGCCTTTTTTTGGCTGTGAACTGGATGGATGAATGGCTTGTCTCGCACAAATGACAAAAAGCCCCTGCCTTAATCTCCATCGCCAAAATAACCCCTCATCTCATTCTGCTCCTGCTAGTCCTTCAAAAGAAGGTGCTCTACACAAACTCAAGTTTTGCATCTGTATCACAAATAACACACACACCACAGTGTCCTCGTTATGTTCATAATGTTGAATTAAAGCATCTGAAACCTCCTTTTTCATTTCACATGTGAGAAAAAGAATCGGGCCACGAACACTATTAAACACAAAACATGACCAAAGTGACGTAAAGTTATGAACAACACGCATGAAAATAAAGTGTAACACAATATACAGTGTTATCATGTGCTAATATCTTGTCTGATCAGTTCATTGTCTCACAACCTGGAGGCCTATAGCTGCAGGCCTGGAAACACAAAGGGCTGAAACCTAATACAACATCCAATAGGTGCACAGCAGCGTGTTCTGTGTGAAAGTCCTCGTTGTATATTTAGATTCCACACTTTCTCCTCCAAAACCCCTGCAAAGTTCACAAGACATGGTGAAAAAGAGATTCCTCGTTGCCTGGTGTGACTGTCCACCTGACCTTATGGATCACATCAAGCACTGTGTCACAGACAGCCAAAGCTGTGAGCCACTTGGTAGTTTCAGTCCTGCATTATAAGTCTGGTTGCTGACATACCACATCGTTTACTTTAACGTTAGTACACAAACTCCCCTCACTTCTGTACAGTTGAAAAATTGGATACAAAGACACCTACTTTCATTATCTGAATTAGGATTGTATCCGTCCTAGGACCCTGTACATGAATAATCATGTTATCCTGATCACTGTGGGTGGACAAGCAGATAGTTGCAGCTTCAAAACAAAGAAAAACAACATACTTGGAAATTCAATCAAACACAGTTAGATATGACTTATTAGGACAGAATAGAACTGTCAATTAAGTAAAGAGCTCAATTAGAGTAAAAAAAAATAAATAAAACTTACATGCAGGACTCCCGTGGGACCAGAAGTGACAGATACCTCACAAGTTATGAAATGACAGATAAGGATAAATGGGTTTGTTCATGTACTATGAAATAGAGCAACACAATGCTACAGTTGAAGCAATAACAGGCCACATATAGGTAGCATTTATAATAGATGGAACCAGGACATTGTTTGATGTTTGAGTGTTTGACAAGCATGCGTATCCTCCACTTGTAGTTATACTGAACAAATTCATTCTACATGAACTGTGGGAGATGACTGATTAGATTGTGCACTGCAACTCAAATAATTATCATCACTGAAGGAAAACTATAATACTGTGGTATTAATTAGTGGTTTGAAACCACTAAGAAAGCCGTTTGTATTTTTGTTTACTGTTATTATTGTGTTGCCTCATTTTCAAAGCGCTTGTCACTGCAGTGCATTATAGTAGTTCGCTTTATTTTCACTTCGGAGTCACATACTGTTATCGTTACTTGCTCCCAGTTAGCACTACATTACCCAAGTCTCGAGCGAGCTATTCTAACGCAATAAAATGACCGTTTCCAACTCTTTCAGCTCTTTGTAGCAACTCAGTCTCCTGAGGCCACTGGTCTTCAGATTGCAGGGCGTTTATGGTTGTAAGTTGTTGCAGTGTGCAGGGGGGGGGGGGGGGGGGTCATCAGATAAGAGAAGAATTTCTAGACTAATTAAACCCTTTGAGACAAAGAATCACACTACAGTGATTTACAACTCTCTGTACCAGTTAACCCGACTCATATTTATCTGTCATATTACTCAGATACCATATCTACCTCTATGGGTAAAAAGTCTTTACATCTTTTTCTCATTATACTGAGAACACACGAGGGGAAGATATTACAGTAAATAACAACAGTTACACGGGATTTAAATACTGTAGTTCACTCATAATATTAATTTTCAAGGAGATAACTGCTAAAAAAAAAAGAAGGTACACAAAGATCCCAGTCACTGACCATCTGCTCCATACAGTGCAGTAGTATGATAAGCTCCTCATTTTACCTAAGCTACTGCACGACTTTTGTGTAATGCTTACATCACAGCACATTTTCTCATCATATATAACACTGCAATTTTATGCATATAACAATACATAAAAATAAAAGTAAACAACAGAAACTGCAGACGTTATTGTGGCCTTGAAAAACTGATTAAAGAGTGAGCATTTAATCTAATCAGTGCAATGAAACAAAACAAAAGGAGAAGCTCCAAAGTTGTGAATAGCAAAGTCTACCAGGCATAATTCCTTTTGCTGGCTGCTGCAGAGGGGTATGCTAAGATAGAAAGTATTATTTTCCTAAATGGAAGGTGTCAGATGGTCACGGAAATGTGATCGGCTGTTCAAGATCACTGCTTCCCATCTGCAATTTGTGACGTGTGAAAGATTCAGCCCAAATGTGCTCACCAAGCGTAAATCCTCAGCAGTTTCTCTTATCGTGGAAAAGCAAGATAACCAGCTGTTTACAGATCAGAGAACATATCATATTAATATCATGGAGAGGGTGATATCATCTTGTTTGTAAAATATTTTGTTAACTAAGTGTGGTGTGGTATAGCAACCTATAAAGTGAAAGTTGTAATTTGTATTTTAGTAAAAGTGATGTAGTTTAAAGCCCTTTTCTGATAAAAAAAAAATATATATTGAAAGGGAGAAAAGAGAAAATGCTGCAGGGAGCCTCTTAAATGAGACTTAAGTGAAACAAAATTAATGCAAACTGTAGGTTATAGTAAATACAAAATTATAAAGCTTTCAGCAGTTACACTTAAATTAAAGGCACCCCCCCTCAATTCCAGTTAACTGTATGTTTTAACAGCAGGGCTACTTTGATTCAACATCTGTCCCCCTGTTTTTTAATATGATCTTAGAGTTCACAGTTATGTGAGAAATGATACTGTAATGTAATATGACTGCTTTGGATATGTAAACAGTCACTATACAGTATTCCATGGCGCTTTGATTGGGACTTCCTGTTCCAGAGTCCCAGTAAACTGCTACTTTAAACCGTCTGTAGCAATGTTTGTACCAGTTTATCATCTCCCGAGAGGAACAAATGAGTGAACTTGCAGCACAGGTTTAATTTATGTAGGTGAGGAGAAAGTGAAAGGGTCAGGTAAAGTGCAACATTTCTAATAGCAGCTTTGGTTTAATGTGATGAATTTGTAAATCTGCACAGATGCAGTCACCTGTTAACTTGATTTAATATATTTTTTACATACATTTTTATGCTGGGACTGATTAGCGCATGCTTGTCATCTCAGATCAAACTTAGTCAGAGATGATTCATAAAACGTCCACTGTGTAATAAATTGTAAGCACTTATATTTGCCATTCAGGGAGTATGGGAGGCCTGCTGTTTTAAACCCCTAGATCCCCACACATGGCGTAGCCACCACAGACACGGCTCAGAGAGTCAGCCAGCAGCCGGGAGGTGAGCAGAAAGGAACAGGCGGTGTCCCCTCCAGAGTGAGCACAGGAGCGTGTGTGTGTGTGTGAGTGTGTGTGCGGCATTCTCAAATGACAAAAGGATACCAGTTGTGCAGTTCAGGTGGGAGGAGACATGGAGGTGGTATGGAGACTCACCTGAGGGAGAGTCTGGGCTGTTGGGACCGGGGCTGTAGCGGGGACCAGGAGATGTGTAGGGGCCGCAGGAGGCCACTGTGCCGTGGAGGAGGTTTGGGGGTGCTGGAGGGAGAGGGGGCTGCTGTTGCGCAGTCTCCCCAGCGTGATGCATCTACCTTCAGGGTGGCAGCAGGCGTGGAGTGGGGTGCGATGGAGCGAGCACGGGCTCAGTGGCGCGGTCACCTAGGGACGCTGAAGCTGCTGTAGCAGGACTGATAGTTATTCCTTGAGAGAATTGCAAGATGAGCCCCATTGTATTAGCAACCCCCTTTTACTAAAACTGTATCAATGTTCTCAAGACTTAAAAGAATGAAGTTGGGGTGTAATATATCTGACACATATCTGAAAAGCAAATATAGTGCAGTTTTAAGTTTTATATTTAGAAATAAGAATATGTTGTTGAAGGACTATGTATAATCTCTACACAGTTTCTGTAATTTATATCCTACACTGTATGTTTCACTGTGAATCAGAATTAATGTCGTCAGAGTTAAACTTCAGTAAATTCCTTTGGCAATGGGAAGCCAGCAAATTATTCCATACTGATTTGAAATTCTCAGACATTAAGCTTTTTAATTTCCAAGCCATACTTTTGTGTTGCAACTGTTTGAGTCGTATCTTTTAGAAATTCTCTGTGTCTAATATGGTCAGCACTCCCAATTATTCACTCCACTGACAAGTGAAACAAATGGGACCAACCAGTGCATTCTGTATTATCTACACCCCTTGGATTCCCTGACAATAATTAATACAATGGCAAGCTGCTGTTACCAGCCCCGACGACATGAGCTCAACAACATAAGCTCTCCCTTTCCAAGAGCTCTTGAGAGGAAATTACATCCAGCAGTGAGGTCATATACATCGCGGCCACTAGCAGCTGGGTCATGTCATACTACTGTCTGGCAGCCTAGATCAGATAAAGGCCCTATTGTAGGGTTCTGTTAACATCACCAGGTTATTATTCACATCATTACACCATGACTTTAAGGTGCATGGAATATGTCAAGAATAATATGAATGTAGTCCTGACCATAGAGATATATGCAGGCTTTAGAAGCAAAGACTGCCCTATATATATTAGGGAAGTTCATTAATATGCCACATGATCTTACTGAGGCAGCAGTGCTGATGACCTCACTGGTATGGTCACACACCATTATGTAGTGTTACTTCATTTCCTCATAACACAGATAAACAGGGAAATAACATTACTAATATATCATACAAGTAGCATATACTGAATGTAAGCGGTGTTAGTTTATTTAGGTGTATATTTTTAAATAGAAACAAACATTAGTCTCATGACAAAACAAAAATAAATACAGACAGAATTTGTGGTTTAACAGTCAACTGACCAATATCCTTTTAAAGAGTTGTCATGTAATCATACCAACCCCTCTTATTTTAGCCTGTGAGGATATTAACAGGTTTTTTAATTATAGAGGAGCACATTCCCCCAACATCCATTAAAGGAATGCCATGCTAATTTTAAATCCTCGCAGCAGGCATTGGCATCAACAGAAGAAAAGTGGATGAGTTTCTCTTTAACAGCTGTAATTTGTGTTTTCCAATCACCATGCTGATTTCTGCTCATTATACTCACACCGGTAAGTGAGCAAAGTTTGGATTGATTGACTCTAATTAACTAAAAAATGTTCCAAGCCATGGATTTATTATCATGCTAGCTAGCCACAAATGTCAGAGACTTTCACAAATTATTATCCTGTTAAGATAAATATCTTTGAAATCAAATGAGTGTGGAAACACAAGGAACATGTATTGTTATACTGATGAATTTGTTTGGCATGTTTTCTGTGGAGTTCCACATTAAAGACTCACCTGGGCAAACACACAGTTCCAGTGTATTGTTCAGCTGCACAGTATGACTGAATGACAGATGCTGTAGCTCAACTTTAAAGGAATACACTCCCTAATAACCTAGTGTAGTGCATAAATACTGTAGGGAATGTTTAAAAATATTTATTTTATATTTTATATCTATATATTTATATATTATCTCCATAAGATAAAAGATATTAACAGTTACCGTATGTAGCAATGCAGAACAGCGTGGTCCCTTCTATATTAACAGAGGACCTTTTCCCTCTTGTGTGCTCCAAAACTTGGCAGCATCTCCCTCATTGATATTTTAGACACAGTGGCACCTCTCTCCACTCACATTCTTTCTTTGGCTCCATCAGCTCCATGGCTCAACTCTCCACTTGCCCATGAACAAAGACAGGACGGTTTGAGTGGACACCTCCATTTTCCTGGTTTTAAAAAGATCTCGCAACAGAATTTTAGTTAGCTTGAGAAGTCTGAATGATGCTCTGATTCACTTGGCTTCACATCAACGATCAAAAATGATCACTGAAGTGAATCCAAACGAAACGGGCCCATCGTCTGCATGATGGCGCCAGGCTGAAACTGAGAATCATGCTGCTTGTAAATCAGATTTTCCCCAACATGTCTCTTGCAAAATATGCCTTTACACAAAATTACACAAAAAAATCTTCTAAACCAGCTTTGATATATCACAGACTACAACAACATAGTAAGGCTTGTGCTGTATATCCCATCCTCAACATACTGAAACGTGTGTAATGTGAAAGAAAATAAATCTCAGCTGTCAAGTAGTCCCCATCAGTATTTCCACAATCCACCCTCTTTAGAGTAGCAGCATTTAGGTGTGTCCACTTTGAGGCACGTGTGCAGATAAATGTGATGACATCTAGTTGTGGCTCTTTTTCATTTATTTAGGGGATTGATTAGATGCAAGGAGAGCAGATAAATGTGTTAGGGAGGGACTTTCTTTTGAGATATTACCATATAGCCTGTAAGGAATATCAGACAGACTGAACATTTTTCTCTTCAAGGTGCTTTTGGAGCTCTAGTGGCATCACGGTTTTGTGAGTAGTCAATATGAGGTATCACGTTTATGTGTGTGTGTGTGTGTGTTTGTGTATGTGTATGTGTGTGTGTTTGTGTGTGTCACTGTACAATATTACATGGCATATATAAGTGCAAAGCTATAGAAGAAAACTTTATTCACTTTGCAGATAAAGGACACCATAAAAGTTCTAATATTTCTTTTTTTTAAACCAAAATTACATTTTGTATGTATATTCCAATTGACTTAATAATGAAGATACTTAATTTGAGATGAAATGCTACGACCATGTTAAGATACTAAACTGGACCATGTTGCAGTCAATTATATCTCTCTAAGGTTGTTGTGTCCATACTGCCCCCTTCTGTCTCCACTAGTATGAGAGGCATCCGGCGTATCAACAAAACAACAGCATCTCTATCAACCAGACACAGACAGGAGAGGGACACACATATTGCTAAGGAGCAGTATAAAAGCACCAACCTAGACCACACAAAAATTGGTGGGAAAAAAAAAAACAGCACTTGAACTCTTTCAAAAACTAATGCCATGATTAATAACAGATTTGTATTTTTTTTAAGAGAATGTAAATATTATTAAGTATTGTTTATCCAGAAAAATATTTTACTTAACTTTTAAAGTCTATATGGAGCAGACATTACTGTTGCCTACTATTAGTATGACATTGTTGAAACATGATGAAACAAAAATCAATTTTCTACAAGTACTAAATGTGATTCAGTTAAGATTCCAAATTGAAAACAGTGTTTCCCCAGGGTTCTTTAGAAAAGCCAGTGGATAGTGCACACACAACATCCTTTTGTGCACACTATTTACCCCTGGATTGCTTCAGGCTAATGTCTCAATAATTTTCACTCCTTTCTCAGGTCCTTCCCACAAAGGACTTAACTAATGATCCATGGACAAAATGAAGCATTTAAATTTATTCATTAATCATTCATCTCCAGCTCATTGAAAATGCTAAACTTCCACAAAATTAAGATTGAATATTGAAAAGTGATTGAGGGAGACAGCTTTCAGAGAGTAAGGAGAGCAGAGAGAGTGGAGGAGTGCGCGGCGCGATTACAAAAACAGGGGCTTTCCGGAGACAGTGGTCTTCACATGGGCATGGTCAAGGTGGGCAAGGTGTACTAAGTGCTAGTTAAGGTCACGGGGTTTCACTAGTTGTAATTAGATCTTGGAATCTGGAGAAGCGTAGAATTTCTGTCAACACTGCCTGTAATTATTCTCTTTTCCAATTAATGGTGACATAGATTAATTATCTGATGAGGCAAAGCCAATTGCAATCATTCACCCAGCTAAAATTAGATCAGTCCTGACAGCAGCATGAAAGTCACCTGTTTCATTGTTATGGATTTGCTGCAAGTAAAGAGGGGGGAATAGTGAAGCGTGCTAGGGTAAGTAAGTTGTCTGGTACAGGTGAATGTCCAATTACACTGCTATTTGAACTGAAGGCATCTACTCATTCGATCCAGCGGCATCTGGACTGGCTTGTTTGTTCACCCCAGCATCATCAGTGGTAGTAGAGTCATCTGTCAAGGATTGCAGGAACGCAGAGATGAGCTGAATTTCCTCTGACAACCCCTCCTGTTTGAATAAGGGGCAACCAGAAAAGAAAAGAGACTAATTAAGAAAATGCTGTTATTTTTCAAAAAGGCAATAACATAAAGTCCTCGCTCTGTGTGCATCCCACAATAGTGAGAATAAAGGTACCATCTTGTTCTTATTTTTGTAGGGAAGGAGAAAAAGAGGCTCCTGTTGAACCACGTCCAGGTTCAGTGCTCTTCTGTTTTAAAAACCTCAGCATCCAGTTTTTCTATTAAACTGCCTGGCACTGTCAACCAGCTTGGGAATCTGAACCGGCGTAGCCATGCAGAAATTCTCTGACTAACAATTATATCAGAAACAGGATCTTGGATTACTGTCCCCTGGGACTGGGGCAGTGGGCGTCTGCTCCAATCATTACTGGCCATTCAACAAGGCTCTGCACTGCTCTCCGCTGTTAGCCATTGTCAATTATGCCATCCCTAGTGTAAACTCGCAGAACACAAAGCTGAACTGCCAGTTCTGGCAGGAGTGTAACAGGATGACAGCCCGCCGCACCCCACTCCCACTCCCACCCACAATCCACCCCCACCCACTACCACCCACCCACCCTAGGGTTCCCCCGGCCTTCCTTCCCTCAAGCTACTTTTGAGCAAACTGCTATTTGGTTTCTGATTCAAGCACGCCTTAGCTGTGAAAGCACTAACCTGACCTCTCTGTGTTCTGCTTGTGAGGTTAAGTGGACATGATGGATTAGTACAGGCCTCATCAGGATTCAGCCTGGTTTAACTCCAGTTACAACTGGTATCAGTTCAATTGATTTCTTCATTTCTTTTATATACATTGGCAACTGATATTGATAATCTGTGCTTCATGTAATTGTGGGTCTTGAAGCCTCTGTGTTTAACTCGTCCCTACTCAAAAAATCCAGTGCATTTTCACTATCTGCATACTGTCAGTGCGTTTCTTCATGGATCACATTCAAGGTCGAAATATTGAGGTAATCATGCAGATTGTGTTTTTATGGATGCTCATAAACTCATAAAGAATTTCTTTTTTTACTCATAGAGGTTTTTCTCCCTGTGTACTTTTTGGAGGATAGACCCTGAGTCGGACTGTTCATGAGTTTAAAGTGAATGCTGCCTGCTCTGATGGACCCTGTGCTGAGCTGTGACGGGTGACGGTGTGGTGCGCTTGAATACACCAGCTCTTTTGTCCTTCACACTCTGCAGCTCTCTGATAGCTCCTCCCCCTGTGCCCCACTCCTCCCTGCCTTGAGCTGTGATCTGCTGGGGCCTTTTGAGGCTGGGCCGTTGAGACATGGCTGCTCCCTGTAATGTCTGGACCAGACCTATCAAAAAAACATGTCAGCAGGCAGAGGAGGAGGAATTGAGATGGAAGCCGCTTAATAGTATTTGCACCAGGTACTCCCCTGGAAAACCTCTAATCAAATCTTAGCATATTTTGCCTCAAGCATATCTGATAAAAGTCATATCACATTTGGTGAACAACAAATTGACCAACAAAAACAAAAAAAGGAATTTTACACAAAAACAACAGGCTGCAACTGACAAACATGGCTAGCTGGGGGTTTGGGATGCCCTCCTGTTAGTGTGAAGAAGACGTAAAAAGGGAGAAAGTGATCCATAGTATGGTTGCATGCTGCCTGGCTCTGCGGTAAAGCTGGACAGGACATTTGATAAAGATTCATCACTGTCCCTCTGTCCGCTTTGACCTCATCTCACGTCACAGCACAGATTAGACACCGATTATCCTCTAATTGAAGATCCTTACTTCTCAACCTTGCAGAATATGCTGCTACTCTTCTGCAAGACAGACAGAAGGTTATTCGTCTTACAAAGAAGAAGCTGTAACATAGATATCTTCCATTTGGTCTAATGAACTGACTCGAAAATAGTCGTGAAGTCAAAAATGCCCCAGCTAAACAGGAAACAGGCTCAAATGTTAATACAATGTGACCATGCACAATGTGTTGTGTATATAGAGTTATCTAGAGAGGCAGAGCTAGCCTCAGACACAGGGTCACTGCATAGGCACTCTAGCAGACACATCATCCATCACATCAGTCTGTGATCTCATGAGTGAATGTATAGACTGTAATGTAAGAATGGCGTCTTTCACTCCACCATAGCAGAGAGGCACAAAGCTTTGGTGGAGGTTTGCCTGGCTGCCCTTGCCTGGCAAAGAAGACACAAGGCAACTGACGAGCCGGAAGAGGCTCAGACAATACCAAGCATAACATGGAGTTACTGTAGTATGCAAAAGAATACGCTACCATCTGGTAGAGCACCTAGCCCGGGATAAAAGTTGAATAAAGGGATTTGCCATTTAAATGAATAGTTACACTATGTGCAATTTTCCCCCCTGTTTTACATGTATATGTACAAATACCTGGGCTGTTTTTATTTTCTGGTTGGTCTCTTGAGAGAGAGCCTGGCATCGGTCCAGTTCAGCCTTGCTGTTGAGGCTGCGTTGTTTGAAGTATTTCACCAAAGCTTTGTGCATCCTCTTCTGCAACAAAGAGAGCTAGGGGGAGAGAAGGCAGAGAAAAGGAATTGGTAAGGCAGGAGAGGAAATTAATGGCAGTGTTCAAGAAGAATGATGGAGGGGAATAGAGAAAGCAGTCAATAGCCCATTCTGCAGTACACGGGCCTGACAGGAATTTCACAGTCTCTTGGTTTCTCTGCCCACTCGTGTGCACTCATCAGAATCCAGTCACATCTGGCTGCCAGGATGGGGGGTTAATTTTCTCTAAATGCTTCAGCAGTTTTGTTCTAGCCGAGGCAAACTCTGTGACTGCAAAGCTGATGAGTAAAATATTTCTACTTCACCCAGTTTAACTTTATACCAATCCCCTCAAGACATATTTTACACATACACACAGAGTCATGAACCCCCCACTGAAACCAGAAATTATTCCTAGTCTCTTGGAAAGACATGCTGCTTGCTTTATTATTTGAACACAGTTTCAAGCAAAGAGGTTTAAATTCTGATAGATGCCATTGCTTTTCTTCCCCCTCCATCTCTCTACTCTTCCTACAAAGCTTATCATTGCTTGGCAATGTGTTCCCCAGTGCATTGAAAACTAAAGCGAATTAGCTCAGTCATCAGCTCCTGAAGGAAAGACAATAACAAGAATGCTCTTTATGGTGTACCCTGTTAAAACCCAAGAGCTGAAAGCCTCCACATAAACAAAGCAATGCTTACATGTACAGTAGATTCAAGAGGAATATTATAAGAGGTGCGTACTGGCAAGTGCTATCAGATGCTAATTAATAGTGTCTTTTACAAAGGAGAATTTTGCATATTTGAATATATTTATACTTGTTGAATTTAGATAAATTCATGTCTTATGAATACAAATACTTTCATCCTCGCTTAAAAAAAGGCTAACTCTTATATTACATAAACCATCTGAAGGGCGTCTTAATTGGATAATTAATAAACAGGACACATTTTTTTCACTACAAACATAAAAAGGCTTTGTATGTTTGTTGTGCCTCAATACAAGTCAAGTTTAGTGTTAAATGGTCTGTATCTGAAATACAGGTATATTAAAGTTGCAATCTGTTGTGTGTGTGTGTGTATCCTACTGTATGTTCTTTTGTCCAACCTGTTATCATGGAGTATGGCATATCACCAAAACTAATATATTTATGTGCCTAATGATGCTCTCCAATCTCTGCTATTAAGAAATGATGGTTGTTAGGTTACACCTGTCCTAGATGGTCATCATTATAGAATAGATAATTCAGTTTTACACACAATCATTGGTGGACAAAGTATTAAGATCCTTTACCTAAGTTATACTGAAATATAATTGTGCTGAAAATATCACATAAGTGCATAAGTCTGCAATTATTATTATATGTTATATTATCGGATTGGTAGTTCAATCTTTTACAGTGCATGATATTTTATAAGCTCATCATGTGTTTCAAGTGTAAAATTTCAATTAATTAACTAATTACTAAAGCTGTTAAATTAGTGTAGTAGCATAAAGAATATAAAATTCCCCTTTTCAGAAATTAAACTACTCAAGTAAAGTACAAGTACTTCAGGGGCTTGAATACATCATGTACTTCCACCACTGACTACCATTCAAGGTAACAAGGCTGACACTAGATACTCCAAGCACTGGAAAGTTGAGTAATTTCAGTTTTAAAGACAGACCTATACAGTGACTTCAACATGTGAATATCAATTATGGGTTGTGCTATGGAGGTTTGGAAAAGTTTAAATTACAATATGTAATTCCCACTACCAAGCATTCTTTGTACATGTTCCTTGTCTTAGGTGCTTTCTGTATTGCTTTGGACAAATAAGCATGGTGCTAGAAAAAGTATTCATTATAGAAGTAATATTACAATTGAAAATGTCAACATCTTTTTTGAATGTCTGTACTTTATGTCAGTATATTTTAAGGCATTTTGTGTAGCAGCTGTCTTGAAATCATACTCAAGATTGTTTTAAACTTGTCACCTCAACTGTATGTCAGGGATGCCTGCTGTGAAGATTATTTTTTTAAGGATACCTAAGGAATGGGTTTCATTGTGTCCCCTAGTTGTATATAATAGAAGAGATACATAAACCCCAGAAAATGATTGGTGTGTGTCAACTCACACACATGCACTAATGTTCTGATCTCTCAAATGATCCTGACAGTGTAAAATGCATCTACATTGCTGCCTCCAGTTACAAGCAAAGCAGTGAGGGTGATCTCTCTGTGTAATACATGTACTAACTGGGACATATATATGCAAACATTATAAGGATAATTGGAAATTAAAACTGGAAAAAAGAGTACTTGAATGTTCCTCTTTAAATCAGATTAAATGTGAGAGGCCTGCGTCTGCATTTCAGAAACACTGTTGATTATGAGCTTGTTATAAAAACTAAATTTAGGCATAAAACACTAGCCGAGAGGCTGCTGTTGTAGAAGTGTAGAGTTGAAACAAACAAAAATGGTGAAGGCTGAATCCAGAGTAAAAGAAAATCAGGCTTTGATCATGAGCGTGGAAAATCCTGTCCACAGGATTTTATTTTTGCATGCATTTTTCACTTGATAACATTCATGCAGTTAGATGAGGAATTGCTCAAGTAAAGGTATTAGTCATTTTTGGAACAAATAATATGTATTTTTCATTGCAGGAGCAGCGTGGCTTCTTCCTGGTGTTATGGTTGTCATGTGTAATTCTATTCCAGTTAAACAGTGTCAAAAACTATAAACATTAAACAGTAAAATGCTGCTGAGTTGTCTCCCTCAACTAGTCAAGAAGTCTGATGCTGTTTTAGCACTGAAGGCACATTTAATGTCTGATCTTTACCTGTGTTTGCCCCTGATCCCCAACCAATTACTGTGGTGAGAAGAGACAAATTTGTAACATAACGATAATAAAACATTTCACCTCTGACCACCTCACAAAAACTATAATCAGGAAAAAGTAGAAGTTATAGTATTTACATGTACCATCAACCTCTAGCTTTACTCCCCTTGGTGGCAAAACTACATAGTTATCATTACATTATGTCACATCCATCATCCTCCTCCACTCAAGTTATCTCATCATTATTAGATTGCTGCAGTAACCTCCTCACTGGTTCCCAAGCTGAAACCTTCTTAAAATCACTGCCCATGCAAAGAAGAGTGATCTAGTGCTAAGAAGAAAAACATGGACTAGAACATAAGGGGAAAGGACATAAGATAACAGCAGAAATCTAAATTCATTACACATATCTAAAATGACAGACAGGGTGACATAAACTAAATATAGCAAAAGGTTATATACACCTTACCTGTGTGTAATAATTAAAAGATTTATGTTCGTGGTTTTTCTTGCTTAATGCTGACACTGCCTCTTGTTTGGCCTCCATGAGAGTCTTCTTAAGACCTTCATACTCGCTTGCCAGTTTTTTATTCTCCTCCAGTGCAATTTTTAGCGCTTCCTATGCACACATGAAAACAAAAGGTTAAAACTGTAAAGGTAAATAATATGTTTACAGTAGTGACTAAATGACCACTAAGACACAAGCAGGCGCAAGGTCAACTGCAGACCAATATTGTAAATACTGTTATAACTACGCTACAGTATCACTAGTGATACACTGATCTGACTATTTGTGTTCCAGTCCTGATTCTGATACAATGTGAATATTACAATTTGAGCAGAGAGCATTCACTAATTTTAGCAATGTGTTTGTAGAAGACCACAGCAATACTGTGAGAAGAACAACTGTTGAGGCAGCACGATGTACAGTTGAGATCTAAGATATGAAGATCTACATAATGGATGATCACACAGATCAATGTTTTCATGATTCACAATCTGCCATGTACAGATACCAAAGGAAAAGATTCTATGTAGTGAAGGGAACTGGAGATTCAATATACAGCACTGCAGATACTGTATAGTAACAATACTCTGACCATTTACAAGATAGAGTAGTTGTACACCTGACCTGCTATGTGTGCATGTACAATACATGCGCTCTGTATTTGGGCTGTTAATTAAAGCAATACAAATAGCAGGCATACAACAATGGACTCTTTTCTGGGAAATCAAGCAAATAAATCACAGTGAGTATGTGTCTCTCTGCGTGTCCCCTTTTCATTTGAACAGTGTTTCCCCAGTACTGGATATGTTGTTGGTGAATATCTCAACTCTACCTGCAGACATAATGAAGTGTGTCTCTGCAGTAAAACAGAACAGCACTAAAGTGATGAGTTTAACCCAGCAGAAAGAGGGGCTGTAAACATGACAAATGCCTGCTATTGATTTCAGGTTTAATTACTCCATGCAGCACTGACAAAGCCCATCTGACGCTGTTGTGAAGTGTAAATGGAACAAATTACACTTCATTGCCCATAAGAAACTGATTGCGTCGGCAGTTTGCATTGTTTACTTTGTCCTCACCAAATGACAAGCCTTGATCAATTCAAAAAATAGGTGCATGTATGAAAGCTGAAGTCCTTTCAGATGTGTATGGGTTCAGTAGAGAAGACCACAGATTTCTAACAAGTCAATCTATTTCACCTTAATATATTCTGTGTTTGTATCTTTAAAAACAACCGTGTGAGGTTTGTATTTAATACAGACACATACAAACTCTCATCTGGCTATTTGTTAGAATAACCTGTATCAGTTTGTGTTTAAAACAGGAACAGCAACCTACAGGAGCTTATGAGAGTTTAGTATTGGGTCAGCATCTTTATAAGAAATCTCATATTTGAGAGTGTCTGACCATTCTGCTTCATGCACTGTGACTTCTGAATGCACACTCTGGTTATTATGTTATGCTAATGCAGACATAATGTGTGCTTTCTATTGGTCCAAATGATTAAAGTGACCAATTTCCTTAGAACTTCAGACTTACTCTGATCTTTTTATTTGGTGAGGAGTATTGTTGTTATATCATCTTATTTCGTCAAGTGAAGAGACTAAACCCTTTTTTTTGCATGGCTAATTTTTATCTGGCTAATGGGAGTTGTGTCTATGAGGAAGACTTCTAATTCTTAAATTGTCTCACACCAACAACTTCTTTAAAGTTGCTGCACTTGGATGCATGGCGGCTTAAGCTCCATTGCCTTTTCTTGTTTTGAACTAATGCATTCTTGATCACCGTTTAATGAAACTATATACCACATGGCGATTTCACATTAGATAAGCCATGTGAAACCCCCATCAGCAAAGAGGCTCTGGCTGGGGCTGATAATCCTGCAGATGAAAACCTTACAATAAACAGGGGTTTCTCTTACAAAGGAGTGTTCAAATACATGCCATTTTATGCACTGTATACTCATGTTTTTATGAGAGCCTATTTGTGACATTAATCTAAAATAAGTCCTGAATATATGCTTATTTGATATTGTGTATTGTATACTTATACTGAAAATTGCCATAGGAAATGTTGACCTACAGGTAACAAAATAGGCAAAGCATCTCACCACGACACGCATCATCAAATTCGTCCAGACAAAAGACTATAACAACAGTGAGTTGTCATTTGTGTGAAAAGCACTTAAACAAGATGGCCATGGCTTGTAATTTTAATTGCACACAGTTCTTTTCTCTGCATCTTAAGGGAAGTATTTTGACAGGCAATGTGCTGACACTAATCCACAAACAAATAAACAATGAGATGTTTTTTTTACAACTTGCCTCTGATTTCACTGCACATGACACAAAAAGACATGTATTTACGGAGAGTTACACTGAACAACATTTTGTTACCTTGGTGTCTTCCATTTCCTTCTTTCTTGCTGTAACATGAGCGGTGTGTGTCTGCATGGATCGCTGTGTTTGTTGTTGGCAGTTATTAATATCAGACTGCAAGGTGCTCATTATGAGAGCAGCTGATTTGTTTTTGAAATCCACCACATCAAACACACTTCTGAAAGGAGAAATGAAATATATACAACAATATTATACCTCTAAAATCATTAGTATTATTATTACTCAAAGAAACACAGTTATTTAAGAAACACCTAGCCTTTTAGAAAAAAGCTGAATACTTAAAGTCAGAGAAATACTAAACATTTTAATAGTAAAGGTTAGTTATTTTTTTGAGTATTTATTCCTCTCTTCTCAAAGATGCTGACATTGCCATCACCATTAAAAAAGGTTGACTATTTTCCAATAATTACAGTAATTTCCTTAATCTAAACCATTTTGTTGAGTGTTTCCTCTGAAGAACTAATCTTACTGAAGTTCCGCTATGGCTTCTGGCATTCTTTCAACTATTTTTTCCATTTTATCTGAAGCATCTTGGTAGTCTTTACTCTTCGTTGTAAGGTCACTGATCCTACCCAGAGTGTTGTCACATCTCTTTATAGTGGCAGTGTGTAAATCCTGAAAACAAAGAGTAGCATTAATGTTGAAAAAAGCCTGCAAACCTTACTTTGTTCAAAGTGTTTAGAGCAAGAGATTATTTTGTTCAACAAAAAATGACATGATAAATAGCTGTGACTAGCTTGGTGCTCAGCAAGCTCTACTGAGTAAACCTGACTTTGCAACTTATTCTTTGACTCCAGAAGAACTACTTCATGCAATCCTTAACTTTTCTTCTCTTACCTGAGCAGCTTTCAGGTGGTCACATTTGAGTTTTTTCTCCCTCTCAAGGCTGAGTAACGTGTTCCTGTGCTCACACTGAATCTTTTCCAAATTTTCTGTCACTTTCTTGATTTTCTTAACAAAACAAAAAGTAAATCACAAATGAAGCTTTAACACATTTTCTATAAATTCTTGCTTTTTTTGATATAAAATTATCTACGGACTAAGATGAATTATTATCTAGCTTTATCAGTACCTCAATTTTTGTTTCCAGAGCTTTTGTTGCTGAAGATGCATCTTCAAATTCTTTCTGAAGTTTTTGGTTGGTTAGCTCTGAGCTCCTCTGCTGTTTTTTTAGTCCCTCATTGATATTTGCACACTGACCCTGACACAAAAGACAAATACAAGGCAAAATGACATTACTCAAGTCTTAAAACATGAACAGGGGGTAAAAACAATTATGAGAAATGTAAAATATTATGCAACTGAATACTGCTATGCATCTAAAACTACCTTTATGAAACTCATAATGCTCAGTTTTATTGATACTGTCTGTCTACTGATACTTTGTGAAGCCTTTGTCTCCATGACAACATAGCTATAAGCTTGTGTTCCACAGACAATGAAAAAGTTAGCAGATTTCAGTTTAAACCTACTGTTTGCACTGCAATTTTGTGATGACATTCTCTCCCCTCTTCTCAGAGTGAAGATTCTCAAGTGCTTCATACATTTACCTTCAGTAGTTCTAGAGCAGTCATCTGACCTGTCAGATCTTTCCTCAGGTTTTCAATCTCTTTCTGTAAAGCATAGAAAGTGCACTGAGTAACACTGGAAAGAGCAGTTGGCATTTCATATTTTCCTTACAAACTGTAACTTGTGCAGAGTACATTGTATGTGTACATATGTTGTCACTGACCCTGGCCCTCTGTTCTTCCATGAAGGTGAGCTGCTCCTGTTCCTCCAGCTTAGTCTGGGTGACACTGTGCTGGGCTACAATTTGGGTCGCTTCCTCCTTGGCCTTTTCCCACTGCTTGTCATTGTCAATGATTTTCTGGAGCATCATCTTCCTCTCCTCGTGCATCTGCTTCACTGCTTTCTCACTAACAAAAATCACACAGTAAAGTCATGGTAGACACACATGTGGCCTTCTACTGCATATAGTAAAGCTGCATGTTTCTCCACTGTTTTGGCTTGACATTGTACCTCTCAGAAATTTTTATCTTGTAGTCTTCAACATTCTGTTCATATTCCATGTTTTCTTTGCGGAGAGTTGCAAAAGCATTACGTTTTAAACAGAGCTGCTCTTCTATGCAGGAAACCTCTGCTTCCCCGTTAAGTTTCTGTGGATAACATAACATACAGTGCCATTGAATGAATGCACAAAGCACCTTACAGTGCCATGGATTAAGACATTATGAGCAAGTGTAGCTGCACTGAGAATCCATTCTCAAATCCAGTAAGTTTTTGGGACTTTATTTTGTTGCTAGTGTGACTTACAGTTTTCTCAATATCTTCTTGCAATGCAATTAGTTTCTCTTTTAATTTCTTATTCTTTTGCATTTCATCATCAATTTGAAGTTTCAACTGCAAAATCTGTAATAAAAGCAGAAAAAAACATGAATTTGACTACTTTCATACACTGCTGAAAGTTACCTTTTTGAGAAATGTAAAAATTTAAATAATATTAAATTTATTTATTTTAAATAAATTTAAATAACAATATCAGTTACCTGGTCTTTTTCAGTTTTCTCAAGCTCCATGATTTCAGGAATACGTTGCGTTATGGCTGCGCACTTTTCTTCTGTGAGAGCAACTGTCTTTTCAGCATCATTTATTTCAGCACATAGACCTTTCTCAAGCATCTTCAATTGGTTTAAATCTTCCCTGAAGAGAAATTTTTTTTTTCTTTAGTTATTAAGTTGGTGGATGAACCTTAGGAATCAAATGGTAACTCACATAGCATTGCTATCATAATATTTTCCCAATAATAGCGATAGCATCACAACCTACATGATACACAATATATTGCAAGAATATAATTTAAAATACATCATGACACCTGTGTAACTGTTGAGGAAAATATACCTGTGAAATAGCTTTTTAAAAAGCAGGAATTCAACCTATATTTCATTTACTTCATTGTGATTAGCTTTCAGTTTCACAGTTTCAAGACGGTGGATATGAAACCTGGTCTTGGCTTTGTCAGCATCAAATGACAAATTAAAACATTGCCATTAAAATGATGCCGAGTCCATTATTTCTATACATCGGGACACCTGCACCTGTTTGTAGTCAGTTTAACAAATGGCTGATGGCAGCAAATAGATTGCTAACCTTACATGAATTTTAATATATGTTGGCTTGTGCACTGATATGGAACGTTGATTAAACTGTCCTGTTATATGATATTAACAGACACCTGCCAACCAGTCAGAAACAAGTGTTCTCCATGGCCATGGCATAATTTTAAATACAAAAATGATGTTAATGAGAACTACAGACAACTATGACTTCTAACTACAGCATATAGTTGTTAGGATAAATACATCTGATTATTTTTTATATTCCAATGCAAAAAATTTGCTTCCTGAAATTTCCTTTGTATTTTGGTAGTGTACTTTGGACTGTGGACCTATGAAATCACAGAATTAAAGCATTTGGAAATATAAAAAAAAACACACCACACTTCTATAACAGACAGATGGACAGAGGCCACAACAGGGCAGAGAATTCAGATTGTGCCCTGTGAAAGCCACTAGTGATGCTGAGTATATGCTGTAGATCAGTATGCATTTTCTGCCATTACTACTAATTTAACTTGTAATTGTACTAGAAATTGATTAAAGGTATACATTTTATGAGCGATGTCTCCTGTCTACTCAGCTGTACTGCTTTGATGGTGAACCTGTTTTTTTTACCACTACAGTTAGGACAGATACTCACAATCTGTTAGCCAGCTGATTCTTCATTGCCAACAGTACATGGTGCAATGATATTTTTTCATTGTTGGCATGCAGTTCCATCTTTTTTAACTCCTTCTCAACCATTATGAGATAACTTTCTGTTTTTGAGTATATTTCATCAGCCTAAAACAAGAAGGAAGGTGGTTATGGGCTTATTATTTTCCTCAGATATTATTTATATCAAACAATTTCCTGACATTAAAGTCAACACATTATCCTGCTATCAAATCATACTCTGTAGAAACTATACATTCTAAGCCTACAGTTAATCACTACCACAAGTCAATGAAGAAGCAATGCACTTTGGGGCTTTTATATTTCCTCTTAGCTCTGGTAAAAATCCTAGAAAATCCAGAAAGCTGAAGGCTAGCTATTAACCCTAGGCCCTCAGTAAGCCTGGTTTTAAGAATTCACACTTCAACATTACAGCCCCTGGTAAACATCTTAAGAAAACTCACAGTGATTAAAAAAAGAAACATTTCATTTGTTTTAACACAGTCAGTCTGGTGTTTCATTTAGCAAGCATAAAGCTGCAATAGTTTCTGGTCAAAGTTGACCTATTGCATGTTGATCCATGTGTTTCTTACCTATCATTCTTCTTTCTACTAATATACTTCCATAGCATATTTGCATGTAAACATTAAGCTCAAAATACAGCTGGGTCTTAACAGGTCATTATATTTCAATGCATCCTGTCATAAACAAAATAAATAAGAAAAAGAAAAGTCAGGAAATCATCAAAGTTATAAGAATTCATTGTCTGGAGACCATGAATGTCTGGACCTAATTCAATGGCAATCCAGTCTGTTGTTAAAACAGGGAGATTTTACTCTTGAGATTTTACTCTAGAAGTGTTGGGTGGACACTGGACCAACAGACTGACAAACGCTTCAATCCCTAAGGCCATGCCACTCGTGGATGAAAACTGAGTTAGAACAGAGCGAGTGGGTGAGTGAGATGGAGCTAGTGTGCAAGGGAGAAACTAGTCTGTATGACACTACAGTACAGTTGCAATCTAAAAAAAACGTGACTTAGACATCTTTATCACATTCAGCTATAAAGTAACAAGTACATTAATCTTGTCTGGTTTGACTACAAAAGAGAACCAAACCTACAGAACTGCATTTCGGAGCTTGACACAACACAACTGTGTTCACAACACACTGTTGGATGTTAGCTTATCTAATTCTTTCAAAAATGTGTAATAAATCTTCAGCTTCCACAAAAGACAACTTTTAACCACATCCCTGAAATAACAGGTCACCAGCTTTAGTAGATTAAAAAATATACTCATGGTAATAGAATAAAGCAAATTAGAAGCTACCTCGGTTTGTGTAGTATTGATTTGATTTATGATAGTTGTCTGGAGGTCCAGGTTTTCTTTCACAATGGGAATTTGTTTTTTGGCAAAGTTGATGTCCTCCTGTAAGTGTTGGTTCAAAACCTCAGTGTGTGACAGTTTCTCCTGGACCTGGTCAAGCCTCTCTCTTTCCAGTTTTAGCTGCCACTTCAGTTCAGTGATGTCTCTGATGCAAGCCTCATGCTCTAAAAAAGCAAGTGAATTAGAAAGTTCATTCATTGTTGTGGGGGACAACAGAATCACAATACATCACAAAGAACAGATCTACGAAGAGATGATAAACCATCTTACAGTTACTAACCTTTTTGAACAACAAACGAATGCTCTTGTTGCTTCCACAGTGAAATACTGTCAACTTTGCTCTCCAAAAATCTTTTTCTTCTCTTTTCTTTGTGGAGAGCTTCCTCTGCATACTGCCGATCAGCCTCCAGTCGCTCAATTAGATACACAACCTCTCCAAGGACATCATTTATTTTCTTCAATAGTGGCGATAATGGACAACTTTCTGGAGGATGGAAAACTTTACAAGACTGGCACATTCTATTGTACTATCATCACTTTCAACCCAATAAACATAAATATAAATAGGTAAAACATTTTTGCAATGCTACGTTGACATAAACTGACCAACCACAAAGCACAAGTGAACATAAACCTCATTCATGGAATTATATTAGCATAATTGCGAAGTGGATAGCATATAATTTGTTATTATTCAAGCAAAAGATGTGAACCAGTAAGTTGGACTCCATTATTGTCACACTGATGTAACCTGCTGCTGCATAAATGAAACAGCATCTAAACCTAGAGCTTCTACACTGCTGCTCTATTGTCTGCATGGGTGTTGGGCCCACTGTTTGCTTTTCTATGACAGAATAACAACTGAGAGAAAATAATTTAGAAATGACTTTATGGTATTTGAAAAGAAATTTGTTCACCTCTTGCACTAATTGCAACGCCTTCGACAAACAACTCTGTAGACATCACTGATTCAGTATCTGAGTCTCTGGATTGAAATCTGTTAAAAAAGGAGTTAAACTCATGTCATATTTTGACATCACACTGATTAAGACAAACAGAAAAAAAGAGACCAATAAAAGACTTCACCTTAAAGTTTTGCTGTATTGGTGCTTGTCCTGGTCAATCTGTGGCTGATATTTTCCACACTGGTTCAAAACAAAAGAAAAAAACAAACACATTTTCATTGATTTTTACTCCTGACAGGATATTTGGGTTTGATCACATCTAACATCATTTTACCTGCTGACACCAGTTTTCCACAGTCATCTTCAGCTCTTGCATATGGTAAAGAGCATTGTTGACACATGGAGAGGGACTGTTGAGCAAAGCGCAGGTGCGACGTCTACCAGAGCAGACAACTTGAAGATCAGCTTGAGCTTGAGGAACACAAACAAAACTTAAGAAACAAATGCTTTCAGGGAAGTAATGATGAAAAGCCAACCCTACCTCCAGCTTTTCTTTACCTAATGGCACAAAGCCCCTGAAATATTTTATAAATAACACACTGACAAGTCATCCATCAATGAAAGAAAATCATAGAACAACAGACTTTTGTTGGAACACCCTACCTCATTAACTTTATTTTGAAAAAGTAATTACAAAAATGTATTTGGCTGTGAAAGATGTTCTATGATTCCTCTCTTTCTCTTTGATTCTGTTTGCATAGACTGCAATATATTGAAAGCATCAGTGAAAGAGCAGAGACAACTAATTTGAACATCTTAAGACAAACCCAAGGACACACTTCTTAGTGGTGAAAGGACGCCATCTGGCTGAAAAAAAGGGTAAAAAAAAACAAACAAAACACCAGTGGTGCAGACTGTAATCTATTTGATGTTAGTGGCAGGAAGTTCACTATACTGTATATTATTTCAGTGTGCAGTATGTGAATGCTACCACAAACACTTTTAATTCAGTCTCTGGGTAAATAATCTAATAACCACAGACTTAGTATAACAGATAGTACTGGAACACAAATAATATGTACAGTATGCATTGAATTTTTCTGAACTCTAATATGTAGCCAACAAAATAATAAAATATCTTTCCCAGTTAGAAATCCATTTCTGCAAATGTAGAACTGAGAGGGCTTCATAGTAAGCAATACATTTCATTTAATTTTATTTCATTTTTTGGGTTTTCCATTATTTTATTTTGACGGCCAGCTTCTGGCTGTCATTGCTACATGTATAGAGTATACTGTTTAAGGCTGCAGTTACTAATAGTTTCAACAGATTCAGTAGCCACTCACAAAAGTTACCATAATTTGGCCAGTGGCCTGTGTTTAATTAAATATTAAAAAGCTGAATATTCTTCCCAAGATCTGATGAACGCAGCCCAATGTTAAAATCTACATCAGTTATATGTACCCATTAACAATGGAATGCTTAATGTGTAGTGCTCATTATTTGTAGGTTTTATTTTACATCCAAGAATTCATGTGAAAGTGATAGGTCCTCAAATATCCAGCAAATACTTTCAGTCGATAGGTGTTAAGACAGGAGCAAGATGGGGCTCTTTCATTTTTTATTGTGTTGTTTTCTTAACTATTTTATGGGACTTTTTAAGCCTTTATCAATGAAAGTAGAGAAATTAGGGGAAACAATGGAGACTGAGATGCAGCAAAGATCCCTGGCCAGACATGGATTGGGATGTTGCGGCATCTTACTACCCAAGCTTCAGGGGCACCTCTGTGTAGTGTTTACTCGTGCTAACAATAAAGTCTCGGTAAACAAACAATCCTGTTCTGGCGCCAAGTCACCAGGTTCCAGTTGGAGAGGGGATAACCCCCCCCTACACTTGAATTAATGGTGTCCCTTGTACCATTGACCTCAAGTCTGCAAACCAAGTCTAAGAAGACCAAAAGGGCTATACTGAGAGGCAACTTGTGAGAACTGAGGAATGGAGGGAAATGTGTGATTCTCTTCGCCATGGGTTGAGTTGTAGCTGAAGAACCAGGGGTGAAATGTGTTTCAGGTGCCCAATCAATCCAGGCCCAAACTCCCTCTTATCTGTGGGTGCAACTTTGCAAATTGTGGACCAGCCCTGGATGAAGGGCCCACTCCCAGGATGAGAAAGATGCAACAACACACCCACAAAACAGCAATTTAAGCGTCACAAGTGTTAGTATACCTGTCTTGCTGAAAGTGCCAAGACAGTGACATTTTTTGTTGCCTGGCAATTTTTTATGGACAGCATCACGTCTGTGGGGTAGTTAATAGGCCCCTTCATTACGGTTTTCAGTCTACTGTGCATAGCGAGACAGATCAATACCCCCCAATGGAGATACAACCAAGCTTCTGTCAGGGACCTGCAGACAAATAAGTACACTAATCAGTCAGGAAAGGGTAGGCCACAAACTCTATATTTGGAACTAGTTGAAGCTTTCCCACCTCAGATGACACTCGATACCATTATTCTCCATTAATTAGTCAAATGGCCAATGAATGAGCTGACTCAGACCAATACAAGAGCAGAGGAGAGGAAAAACTGAGGGGGGGGACCTGAAATAAAGGCCATCTGTTGCTGTGCAGTTTAGATGAATAATACACACTGAAAGAACCAGGTGGGGTAGCAAAGTGGTAAGGCAATATGTCAGCGGAAGGCTGAATTAGCTCTAAATCATAATGGCAGGGTATATTATAGCCATAGAGTAGGCCCACGTTAGTCTGAGGGCCAATCACCTTCCATTTAGCCACTGATATTAGATATTAGATAGTTGCATTATTTCAGCATCATTCAATGCCATTCATCAAGACCAACCAATTAATTTTATTGTAAACAAAACCACAGACCATGAAGGAACAAACTCATGTTTATTCTGACGCTAAAAATTAGAAAAAAGCTCAAATCATGTACGGATTTAAAATATCAATCAATTATACTGTAAAGTTTCCAAAGGTTGTTTAAAATCAAAGAAACTCAGTATGATTTGAGACAAATCTATATATATATATATATATATATATATATATATATATATATATATATAAACAAAAAAAAAAACAAAAAAAACATTGTATTTCAGTTAAAGAGGTGAATTTATGAAAGACCAATAGTGGGGAATTGAAAAAAAAAATGCACAAACATAAAAATGTATAAAAATCTACCATATGTCAAATGTTAAGTACAATAGTAGCGTTGAGTCAGTTAACTAACCTTAACTAACCAGTTGTTCTTCTCACCTGTTTGACTCGGCCGTCCTTCCCTTGATGGGAACCTGAGGGGTTCAACGTCTGGCATTGCTGCAACTTCCCCGATATTAACGATAATATCACCGATTTTCAAGTAACCTTTGAAAGTAACCTGTGAAAAAGTAGAGGCATTTATGTTCAACATTCACCTACATCCTCTGAGGTAGACCAGACTGTGTCATTGTTTGAGCAGCAGTTTCACATTGGATGGCACAGGTTGAAATTCTGCTGTTAGACTCACGGAGAAAGTTGGCTAACGCCAGCTAAAGTTGCAACTGATACCTTCACTCATATGTCGCTCTCTTAGCTAACGTTAAGTTAACGATTAATTAACTTGGCTAATGACAAATTAATGAGCTGGGGCGGTCGTTGCCATGGCAGAAAGTGAAAGCGAAAAAGTGGTTGGCTATTAACTTACTTGTATTACTGCAATTTTGGCCACCAGCTATCTGTTAGCATGCTCGAAGTTTTTCATTGTTCTTCAGCGAGACTGCGCTGCAGCTGTCCTGTCAAAAAAGTAGCTTTTTATTAAAGTTTTCTCCGAATGAATCAACTGAAGTTGCTGTCAATCTTCTGTGGCGGTTGCTAAGCAACAGTGGGCTGCGCTCGGAGAGAGAAAGAGTTGCGTTCAAGAGCAGCAGGGAATGTTTGGGAATTTGTTTAGCAGCACTGAGCAACACCTAAATTATCATGCAGGTGGGAGTAAATGGATATGGACTTCATTTAGATACTTAGCAATTACAGTGTAAACACATGCAATTATCAAAAGTAGTCATGCAGAAATTGTTCATTGTCAGAGTTTTTCTATTCGATATTATCTTTTTTGAATTATCATAACTGGCGTATGTTGCAGTTTACTGATGTAGTTGTTTAATTGTACGCTATAATTTTAACTACTTCATATGGCTACTGCTGGGTCGCTTAATCTATAGCAAAGCGTCCGATTCTAACCCTCACCCTCCTGTGAGAACCACGTCTCTGTAAAAGGTCAGTTTTTATGAGCTAAGAAAAACAGCCTTGTTCTCAGCT
Source organism: Trachinotus anak (assembly GCF_046630095.1). NCBI lineage: Eukaryota > Metazoa > Chordata > Actinopteri > Carangiformes > Carangidae > Trachinotus > Trachinotus anak. The sequence goes on from NW_027273863.1 coordinate 15,981,746, forward strand.
CTGTGACAGAGGATTTTTAGTTAATCCAAGGAGTTTTGGAGAATTGTCCACCAAGGAACACTTCATCCTTGAGTTTACCTGGAAGAAAATAAGTTCAGTATAACCAAATTTGGATCTACATGGGTTTTCACTGGACAGGAATGCTATGAAAAATGTGAACAGTCATATGAATACTATAAAGCGTTTGAAAAGGGTATTTTGCTCTTAATTTGAGACTGGCAAAACCTCTGCAATCTCATAATTATTTTTATATAGAGCTATTAGTAATGTGTTGGGATCGCAGCTGATCTAATCTGTCTGTCTGGGCACTATTCTGTCTCACGATTCAAATTGTTCATTTACAGGATGAAATGACAAGAGAGAGTATGACATTTTATAACACTCACGAGTTTTGTGCAAATGTGCAATTTGAGTACCTCTGGAAAAAAAAGGAATTGGTTGTTATCTATTTATGCACAGTGCAAATTTACAGTAAATAATCTTTAATTTTCTTTTTTTTTTTTTTCATTTTGACAGGCAGTTAAGGATTGCTGTAAATGTAGTCATTTTGATATCTTTTTTTCATTTTTAAAGATTGACTGAAATAACACTTATTTTAACTGCATGATAAAAAAAAAAAAAAAAAACCCCACATATACCACATAAAAACGGGGACAATGCTTAAACTAGAAAATGAACGCGTCTTTATATGATCACAGTTATGATATATATGTGTGTGTATGCGTGTGTGTGTGTGTGTAAATCGACTTTTTTTTTTTTTTTTTTTTTTTCCATCAAACTAACATTTTGTAGCCGGAGCAAACTGACGCATGTGAAGAGATCCCGCATTACGTCATCGTGAAGGCCACACACTGGAGGCTGCCGCTGCCTGTGCTCGGCTCAGCCAGTGCGCTACCCGAAAATTTCCACAACACGGGCTTTGCAGGCTCTGCGGCCGCTGCGTGCAGTGATGCAGCACCCTACACCAAAGAAGACCTGATCGCACCGCAGGACGCGACCTGCCGTCGGGATTCCTGGAGAGAAAGACAGTGATGGTGCATGACATGCCTCGAAATAAATTGTGGTAAGTCTTGTGCAAAGTGCGCTGCTGCAGCTGCTGGAGTCTGCCAAGCGGCAGAGGAGCGACCTTAACCTACTTTGTCACTTCGGGGGAAAATGAGTTTGCCGATCGAGTCTCAGCGATTAAAAAACGGGGATATGCGAAGGTAAACACGGCAGGAAAGGGAGCCACAGCCATAATGCAGGCAGAAATTCTCCTAACAGTGAGACCTTTGTCTCTCGACCACACAGGTGTCTCTAGCGTGACAGGTGATGCCTGAGCTGAACATGTATCCATAAGGTGCCTGTTGCCTGTCTGGCTGCTCTGGTCCGTTTGGCCAGTGTTGCTGTGGTGGAATTTTGATGCTTTTCTTATTGTCCAGAGAGCAACACTGACACTGTCTATGCCCTGGGGTACATCTCTTTTCAAGCTTGTGATTAAAATGCAAATGTCATTCAGCGTTGACTATCACATTGCACATTCACACAGGCAAACATGCTGTAGTTCCACCTATTCCATTGTTGCTACTTTTTTGTGACTGCAGAGTTTTCCCGTTTTCAGTTTGCGCAAGAAACTCTGTCAAGTCTTGCTGTAAACAACACGACAGCACCAGCCACTGACAATTTGTAGCTGCTCTCTCATTTAACACCAGGGTCCAAAAAGTTTTGGCCTTTTTGCAGCTGAAACCATGGTGATCATCAGCAGGCGACAGAGAGCGGAGGGCTCCCCAGCTCAGACATCACTGGCTGGTACCAGACAAGAGAAAGAAAACTGTTCCACTACCTAAAGTCCAGCAACTGATTGACCTCAAGTCAACAGTGTAGCTTTTTTATTCCTGGCAGCGGATGGGATTCAGATGCCAGTGTAGTTTATAGTCTCGTGATGTAAAAATAACTCTGGCCCAATCAGTGGTAACAGCTGCGATGTACTGTACTGAGCCAGCCAAACACAGATTGCTCTGTAACTCAAGTAAGCGCTTGTGGTTAGAAATGTTGCATGACAATCTGTTCCAAGTACATCACGGAGGACATAAATTAGCAGCACTGTCCTCTATGTTTTATTGAGCTGACTCATAATATAAATAACTGACTAAAAAACGCATTTTTTGAATATTTGGCCAGCAGAAGTCCATAGATAGAGCGAGTCCTTGCTGTGAGACTGTTGGCTTGGTTTTGGCAGTGCTTAGGCCTACCAGTCTCACCGCGATGTTAATGATAAATGACGATTTGTTCTTTTAAGGGCAGTTATTTTCTAATGTTACCCAGCGTGGCAGTGCCACAGAGAACGAGTAATGTTTGTTGGGCACATGCCAGGAATGAGGTTTGGGGTCTGCAACTAGAGAGCCAGTAAAGCTGTACAAGAATGTGGAGCCTTCTCATTTGTAGTTAAAGATAGAGGCAGCACAGGCCGTATCCTCGCTGACAGTTTCTAATTTCAGATATCTTCGCTCAGTCTCATCCATTTGGGCTGTTTTTGTTGTAATGTTTCCTCTTTAAGACAGGAGTTTGTGTTGTGGACAATCGTTTCTGGGAGGAGAACTTGGCTTTGTAATAACTCAGCCCAGAAAAGGGAAAAGGAATACGGCCATGGTGTTTTATGAAAGGTATGCTGATCTTGTTCCCTTCGCCATCATACAATTTCTGTTGGCTCTGCTGGTTTAATATCTGCTCCTGCAATAGATTGTATCAATCTGAGTTATTTCGGAGACCGAAAACAGACTGCAGAAGGTCACATAGCTGGCGCTCGGGAGGTGTTTGCCTGTGATGTGGCAAAGGATATCGATGTTAATCCATAAAATTGTGTACATTTGTACACCTTTTCATTCACTCACTCTGCAAGTGATGAATGGGCTTGCATATCCATTATTTTCAAGATGACATTGGATTACCAGCTGCGGGCAGTGGCCTGACATTGCCGTGCATCTAAAACTGCTTTTAAAATTTACTATTTCAGTTGCATTCCCATAACTGATGAAATACCCATTTATTATTTATGTTACTATAGGGTTGTCATTTGCTCCATTGCATCATAATATAAACCCAAACATGCAGACAAGTTTCATTCTCATGTGGATAATGCGCCATTAATCGTTAGATATTCCCATCTTTTCTATCACGGCTCTTACTGCTGTGCTGTGAGGTGATTTTCTGAAATGCTGCACTTGATTGTGTAATTCCAGGTTAACTTATTGGCCTAATCCTTTCCCTCTTAAACTGGATTTCAAAGATTCATGGAGCTCAATAATTGACTTCTTGTGCTGACTGAAATCAGAGGAAGGAAAGCAAAAGGAAAAAAAGTATGCTGTTGTTTGCTTTTTTTAACGCGAGTTGAATTCTAATTTCTGCACCGCGGGTTTCTGCACCATAATATTTAGGTCTACCAATTACTGTCAGAGTAATTTGAAATACCATGCCTGAATGATTGTCTTGCAGAAAAACTGTTTTCGAGCCACTCGCCCAAGATGTGCCACTGGGCTCACAACTATCATCCCACCGAGCGTTATCTCATAAAAGATATTTACTAGTGCACAAAACTTTACTCTGCAAACTTTGCTTGTCTGTAGAGGGAGGTGCAGTGTGTGTGTGTCGTGGGGGGGGGGGGGGGACTAGCAGTATGTTTTTACGAACGGAGTGGCTGGGATCTTTGCTGCCATGGCAACAAACCACATGACTAGGTGTATTAGATTGCCTCGGACAGTGTGCAGTGAGGCATGGTGTGAGCATTCTCTCTGCTGCTTTGCCCCTTTGAAAGTCTTGTCCTTTGCTTACTTAAGTCTCCCCCCACCAGGGCCGAATTAACCTGCTATGTGGCCCTGGGGCACAATGAGCCCCCCCCCCCCCCCCAATTCTTCCAACTCTATGTATTGCACACGTATCAGTCTCCCTGAAAGAGTGATTGTCCAGTCATAGTTTAGCAACCATGACTTGGCACAGCAGGCCTGTCAGATTTGATTTCTCCATATGCTGAAGACTTTGAAGGGTGGTGTCCATTTTTTAGCCTTTCCCAAACCAAAAGAATACGAGAGTGTAAGGGATGCGTTACGTGTGTTCACCTGCTTTATTGTGAGCTGCAATCGTTAGCATGTCCACCTAACTAGCTTACTGCAAGCCGTGGTAACCAATCTTATTTCTAAAGCCAAGGATCATATTATCTGCTAACTGAGTAGAGTGACACCAGGGGTTCTGTCGTACTCTTCACTGAATTTGAGGAAGTTTACACTCCAGCAAACCCCAGCCAGTGCTTACCTTCTAGGGAAAACTATAGCGCTGCAATCGAAGGAATGTGCAGCTCTAGCTTTAGCGTGATATTGTGTATGTGGCCCTTATGCATATTTAAGACCCCTTTTACAAAATACCTTAAAAAAAAACAACAAAATGAAACATAAAAAGTCAGCTGACGTTAACTTAATTATCAAGCTAGCTGCTAGTGTCTCGGTCGTCATTTCAGATGTTAAAGTCAACGATCATCGACTAGAAATGAGGAGCTGCTTTTGTCCATCACTTAGAAAAATCACTGTCTCTAAGTAAATCCGCCACCGTCATCCTTTATACTTCACATGTACTCAACAGAGACCAGTCAGTTACCTCACTGCGAACTTGTGTTTAGGCCCCTTGAAGGTCTAGGGTCCTGAGACGATGCTCTCTGGATTGGTTGGCTGGTATGTTTTTTTACTACCTATATTTTCTAAAACACTTTGTGTTACATTGTTTGTATGAAAAGCGCTATTCAAATAAAGTCTGATTGATTGGTTATTTCTATCATTTAAAGTGAAATGGCACAAAATAAGTGTGAGCTGCATTATATCAAATAGACATAATAATATAAAAGTATGTTTATATTATTATATTAAAGTATGTTAACCAAGTCCTGAATGTTTTACAGCTGCATTATAATGCAGCTTTGTGATGCTCCCCAACATTCATTAATAGTTAATAGTAATTTATACAGACTGAAGCAGGAAGCAATAGGATATTCAGTGCATATTCGGTGATGAGCAGTGCCTTAACAGGAGCTGTTTCTGTTAAAAGCCCAGAAGCACAGGCTCTGACATTACTTTCTCTCTTCCTGACCAGAATGATTGAAGACTGCGGGCCGAGCGGTGACAACATGGCAGATAGAAGGCAACTGTTTGTCGAGATGAGTAAGTGCTCCAGGCCACAGCCCAGTGTGATCTATGCCGGACTGTTTTACACACTGACCATGAAAATGGCAATCTGTAACTTTCATGTAAAGCAAATCTCATGAAGACAAATGTCTCCACTACTGTCAACCAGATTGATGTTAAACACTGACAGACAGGCCTCCAGTATGACCTCATGCTCTCTCACTATTTACACAGTTTGGAGGCACACTGTTATGTATAGTGACCCAATAATCTGACACATTTTTTTTTTAGTTCAGCTCAAATGTTATTAAGTAATTCATATGGCTTCTTGTAACAATAACAGTTTATTGTAGGTCATTTTAAAATTTTATTTCAGCAGTTTCAAATTCAAAATATCTCCGTTTAAGAAGTTTGTTTGAATTTTTTTTAAACATTAGTTGTCAGCTCTGCCCTGGTTCCATACCGTCTAACAATTCGAAGCAAATTTTGTGTTTACACTGGACAAGTGGTAAAATTAAGTAAAAACTTAACAAACACTAATTTTGTGAGTGTACTGTTGATGGACACAACACAATGTAATGCACAAAGGAAATGAAGGAGCTGCTGGAGCAGCTGGAAAAAATAATGTTGGCGGTAGAACAGCTTTGGGAAAGAAGAAAATAAATCTTGTTTGTGAAGTTTAATGGGCAGTGACATTCCATAGTGTTATTGACATGGCTTTGGCAAACATAATTTCGTGTTGGTATAAAAGGCTAAAGTGTATTGATTAAAAAAAAAACAAAAAAAAAAAAACATATTACTATATACAATTAGTATGTGGTATGGAAGTGGGACACAAAGTGAGTTGATTAGCAAGACAAACAGGAAAGGCAATCATGAAATTTGCTGTCTGCTCATTCAAACCCAATCAGTGACTTAGCAATGAAAAATGACATTGTGAATGAACTTCAGTGTACTCTGTTATTTTGAGAAAGTAGCAGGATGGAAAAATAACATAGAGCTTAGTTTGGAAAATGTGTTATATTATTATAGTATTATATTTATTGATATAATTATTTCACAGTTTTTATTTATGTATTGACCACTCTGGGCTGCCATGCACTCCCACTCCAAAGCTCCATTTTTGTCTGTCATGTAGTGTTGCCATTTCCATGATTGTTTAATGAATAATTCTTCCTCAGGGGCTCAGGATTTGGATTCCATACGGTTATCAACATACAGAACAGCCTGCAAACTCCGATTTGTGCAAAAGAGATGCAACTGTGAGTATGACGCGGTCGACTTCTACACAACTACATCACTATGCTCATATTTTTTCAAAAAAAAAAAAAAAAACAGTTCATACACTGTTTCCCTGTTTGCTTTCCAGTGCATTTGGTTGATATTTGGAATGTCATTGAGGCTTTTCGAGAGAACGGCCTCAACACCATGGACCTCAATGCTGAGCTCTCTGTGGCTCGTCTAGAAATGGTGCTGTCCACCATTTTTTACCAGCTGAACAAACGCATGCCCACCACCCACCAGATCAACGTAGAGCAGTCCATCAGCCTGCTGCTCAACTTCCTGCTGGCAGCCTACGACCCGTGAGTAACCCATCATATGACAGTTTGTAGCTGGTTGTGTTCTCTCACATCTGAGGTTTTGACACGAGCTACTGTAGTGTGAAATGTGGCCTGCCAAAGTTGAGTGAAAATACAGACTATTTACTGTAATATGTTCACAACATGTTGGTATCGAGTGCTTTTTTTGTAAATCCAAGTCCAACCTTTTTTAAGAGGATGATCACTTCAAGTTTGCCTTTAAAGGTGATAACCTTTTACAAAAACAGTTGAATACATAGGATTGTAGCAGCAACACCACATAGCCCTTGACAGCTCCATTTAAAAGAATCTATGACCGTAATGTGAAATGTATTTGCTCCTTTTAGGGAGGGCCATGGCAAGATATCTGTCTTTGTTGCGAAGATGGCCCTAGCAACCATCTGTGGTGGGAAAGTTCTGGATAAATTAAGATGTAAGCAACACAACAAATCCATATTTTGCTTTTAATTGTGAAAAATGAATTAAAAATCACCCATTTCACCTGCAATAAATCAGCTAATTCTCTTTGTAAAGTTCATACAGTTTCTAGTCAAAGTAATGTACCGTTTTGGAATTTATAATACAAACTTATTAGTTGCTGTGTTTTCTGTATTTCTCTCTGCTCAGCCTATTGCTCCTGAAATAAGAGGCAGCGCCGGCCTATCTCTTCATTGCTGGGAGAAGTCTTTATTCATTAGCTGAAGAATAGGGTTTATTACATAATCTACAAAATCTGTGGGCGCAGTAACAATAGTTCATGAAAGAAAAAAGGAAGGCTCTGTTGCGGGTGTATTATAACAACTGATTTGAATAACTGCTTTACTTTGATTTGTTTTCACAAATAAGTGGGATAATTGTATTGTGTAATGCTATAATTAGCCGAGTGTGGTGGGAACTGACAATTAGTTTGATTAATTTGTATAATGTCTCTCTCTATTGTTCCCAGATATTTTTTCACAGATATCAGATTCCGCTGGAATAATGGTGTACTCACAGTTTGACCAGTTTCTGAGGGAGGTCCTCAAATTACCGATGGCGGTTTTTGAGGGACCTTCTTTTGGTTACACAGAACAAGCTGCAAGAACGTGCTTTGCACAGCAGGTGAGGGTCCTTAAACCACACAGTGTAATATTTAAGCGAATCTGTGATTGTTTTAGTATTGATGTTGTGGGTGAATCTCACTCTCCCTATGTGCTGAACGTCAACAGAAAAAGGTCTCCCTCAACACATTCCTCGATACCTTGATGTCAGACCCGCCCCCTCAGTGTCTGGTGTGGTTGCCGCTCATGCATCGGCTCGCCAACGTGGAGAACGGTGAGACACCACACAGAACATTTATAAACAGGGGATAGCTAGCAGGGTTGGGAGGATGTGAAGTTCAGCTTTGCATCATAATCTTGAGTCACCGCACGCACAATCAGTCAAGCAGACATACACCATCAAACATACACACACACACACACACACACACCCTCGGGGGAAAATGACCCATAGGGACCTTACACCTGTGTATGAGTGCATGTGTGTGCTTATTTGTGATGCACTCGTCGTCACAAGCCACCTCCATGTGAGCAAAAGAAACACATATACAGCTTGATGCTGCACTGCGCTGATTTGTGTGTTTGTTCAAAATCAAAGGGTTGTTGACATCAAAACGGGCTCAATATCCCAGCACATCTGTCCCAAAATTAATGAAAATTAATCCTCTATTCGCTGCACTGTGCAAAATATCTGGATTTACCGTCACATCTGTTTGTGTGCTTGTGTTTGTGCATCTGTGTGTGTTTGTGTGTGTGTATATGTTTGTGTGTCTGACCCCTCCTCTCCTCCCTGCAGTCTTTCACCCGGTCGAGTGCTCCTATTGCCATACTGAGAGTATGATGGGCTTCCGCTACCGCTGCCAGCAATGTCATAATTACCAGCTCTGTCAGGACTGCTTCTGGAGGGGGCATGCCAGCGGTTCCCATAGCAACCAGCACCAAATGAAGGAGTATACGTCATGGGTAAGGGAAGGAGAGGGGAGGAGGAGAGGGGCGGGCTGAGGGAGGTGTGTCTGCACTGGACCAGTCATTGTGGCTGTTTTTCGCTCTGCTTCACCACAATGTAAAGATGCCGAATGTTCGATGCAGGTGACAGTATGGCTGTCATGATGCCACGTGTTCAGAAAAGAAATTAGCGTCCCCACGTCCTCTGAATCTGTGCCTTACCTCTGTGTTTCTCCCAGAAATCCCCTGCTAAGAAGTTATCCCATGCGCTCAGTAAGTCACTGAGCTGTGCATCCAGCAGAGAGCCTCTTCACCCCATGTTTCTCGAAATGCCAGAGAAACCTCTCAACCTAGCTCATATTGTGTAAGTCCATCTTCTTTCTCTTCTCCTCATGATGGAGAAACAAAGGAATCATGTTCTGCAGTCAGATAGTCGTGTTATTTTCGGGATCTCTGGTTTCTGTCTCGGATTTTGAAATGCTTGATTTCAACCCACAGCTGATATTTATCCTGTAGCTGCCTCTAAGTCTGAAGTCTTGGGTCAACTGATCAATGAGGCTTAATTATGGCCTTGGGAATGGTTGTAATCTGTGGTGCTTGCTAGTACCTTTTTCTTGACTTGACTGATGTTGTGTGTTTTCTCATAAATAATGAAACAAAAGGCTACACAAGCACAGACTCTGCTGCTGTCCATTAAAGGTTAAATTAGGTATTGGAACAAAAACCCACTCCTGGTGCTCAGAACAACACTCCAAGTTTTGACTATGTTTATTCCTTGCACTTTAAGACATGTTTGAATTGAATCTTGAAGGTCTTCTATTAATAGTCACAGTATTTTACTGCCCTTAAACAGCCAAGAGGATGTGGCAGCCTGCTTTCTGACAGACCTATACTAGACATTTGAGTTCAATACTAACTACTAAAACATTCTGATTACAATATATCTGTCTACATTAGTTTTTTTATATAAACACATAAAATTAACAAACATTTATTCATAAAAATCCCATGAGTTTAGGTATTAAAGAATTGTGACCATGATATGTACTTAGTGAGACATTTTACAATTGAAAAATAAACTTGTCTGCCAGTGCTCTCTGGTGTCCAAACTACACATTGTCAACACTGCCTCTGTATTACTGCAAACAAATACTTGGCGTTTCCGCACTGCAGTTTTCGCTATATGTTGACACAGGTGTACAGTAACTGTGATAAGATGTTTTCATTTTATCAGTCTGGCTTCTGTCAGTTTCCTTCAGTAGTGAACGTTTAAAGTTACTCAAAGATGTTGATTTCATGTGTCTTGTATCGTTGTAATGACTGCAGCCTTTACATTTAGTGTAGTCTTTGAACTGCTGAGCTGATTGTAATAAATGATTTTCATTCCTTTCCTTCTTCTTTACTTTCCTCAAAATAGAGACACGTGGTGAGTTTGTTTTGATTGTTTAACGCACCACAAAATGTGTTTTTTGTACATTTTGGTAGATTTACTTTTCCTTTGTGCTCGTTGTGCTAATCATAGTGCCATCCCTCCTAGTGCACTGTCAGTATCCCTCATTGGTTTCTATCTGATCCATTGGTTCGTTCCTCCATTCACTGCATGTTTTCCTTGTTGACCACGTCCTTCATAACTAAAAGTATCCACTAAGAAAAGTATTCCACTAGAAATCCTCAACTATGAAAGAATAAAAGGTAAAAAAAAAAAAAAAAAAAAAAAAAAAAGCAGCATTTGGCGGCCTTGTCTTAATAATATTTGAAAACTAATATTCTTTTCCCCCTCAGGCCACCAAGACCAGTGAACATCACCAATGACTACTCACTCTCCCACTCCATGCCTACATCAGGGAACCCTTACTCCACCAAAAAGTGAGTACAACAGAAGGAACAATGGGTGTCCTGGATTTTACAACAGATCTTTTCAGTTTGCCATCCTCCCTGAAGGCCTCACAGAGCCCCCTGTAGACTCTGTGACCCATACTGTCTTTATTTTCTCGCCTTTATTTTCTAGAGTGGATGCGTGCGTGCGTGTGTGTGTGTCTGTGAACATTTGTGTATCACCACGTTTTTTTGTGGTTTCTTGCGCTGAATGTAAATGGCTTGCCTTACAGCAAGAATAATGATGTTGAGCAAAGAAAGCCCTTGACTGGGGCCGCTCCACATCTGTTGAAAGGGAGAGGGTAAGTGACACAGGTGTGCATATGAGAATGCTTTTGTAGCTGAAATGCATGCGTGAACTAATATAGATAATAATCATAGGGCATAAATTAGAGAACCTGTTTTCCTATAGAGGGGTTTACGTTGTGGTACTCGAGGGGCTATTTGAAAAACACTAGATGAAGCATGCATCATAAAGATCATTGGCCATTAGTTTGAATGTCTATTACAATCTTTTCAATCACATAGAAATGGGAAATTCTAACTGCCAGTTTCTAATATAATCTGATTTGAATGTTTCTTTCATTGTCCTCCATGTTGAAATTATAGCACTTAAACAGTATAAATTCCCAAGCTCATTGTTTATTATGTAGATGAAGAGGTATACAGAAGCTGTTTAGAAGAAATGAACTTGTTTTTTCAGTTGTTGTTTATGTTGTGTTTTGGAAGACACAAGTATTGTTGATCCAGATTTTTCTGGTAAAAAAAAAAAAAAAAAATCTTTCAGCTCCTCTGCACCTGCATTGGATGAAAAAAGTGTTTCTCTAGGGAGCGCTGCTCCCTTTCATAACTTGTAGAATAAAATACAGATGATGTGATGAGTGAGTGGCGTTCTATAGGTTATGCATGTCAGAGCCTCTGATATTGTGGTTGCTGTTTGCACAGGCTGAGAAACTATATAATACAGGGCTTTCAGGAGAAGTGCTCTCTGGAAGTTGACCGGCTTGCTCTTCCACAACAGGGACTGAAGAGAATACCTGATTACAGTATCGGATTACATCCGTAAATGCACAACTGAAGTTTATGAGTGCATGAAATATGCAGTTAAAGGGGCAATCCAGTGATTTAGTATTCTACTTCCATAAGGTTGGAGGACTTGTGAAATAAAAAAAGGGTATTCAAAATCAAAACAGAGCAATGCCGAGATATCCTGACTTTTAGTCTCTAATGTTGGTACAGCTCCAAAAATCCTCAATCCTACACTTAATAGAACATAATAAACATCATACCAGATAAAGGCCTACATCCTTTTAATGCTGTTGCCCCAATTTGTAATGAAGGCTCTCTATTAAAACTGCACTATCTAGAGGGGCATTCGGAGAGAGCAGACCTCAGTCAAAGCCACTGTCAAATAACCTACACCAGACTTCAGAGAATACATTTCAAATTCATAGTATATGATCCAGTTCTGCCCCAGGATTTAATTGGTTCTTCCCTGGCCCATGTCCCATCCCTCTACCAATTTCAGCGCAAATTGGTTTAGTACATTTTGTGTAACAAACCAACCAACAGACACGGGTGAAAACAAAACATCGTTGGTGGAGATAAGAAATATTATTGTACTGACAATAGCTTACGACAGTGTAATCTGAAAGAGGTTGCGCGTACTGGCAAATGTAGATAATTATCACTTAATTCAGAAGGTCTCTTTAGCACTATGGATTGTTTTAGCGTCTTTCTGTTCATTGTTTGGGTTTTATGGCCCACGACTTGAATTGTTTTGGTTCACTCTCAACCTCACTTTGAGTTACAGCTGGCGGCTGTTTTCAATGTTAACAACCAGCCAGTGAAGAACCAGATCAGCAGGTGGTAGAGAAACAAACCAGAGCGAAAAGGAGAGAAAATTTGACTTATATGTGTTAGCAGATAAATGACTTTAAAAAAAAATGCAAATGATGCTTTTTTTTTTTCTACTGGATGTGTATTGACCCTGACCTGTGTAATGTGTGGACAACAACTTCACCACAGTGCTGATATGTTGATGTTGTGTTTACACCTTGTTCCACTGCCCACTGAATGGATTGTTTTCTCTTATTCTCATCTTTCAATGGCTCATTCTGGCTAATTCTGCCGTGTTCCTCCATGACGGCAGTTGGTTGCCACAGTAAAGTATTTTGTGATGCAGGTGGAAAAAGTGGAAAGCCTCTATGAATATGGAAGCTACATCAGTAAAAGACTGTGCATGCTTGACGAATCTTGGGGGCTGAATGTTTGACTTATTATGAATAATGGCTCTCAATAGTTTTAATAATAGAGCAGTGAGTGATTGATTGATGCTTGCATACAGTGCATGTAGCTGGTAGAGTTGCTGGGCATGTCCTTAACAGTGCTCCCAGACTTCATCAGTGGTGTCTCTCCCAAACATAATATGGCCTTGTCTCTCTCTAGTCATCCATGAATGGCTGCTTTCCAGCCACTCTCCTCCTCTTCTCCTTTGTTGTGCTCTCTCCTTTTCTCTCTCAGCTTTCTCTCCCCCCTCATCCCCTTGTGCCTCGGTTGTCACCTGTGTAATGTTATGTTTTATGTCTTGTGAAACCCTGCACTGTTCCAGGTTGAACTACAACCTCGATGTTGCTGATAGACTTGCTGACGAACATGTTCTCATTGGCCTCTATGTGAATCTACTCCAAAACAACCCCAAAACATGGTTAGTCGGTGTGCTGCTGTGTTTGCCAAACACCAGTGGAAACTATGTGCTCCTCGCAATCCTTCCCCTAATCTAACCTTAGTCTGAATATGCTACAGTCCTAACGCTGCGTGCTGTCAGGCAGTTTTGCAGAGTGGTCACCTCGACCTCTGACACTTCTGTCAACACGTTATTGCCATTCAGCAGCAAGAAGTCTTTTTGATTGATTTGTATCAACAGAACAGTATAGATTAGATTTGATTCCAAGATTAAAGACATTTTTTCATGAGTCCATAAAAGAACTTTTAAGTATACATGACCTCGTACTATTAGATTTAACACTCATGTCTCAATCATGTCATGTACATTTGATTGTCTTTGACTGACATATGTAAAAGAAAAAAAATGCATAGTCTCTTATTCATATTACATTATTTTATATTAGTCCAAATGCTCTTGGCAGATTAGTTATTTAACTGGTACCAAGTAGTTTAAACACTTTTAGCTGCTGTTTTCCTCAGATTTGACTGCCTCCTTACAGGGTAATCTCTAAACTGCGTCTGGTATGTTTGATCCTGTAAATGCTGTGTATTACTGGGAATATAGCATATTCTCTCCTCATTGATGCTCATTTCCTTACTTACAAGCAACATGAAAATAGTGTTGCCTCTGTTTTCTGTGTGTGTGTGCACTAATATGCTTGTGTGTGTGTATCAGTGGTGGTTAAATGCCATTTATCATGTTGGATACCTGTACTATAGTTGCAGCTCTGCAAACACCCCTATATATCTTCCTGTGTGAGTGCATTTGAGAGCTTTTACTGTATGTGGGCGTGCACATACATAACCTGTGTAATCCCTCTGGCCTTTAAATACATAGCAAATGATTACTTCACCTCCACTTATATATAATAACTCAACTTCATTCCTGCTTTTGTGGTTTCACATGAGTAGCTTAGCATGATTACAGGGGCCTCTGCTGTCAGACTAAAACTCATGAAGCTTTTCTGATTAATCAGACTCTTGAACAAAATAAACTTTCTTGGATTTTTTTCCTGCATATTTTATATCTCTGCAGCTGTTTATTATGAACTGTGTCATGTTGTGACTCCCATCTCTATTTTCCTCTTGATCAGTTTGCTGGAGAGCAGTAACCATCAGGATGAAGAGCACAGTCTCATCGCCCGCTATGCTGCTAGACTGGCTGCTGATGCTGCGGTGAGATATATATATATTTAAGACATTTATTGCACACAATATCATGGCATCTTTCAACGGTATTCAGTGCCAAAAATCTGTCTTTGATGAGAAAAGCTACTCTACCTTTGGGGGTTTCAGTCCTTTTTATTGCTAGGATGAAAAAGGGATTTAAAGGTGGTGATCATTTCTAAGATGACTTGTATGCCAGTTAATGCTGTGATCAGGTCTTGATGAATGTCTGGTGACTTAACCGTTTTTTTCCCCTCTGTGAGATATGAGATAAGGTAGTGGATGACATCATCCAGGGGTAAAGCCAGCTCACGTGATGTCTCTTGCTTGGTTTCACCATCAGGCTCAACAGCAGAGGGTCCCCACAGACCTCCCGTGCTCTCTGGATGCCAACAAACAGCAGAGGCAGCTCATTGCTGAGCTCGAGAGCAAAAACAGGTTAGGGATGACTGCCTTGGTGACGCTGTTCGGTTGGTGATACCTTTCTGTTTGTCTCTTCACTTCGTCTTTCAGTTTCACAACAAAAATAAATACTGACTTAAAAGCACATTCATCCATCAAGTTATGACATTGCTGACTAAATATTAACATTTCCAAGTAAGGAACTAACTGTTTGTAAAATGTAGACTGATAAATAATGTGTTAAGCAAGATGAGGCAAATTGTTGTGTAGCACATTTCATACAGAGTGGCAAATTTAAAGTGCTCTAATAACTGCATAAAAAATAGGAAAAGTCAAAGAAAAAAAAACAGTTAACTTTGAATCTAACTACAAATGTAAACTTTAAAATCAGATCACTAAATAGTAAATAGTGGAACCAAAGTGGCGGCAAGAGTTCCGCTATAAGCAATATTTTTATATTAACAATGGATCACTGCTTGTATATGAGAGGTTGCTGGTGACGACGGACCCACAGAGAATTATCACCCGACTCTCCTTTTTCTTCAGATCTGTGGCGCTTTATAGGCCGTCTTCACAGAGGACATTTTGACTAGTCCCAGTGTGAAAAGTACAGGTGTATATAATAAAATTAATGATGGCTGAATTCCATTTAGCTGCCTCAGTTTCAGGGTCCTGGCACTGTGCATATACAGTCTATGGTGCATGCTGACTCACTGTCGCACTGTCATGTTTTACTGAGACACTTGAACAGAACAGAGTCATGATTAATGTTATTAGTAACACCTGTTCTTTCCCTGTTCTATGACAAGTCAACACGTGTATGAAAAAGGCCTATGGCGTCTCTCAGCTCATCGTTTCGGTTTTCCATTATACAACTTTAATGTGTTTGTGTAGTTTTCAGGCGCAGCAGGCATGCTTTCAGTAAAAAAAAAAAAAAAAAAAGCTCTAAAAACCCTCTGTCCACTACCTGTCCAACACCAAAAGGTGGACGGACGAAGCTAGCCACTAACTGGTGAACATGGTGGAGCATTTAGCTGCTAAATAGCCAGATATCTCCCTCCCTCAGGAGTAAAGGGAAAACGAAACTGAGCTAAAAGTTAAATAATGCTGGACTACAGTTTTTGTTTTTGTTTTTTTTCTTTTTTGTTTAGGTTTCTGTTCATATTTAAACATGGCTAGATTTGTATAATTCCTAAGATCATCTGAGAGTTTGTTCTGAGTATGCGTAGCACAGTAGCATAATACTGCTTCTCTGTGTTTTGCGTTCACCTAGGGTCACATGGACAAAGCATTTCAGAAATAATAATTAGGTGTTGTACCTGCTTGCATATGTTTGTGCCTGTCACAGAGAAATCCTGCAGGAAATCCAGCGGCTGCGGCTCCAGCATGAGGAGGCCTCCCAGCCGCCCCCTGACAGGGGTCAGCAGAACCCCACTCTGCTGGCTGAGCTACGACTTCTCAGGTAACTCTGCTACCTCGACCCATCCCACTGCTGTGAACAGTTTAGCTTAGACTGCGACACCTGCTTACCTTTTTACAAGGCAAACGAACAACACATGTTCGAGACTGCTCGTGCTCATAATGCTTCTTTTTGCTCCTGTTTTTTCCATTGACGTGACATGATGGTGTCATCACACTGTACAACTCGTTTCTTCTGTTAGGCAACGCAAAGATGAGCTTGAACAAAGAATGTCTACTCTGCAGGAGAGTCGCAGGGAGCTCATGGTGCAGCTGGAGCAGCTAATGATGCTTCTCAAGGTACCAGAGACATGTCTTTAATCTCTTTCACTGCACAGTCGTCACATACAGTCGCCCTCATGATTACTGAAGGAAGACACACTCTGTTTCCTGTGGGGAACAATGAGGTTATGATACTTTATTTTTTTTAATGTTTACCCCTTGGCCAGAATCAGTTATGTTGCAGTTTAAGTTTGCATGTTTATATAATACTACATGGACATGCAATGTAGCTTTTTTTTTTTCTTATATTGATGCAGATGGTAAGCAATATGGCCAGATTATGAATTTACCTTGTATTACATTTTCTCCCAGCTGTGGCTGATCACTCCAGCTTATGTAAAGCAAACACTGCACTTTACAGATGAGGGAACGTGTGAGCAATTACCAGAAATGTCCATTAGAGGGCACCCGACTGTTGAAGGCCCAGTCTGTCCTTTTTTTTTTTTTTTTCCTTAAAAACATGAGGGGCAGTGAATTTACATATAATGAGTGGGATCTACAGATGAGAAATAAGCATTTTAAGTATAGGTCTGTTTTACTTTAATCATATATTTGGGAGCATCAGAAAAGGAAAATAAAATTATTTAGTTGCTGCGTAGTCTGTTTCAAAAACCTGTCCATCAGTTCAGTAGCTCCCGTGCTGTATTTGAATCTTTTGTGTAAGTAAAGAAGCAAATACATTATGGTTTGTTATGAAAGTGCCCTCTCAGATAAATGTCTGTAATTATAAGTGAAATATGGTGTTGATTAGAGTGACACTGCCAGACAAGACTCCAGACAGACGCTTTAAGAGCAGGATGCTGAGTTTGGGATTAAGCTTGATCACACCTTACAAGACAGCATGTCTACCCCCCTCTAAGAAGGATAGTGATTTAGTGTGAGAATATCTTTTCCAGTCAACAAGACAGGAGTTCCTCAAAGCCTACATAAACTGCTTACTGCACTGGCTTAAGTGGGGTGGATATCAATCTAATTAGCCTAAAAAGATCAATGTTAATCCATTAAAGTTGCATGAGGAAGCCGCATGCTCATCACATCCTGGAGGAAACGCTCAGTGCAATGTGCTTGTTGTTTCATGAGCCATAAAATATTGTTTTTCAGCTGGAGGAGGAACGGAAACAAGCTGTAAGTGTGAAAACTGACAGGCAGAGAAAAGAGGGTGAAACTTTGATGCATGCTTGAAATAAGTACTTTGCTGTTGTCGGGTGAACCTTTTATCTGCAAAGTTTTAGCTTTTTCTTTAAAAACGAAAGAGGTTTGTCTGAAATTTTGGAAATATATTGTGTTTACCAGACAAAAAACGGCTTGTGGTTTGGTTTGTGGGAGTAATCAAAGTGGCTTTTAGGGAGAAACATCTGTTTTAACAGCCTGTTGAGTGTATGAAAAATGCTGTGTTTACTTGAAAAATAGTTTAATGACTCTACATACTGTACAATTCAAGCATGCGTGCAATGTGTGTTGCTTACAAAGCTATTGTGGTGTGCTTTTAGGACCAATTGGCCTCTCAGTAGAACTAAGAACTATCAAATTGAGTTGTTGTAGCTGTTTTTGGGGGGTTTTAAATTAAGTTTCTTTGCTGTGATTTTAGACTTTTAGTCTTTTGATGCATCGTGGTGTTTGCTTTAATCAGAAACCTTTTATTTCAGATTAGATTTCATTCAGCATTGTTTTCTTTCCTTTCCACTTAAACTGTCTGTGTTGTGCTGCAGACTCAGGGTCCCGGCTCTCCACGCTCTTCCCCCAGCCACACCATCAGCCGGCCAATCCCCACACCAATCCACTCGGACTCCGCCGGCACGACCCCGACTCACACACCTCAGGACTCACTCATGGGCGTGGGAGGGGATGTTCAGGAGGCCTTCGCTCAGGGTAACACACATGAATACATAAGCGTGCATTTGGTCATGGGAATAGTGGCCAAAATGTGGCTGGAAGCTGTGCATGATCACATTTCAAAACTTTTATTTTTGTCTGTTTTAAAGGTTCAAGGAGAAATCTGAGAAATGACCTGCTCATTGCTGCTGACTCCATCACCAACACAATGTCGTCACTGGTTAAGGAACTCAATTCAGGTAAAAATGAATCCAAAAAAACCTCAGGTTTGAATTTTTATACAACAGCTGATTTCTTTGGTTTTCCACAGAGGGTGGAAGTGAGACTGAGAGCACTGTGGATTCAGACTTTGGACGTGGTGACCTGTTGGCTACAACTGCTTCAGATCCCTTCATCAACTATAAACCAAGGTACTATACTGTTGGATATGTCATCAACAGTCAGTACACAATAAATAATATAAATACCTTATGTGCTTTTGGAGAGTGCCTATATGGATGTGAGACAAAAAAGGAAATAAAGGCTCTTGAGTGAGAACCCGCCGTCATAGACAGCTGATTAAATTTCACCCACAACAAGGCAAATCATCCATTTTCACACCCTTCATTTTCAAAACCTTTTCTAATTAGTGTCATCCTGTTTTTCTACACTTTTGCAGTGTGTGAAAAATACCTTATACATCATCTTATACATCTACATTTCTATATATCACAGATTTGAATCAAATGTAATGGTTGTTTTTAGAGATGACAAGTTTGTGAGACTTTTTACAGTGTTTTCAATCTTCAATTAAACAGTGTTACTTGGAAATAACAACAGTTAATTCCTATTTAAACACAGTTTTATACCTCATGTTTCCACCATCCATTTTTTGTCCCGTCTTTAAACTGCCTGTTATCTGTTATAGGAGCGCCAGCGCTGCGGAGGATGAGAGCTTTGAGAACGACCTGGAGCAGCAGCTGGAGGACGAGCTCAAGCTGGAGGAGCTAATGAAGCACAGGCGGGAGCCAGACAAAACCTGCATGGTGAGTCGCAGCTTTCCAAGACTGGAACGAAGTCAAAGAAGAAAGCTGCATATTGTGTGTTTTCAACTATTAAATTTCTCCCCCTCAGTTCTAATTCTAACCTGCTGTATGTGCTGTGGTGGTGTTCATGTTGTGGTGCAGGTGACTCTGCAGCAGTGACTGTGTTACTGGTAAGTTTCTGAAACTCTGTGGTTGCTTGTAAGATTTTTTTTTTTTTTAAATCAACACATGCAGTACTTGAAAGTAGGGCAGCAATTAACAGCTACTTCCATCATCAATTAATCTGGTGATTTTCAGTTATGCAAGGTCTGTACTGTTTACTTCTGTTTAACTTCTCAAGTTTATTTACATGCATATTAGTGTCCTGGTTTTGAGTCTTTATGTCTCTTTTGAGTTTGATCATATTTTGGAGATGATATTGATATGGAAATTGAGAAACATG
The DNA here is from genome assembly GCF_046630095.1 of Trachinotus anak. NCBI lineage: Eukaryota > Metazoa > Chordata > Actinopteri > Carangiformes > Carangidae > Trachinotus > Trachinotus anak. The sequence goes on from NW_027273863.1 coordinate 16,001,666, forward strand.
GACATCAAGCTCCCCCGTGTACACAGCTGTAGCAGTATCCAGGTTTCTGATAATGTAGACTTTTTTTTTTTTTTTACATTTGTATTTGCGGCAGTGCATGCCTTTGCTGTTTCTGTCTTTTGTGGCCTCAGTGGGCAAAGTGTGTAATTTATGAATGAAATGGGTAATCAGTAGAATTTGTTTTTGGTGCATCAGTGTCCAGGTTTTACTTTCTCAACATTTCAGCTACACATTTTCTCTTTCTGAATCAACTTGAGTTTCCTCAGCAGTTGAGGATGAGCCCAGGTTAGCACATTTAGCAGAGTGTTTACCATCCCTCGAATTGCCCTCTTCATCTGATTGGCAATAATGAAAGACAGGAGCAACAATAAAAGTATCCTCTACTTTACCAGTGTCAGACTTTTGCTTTCATTGCCATGTGTAGGTCATCCTTACAGTCAGTATTATCATATTTTATTCTTTTACTGACTAACAGAGCTTCAGCCAGACAGTGATCATTGATCAGAAACCTGGAAAAAATATAGTCCTGTTTATAATGAAGTAATCCAGGTAAAAGGTTTCTGAAACAAAGATGTGATGTGCCAATATCTATGTAAACACACTTGGGTCTTTCATTGCTTTATATTGGCTACTGTTGGGCTCTAATAACATATTTTGTATTTTTAACAGGTGAGCAATATGAAAAGCAACAATAGTAGGAGACACTGGATGGGACAACACTGGGCCGACGGTACAGAGCACTGAAGATACGACGAATTTAAGTTGAAAAAAATTGCTAAATCCCACCATAGAATACATTTATGTAAAGATATATATTTTTAACCAACCACATATTTAAGGTAATACTGTGACTGATGTAAAGAGATTAATTACTGAGCTGTCTATTATACCACAGGTGCCATAAAAACCACATGATTTTGGGAATTTTTTCTTAATTTTTATCCTTTTTCTATGAGTTGTCAAACAAATGTACAACAGTACTGTTTGTACAGGGTGGCAAGCTTGATCCCTTCAAATTGTCACGTTTCTGAATGCAGTAAACCAGGTTTAAGGGTTTGTTTGTCATCTGATTTATGTTATAAACCTGAGATTACGTTGGAGTTGAAGTTATAGATGATAAAAATTTGCAATCTTTTTGTAAATGTATAACTCTGGCCTGGTTACTATGAACAGATTTTATCACTATTCCATAGATTTCTTACTGTTGCTGTTGAGTGGCTTTTGTATTGTTTTTTGACTTGTTTTTGGAGCAGGCCGACTGCTATTGATCAGATAAGTTTGTTTTATTGATACATTAGTAATAATAATGCACACTGCCTTAGCTGATTGGATGGCCTCTCAAAGGAGTTCATTCAAACTGTCAATGCAGCATGTAGCTCACAACAAAACACACCTGTTCAGCAGCAATGCTAGTTGTCTTCACTGGAAAAATGAGGTTAAACTCATTTAAGCTGACGGTGGGAAGTGCTTTTGTCTGCAGAAAGGTTTGGTCTGCAAATATGTACACTGTCTACATATAAATGGTCAATAAAATATAAGATACAGATGGACTGAAAGTGTTTTAAGACACAGTGAAAAAGTTGTAACACAGAAACTTCCAAATCGCTCAAATTCAAAGGTTTACATTGGTAAGGGCATTGAACAAATTGTGTTTACTATCAATGGTTTATGAATTAAGGTTCGATCATAGATCATTTGCCATTGTTTCATTTGTTAGCGTCAATGCTCTCACAAATCTGTGCATGACTTGCACACCAAGGTACACACTCTTGATGTATTTTCTGAGTGTGTGTGGAACTTTACTCAGTCACTTTGAGAGAAGTGGCAAGCCAATCTAAAATCATAAATGTGTGAAATATATCTAGTTTGATTTTTGAGCAAGTTCATAGCAGTGATTTTGCATGGTGGTGATGCATAATAAAGTGTTGACACAATATCACAATTTTTGCCTATGAACTCCTTTTCTCTTTCTTTTTCCATTCCAGAACGGCACACTTCAATTGGCTGGGTTTGGCAGTGCACATTTATTATCTGTCATAAATGCACTGTTGGCTGCCCTCAACCTATTGTCTATAATTCATCACATAGACCCACCATCTGAGGTAACATAAAAGCAGCCATCCAGCACTGAATCTCAGTCATGTGGATATTAGGAAGGAGAATTTTGCTCTCAGGCTCAGACAATATTAGGAGCATATGAATTAACTGATAAGAGGCCTCATCATTATTATTATTATTATTATCAGTATTTTTTAAAAACATCAACACAGGCCCATCCTTTCAACATTTAAAGATTGTATTTATTAGACAGACCCACAGCATCCATCACCAGATCTTTGCATAACTACCATAAATTGGTTACATGCAATTCTCCCACAATACATTCTTTACCTGGTCTATGTTGCATCTACTCTCTCAGCATTGTTAGCAAGCTGCTTTAAAAGTGATGAATTTTATAGCAAGCCCCATGTACATGAATGTCTTTTGTCATTTATCAAGCGCATGACTGCACCCTGGTGTTAAAAGAGGAGGAATGCAGTTGTGTAACTGAAGGAACATCAGGCTTATTTAGGCACAGATGCAAACTTTGTGCACTGTATTTTCCTCTCCAGCTGCTTATTGTATTGAATTATATTCCAATGATTAAAAATAATGAAAGGAAAGCATTCTTCAGCAAACCACTGAAACCCATAACAACATTTTTCCCACAGGGATGTAATAATTTAGAGTTAATCTGACCCTGTCAGTGTACACATAATACTAGGGCTCATCTCATTACTGATTAATGTGACCATTATTTTTTGAATTCATCATGAATTGATTAATGTCATTATATATGTATATAGTGAAAAATGGCCACTACAAATTCACAAGAACCCAAGGTGTCATCTTCAGATGTCTTGTTTTGCTTAAAGGTCAAAATCCCACAGATATTCAATTTAAAATAACATAAAACACAAACAAGCAGCACATTTTCACACTGGAGCTGAAACCAGAGAATTTCTGCCATTTTTGCTTGATTAAAAAACTGTAACAAACAACTGACCATCAAAATTGTTACCAATTAGTTTTCCTTAATATTTTGTACTATATAGCATAACAGCAGATTTCCTATTTTTTTCCATTATTTTTTTGATGATTTTATTAATAAAGGGCTTTGCCTTAGATATTTATTAGTCCGTGACTGAGTAGCACATTTAACTGCAGCCTACTTAAGTGCAATTCTGAGGTACTTGTACTTTACTTGAGTATTTCTGTTTTCTACTACTCCACTACATTTCAAAGGGAAATATTGTACTTTTTACTCCACTATATTTATTTGGCAGCTGTATTTACTGGTTACATTACCAATTCAGATTTTAAAAACCTATTCTTAGCCTATAAATATGAAGCTTGTTATATAGTATTAATTAAAATGCTATCTTCATATATATTCAAGCATCTCCAATAATCATCTGATGGTATAGTAATATATAGCAATGTAACCCTGACAATTTAGCAATTTAGCCCGCATAGTGGGCACTTTAACTTTTAAATTTTAAGTAAATGTTGATGATAATACTTACACGCTTTTACTTAGGTACAGTTTTGAACGCTGGACAGAAGATCTGAATACTTCTTCCACCGCTGTTATTGAGGAAATGTATGAAAACATTGTTTGCGTTTGCCAGGAGGGAAAGTGAAATGACACTGTGCGACTGGACGGAAAGCTGTCTGGTGTTCCGAATGATCAACGCATCAAGACGTGATTGGTCAACTCCACGACAGATGCAACTAGCGAGCCAATCAACTGCCACTTCGGTGCAGCGTTGTCCAATCAGACGCCCGCTCTCAGCTCACCGCGTAGCGAGAATGGGCGTTTGAGGGTGGGGTGACTCAGCCGGAAAACAGCTTCTTTTTTTTTAACACCTTGTAACCTGCGGATCGGAGTTCACTGGTGAGTCCCATTTGCTTTGCCGAACAATTGAAGTCATGTAATTTGATAAGAAACCTGCAGCATGATGTGTACATACAGAAACCGGTGCGTATCGACGTGGTTGTCGCCGGTTCGTACGGGGATGTTACCCAGGGTCAGGGCATATGTCGGCTGTCACTACACTGGCAAAGTGCTGGCAGGAGCAAAATTAGCTTACTGTAACTTGGCAGTTAGCTGAACAAGAGGTACTATCGTCACTGTGAGTATCGTCTGGCTTGGTAAAAATGCTCTTCCTTTTTTTTTTTTTTTTGCTCTATCACTGTGTAATAGCATGCTTTCCAGTCATTGTTTCTCATTTAACTGTCACTTCTAACACGAAGCTGAGTTAGCTTCATTCACCGCGGCTAGCTGCTCCGTTACAGATTTGCTTTAAAAAAAAAAAAAAAAGAAAGAAAAACAACCCAGAAATTTGAAAGACAGCCTCATATTTCCTTCCCCATCAGCAACAACGACAGTTGGGACACACGAGAAGACACCTCACCTTGTTTTTTTTTTTTTAAATCTTGGGTGCAAAATTGCCCTTTTCAAATGGCAAATGAAAACTTTTCTCTCATGTTGTATCTAAAGGAAATGCTTAAAAGGTGCCAGTGAAGGATGTGACATATCAGTGCTCCCTCCTCACTGGTCCAGGCCCTCCCTGCCCTCATTCTGGTCAGGTTTGAGGGTCCCCCCTATAGTGATTGTACACACCCCTGACCCTGTAAACCCCTTCTTTCTGTCAATAATGTTTTTGCACCCTGAATACTTGTAGTATATTCTAACCTGCAACTCAGGGTTAACGGTGACCTCTTTGCTATTTTTTGAATGCTGAGGGCTTGATACGCCGGGTGGAGCTGCCACCCCTCACCCACCCACTTGATTGTCCAGTACAAGAGAGCCATTGGTGAGATATAAATGGAGAAAGAGCAAGCACAGCTCTGCCTTTCCTCTAATGGAATGAACCTAGCATTAACAGACCGTAAAGCATCATGGATTTCGGCTGTGCATCACCAACACGTCACCCCCACCTTCACAACATTGAACGCAAGCGCCATTAACAGACAAGCCAAACAAAGAAGCCATTCGCTAGATTAGCCGGCCTGCTTGCTGTGTTTCTGGGCTCCCATCCACTTTGAGTGATTGTTGAATTTTGAGCCTTGTACCAACGTTTACTGGCACAAAGAAACACAGGGTAGAAGAGCAGAAACCACATGGTGTCTGCATTCGTAACTATAATACTTTAAATGTCTTACGCATGCAACTGGCAGTAGGTTAATGAGTTTTATAATGACTTTATTGACTGTATGCTAAGTAGCAGAGCAGAGTGTTTGCTTGTAGTTCAAAATACCTTCAAAGCTAAGATGTGTATAGAAAAAATTTTCAAATAATGAACATTCATAACCATCTCCAGAAAGCAAACTGTGAGAGATATCAGTGTCCGTTTAAGGACATTTCTCTTGACGCAGCTGTAGTTACTGTCATATACCCGTACCTTACCCGACTCAAAACCTGTCCATCGCACCAGAACACAAAACACTTCATCCACTTCACATAATGTGGCTGATATGCTGTGAATATGTGTTACGGCTGCACGTCGGCCTATTACAAATATTAAAGCCAAATGTTCAGCAAAACACTCTTGAACACTGTAAGGCTACCTGTACAATCAAGTGCAACGTCATTTTGGAACGCATTGAATTGACGTGCCTTCCTGGTAGATTTCCACAGTTGTAAAATCATTTCCTTTACTATTATACTGGAAGCCATTGTGTAGTCACTTGGCATCTAGTAAGGCTTCAGATTTATGCATCTATTACCTGAACTTGACTCAAATTGTATCATTTCTGTGGTACTTGAAACAGCAAGCCCCCATCAGCCAGCATGTGTCTTATTGTTGTCAGTGGTGTTTTTGATCTGAACTCCCAGTAACACACCGACACACAGCTGCCTCAGATCAGTCATTCCTTTTTGAAATGTTGGTGAGAAGATGCTCAAACTTTTTGTGCTTTTGTTGTCATGTAACTGCAGATGTGTCTTTGGTTTAACGTTTTTGGAGACAAATCCTAGCTTTTTGTTGAGAGCGCCACGGAGGAGAATCCCTCTACAGGTGAGGGTGTGAGCAAAAATAGGCCCAGAGGGGATGTGTCCCTCTTGTTATGGCCTTATATTTACTCGCTTAATTCTTAGTCTTTAGAGTCTGAACCTTTATTTGAAACAGGCCATGCATGCTGCACCTCTCTGGTGATAAGGCCCTTCAGATTGGGAAGTGGCAAGTTAATTTCAGTGACAACCTGGCAGCAGCACACTAATGCCATCAAGCAGAGATTTTCCTATTTTCTTGCTGCCAATGAAGTTTGACCATGTCATATTTTTGCTGCTTGCCACCTGAAATAAAGAGGACCTCTGTGCTGTCCTTTTTAAATGGCGCCGCAGATGGCTGCCTCGGTGTTTTGGTGCGCTCTGCACCATTCACCAGAACAAATTCCTTGTACGTGAAAACATACTTGGCAATAAACCTGATTCTGATTCTGATGAGACCAATATGCTGCAGTTGTCACTTTCCGGTCTGATGGGGCCTTTAGCATTAATGTAGTGGCAATGTAGTACTGCATGCTTTTGGCTCTTAGTGGACACGTTCCTAGCATCTACAGTTTGGCCATTTAATAAGATTAGTACCTGGTTGTGCCTTGTGTTTGGCTTTGCAGGAATTTGTGTAAAGACTAAAGAGTACTTTTGACCCAGTAGAGTAAGTGGGGGGGTGATGGGGTGCAAAATATATTTCCCTCCAGATTTACCGCAAGCTAGAGATGAATATTTTGCATTTTGTCCACTGCCTTGATTTATTTCTAATATAATAGAAATAGTTCAAAAAACGCTTCAAAGGAAAGTAGGGGTGAGTTACTGCTGTCACAGTCAAAGGTGCAATCTGAGAAACATACTGTACATCCGCTTTGCTGCCATGTGACTCCTGAAAGCTCCAGTGTGATTGGTTAAAGTTGAATAAATGAGACAGATGGTGTAAATTATGGCCACCATTTCACGGTGAGACACTGTTGGAATTTGGACTGTGTGTTATAACATCTTCGATGCAAGGCTTTACTGGGAAGCCTGTACCATTCAACAGGAATTGACTTTATCAAGCTGTAGCTGTGGATGGGGACAATTGTGCTAAATAACCATAATAGACCAAAAAAAAAAGGCAAAGCAAAGGTTCCACATGTAGTGAAAACAAGGAGAATAAAGACAGAACTCCAAAGGGATGAAATTAATTATATTTCATTTGTCAGACTTATCTTTATGAGATGAATAAGATATGAGTTTAAAAAGTCTGTTTATAGGCTCTATGTAAAAAGTTCAGTTGAAAAAGTTGAAAAAGTGACATCAACTTTGGCCTGATGGTGGCACCAGAGATTTAGCTAGAGTTTAGGTGAGCACACAGAGTGATGACCAAGAGTTGTGTGAGTACTTAATTTATTTTAAAAGCATAAATTGAAAGAAATTACAATATTAGTCCAATATTTTGACAGAAAAAATAATTGCCGGCACTGCAACTGGAGGTGGAAGTTTACACAGGATGATTTGGAAAGAAAGGCTTCCAGAAGATGGTTCTTTTCCCTATGGCAGGGTTTTGTTCAGCTTATAGCAGAAGAAGCACAAAAACAAAAAAAAGTGTTTAACAAACACATATTGGCTTGTGTCAATACAAGAAACTTGTTGGACTCTTCTTGCAACCTGCCCCCCCCCCAGAATAAATACTGCTGACAGTTCAAGCATTACTGGAATAAATAAGTTATCTGAGCTGACCTTTGGACAGACAGCTGGACAGATTGTTGTATTGGTCTCAAGATCTATACCTCTATCTTCATGTTTTCAATTTCAATAAATACTGATATAGGACTCCATCAAAGAAAGACATGGTACCAGCACAACTTTGGTGTCTTTTTAATTAAAGCAGCAATACAATGAAAAGATAAGTCAGACAGAATAAGAAAAAGAGTGAGAAAAAAATCAAGGCAGTCAAACAACGTCACAGAATAATAAATGTTTTAGTTTTGCCCTAAGGCCTTTGCACAGGCTACTTCATTGGTGGCGTTTGAGGCCATATGAATGGCTGGAAATACTTGCATAAAATTCCTGTATAAAACATTGTAGCTGTGTTGTATTAGCTGGTGTTATAGTCCAGTGCTGTTTATGTGACATCAATCAGTTTTTCATCATGCCTGTTAAATACTGTGACCTGCTGGTTCACTTGAAGCAGCTTCTTATCCTTGATTACTAACCATGTGCATATAAGGTTGAACGGAGCTGGCCTTGCTTCCGCTCTCACACACAGATATTTGGATATTAGGGGTGTAATGACACATTGTCAGTCTCTTAATTTGACTAGTTACAGAAAGACGTGCCGTATATTAAGGAAATGTTCTGTGTCCCATTGTGAGTGGTTGCTCAGCAGCGCACCACACAGACACACACACACAAGCGGCGTAAAAACAAGAGATGTGGCAACAGGAGATAGCTTAGCAACCTAAGGACTATGTTGTTTAGATTTTAAACACAACACCATTGAACTGAGATCTTTTCACCCCTAATGGATAGATAGATAAAACTTTGTTCACCACCTAGGGGAAATTCAAAATGGATATTTAAAAAATATATGTTGCATCTAAAATACGTTGATTAACTGATTATTTGATAGACTAAAACTTATTGTTCACCCTTTTAATAATCAAGCAAAACCTCACCAATTACAGCTTCTCAAATGTGAATATTTACTGGCTTGTATTAGACTTTCATGGTAGTAAATTGAATATGTTTGCTGTTTGAATTGTACCTTGGACATCTGATCTGATCTGAACTGTTCATCCTGAGCTCTTGGAAATTCTGATGGGCATTTTTTTTTCAATTCCCTAATACAGAAAACTACAGGTAAATACTTTCATTATTAATTCATCTTCTGATATTTTCTTGATTAATCGTTCATTCTATAAAATGCTTTTAATAGGGGAAAAAAAGCCCCTCACAAATTACAAGAGCTCAATGTGACATCAGTTGAAAATGCTTGTTATGACCAACCAACAGTCCAAAACCCAAAGTTATTCAGTTTACTGTCAAATAAGACAAAGAAAACCAATAAATCCTTCAATTTAAGAAGCTGGAACCAGTAAATACATTTTTCACTCAAAAAATTTGTGAAACAATAAATCTTTCGAAAAAGTTCACGTCTGATAAACTAATCACTGCAGTTCTACTATCAATACAGACATAGAGTCATCTATCATAGAACATTCATAAAACCAAATAATATTCACAATTTAAAAAGGTGGAATCAGTGAATTTGTGCTTGAAAATGACTTGAACAATTCATCAATCATTAGAATTGATTGACTAATTGTTATTGCACCAGTTGCAGCCACAAAAACATTAATATAAACTTACAGTTGAATTTAGATATTTTTATAGTTCCATTTTATTAATTGTTTCTGTAACGTCCCTCAATTTAGCATTTATAAGCAGTATATATAAATGTTTAATACCATATTATAATATAGTTGTATTCCAATATAAGAACAGTTTAAGTATTTATTAATGTACAGGTTTTGTCAACAATTATAATTCTCCTATAAAGACTTATTTTATATTATTAGAACTGAGTTTTACTATATTGTCATTCATTTTCTGTTCATACACCAGCATCCACTTATGGGTGCCCATAGGTTGTGTTACAGCTGTTGCCAATAAACACATCTGCTTACAACTAAAGATGAAACAAAAAAATGTTTCAATAATGTTGTCATCGTTTTAGTGAATTTTTTTTATAAGTAAAAAAAACTGAAACATATTTCACATTCTCAGGTTCTCAAAAGACAAGATTTGCTGCTTTTCCTTGTCATGTTTAATAAGGAACTACATGTCTTTGGATTTTGGACATAAGGTCAGAAAAAAACAGGACATTTGAAGAATTTACCTTGGATTCTGCAAAGTTGTGACAGGCATTTTTTCACTATTTCTTTCTACTATTTCTTTAACAGTAGTGGGCGGGTTGATGAAGGTAATAGTTACAGCCATTCTTACAACTAAGTGTGTTATAAATCATTTATTAAGTGTTTATATGTTGCAAAAAAGAGTGACTTAAAGTGAGGTGGCAGCATTAATTCATATGGTTAGTAATCAAAACGGCATTATATGACATACCATGTGTGGTCATCTTTTGCATAAGCACCACTTTTATCTCTTAGGATCTGCCTGCTTTCTTCTTTTTAGCCACATCTGTTGGGTGTTGTAGTGCCAAGGACTTTGATTATCATCTGAGGATTTGTGGGTGAAACTGGGTGGGCTGCATTTTCCTTTTAATCAAATTCATCCTCTCCCAGTTGATTGGATTTTTTTTTGTCTCTTAAGCATCTGATAAGTGGCCTGGCAAAAAAAAAAAAAAAAAAAAATCACAAAGTTGATCTGCATGTCAAAAAGCATCAGGCATTGATCTGACCGGTGATGATGCTTTTTTAGCACATCAAGTGATCAATGTAATTTGGTGTACTGAAATAGCCCACCATAAGGAACAGGCAGCCAGCCCCAGCAATCACGTGGTGCACGGTGCAGCAACGTCACTAGGGCAGAGATTTGTGAAGAATAAGCAGACAGAGGGAAAGAGCCCCGGAGGTGCAGCACTTTCTTAGCATTTGCATCGTTCCTGTTGTTTTTTTTTTTTTTTTTCCCCGGCCAGACAGAGAACAGAGTATCTGTTCAACATTTTAGAGACCCAAATGCCCGGTCCCACCCAAGCCCTTTCCCCAAATGGAGAGAATAACAACGACATCGTCCCGGACAACGGAACCAACATCATTCCTTACAGGAAAAATACAGTGCGGGGAGAGCGCGCCTACAGGTAAATCAGTGTAATGCCGCATTTGATTTCATGTAAGACCAAAAAAAAAAAAAAAAAAAAAAAAAAAAAGATAATAAAAAGGACAGACACTGCTGCTGACAGAAACCTGCATTCTGGCCTCCTCTTCGACGTCTGTCGGTTCTGCTTTGCACCCATCCGCTGCCTCCTCCTCCTCCTCCCCCCTGTTGTCTCCCAGTCTCCTGTCATGTTAGCTCCGAGACTACGGCGTAAATCGCTCTCAAGTTAGCGTAATGAGCCCTCTTTTCTGCCGGGGTGTTGCGCCCCGGATTGCTGCTGGCAGCAGTATAACGTTGTCAAGTGTATTGGTGCGCAGTTGCACAGGCAGATTTTTTTATTTTTTATTTTTTGGAGGGGTTGAATTGAAAAGGTGCAGCTTGTCAAATGACAGGAGTACACACACACACAGACACACACACAGACAGCCGCCCCTGCTGCTGCTAGAAGATTCCCATCGTGACATGACACTTCGCAGCTACCTAATACCCCCCAGTATCACTTCAGATGTGTGTTAGGGGGGGTGTTTCATTGTGTATAACCTCTCATTACTTCCCACACAAGCCCGGTTTCCCCCCTTCTGTATGAATCCAGGCACCAGCCCAGCCCTGGTGGCTATCCCTGCCCCGGCTAACAAAGCATGCTAGCAGCGGCACATACATCCGCTTTGTTGACATGAGATCCTCTGGCCCAGTTTCCTTCCTTCCTTCCCAGAGAATCAGTCAACCGAGGCTGTGCTCCTGCAGTGCTGCCATAGCCCAACTTTAATGATGAAGGGTTATTATTATCCTGCATACCCCGGTGTGCGCTAGTGGATGGTGATGACGACGATGATTTAGCATGATTTAATACCATATTAGTCGCTGCCATAATCCAATAAGAGGAGTGTTTTAATGCAGCTGTCCTGCTGTTCCCCATCAGTGAAGTGAGCCGAAATGGTCAGGCTGCAGTTTTCAGTTTTTGGGAGAGGAACTGAGGAGGATATATATGATGGATATCACTGATTTCTCCTTATTGTACACTCAGTTGTCAGTTTTTTAGGTTCACCTGGTTGAACCTAGTGAAGTCTAATACAGCAGTCCTGCAATAAATCCTCCTGTCATGAAAGCTGAAATGTCCAGTTTTTGTTGGATCTGTTTCAGAGAGGTGTTAATTACAACTTTATTGTCATTTTAGGCGATGCAGTCTATGGTGCTGCTGAACTGTATTGCATTATACTGGGGCTGCATCTAATGATCTAATATCGATTAATCTGATTAATCTGCTCAATTATCAAGTCTATGAAATGTAAAAAATGATTCTTCTGTATGCTTGTTTTGTTTGGCCAACAGTCCAAAACCCAAAGAGATTACATTTGCCATCATATATAAGAAAGAAGAGCCAACAAATCCTCCAGTTAGGTTTTATTGCAGGACTGTTGTTTTAGACTGCAGTGGTTTTAGCTAGATGTAGCTAATAAACTGGGAACTGTGCAAATGTTAATATACAGAATCTGTAATTTATACAGTCAAACAATTACTGATTGAAATTGTAAATAGAGCAGTTTTCTCTGCTTGATCAATGAAATTGTGAAAATTTGTTAGAGAATTGGTCAAAATATGTTTGGGAGGTCTACAGTATACTTACATAATGAATGGGCTAGCTGCTGAGAAGGATACCCCTTCCACTGTTTCTGTTACAAAGAGGTAACATATGAAATTGTAAGCATTGTTTCAGCGTTTTGTTGCCAGTCTGTGTAACTGCTTAATCTGTAGCTTAAGTATCAAAGTTTGAGTATCCTGATTTATTTTCTGGCTCATCAAATGCTTTAGGTTTTTAGACCATAATATCTCCACTGCAAGTGGGGCAGGTGTCCTGGGACCCCAAAAGCCACAGTTTTGCAAGCTGATGAACACACTGATGCACCATTCTTCTAGTCAGACTTTGCAACAGCTTTTATTTACCATCAAGTAAAATCAAATTAAACAGGACCCAACAGGACCTATAGGGCCTGCTACAGCCCCAATGTTAATATAGCAAAAATTTATTATCACAATATCCTGTGTATTCTGTGTTCCCTAAGCAAAGAAGATTTTTGGTGTAAAGTATTGAGATAAATTTGTTTTTCGTGAGATGGAGATGAATGTTTTGAAAATATTTTAAAAGAGCTGCAGCCAGCGGTAGCAACACAACCACCCGTCTGACACAATAACTGAACCATTAATCTGACCCATTAATCTGTAATATACGGGCTCAAATCGTCTGGGACCACTTTCTCATTTAATTGAATGGAAAAATGTTCTTGGAAAATTGACTTTTGGACCCTGCTGTATGTAAAATATTGCTCTACAGACTTTAAACATATTAAGTAACTATCAGGATAATATTGTATACTAATAAAATTTAGGACACCGTAAAATTTTAACATTAGTACACGCCTAATTCAGTCTACAGGTCCAAACTCATAGTTTTAAGAATAAATTCTGTTCTCATTGGAGAATTGACTCTGATTTTGTTTGCCTAATAATGTATGACAGTGTGCACTTGGATACTGTGACATGCAGCAATGAGGGGTCAAACGTTTGCAGGGGTCCTTAGTGCACTATTGCCCCTGGGCTTCTTCGTGGGTCAGTCTGTCATCAGTCTATCATGATGCATTCTTGCTGTGTGGCTTCCAATGTCAAAGGGAAAACGATTACTGAATGTGATCTGATCTGATTTGCAAGTTGTTTTGAATAAAAATCATTACAGCCAGTCGGTGTAAAGTGGTTACAGTTGCTGGGTTTGCAAAGCCTAACTGTTGCAATCAATCCTTTGAGTGGATCCTGTACAGTATGTTCATAAATTTTCAACTCCTACACGTTATTGCATTGCTTTTGTTTTTGAGCGTTATTGTTTCTCTGTTGCAGTTGGGGGATGGCGGTCAACGTATATTCTACCTCAATAACCCAGGAGACTATGAGCAGGCATGACATTACTGCCTGGGTTAACGATATTCTCTGCCTAAACTATACGAAAGTGGAGCAGCTCTCCTCAGGTGAGAACAGATTGAAAACCACCTCTCTTTTCATCTTATCCTCTTCCCTCTCCTTGCATTGCATGTGTCAAAGAGGCTGATTGAGATGAGAAGCATGTTGCAGAGATTACATCTACTGGGTTCAAATCACTTTCTGTTTAAGCTGGCAGTTACAGCAACTTGTGGAAACATGTTCACCTCTCCCTGGCAGAGAGTTGTCTATAAATAAACTTGTAGCCTGCCGTGCTCTCCCTCTGTGACCAAGTAATCCAATTTCAATCACTCTCTGCCTACACAAAAAGAGATTTATGCAGTCACACTGGTTTAGGTGTAGGCTCCTTCGTACTGTAGATTACTTCCTATGTGCTCTCTAGTTGGATTTATATGATAGGGTCCAGTTACCCACTACCAGATTGAGCTAGTGCCCTGTTTTTTCAAGTGGATATAATTTTAACTAGGCTTCAGTTAATATTAGCCATGCTACCAAGAGCATGCATTAATAGTTTTCTTTTTAAGGTAACAAGGTCAATAATCTGGTCACAGAAAAGGCCCCAAGGCTCTTTGTTATTCCAGGGGATTTCTGTCATGCTAAGACAGGCAGACTTGATAAATCCTAGCCTATAGCTGGAGTCAGTTTGCTGTAGTTTCCAGCAAGGGCTTATACATTCAACTAACATTTTGTTATGTCTTCTTAGGAGCTGCCTATTGCCAGTTCATGGATCTGCTCTTCCCTGGCTGCATCAGTCTTAAAAAGGTCAAGTTTCAAGCTAAATTGGAGCACGAGTACATTCACAATTTCAAACTGTTACAAGCATCCTTCAAGAGGATGAATGTGGACAAGGTGGGTTTCATAAACCTTACTTTAATCTTTTTCCAGTTATTTTCAGTATCGCTTTTAGAACTCGCTGTTTGTATGTGATTGAATTTATATTTCGCCTGATTTTTGACCCTACTCCTTGATTCAGATTATTCCTGTGGAGAAACTGGTCAAAGGCAGATTTCAGGACAATCTTGATTTCATCCAGTGGTTTAAGAAGTTCTTTGATGCCAATTATGATGGTAAAGAGTATGACCCGGTTGCAGCCAGACAGGGTCAGGATGCCATTCCCCCACCTGACCCCGGTGAGCAGATCTTCAACCTGCCAAAGAAGTCCCACCATGCAGCCAGTTCCCCCACTGCAGGTGAGTTTACAAATGATTAATGCTGACTTTGTTTACAGATGTCTATTTTGACGCAGTAGAGGGTATGTGGTTTTATATGTACTGAAATATTTGCAGACATGCAGACATGTTTTGATAGTAATGCACTGCTGAGACAGGGGAACATTTATTTTCATATCAACAACACTTACAATTAGGTCTAAATTCGAATAACTTCCAGAGTCACTCTTTCACAGGAAATTACACAATGTCTCTGTGTTTTAAGTTTTGCTTCAGGATGTTGGTGAAGAATCCATCTGTCCCTGAGTAATAAAGTTTTAATTTGCTTGTAGGAGCATCAAGGTCAACCTCTACAACCCCCAAGTCCTCAACACCAACATCCCGACCCTCATCAGCCAAAAAGATCCCTGCAACAGCAACTCCTGCCAAAGGAGAGAAAGAACTGGAAGCACAGGTCACGCATCTTACTGAGCAGGTAAGTTTATTGGTTCTGATAAATTATTATTATTTTGAGAGCCTAACAACCACAAAGTCTTTTCTCAGCATTGCTCACAGGCCTCCTACCAGCATTGTCTGTGGTCACGAATGAATTGCACAGACGGCCGCTGTGAGTGGTGATTAGAGGGCTGGTGTGTTTTCATAGAAGAGACTGGAGTGTGACTGAATTATGGATAAAAAAACGCCTCCACTCCAGGTTTTTGAAATAAGGTTACAAAACTGGTGTTTAACGCAAACCAGGAAATGCATCAACCTATAAATACATTATACATTTTTCTGTAGTTTGTTTATTAATCTCCTTCAAATCTGTCCCTGACTTCTAATCTGCTCTTTCACTATTATTAGTCGCTTCACATATAATAGAGATGACTAGTGTCAAAGTACTGTACAACTCCATTATGTTATAGGATCAGTAATGTGCTGTCTGATCTTGATCTCAATGAGTGTATATCCACCCTAAAAGCTATATTAGGCATGCAGTCTTTCCATACTTCTGGTATCAACAGATGATCAGCAACACAGCTGCTGTGGCAACAAATAACAACATTAACTAACTGTTTAACTGTTTGGTGTTTTCTGTGGCTATTGTTTGTCTTGTGAAAATTAAACAGTGGAAGAAATTGAAAGTAAATATATTATGTACTGTGTGTTGGCACTGTCTGTGCTGGAATGATAATTACTTAAAAAAAAAAAAAAAGTATGCCGACTTAGTTGAGACCTTGAGATTTGACACACGCTGACTCGTGGCTCCTTTGAATGGTTTTGCAAAGACGAATGGGGGAAAAGAAAGATGTAGAATCAATGTCAAACACTGGTCCAGAACTATCCACATGTATGGATAGAATATGATTTCTGTCAAAAGTATTTTTATTATGAGTTAATTAAGTAATAACAGCTACAGCTAACGTTCTAAACAACACAAAAACTATGTGGGCAACAGCAAGGTGGCTCACGTTATCGTGCCCACTCTAGCTAGTCACTAATGAAAACAGACATGTAACATTATGTATTAAGAAAAGCCCGTTCCAAGTTAAGCTGGAGCCCTTAAGCTGCTCAATCATGGAAAAGCCAGACCAGTGTTGGCTCCATAGCACAATGACAGGCAGTAAACAGACTCACAGAGCCAGATAAAATTTAAAAAAACTTTATGGATGTTTTGATGGGCTGATAGCTGACCAGGATTTGAGCCGGTAGACCCTATGGCCAGTCCGCCTGTGCTCTGGTCACATCTCTGTTTGTCTGAGGCCTTTTTAGCAGAAAAACATGTTGTTGTTTTTTCTTGAAGGTCACTCTCACCTTGCACTGCACTGTGTCATCTCATGTGTGGTGAGGTACTGACATGCATTAACATGCACAGGTGTTCAGACCAGATACCAAAACAGAGAAACACAGAGAAAGTACAGAGAAACTTGATTACAACATAGACATAGGGGGTGTGACGTTGTGCTCTGCTAAGAGTAATGATGCTGTTATTCCACTATATATTTACATAGAAAATAGTTGTTTGCTTGTGTATTATTGTTTAAACTTTTTTTTTGCTTTTCAGCTTATGTTTTCAGCACAACTCTGAACTACTTTAGTTACATATGATTTGTGCTCTTTGGACAACTTGTATCAGTTACACAATGTTTAAATCTTATTTCTGCTGAATTTCCACTTATCTGAGTCCTTCAAAATGCAGCTGTTTGTTAGAATGAATCAGTTTAAATCAGATGCTGTGTGTGTTTGTTCTTTGAGGTCTGTCCAGTAGATCTTGTGATTGCGTATCTCTTACCTTCTTACCAAAGTCCACGCAGCATTGTGTGTTTCAATTGTGAAGCTTAAAATAATCTTGGGAATGTTATTTTTGTAGGTGAACACATTAAAGTTGGCACTGGAAGGGGTGGAGAAGGAGAGGGACTACTACTTCAGCAAGCTGCGAGAGGTGGAGCTACTGTGCCAGGAACAGGGTGAAGAAAATGCCCCGTTTATCGAGCGGCTAATGGAGGTTCTTTATGCCTCAGATGATCAGGTCAGTCTGTGACCCCACATTGATCTGAGCAGGATTTAGAACAGATGGGGGCTGTTTTTTTCCTGACATATATACATTTTTGCAGCAGTGTACACCAGTAAAATGTGTGAGCGCCATTTTTCCTGGTGGTAAAATCATGTGGAAGTTATTGTGTGGTTGAAACAGATAAGAACACAGTCTTTGTGTGAAATCACATGCTTGCCTCCAACTATATTGAGTGACTGTGTCTCATTTTTAGGAAAGAGTGGAGCTGGCTGAGGGTGACGGACCGGAAGTGGACCAGCAAGCCCACGAGGAGGCACCAGATGATCAGCAGGAGGAACAGGATGAATACTGACTGCCATCATCCCTCACTGCAGTTACACCCTTCTTTTTAATATGTGAGAACTGTTAAAAGGATTTTTAATTTTTCCTCATGGTTTATTTTTTTGTTTTCTCCAAGACTGAGCACATGAAGCAACCTCCTGAATAGAAGCACCATCACAGTTGGTTTTTTTTTTTTGTATCCCTCTGCTCACTGTTCGATGTTTTTTGTGACTTTTGGTGAACTGCTGTGGCAGGTTTGTGGTGACAGCCTCCACCAGCAGACAAGCTCAGACCATCACAGAAGTTTCCAAGGACTGTGTGGGTGGAAAAGTCAATTCAAATCCTACAGTAGATGTGATGAAATGCTGAAATTTAGACAGGTAACTGTTACCTGTCAGTGCAAGTGTTAACTTCCCAGCTTCTGTCCTTTTTATTTTACTTTGTTTTTATTTTGCATATCAACAATATTAATCACAAGAATGCAATAAGCAAAGCCCTGAAAGGGCTCCTAGTAGCTCTTATTTAACCTCCTTCCATATGTTGCACTGACATTTGACTCTGTATTGGACAATCTGTCCATAGACCCTCACCATATTTATTGTTGTAAAGCCTTAGGAATAGTGCAAGATTCTGAATTGCATCCTCATGAAGGAGGACATTACAGTCGATGAATTGTGAATAAAGTGTAGTACAATGCCAACTTATGACCATTTAACAGCTATCCTCACAAATTACACGATTTCAGATAATCAGTGTGCTCCACTGTGTGTCACTCACACCATACAAGGTGGTTTGGTATTAGTATTTACTTGGTATGCCATAAACATAGGGAAGGAAGAAAAATTATTGTGGACTAGTCTTACTATAATGCAGCATTTTAAGTTTTAAACTTCAGCTGGAACTTGTGGTCTGTTCAGATTTCAGCTGTTTGTTTCAGAGTTGTTTTTTTTTTAAACCACAGGTCTTAGGGAGATGAGTCGGTTCACTGAGTAATTTGCCGTGCTATATTCCAGTAAGTACATTGTATACCCTTTCTTAATATTGCATTTACTAATATTGAACTGGGCAGTGCACCATAATGCTTTAGTCATATATTATTGTGTAAATGAAAAGGAATGTAAACTTGTACTGTCAATAATTAATGAATGGTAAATGTTTTTTTTCATGTCCCACTCATTATGCATTCCCCAAAAACAACGTGTTGCATGTTTGCATTTTATTTGTGAATAACTTGACCTGCTTTTTACATATTTAATAAAAAACAAGTATGTTAAGTGAGCTTTTGTATGTTTAACCTGCTATTTGAAAGATGTTGAGATTCGGATGGATTTGCTGTAATAAAATTACGTTTTGAGTCCATGGGAGGGTTGTGATGTTACTCTAGAATGAGTCAGGTTTATAAGAACAAAAGTATGCTTTTATTATTAATAATCTATGTCTAGAGATGATGAGAAGAAGAGTTGGGTTGTTCATTTATCCCTTTAGATTATTTCACAAACCTGTTTACAAATGGTCCAACAAGCAGGCAGTGTTGCAAGATATGCAGGGAAACTTTATTAAAAAAGGTATTACTACCACAGTGTAAACATACTATTGAAAATTAATGTCCTGTACTATGAGACTCCTCATACAAAATAAGTGATAAGCACTTTTAAAAAAATATTATTTAAAACAATTATTAATATTGATGCATTAACATTTAAGCAGCATTTTAATGATGTAACTGGTGATTTTTTGTGCAGTGTGAAGAATGATTAATAACTTGACCCTATGTTTTATGTAAAATTTTAATTTGACAATACAGATAAATGTGGAGGAGAAGATTGGGGTATTTCCATCTAAAGTGCAGCAGTAAGCAACTGAGCAAGAAAACACTCTCTCACTGACTTTTTTTTCCTACTTTTCCTTGAGTAAAAGTTTGAATGCTAGAAGGTTTTACTTGGAACAAACTGTACAGAGATGCAGAAAATGGACCAAGTCAGGTCAAGTAGACAATGAGGACCTGAAAACTACCTCAGTATTGCGCTTTATTTTATGTGTTTGGTTTCTTTCCATCAATGGAAGACGCCCATTATCCCGAATGGGAAGCTTACACAGACAGGCCCGCCCGCCTCCGGTCCACGGCGTTGGATAATCAAACACACCCTTTTCAGATTGTGAAACCGCTGCAAGTTTGTTCTTTATGTTTGTTAGCTGCCAGGAAACCGCCACTGCCTAACGATGGGTTAATGAAACAGAGCTCATTATTTGACGTGCGAACAGCAGCAGTGGTCTAAAGGTCTAAAGTTACTTTATTTTATCGCTATGTCTTCCAGAAAGGTAAGTTACGTGCCTGCTAGCGAGCTAGCGACAGCTAACTTGCGACCCAGTTAACGCTAACCTCACTGGCTAGTTAGCTTTAGCAACACATGTTATCCGCCTCTGCCCGCCCACAGCTGAGTGGGGTCCCCCCCCCCCAAGCTGTATATTACCAGCTGTACATTTTAATTATTAATACCAGGACAGGACACATGTACTCAATACTGTTTGCAATCCGTCTGTTACGGTAATCTCCAGTAAAATGACCATCACAGTCAGCATCAGGGCTAACTTAGTAGGAGCTATCAAACCAGTCGTTTTATCAAGTGGGGAGAAACGTCTTACACCTGGTCCCTCTTTCTTTGTAGCGCAAGAGGTACTCCAAGGATATACAGTGTGTTTTCTTTCCGGATGATGTCGAACACGGTGTTCAAAGAGTGGGGAGAGAGACAGCAACACTTTCATCCGTGTCCTCAGCCAAGAGTTGGGAGAAGGTTGGAGACAGCTTTTCGGACACGCCGATCATAAAGGTCAATAAAGTTCAACAGAGTTTAGTGCATTCAGGGTGTCTGCAGGTCTTAAAAAAACGTATGTAAAAATAATGTCAGCTTTGTCAAAATAAGGCAGTAGAAAAACTTCATTTTCAGTTGAACTTGAATTGATAAATTCATTCATTCATCAGTTTTCTGCCCTGTATCTTGGTGCAGGCAGAGATGGATTATGAGACAATGGACCTCTGGGCATAGACAAGTTAAAAGCCCCACACCTCTGGTACACAGGACCACCCAGACTCAAAGGGACATAAAAATGACTACTGTCATTTGGTGAACACTGCGGAGACCCTGTGCATTGTGACGTTAAAGATTCACATTATTACCCTGCTGCTCTAACATTGTTGCTGGTGTTGATGTTTTTTTTTTGTTGCAGAACCTGCAGTCATCAGGAAGAAAACTTTCTGCCATTAAAAAGTTGGCACAGACCCCTTCTTTAGGTAATTTGTTGCTCAGACTAGTGGTGTGGTGTTAGGGATGGGCTGGTACCAAATCTCATTACTTTTTTAGTTGCTGATTTAAATATATTTGCAATGTTGTTCCTTTTTGTTAAATAAAAAAGGATTTGTATAAGATTTTGATTTCTCAAAGTAAAGGAACAAACAACTAGGCATTTTAGTATTGACACTAGTCTTAAGAAATAACATACAATATCCACTCCTGATTTCTTCTGTTCTTAATTTAGACAGTGGAAAATACAAAGTAGGGCAGGAACAGGAATGGATGCCTGAGATAGTAGAGGTACCTGTTCATATGTTTTTCTACAGATGTAGAGTTCAGCGGTTCAGCCCTGTGGACTCGTCTTAGTTTCTAATTGTTTTGCTATACTTGGTTATGACATGATATTATCCCATATGTGTGCGTTTACCCAGTGCAGACCGGTGGCGTTCACCATAATGAGGACCCAGTGCACATTGCGTGGAGCTCCAGTGACAGTGAACCATCTGATGATGAGATGCAGGAGCAGCATCTCTCCAGAGCTGTTGCACTGCAGCGACAGCGTCCTCATAGACCAGGGAGACACATGGGTCCTATACGGTCTTACACCAGAGACCTGCGCATGCTCCGCACTGATGAAGGTAGTTTAAGTCAGTCATGAGGTCTGGGCTTGGACATAAAGGGTTAGACAAACTGTGAAGTTCAACTTTTCAAGAGCTGACCTCCGTTTTTGGTTTAGTTGATTTTGGTCATTTTCAACTTATGCAACTTAAATACACATGTGAATAAATAATGAAACAACAAATCAAATCAAGGCAAGTTTATATTCACTGAAAAGGTGTCTCACACTACACTAGGTCTGTAACACTACGCCTACTCTGTAAATATGCTTATCTGCCTATAAAAATGCTTATAGAGTTATATGAGAAGATTAATACCACTCTCATATCCATATGTTAAATACAGATAGATTTTACTATTTCTTGGCTGGGCGCAGAAACTTCTTGTTTTTCTTTTGTTTTCTTTTCTCTCTTTAGATGACCGTGCTGTTATAGACACAGACAGTGATCTGGATGACTCTGAGGAGGACGCTGAAAAGGACAGTGGGCAACAAATCTCGGACTGTGAGTCAGAGTCCTCTGGTGAAAAGCCAAAAGACGTACTGCTTAAACCTACACACGTGAGTGAACTACACTTATTGTGATAGAGGATCAAAATTATGACCTGCATTAGTGCATGAAACGTGTGCTACACCTGGCCAACACTGGTCTCTAGGTAATATAACATGACCATTTTATGAAGGGTGTTATTTGTATTTAACAACACTAGGTGGGGCTATACACCTTCTTAAACTCCAGTTCGTTCAGGCCAGTTTATGATCCATAGTTTCAAATTAAAAGTGTTAACTGCCAGCATGTGCAGTCATCCAAAGAGTATACATGCGTCAGTACTTTTCCTAGAGTCCAGTGAGACACCAGATTATATTCTGTTCACTTAGTGCATTAAACCTGATGAGCTTTATTTTTAACTCTAGTTTACACTGTGTGAAAGACTATGTTTCATGCTTTTTTTCAGTGTAATGTAAAATAATATCTATAGTATTGTGTTTTATTTTAAGTCTTCATATGAGTGTCTTTTAGTTATTTTGTTTTCATTTGATTTAATTGTATGCTTAACCCTTTCTCCACCAGATGGAGTGTAGTTGATGTTTCTAATCTCCTTAAGGGGCCCGACAGACTCAAACCAGTAGCTGCACTGAGTATTTTATAGATTCAGGTTCCAAACTGTCAAAGTTCACAAGCTGAGGTAGCAATAAAACACTGAGTGACTATGGAGGGACAAGCTTATCCAAAGTAGATATTAACACAGTAGTTAGTGTGTTCAAGATGAAGAATTGCCTAATCTAAGGAAGACAGCCTACTAATTTCATGATTTCATGAAGACAACAGTTTTTTTTGATCCCCTAAAATTCAGATGTGTTAAGAATTAAATATTTTCCAATTTATGGAAGTCAAAAATTGTAGAGATGCCACAACAGACAAAATTATTTCTCTATTATTCACGTTTTTCAGGCATAAATGCCACACATTTGTTTGGAAGGTTTTTAAGACTAAACCTCTCTTGTTCTAGGAAAATTCAATGACTAGTTTCACTGTTTTCTGAGATCAAACTATTAATAGAGAAAATTATTAGCAGTTTCATGTAACGTAATGCATACGCTACTTATTTACTGAACACAGCTCTCTTGCTATTTCATTAGTAATTGTGTTATCTTTGTAGTCAAATTTTGTGGGTTCGCCTGTACACTCTGGAGATTTAGATTGACTGTTTTCTCAGAAGTTGTTCAGGAGCAGTGTTTGTTAAAGGCAGGGCTCTCGGGGAGAGAATGTACAAGGAGTGGTGACACTGTTGTGCTCAGGTTCAAGACCACACACACAGGGCTAGGGGGTTGTTGCAGCACACATTACAACTTGCAATTGAGCAGCTAGATGTGGCCAAATTACTGAGGTAATGTGGTTGTTTAGATAGTGATTTATGAAGACGTCATTGAAGAGGATAGCTCTAGTTTAAGCCAGTAATCATCCAAACCATCACAGTATAGTGGAATACCTTGGCCACTAATTAAACTCAAGTTATTGATGCTGTTAAACACAGGATGAATTTAAGTAACCACTATCTTGTGACGAAGCTCTTGAGTTTGCAGGCTGTTTGTGAAGAGGAAGCCTGTTGACAGATTAACATCACTCCCACAGACCCAGCTACTTCCTTTTGTCACAGTTTAATTTGCTGCTATCAGCTCTCTGGTGTCAAATAAGATTTAAGATCCCCCAACAGGACGCTTGTGGTCAGGGGCCCACTAGAAAGAGAGACTCTTTAGGGTCTTGGTTTTTCAAATATGATTTTACAGAAATTTATGCATGTGGTATTTCTGACAGGTTGATTAGTGAATAATCAAGTATCGAAATAGCATTTAGCTGTGCAGCAGGTTGTTATGTGCATCTGCCTATTTCTCATTATATTCCAGTGTTTTATTTTGTTATATGCACAAAGTAGATTTCGATTAAATTTAAACAGCAGAATTTACAAACCTAGTTTTTTGGGTTTTTTTTGTTTTCTGCCCGGAAAGCCTCTTTATATACTGCCCATTGTAAATCAAACCGGATCTAACAGGATACAGAGGGGGAGGATCCCAGTCCAAGTCAGGGTTTATTACTCCAGATAAATGCATGGCTGACTCACTTGATGCATGTCTGCCAGATTTTTGTGTTATTGTACTAGCGCTGTGAGGGGATAGGCGGAGCTGTGAGGGCTACTTTGCATTTCAAGACCATCAAGGATGGCCACTTCCCAAATGAAGTGTGTTGCTCTGTCCCAATCACCTAAGATAAACCTCCACCATGCCAGGCTTTTGCCAGATCACAGCCATGTCAACATAGCAGGACTATAAAAGTCTTTTTACTACTGTTTGTTCAGGAAAACATGTGAGTGGATGAGACTGCACTGAGCTGTGCACTTACAATGCTTTCAGTGCCGGATGAAAACATTTTTGAGCCCGGGCCAGGAACATAGCGTTCCTTTTTCTCTGTGGCTGGTTAGAGTGTGACGTCTGCTGGCACACTGCCTAGCAGGGTCAAGTTGATTCAAATAAGAGAGCGCGTTGGCTGACAGAGCCTGGTATGCTGGTCTTGTCAGCACATGACAAGAACTCAGGTTTCTCATGGATTTTTCCATGAGAACTGATTCCCGCAGGTGTATTTACCAGTGACACAGCAAAAAAGATTGTTTTGTTACCATAATCTGTGAATTAATCAGTCTGTCAGTGTGTCAGTGTATCATATCCACTGCATCAATACATTTATTGATTGTATGTCATCTCGAATGACTCATCATTAATTTACTGAAGGCTGAGGCCACTTCAGACATTTAATATCTCCCTCATATATATAATCTATAATTTAGAACTTTAAAAGGTTCAAATTTATGCAAACATGACAAATTTCAAAACTGCGTTTAATCATTATTATTATCATTATTATTATTATTGCCAACTTGATTAATCAGTAGTTATTATGTTGTCCCTAGGTGCCAGAACTAGAGATCTCAGGCTACGTGTCTGATGGAGAAAATATTGGTGACACAATGACCCCGAGCAGACTGGACTCTGAGAGCTTTCCTCTGCAAACTGGTGAGGGCAGCAGAAGGTCAGTCAGTGACTGGGTCAGATCTGCTCAGGCGATGCTGCAGACACCTCAGAAACCGCTTGAGCGGCAGTCCAAGACTCCAGAAGACTCCGCCAAAAAAAAAAGAAAGTTTCAAAGGTTGGAAAATTATGCTATGTTTTTTTTTATTTTTGGGTTTGTTTTTTTATGTCACATTAGGGATGCACCAATCCAGGTTTTTCTCTTGTGACACCAATTTGCATCTGTTAGCTCAGGGTAGTCAATTCTCGATACAATATTAGGGTTCCTGTTTTTTTCCCTAAATTTAAGATCTGTATTAACTCATTGGGGTCATTTTGATGTGAGGTAACATGAGGTCAGGGATTTCTGTGAGACGAAAAGCTGAGTCAGCAGTCGGATAGAACTTAATGAATGGGACTGACAGGGTAAACAAAGACATTTATAATGACATTAATGAAGAAACTTAGTGCACTCATTCCTCATGTGACACACACACACACACACACACACACACACACATACACACATTCAGCGGCCACTTTATTAGGTACACCTGTCAAATCGAATGGAATCCAATTCAACAGCTCAGCCATAAATTCCACCTTTATAAAGATAATAATGTTCAGTTTTGATTGACACTATCACAGAGGTATTAATATATGTTTATGTTTAACATTGAGGTTGTCAGTGAACTGCTTTATATTGAGAGCTGTTTCTGTTTTGCCCATCCCATTTACAAACATGAGGAAGGAATATTAGCAACGCCTCTCAATATAATACAGGCCAGTACAACACCACCACTAACTACAACCTCATAAACACATAGCGTCATAAACATATAGTTGTATTAATACCCCTTGAAAAGTTATAAAAAATTATCTTCTATGATCATCTTCATAAAGGCACAATTAGTGGCAGATCTGTTGTATTGAATAAAATGGGCAGAGAGTGTGCATCGAGCATTATAGTGTCTTGCTTCATAATAGGAGCAGAAACAGACAAGACATGTAACTTGCAGCCAGGTGACAGTCAGACTTTGGCTGCAGTGTTTCCACACTAGAGCAGATGATGAAAGGGACACCTGGTGTCATGATGTGGGTGCTAAATGTCACTGCCATCTCCGAGCCCCTGTAAATCTGACAGATGGCTATCTGTAGTCTTCGACAGCTTGTTTGCATCAGAAAATCGTTTTCTTTCTTTGCATTGTGCATTTCTCCAGGTTGTATGTGCTGTATGAGTTTTATCACATAACAACATCTACATCTGTGTGTGTGTGTGTGTGTGTGTGTGTGTGTGTGGGTGTGGGTGTGGGTGTGGGTGTGGGTGTGGGATGGGCATAGCGGAGGTTTTGCAGAGAGGCTGAATCGACTCGAGTGCAGACAGAGGTCAGCTATCAGCTTCTGGAGGCACCAGTCCATCTCTGACACCTCACCAGCAACAACAACAGGTGATCCACCAACCTACTGCATATTAACTTCACATCAGGATGTTGCACATACACACACCTCTGAGTCACTGTTGAAGTTTAACAATGAACTTTGATTTGTGAGTGGGATGAAGCCCTCTCTCTAAGCAGGTGTCATTTTTTTGTGATTGCATGGAGAGGCCACGTTGAGGAAGTGTTGGCTGGAGGTCGATCACTGTGACTCTGAACTGTGAAGTTAGAATGTAGGTGACAGGAAACTGCTTGCCTAGGTCTTTTGTTTTTTTTTTCTTTTTTTCCTTTCCGTGGTGTACCAAACAACTTGCATTTTACCATTTTTAAGTCCTTATAATAGGACACAAGCTGGCTTTAAGGTGACAGTTGATTGTGGAAAAGCAAGTCACCCACCTGATGCAACTTAAGAGTTTGGGGTCAGTCAATGGTTTGATTAGCATAAAGAGATTAACAGAGGGCTAAAATGTGGAAGATCATGCTAACTTCACCTCATTTGTTTTTTTGTTTTTTTTTGGCACTGAACATTCCTGATTCTGTTTAAATCGACATTTCATTTCATTGAAGTCAGATGGCTTAAAAAAAACACATGTAATTTTATGAATAATCAGAAGATGTTTGTTCATTTTTAACTATTCCACTTCCTGGCACATTCTTAATAATAACAACACTGTTTCACAACTAGATCGTTCTGTTGTAGGACACCTGTTTATCTTTGTTGTAGTAATTTTGGCGTGTGATGTAAGAGCACTCGCACATGCACATGTAGGAGGTCTTGATTTGTTTCCTGACATAATGCTCTGCTTGCGACTTATCAGATCATTATAGGTCAAGAGGAGCACTGGAGCACTATCTGCGCCTTGGCCAGCTGCCTGAGGTTGTTCTGATGATTTTGTAATCTGGGACCTAAATGCACTGAGCACAAATGAAGCACTTAACATTCATGTTTGGACAAATGCATGTTAAAACTCAATAGCTCTCTAGTGATTTTATGCTTATCATATTAATATTTCCCCCTCTGGCCACATTCAGAGATTAATATACAGAGACACTAAACTGCAATGGCTGTGAGTTCTCGTGTTGCAGTTTGCACAGTTCAGTGCAATCCATAGACTGTACATAAAAAAAAAAGTTTACATGCAAAAATTGCATACAGCCATGTTGCTCTCTTATCTGATTTTGATTTATAGCTTCAGTGCATTGTCTTGATTTGCTCCTCTCGACTTCACTGTCCAGGCCAAAAGTACAGTCAGAGCCGTGGTAAAATTCCAAACGTTTGCACATCACCCAGTGGGATTTACTCTGTTTCATATCCACCTTAGCCTGAGTCACTAACAGCTTCACAGTTATGCAGTGCAAATTGTTCTGATGCTAAAAGTGAATTACTCTCATAATGCATAATGAGTTCCACAGGGAGCAAGAGTCCGTGAGAGCATGAGTACACTCTGTACGCAGACACACAATGAAACAGACACACACTCAACATCTGTGTTGTTGTTGCTCTGCTCTCCAGTGGACAGGCCTGGTGTGCTGGTGCTGGAGGTGCTGGAGGTTCAGGAGGAGTGCAGCATGCAACTGGCGCACTGTGAGCCCCACCAACCCCCAGGACAGGGCCACCAACACAGTAACCCTGTTTCTGAGGAGAGGGCTCGTATGCTGGTGTTATTCAACAGAGAGACTGCAGCCCAGCTGGTTCCTGCGCCCAGAGATATCATCCACATATACCCGCCATGGTGAGAGGATGCAATATGTGTCACCCTTTAACGTCCCCCATCCGCTGTGGTTTGGTTATTGTTACTTCACCTGGATCTTTGACCTCAACTGTGCAGAATGATGCATGTGCAGAATTTTAGAAGGCTGTGGAAATCTCAAACCTATAGAGCACATACACAAACCCTTCAAGTTTTTCAACAAAAAATGTTTGTGTATTCATAGAGTCTGGACTTTTATAACAAGGTATGTGGAGTAGATGTAAATTAACTTTTTTGTGGGAAAACATATCAACACATTTTTGTTCAGACCAAAGTATCTGTACGTCTTAAAATGTATTTTTTCTAAACTTTTCTTTTCAAGAGAAACAAACACAAAAGACAAGAAATAAACATATAAACAAGAACCCTAAACTAACAGTACATACCAAACAAAATGAATGCATTATCTCAACAACACTGCTTAAAACCATGAGCACAGCACCAGTCCATTCTAGATAGGATCTTTAAAAGAAAATCACATTTTGCACATTTTGTGCATATGCACACACAAGCAGTTAGTTATTTGGAGCTTTAAGGCTGTCAGCAGGGTCTGAAAGAGTCAGCTGTCAAAGCACCAACTGAAGGAAAACATTTATTTTGTGATATGAAGTAATAAGGATCACTGATAACTGTATTTCCCATCAATTGTTTGGTCAGTAGAGAAAAATGCATGTCATTAGCCAAAAATGACGTCTTCAAATTGTTTTTTTGTCCAGTCAACATTAAAAATTGCAAAGATATTTGGTTTACAATGACATATAACACAGAAAATGTACTTGGAAAGCTATCAGAATGCTTGCTGATTCATTTTCTGTTGATTTACTAATCGATTCATAGCTTCAGTTACAAGAAGAAGAAATAAGTTTCAAGTTAAAACATTCATTTCTGGTCACTGAAACCTTCTCTTGCATTTCCTTGTTTTTGATGATTTTGAAACTTACTCATCTCTTGGCAGGCGATTGGAAAATACACAAAAAAGACACTTTTACAGGCCGTTACACAATACAACACTGACATGTACTCCCAAAATAATGCTGAGGAGGCATATTGGTGGACTGCAGATTAATACGCTCATTGATACTGAAAAGCACAAGATTAAAAATAATTCTGTAGCAATCATAATTAAAGCTAATTGTTTGGGGTTTTAAGTATCAACACCGTGTTCTCAGCTCACAAGAGCAAGCAGCAAAGGCCCAGATGTGAAGAACAATCCCTCACACACAGAGCGGGGGGTTTGTTGGGGGGGGTGTTTTCGGGATTGTTTTGGAGTTGGCGCGAGGCAGCAACAGTTGACTCCAGCTGTTGGGAGTTTAGGTTGAGTGTGCTCTGGAATATCCAGGCTGGCGGAAGCGCAGGGGCCTCCTCTGTGCTCTGACGTCACGAACAGCTCCAGGGAATGCTTCACATTCCTCTTCCTGGCAGTAGTTAGGTCATTTCCAGCAAGCCGGGGAAAAAACACAGTAGGATTATTTTTTGGAGCTTTTGGGAGAAGAGAGTGAAGGGAGCCAGAGGGCTGAGATTGAAAACACATGGTGGTTTGAGAGTATCTCTTTTGCTTTTGCACCTCTCCTTCCATGTTGTATTCTATTCCTGAAATCACATAGAGTAGAGGCCCCCTCCCCACCCCTCAAAAAAAAGAAAAAAAAAAACACACTCCCACTTATTCTTTCAAAGAATTAGTTTTCATGTGAACATGCATCCTCTCTATTTGTGTGAATCAATCAATAATTGATCTCAATAAAAAGTCTCTAAATCATAACAAAGCAAACATCATCACCAGGAAAAGCTGATGACAAGCTAAATGTTCGGTAAAGAGATCCAACTTTTACAGCCACAGGAAAGGCCAAAGTGGAAAAACCCAGAATTTAGAGCATCGACATAGCTGGTAAAATTCCTCTTATGAGTTTCCTGTGTGACACTTGAAGGTTTAACCTCCCCCATAATTCCTGCAGTGAGTAGGTTGGCTCCTCCCACCTCCCACGCCTTGTTGTGAGTGGGCTGAGGACTGAGCGGAAATACCTGCAGGGATTATTCACTTATGATCTGTGACGCCAGCAGCCGCGGCCACTCCTTAACCTGGCTACCTGTCTGATGATGACAGCTGCCCACTCACCTGCTCACCGTGGGGTCACACTTCCTGTACGGGCGTTGTACCTGTTCCTGTGAACAGTACGTTCTGCTCTACTAACACTGTTGTGAAGCGTTTACTGATGACTGCTCTATGCTGAGATATTGAACTGATAAACATTGTTAACAGTGTTAATCATAACGTGAGCTGTTGTTTTAGGTTTTTCATAGCTGAGATATGTCAGTCTCAGAAGTATTCATACCATTTACTAAGTAGCAATACTATGCTATGAAAAGACGAAACTAAAAGTCCTTTATTCAGAATTTTACTTAAAAGTATTTAAAGTATCAATAGTACTCATTATGCAAAGCAACCCTGTGTATATTTTTATATTATTTAATTTTAAACTGGAAAATAACAATATCTGTCAAATAAGTTCAGTGAAGCAAACAATATCTTCTTCTGAAATGTAGTGGAGTGAAATATAGTAATTAGAGTATTATAAAATTGGAAATCTTGAAGTAAAGTACAAGTATCTCAGAATTGTTCAGCACTAATGTTACTTTTCATCACTTGGATTTCCACTGATTTGGTTTCCATTGTAAAATAATATAGTAGGGTTTCAACAGCTACTCGGTCTCGGGGTATTTTGTGGATATCTGCTCACATTTCAACAAATGTTATCATGCCTCCGCGGCGGTGACAGCCGTGGCTGGAGGCATTATATTTTCATATTGTCTTTCTATCCCTCCATCCCATTCTCGTGAATGCGATATCTCAGTAATGCCTTGAGGGAATTTCTTTAAATTTGGTACAAATGTTCACTTAGAGCCAAAGATGAACTCATTACATTTTGGAGGTCAGACGTCAAAGGTCAAAGGAACTGTGACCACAAAAATCACATTTTTGGCCATAACTCAATAATTGACACTAACTGCAACTGGACTGGCTGGCGGATGAATACAACCGTCATGCAGTAATTCTAGTCTTGTCTAATATGATATATTATGATTATAATGAAAAAAAAAGTAATGAAGCCCATACCACAAGCTCAGAGGGCTTTGTATTTGCATGTTTAGTCTGACTGACAGTTAGCATTTAATTTAGCCACGTCACTGCAGTATAAACACATTTAAATCTGTTTTTGTGTGAAGTGCTTATTAATGTATCTCTCAACAATAATAACTCCGTCTGTGGACGCCCATGGGTGGAGGCTGTGGTATAAACAGATAATACATGACAATATAGTGCAACACTGCTGTAACCAGCAAATGTTTACTTGTATAAATGACTCAAAATTATTGACTGTCAAAAAAACAATGGATTCAATTTCAGTTGACTGAGTAATGGATGAGTCATGCTTGTGTCTGCACCAGCATAGTAAGGTATACAGAATGTACTAGATTTCGCGAACACATGATATTGTAATTCGTCTGGCTCAACTGTGTACGTGCAGGGCAAGGAAGCAATGTTAGGAACTGTATGTACAGTCTAATGTAATCAAGGACAATAACACAGGAATACCTGTGTGAAGTTTAACTATAATTTTCAATATCAAACTGTTCAGTGTCACAGAGATGTTGTGCAAATTTGTGTGTCCAAGCCTCTCTATCCATTTAAATGTTTAATTTTGCACTTATAATATGTAATGTCGATATGTAATTATTATTCATAATGATCCGTTTTGATTTGTAAAAGAACACGGTATTTATACTTACCAATTTATATCAATGAGAGCAGAGTGAATGCTAGAAACACCTCTCGACATAACATAATACAGTTCAACAACAACTGTAAGACAAACTACAACCTCCAAAATGACCATAGAATTAAATCAGTACTTCTCTAAAACAGTTGTGACCAAAACTCAGCTTTGTAACCTTCACAAAGGTCATGCTCAACTGCGTTTCGTTTTAGCAAGGTGTACCTAAAGCTGGCATCTCTGTGTATATAATAATTTGGTTTCTAAATAATCTTCTCCCTTCTTGTTATCATTGTATGTCCAAACAAATCGTTTTTTTCCCACTTATCTGTGTGTTTAATTTCTCTGGCCCAACCATCACCACAGGTCTGAGACAAGCTGAGACGTGTACGGCAGTTCCAGTCACAGAGTGCACTTGGCTCTGAGTCAGTGATAAGCCATCATCACACTATTATCTACTTCACATGTGGAAAAAATTAAGTCGTAACTCAAACTTGACTACAAACAACATGCCATGTAATTATCTGGCTGTTATTCAAGTTCTTTTTCTCTCATGCTCTGGACCATTCAGGTGTGTGTTATTTCTCTGCATGAGCTAAAATACTTGACCAGAAATGTTTCTCACGTTTTTACGGAGAAATTCAGCATCTCCTTCTTGGCGCACACAGATGAGTGAAATATGTGCTGGTATCAGTAAATTTAAAGCATAGCACAAGAGCCCTTCAGACCACACGTACGCAATCTGTGCATTTGATTTTGTTAGTTTTTCATCAGCAAACCCTCAGCCTGTTTGATTGTGTCGGGCGTTGAAGTATTTTTCCACAGATGATGTCACATTTGGAAAGTGTTTTCAATCAAGCTGTGCAGTGCTGCGAGGTGTAGCCTTTCAAGAAGAACCTCAATTACATGGAAAATGATGTTTTACTTCAGTAAAAGAGGACAAATATATCCGCTGTGTATTTTAAGTTGCCTTGGAGGAGGTTAATGCATTTACACAGTGTACAGACCTGTGGAGGTGGTTGGCACCTTATCTGAGTTTGACATTCAAGCACTGTGGAGCTGTCAGCCCCCCTACATTTGTGCAACAACCTATTCCATTTAATGTAAAATCTTGAGTTTTTGCATCTGCTATCAGCGTAATCTCAACACACCAACTGTTTATCGTTGCCCAACACCTTAAAGATGTTTAATTTCATGATGAATTTCAAACTCAATTCTTTGATGCCATGCAATAAGAAAGTGTAGAGTTGAGGTGCAGATTGCAACAAAAGCTACTGCTATACTCTGAATCTAAACATGATTAACTTCGTCTCTTTTAGGCAACGCCTTTCTATAGAGGGCTTTGGCTGTGATATTATTCTGAACACACACTTCAGCCAGAAAGTCTACTCTGCTTCCAGACCTGCCAACATATCTGTGCTCTCAGCAGAGAGATGCATGCCCTATTATTTGGGTAAAATATTCGGACTGCTGGAGGTGTGCAGGACCACTGCAGAGAACAATGCCAAACAGGTTTGTATGCTTCAGCATTGTTAGAATCATGTAAATTAAAAAAATTAGCTGCTACTTTCTGATGTTAAACAACTTTTTAAGTCATTATTGCACTTCCTAAACTCTTGTCAGTCACTTTAAGAGCACAAACAATTACTGTGAGACAGAAAACTGACATAAGTCCAATAAATTAGCATAGAAACACAGCCAGCAATGTGACAACAGCTTCAGTCTGTTGCCCACGGGATTATTTGGCTTCCAGCCATAAGATTCGGCTCAGGTTTAGTTATTTGTCTCTATAAAAATGAAACTGAATCACTGTGCAACGGGAGGTTTGCTGCACTTTTCATAAGTGCATACTTATCAAGTCACAGGTGCAACTGTGTGAACAGCAGGTTTTGCCACAGGGTTCATTGGGTTCGTTTTACAGTGTTCTTTCACAAAGAATAATAAACATGGAGCATCCAGCCCACATCAGACAGTTACAGGTGCGTTCAGTCTCTGTTGAAGCATGTATGTTTGATTCCCAAAATCTGAATCTCTGTTTGCTTTGGGCAACTACAAATAAATCAACCAAGTGAGAAAAACACATGAAAAACGTGGTACCATCAGCTACACCTTGATGTTGTCGCTTTCAAATACAAAAGAATGAAAATTTTAATTGTGGTCTTTGTTGACATCAAGCTAGATGCTTGTCACTGTGTAATGGCATACCTTGGCAGTGAAATTAGCCCTATGTGCTTGTATAGTATGTTGCAGCTTACATTATGTTCACATGCTATTGATGCAAAACTGGGATATGCAGATAAAAATAAGTTTAATTTTACAGACTATTTCTCTTTGGAACTGCAATTATTACTTTTATTGCTGTTCAATCTGTGGATTACTTCTTCAATTAATAGATTATTCATTTTAGCTGTAAAATGTCAGAAAACGAGAAAAATCTGTATCGCTAATTTCCAAAGCTCACTGTGACATTTAAAACAATTTTTTTGTATTAACTGACCAACAGTCCAAAACCCAAAATATTCAGGTTAATATGTAAATATTGATCTATCAGTAAATTTATCAGTAAAAGTTTGACATTTTTGCTTTAAAATTACTTAAACTCTTTAATTGACAAACCAAATTGTTGCTGATTGACTTGCAATCAACTAATTAGCCAAGTGACTGTTGCAACTGCTATATATAATTTATGTTAAGTATTATTGTTATTGTGAATGTCCCCACTATGGGACTAATAAAGGCTATCTTATCTTTTATCTGATTTTCCTGTTTTCTCCTCTCTAGGTCGCTGTCCCCGATGCTCTGTGCAGTTTTGGAGGTTCAGGGGTTTTGTGCCTTTCTCTCCTGGAAGCTATTGAGGGACTTGGCCAGGCTGGCTGTGTGGGGCAGGACGTGGAGGTGGTGGTCCAGAGAGTTTTCTCCATCCCGGTGCCTGACAGCTCTGCTGTGTCCATCCTCAAACCCAGAGTTCCCACGAGGTCCTCCTCAGCTCCTCCTCCTCCTGCAGAGAAAGGGAAAACCAGGTACTGTTGGACAAGCTGATAATTGGCGGCCCAGTGAGGCCTTTGGTTTTGTACCTGATGCCAAGCGAGACTGGGAAAAATGAATCACATGTTATCTCCTGTGTATGCTTCCCTCCCACAATATAAATTTCTCTTTTTGTAAAAAAATGCATGCTGGTTTCCTTGGTCTCAGGCCTTGCATGCCTCTCCATAGTGGCAGAATGTGTCTCAGTGGTTTAGCTATTGTTCACAGAGCAGCAGGCCCCACAAAGTGCTCACTCTGTCTCCAGCCATATGGCATTGCTTGACAAAGGACACAAATATTTCTAATTGAATCCAGCCCCACTGAGAGATTCTCAGGAAAGACAGTATGATGTTTTCAGAATCTCATGCACCAGCAAACCAGAGTTCAGCCGGTGCCCACTCATACTCCACTGGGTGTAACAGCTTTCTCTCTCTCTTTTTTTTTTTTTTTTTACCTCAATGCTCTAAAGAAAAAACACAAGTATATTTTATAATGAGTGAAAACATGTAATTCCTATAAGCCTCAGCATTATAAAATATGCACAGTTTTGTGGAATCAGATGAGATTAATATTCACTGAAAAGAAATGAAAGTTATACAGCTGTTAGTCGCTTAATCAATTACCGGTAGTTGATCTTCAGGAAAGGAATTACTAGCAATTTTTTGATGACGGAGTAATCATGCAAGTCTTTTTTTTTAGAAAAAATGCCAAACAATTGCTGGTTCCAGCTTCTCAAATGTGAGAATTTAAGGCTTTTCTTTGCAATGCACGGTTGTGCACTGAATGTCTTTGGGTTGGTCAGACCAAATAAGAGATTTGAAGACGTCCCCTCGGGCTGTAGCGGGCATTTTTATTATTATTTTTTTTTCATTTATTGAAGAAATGAGGAATTGAAAAATTAATCGACATAATAATAAGTAATGACAATAATGGTGAGTTCCAGCCCTTGAAATTTTATTTTATTTTAGACCTGCCTCAATTTTTTTTTTTTTTGGTACAAGCTATAAACACAACACAGGCATAGCGTCAGTTTATAAGGTTGTTATGATGAATTTGTTAGCCAACAGTTGCCTATTTACACATTCAAAACATATGGAGTAACATTAGTGTTTATTTGTTGTCATGTTTCTGACCAGCCAACAAATAAAAGTCCATAATTAATCTGTGGCCACTAAAATCTCCACTACGTTCACATGCTAGTTGCTAAAAGTGTCTGTCTGCCGCTGAGTGTGGAGTTTGTGTACTAAAAGACGGCTGAGGGGAACTGCAGAGTAGGATAACTAAAATGATAACTATCTGTGGGTTTGTCACCATGAGTAAGACCCTTCACATTATATGTTGTGATTGTTTCCATTGTTGATATGAAAACATTCAGTTTTAAATAGGTCAAAATATCAGTCTTAGCTTGATAAAAACAAGTGCCTATCGTATCCAGTGCAAGCTGTTCTAAGTGTCCTGTGTTCTTGAAATGACTTAGAGATTTACTCAAGTGGTCTTGTTATAGTTAATGAGTCAGTGAATGTTCTATTTGAAGCAGGTCCAGAAGTTGCCTGGCCCTCCCCAGGCTTGTTGTTTTTGTCCTTTGCTGAGTAATAAAAGTAAAGTATTGGTTTCTCTGAGTGGTGGGGCCCGAGGGGCACTCTGTGGTGAAGGGAGGAGAGCCCTTGTCAGCTGACAAGCTAACTCACTAAATGAGCAGCGGTTGTAATATGACACTTGCTCCTGCCATGCTGCCTCTGCGGCTGGTAAACAAACGCCGCCCTCTGACCGGAAATTCTCCCACCCTTTCCTTTGCTTCTCACTAACTCGACCGGATTCAACAGGCTTCGTTGGTAGTGAAAGGATGGAGGTGGGGCAGAGGTGAGGAGGTGATCACAAGGGCTTAAGTTCAAAAAATCTGGGTGACCCTCCCTGCATCTTGTGACAAATTAAAACATTGTCTAGAGAATTCTCAATTTTTATTTAAGTCTGTTTTTTCTACCTTTTGTTTTTATTTTTCATCACCTTGTTTTTTTCTATAGTATAGCAAGGTATTAAAGTACATAGATGCCTGAACTCCTATGACTTTTGTGCCTTTTCATGGGAGGTTTTGGTTTGAATTGCTGCACAGAAATAACAACATTTGGTACATTGTGTTGCTTTAAGTACTTTTCCAGGATGCATGCCTGCTCTGTGGAGAGCAGGGTAGTTTACTTCGCAGCCCACTGGCCTCATTCTGTATAAAGACAAGGACAGTTTGTACCTCTCATGTTGTGTCCCCAGCCTCTATGACTCACTCCCCTGGTCAGCCTGCTTATTTGATCCTTTTGTTGTTTAGCCACTGTGTTAACACACAGGAGAGAGAGGCCAGTATGATATTTATGCCTGAAGAAGATGTTAAGTTCCCGTAAATTCAGAGTAGAATAAACAAGAAGATTAACTGTTTGCAGGAAGTGAGGAGAGGCTAGTTGGTTTTTTTTCTTGGTGGAGAAGGAACACAATGTGCTGCAAGGATCCTGTTACAACCGTGTTTATCGCTCTGCCTGCACTGATTGGTGGACAACACATAGGAAGGAATCCCGCCTGTCCGCCCCCCACCAATGAGGCCTCTCTGCTGTATTCTCAATGTGTGGGTCGCTTACTTAGTGTGTTGCCAAGTAATGTTCATGTGCGTGGGCTTGCATGCGTACACAGTGTGACTGTGTGTGTGTGTGTGTGAAGGAGCATGTGTGTGTTTGCACAGACTCACTGGATCGTAGTTCCTGGAAAGAAACCTGAGTTGCTGAGAATTTTCTGTGATCGCTCACAATAACAAATTCCTGAAAATGGTCTGCAACTATTACTGGCCAATGGCAGAGGTTTTTGGGAGAGAGGGGTCACTGTTTGAGGAAGTGGGACTGTGAACGGCTAAAAGGAGGGACTGAATGGTGCTGCGGTTGTTTATGTCAAGTTGGTACCACCACGAGTCTCATCATGCTTTTCTTTTCTATCTGTCAAGTGTCTTATCAGCTTTCACACCAAGTTTTTTTCAAGTTCAAACAAGCTCCACTTAAAGTGAAAGTGTATTTACACTACCAGTCAAAAGTTTTAGAACACCCCCTTGTTCCTTTTCTTATTGAAATGTCAACAATTCATGTCCAGTGAATAACATTAAATGGTACAAAGATCAGCGGTCAACTGCCCAGGTTTAAAAAAAGGTCACTGAAAACTGAAAAATCATGCATATTTCATAGAAAACAGACCTTTTTCTGGGATTAAGAAACTGGTTAACTCAGTTATGCTGCAATAATGAAAGTAAACACGGTAACTACACCCTCTGATGCATTATTAGGACAATACTGCACTGCAGGAAGTAGAACTGTATAATGCAATCAGAAAGGTGAGAAAAAGACAACTAACAAAAGCAGACTGGTCGGACAGGGCCTCAACCTACGTCATCATAATAACACAAAACATTGGAAGAAAAAAACGTGATGGAAGACCAGCACAGTAGGTTAGGCCAGTGCTGACAGTTGGCAGTCATCATGATGTTGAGCTCAGCGTCGTGATTAAAAGAAAACGTTTCTTTTGCTAGGTTACGGCATCAGTGCACTGCCTCAGTCTTTTACTGTCACGCTTGTATTGTACTTTTTGACAGGGATTGTGTAGATTCAAATGCTCGTAAGGAATCAGCACAAATTCTGCACACCACTTCTGTACAGTGTCTCTTGGCTGTCCTCTTGCATTAGGATAAAACACAAAGTACTGCCAGATGGGTGAAGTGTTACCTTGTTTAGCGACCTTGTTTATATCACTATGACTAGCATTTAAAATGTTTTTTTTTAAATCAGCTGCCAATTCAGTAGACAAGGCCCAACCTTACAGCACAGACTCCAGACTTAAACCCCATGGAGCTGCTTTGGGATGAACTGGACAGAAGGTGAAAGCAACTCAACTTACAAGAGCAACATATTCGTGGAAATGAAAAAAAGGGACAGGGAGTGAAGCACTGGGTCAAAAACCAGTAATAGTGGTAATGCTGAAGTAAAAAAAAAAAACCTGGAGCAAGATATTCCATGTATTGTAAGTGTAGTCATTTCCATTGGCTATATACAGTGTGAATAGTTGCAATAATAATATTGACATACTATAGATTTCCAAAAAGTTTGATAACGGACAACTCTTCATTGGTTAGTGCTAAAACAATTAATTGTTTTGACAGTTGGCAGAAATCAACAAAACTTTTTTCTTTAGGTCTTTAGGTTTCAGAAATGTACAGCAATTTTTAGTTGAAGTCTGTTGGTTACAATTTATATGACGGGGTTCATCGTAGGACT
Organism: Trachinotus anak; assembly: GCF_046630095.1. Classification (NCBI taxonomy): domain Eukaryota; kingdom Metazoa; phylum Chordata; class Actinopteri; order Carangiformes; family Carangidae; genus Trachinotus; species Trachinotus anak. The sequence continues at coordinate 16,041,236 of NW_027273863.1, forward strand.
GTAGCTCACTCCTACAGCAGTAAGTGTTGTTTTTAAAGAATGTGAACATGTTTGCCTCTCAGGAATGACATTGTTGAGGCATCTGCTTTTCTGACTTTTGTTTTTCAACGTGTCAAGAAGTGATTCATCTTTGCTGTGATAAATACTTCCCATGTAAAAGGGGCCAGGGTCCATTCACTTTACACTTTGAACTTTGCACTTGTGTTTACAGGTCCATAGCTTGAAAGTTAAAAAAAAGTTGTTGTTTTTTTTTTGTATGTTAAATGTTCCTTGTTGTTTTAACAAGGCGTTGTATAGGTCTGATTTTGGATTGTGAATTAAACAAACAACTGGGAATAATCTTGGTTAAAACATCGGCCTACGCCACCAGAAGTCATGTCAGGAATGTTATTTAGATATCTATTTCCAGGTCTCTCAAAGCAAACACAGACGGACCCCATGTTTACCAACAGAGGACATTTATAGGCCTATCAGGTGGTTGAAAACAGACTCAAAACGATCTCAGTGTCTGGGATATGCGCATGCATGCACATGCATGATGGGCACGCTGACAGTCCTCCTCTCTCTCCCCTGTTTATTTCCTTCTCTTCTTCCCTGGACGTTGCTTGTCAAACCAGGGGATATGAACTCCACTGTTTACTCTCAGGGCTTGTACAGGGCTGTGTCTGGGCTTGACTGAATGAGATACTGGAGCAGCTCAGCTATAGCAGTTGAGGCTGTGTGCTCAGTGGGAGCAGCAGGGTGAAGGAATACGCTGCAGTTCACTGCCTCACAACTTTGTAGGCCAAAGGTCTTTTCTGTCAGCAGTAGCCTGTCAAACCAGCCACAAGTGTTAACACTTCCAAATGTCACGACTAACCCTGAACGGTGCATTGTTAGTATGTCACTGGGAGCAGTGGTGTTAATTGTATAAATGGTATCAACTCAAATACTTCTACAAATACTTGTAGTAGAACCATGTGTTTATTGAGTATTTTTGATTGATTAATATATAGTGTTAGTCCTGAGGGTAGCTATTAAAAAATGCATTGTGCGTACATCCAAACTCAGTGGGGTGCAGGTGCCGAGAGAACAAAGAGAGCATACAAAGGAAAAAGAAATGTATTCTGCACACTGAAAATTTCAAGTTCCCCAAAAAAATAAATGAGTCAGCAAACTTGTTTGTTCCAGCCGAGTTTTGCACAGTTGCCATCAAACTGCAGAAACTTTACATTGTTCTGAGAACTTGGCCTTGTTGTCCATGGCGACTTAAAAGTTAAGAGGGGCAACTTTTTGAATTTTGTCCAGTGTGGCTTCTTTGAATTTTGGGGGAGTTCAATGCGCAGTATGCAGATTAGTACTCTGCATAAAAATATGTAAAAAATATTACAACTTTCATATGTTTGGCAACAGGAAATCATCTGCTTTTAATGAAAAATCAAGTTGTTTGTTTGTCCTCAACTTTAAAGCTACCATATGCAGTTTTTGAACACTAGTAACACTAAGGGGCAATGTTACAGTTTACTTTGTACTGTGAACATGCACAATGACACGGGTGACAGTGTACACATTGCTGCTGCTTGTTTCACACTATTCGAGTGACCGACATCTGGTGAGAGTAACATGTTAAAAAGTGCCGCAATACACCAGGAAAGGCAGTGAAGAAAAAGACTACGAGCTAGTTAAAATTGTAGTACTTAAAATAGTCGAAATAGCGGTTTTGTAAATGAGGAGGCAAATTCAACACGTCTGCGTTTTTTTATTTTTATGTGGCATTTTTATTTATTAGACAGTGGCGAGTGACATGAAATAGGACAGAGAGAGTAACGGACTGACATGCAGCAAAGAGTACAACCTGCTGGGTTTCAAACCAGCCGCTTGCTTGCTCAGAGCATTTGCGCCCACGTGGTATGCGCCCTAACCAAACGTCCATTGGGTCGCCCCTAACACTTACACACATTTGTGAACAGAAAATCTTATTTACTCCACATGATTAATTGTGTGTGTGTGTGTGTGTGTGTGTGTGTTTCTCCAGGCTGTGTGTTCTTGTCCAGGACGGTTACGGCATGTTCAGCGTGGTCCAGCTGCACCTGCTGCCCTGCAAAGATGACCTCCTCCACTACTGCCAGAGGTGGCAGGGGAAGACCTGTGTGTTGAGAGGAATTAAAGTGGTCCAGCGGGTCACTCGAGAAAGGTGAGACCCTCACACTCCTCTGTACTCATTCCTCCACGCTAGATGAGGATAGCTTTTCACCTGAATTTCAGTTCATAGCCATAGGTAAACTTCAACCTGCGACCAATACCAAGTTGTGATATGGATTTCTGCCATATCTGAGGTTATCTTATCTCACTCTTTTTCCATCTAGGACAACAGCCCTAGGTAAATACCTGTGATAGATGGGTCCTGATATGACAATGCTGGTAAACTAGCAAGTGAACCTCAAATTAAACCAGCACACACATGTGGACATTGCCTTTGGTGCCTTCTGTGTGAATCTACATTATTATAAACCACAGCAAATTTTATCCTTGAATGCTCTTTTTCTAAACATTAACAACCACATTTACAATACAATGAGAATTTAATGTTTGCAGCTTATTATGCTGTCCTGCTAGCAGTGCCGCTGTGTTTACATGTAAAGTGATACCGAGGTGCATGCTCTGTCTCCCTTGTGAGTTTCCATATTCAAGATCCCAGATTAGAAGCAGTTAGAAGAACTGCCATGGGAACATTTAGAGACAGGCTGGGGGTATGTTTACATCCTTGGTATTTTCAATGCTACCACAACCTATAATGTCTCTGGAGGTTGTCTGTGAGCTATCTTCAGAGCTCACACATGGGCTGTCGTATTAGCTCAAGTGGAAAAACACGTGGTTGGTTGGAATAAACCAGACATACATTTTTTCTCCAGTTTCTTAGAAACTACTAGACTACTAGACTTCTAAGAATATCCTAATAACTCATACCTAGTTTGACATTTTGGGAATTTTGCTTATTTGCTTTCCTGCCAAGAGTTACATGAAAAGATTCATACAACCCTCCTGTCATATCTGTTAATTCTGAAGCTGCAGCCAGCAGGCAGCTAGCCTAGCTTAGCATAGACTGGAAACAGAGGGAAACTAGCCATCTGTCCAAAAGTTAAAAAAAAACATCTGCCTAGCAGCCAAAAGGCTGCATCCAGACCAACTTAAGCACTGCGTGAATAGCCCCACCCGCCACACCGACCCGCTATCTTAAGTTTAATAAAAGTATTTGGTGTCTGATAAGCCTTTAAAGTCAAACCAGACTTCCTGGATAGCATCTAATTGCCTCACCTGAGGCAACATGCTCCGAACAGCGCAGTCCCTTAGGTTTTTTAAACACTGAACGCCTGCTGAAGTTCCCTAATTGACCTCACGGTGACGACAAGACTTTACAAAGTCATTGCACCCAGCCAAGAAATGGTAACACACAAAATAATTACTGATCTTCAGCAGATCAGGTGGAATTTGTTTCCTTTGAACAGAGCTAGCCTAGCAGTTTCCCTCAGTGCCCAGCTTTTATGCTAAGATAAGCTAACCAGCTAAATAAGCTAAGCCTTATTTAACTTAGTAACAGTCTTTGTGTGGAGTTTTTAAACACAAACTTTGTACAGATCATTGTAATAAACACACAGTGAAACAACAAAAAGTTGCATAGACAGTACAGATGGTTCATATAGATTAGTTAAGAAGCAGTAATGTTATACAAGAAAAACCCATAAATGCAAACAATTTATCAGAGTATTTGTTCACTGACAAAAAAAATAAAAAACCTAAAAACTCAAAAAACTCCGGCTACAGCTTCTACGACTTTTCCCTTGTCCATTTCTTCTATTCGCTAATTATCTTTGTTTCATCAGTGTCAGTGTCACTTCATGAGTAGTGTGGCCTGTCAACATTACTAGTATGGGAAGGAGTGATTTTCAAAGGAAGTGGCATATTCTTGGATGTGTGCCAACTAAATAAAGATAAAATGTTGCACCTGTAAGGATTGGGGGCGAGACTTGAGATAACTAACCAGCACGAACCACAGCTGTACCTTTAAAGCAGTAAATCAAATATACTTAAATGTTTTCTAAACAAGTGTATGAGCTCAGTATCAAATCAAAGTGTGTTGAATGAGTCCTGTTAGTTTGTCGTTACTCATCCTTGAGCGAGCCTCACTGGACTTGAATGGTCTGCAGAACCGGTTCCACACAAAGAAACCCTGTGATTACAGGCTGACTAACAGGTTGTTAACCACTGGCTGATATGACAGCGCCCACATGGATGAATAAGTAACATTGACCAGCCACCCTGAACTCAACAAGTTCTTCTCAGAAAAGATACAATGAATTAAGAGATTGACGTTTCCTGTCGAAGTTGCATGAGTTTGCTTTTCCCCCTCTTATTTTTTTCATCCTACCGACCAGTGTCGGTTTGACGTAAATGAAATGGCATGAAAGCTTGAGTATTATCTGTCATTACTGAGATTAAGGATGTGTTGAGAGAAGGCAAATGTTACGAATCAAGCATGATAGATGTGGCTGTTAAGAATCACTTTTTTTTTTTCCTCAACGTTGTTAGTTTTGAACTACTATGATAGTGTGATTTACATAGGGCGTGAACTGTTTTCCCACCCTTCAGTATCTCTAAACCTGCCTGTGAAATCTGTTTTTGTGCATATCTGCTCTGCCAGCCCAAGCATGTTCTCTGTTAATTCTAGGTGACGTTAGAACAAGCTCTGTCTTAACAGATTCATGTTTCACTGGAAGTGAAACTGGCAGTGAAAACTCTCAGTCTTCTCACTGAAGTCCCTTATTCACCAGTTTCTCCTTAACCCCCCCCTTTTTAGTGCCGCTCTCCTTACTCTTTTTGCCTTTTTGTGTCTCATTCTTAGGCGCACCAGGCTTTTCAGCCTGATCGACAGTCTGTGGCCCCCAGTGACGCCTCTGAAAGATCATGGAAACACACCAAGCATATCCAGCGTAAGTTCTGACTACAGCAGAAATCATGCATCTCCCCAAGAGAGCATTTTTGTAATATGACACTAATGATTGTTTTCACTATTGATTAGCCTGCTAATTTGTTTTATTGAATAACTGTCATATCAAACATTTTTGGATCTATAAAATTTCAGAAAAAAACTCATGATGATGTTTTAAAGCCCAAGAGGCTGACATCAAATTTACATGTTGATTGATATAAAATGCATCTGCAACTATGACTCTGGATCTTCTGCTTTTCTGTGATACTGTAGATAATGTTCGACATGTTTGCCAAAATAAATACTTGAATTATTAACCAGTTATCGGTATAGGTGCAGATTATTTTTCTGAGGACCAACTAGTCAATTAATCTCATAATGGTCACAGTTCTAACAGGAAAGTTACTATATTCAATTCTATAAGGAGCGTTGTTTTATCCTCACATTGTGCTCATGTTAGCTGACTCCTAGTTGGAAGGGGTTATTCATTTTGTTTAGCCCTTCTGGCACATTTGTCCTGCTGACATTAGTCAACATAGAAGCTGTGGTAGTGGTTGCAAGGAGGAGGTATCTGATTTTCTGAATCATTACAGAGTTCAAGAGTTGTTATTTCTGTACGTCAACTTAAAACAAACTGTACAACTCCTTCGATCTCATCCGTGCTTTATCTAGCCAGCTAGTTTTTAGGAATATGATATCCTCATTGTTAATCCCACCTTCATGATTGGTCGATTGTTTCTCTATCGGGGGGAAAAGGGTTCGTCAGGGTGCACAACATGAGCACTCCATAAATCATTAAGGAAATCTGAGATGTCGCCATTGATTCAGATGTCTGGAACCTGGCTTACATGGGGTCAATCTTCTTTTTTCACTGTAAAACAAAAATGTACCATTGTTGAAATATCATAGGTAAAATGTCAAACAAACTATTGTAAAGGGCTGAGATTTGAGCTGGCCCTGAGACCTTTGTGCACTGCAACTTACATAACACATGCAAAAAGACAAAACAATGCACAACATGTGCAGCATTTGGAAAAAAATGCTTAGATCCACTGATTGTGGCCTTTCTTTTTTTAAGTAGTGGAAAGTTTGCTGGCCCTGAGAACTCAATGCGGTTTAAGAAAACACATGCAAATAGTCAAATGAAGAAAACACCTTTGTAATTTCATCAGCACATTCACAGCATTTAGAAAAAAATGTTGCCGAGAAATAAAACACGAGGAAACAAGCATTTATCACTTTGACAACACAAATGCAGCGTAAAGAAACATGCTGCAAAATACAGTCAACACAAATACAGAAAACCTGTTAGCAGGTTCTCTTCAGTTGCTGTGCATTGAGCTCTCAGAGCCACCGTAGAAAAGTTAATATCTATGAAGATCGGAGGTGAAATCACAGCTCTTTTTGAGAATAATTGCTCATTGACAGGACAGTGATACAAATTTATTTTCTTTAACATGGAGAGTGTTTATAAGTGTCTTTTGTTTATAGGAGAACAGAGCTGCAGGCCCAGCTCTGAGTTTCTGCTACCTGCTCTCAGGTCAGGAGAGCTCTGTTGAACCCACTGAGGGGCAGACTCTGTCCAAGCTGTACATTCCCCCCACGGGACGAAGCTTACGAGACATACTGCAGGTGAACAGTTTCTCACAATACACACACAAATTTAAAAAAAATTGCTGCAGGTTGAGATAACTTATCTTCAGCAGGTCCATCTAAAACTGTTTTTTTTTTGTGTGTGTGTGTGTTTTGTTCTTTCAGATTGAGATGAAAACCTGTCGCTGCAGTTTTGTTGCTACTGTTCTATACAAGAGAATGCAGGTATTTATTTTATTTTTTTACACCAGAAAAAGACAGATTTTATTTGACTTTAACCAAATGAACAGATAAAACATTGTCTTGAGGAGCTCCTCAGTCATCCCTTTGAGATCATTTGAACCAACAAACTGATAAAGCCTCAGCTCTGACGTCGAGAGCTGCATTCATATCACTGTGTGTGTGAGACTATCTGTGTCAGGCCCGGGCGTTCTTTACCATTGATTGGTTCAACCTTTAAACTTTGGCCAAGATGAGATAGCAGCTCAGAACAAACTGGTGGACTTTGCCACATGCTCACACCACTGAAACCCACACACAACTCTTTGAAGTTGTTGTACTAGTAAACCAGCATTGTGGGCAACTTGTTGAATAAATGAACTCGTATTCAGAAATGACAGTTTGCATCTCATTTGTGCTTCGTAAGTTTTTGTCATGTAATGTTTCCTTTAAATTGTCTCTTTCTGGGTCAGTCTATTTTTCTAAGTAATTCTCACTCTCTGGCTTTCTGTTTCGACTTCAGGGCAGTGATGTAGGTCAGGGTGAGGTTTGGTTGGTGCTGACAGACCCCAGTCTTCAGGATGAGCAGCCCGAGCGACCATGCAGGCGAACAGTGGCCCTGTGTGTGAGCACGTCCTGTGTGCTCACTTCCTCTGTCCTCGAAGCACTACATTCCCCCGCTGCATGTTGCATGTCGTTCAGAGATGCCTTCAAAGAACATGGTAAATGTCACATAACATGATTCATTTGTGACCTGACATTCCTGCCCATCACTAAATGCATCTGACAGCTATACTTACTACTTACTTGCAGTGGTAGAAGATGTACTCCCATCTGTTACTTAAGTAAAAATACTAATACCATAATGTAAAAATGCCCAATTATAAGTAGAAGTGCATTTAAAATTTTACTTAAGTAAAAGTGGGGGTCGGGCCCCTCCAAATAGTCACCAGCTATGTGTTTTATTTATTTTAAATCTTTTATCTAGCCTTTGTGAAATGTTGAATAGTTTGAACAGGTATTGAAATGAGACGATGTGAGAAGTGTGTAGGGAAATGTCTCTTTGATGTGTTACCACCTGGTGGGGGAAAGGTCACACACAGAATTATGATACAAAGTATTTTAATTGAACAAAAATAACCAAAATAGTTCAACATAACTATGAGGTGTACAAACAGAGCAGAAGTCAGTAATGTGTGTAATGTGTGGATGATTGTAAGTATGGTGTTTTCTGTGTTCAATGGTGCAGCAAACCACACATGCAAAGGACATAAGTTTGTCTACCTGTAGGGGAAAAACACAGTAGAACAAAAAAGGCAGCCAGACAGTGAGAGGGTTGTCGTCGGCAACTGAAACTTAAAATAGAAAAGTACGTAGAAATTGTACAGAAGTACAGTACTTCAGGAAATTAACTTGTTTATTTTCCATCACTGGTTACTTGGTAGTTCAAAGGTTCACATGCAACACATACAATAAGCTTACACAATAAAGATTCAACCAGTGGGGTCACAACCTTCACAAAAAATGTCAAAAAGACATTTGAATGGGGCCTTTGTCACGTCTCAGATGTTCCACCAAAGAGACATTTCTCCTCTAAACTTCTCACATGGTTTTGTTTAAAGAACTGTTCAAGGCCCAACGAGGTAAAATTATCCAATATTTGACAAATAAATCAGAGACCAGAGAAAACTCCCAAAAAATGAATACACATTTGTGTAGCAGACCTAATGTTTTTTTCTTCTGTCCGACCACATTAATCATCATGACACATCAGATTTATTTGGAAAAGGCTGGGAAGAACTGGATTAATCTCCCCAACATTATGTAAAGTATTTAAAACTAACTCCACCTCAACTAGCTGCAACAGTAAAATACTGCTTCCACATTGATGCATCAGTACTAAGAATCTAAGGTCAAATATAGTAATAAATAAGTTACAGGGGGGTATTTTTCTGCGCAACATGTTTTACTTTTGGTATTTTACGTACATTTTGCTGATAATACATCTGTACTTGTACTTAAAGGGGAACTCCACTGATTTTACACATCAGTGTTAACAGGTGTTGGGGAGTACTAAAAACTACAAACTTGATTGAGGGATGTGGAGGTCGAAAGGAGTGAGCTTACCAGACCTCTGTAGCCTGCTCCTCATCTCTGCTTGAGGCTAGTGACAGTGTTATAGAGGTGCTGAGCTAAATCAGAGGACTACATAGTGGGATTGTGAATAAAGGATTTTTAACTTATAATGAAATATTTTTTCAGTGTTTCAGTGTTGTAGTGGTACTTCTACACAGTCTAGAAATACTCCTAATAGCATCAAAATATACTTAAAGTACCAAAAGTAAAAGTACTACTGACGCAGAATGATCCATTTGCGAGTAGCATTTAAAGTACACACCAAAACTGATTACACTCTTGGGTAGTGTCACTCAAATGTTAAGTAATTATAAATCCTGTCCATTTAATACAATTTTATTTGTTTATTTTAGCCCAAGAAAAATTAAGCTAACTAATTTAAAAAACACAAATGTTAGAGTAATAAATTAGAGTACATTTTTTTTGGATGACAGATTTGATCCTCCTGGGCGGGGATGATACCTTTCAAATCTGTGGAGAGCTGTTCTTTTCAGCTGCTCTTTGCTTGACGGGCTTTTGCTGCTCTACCTTCCACTGTAAAATACTCCTACGTTTTTCTGTTGGATTCAGGTCAGGAGACATACTTGCCCGGGCCATAGTCTTCGCTTTTTTCTTCTTTATAAAAACATTTTTTGCATGATTTCTGCTGTGTCTTTGGGATCATTGTCATGTTAGAAAATTCCTCTCCTGCCAAGCTCGTTCAGACTGGGAGCTATCTTATCATTTAGTATTTGGTTATTGCTAATTTGATTTCATGGTGCCATCTATAAATATCATCATCCCTACACCTTTTGCACTCATGCAGCCCCATATCAGAACACACCCACCTCCATGTTTCGCCAGGTCCGTGCCGAACATGCTGGACCCCATGTGATCCAAACTGTTTTTTTTTGTCTGACCAAAGACTGTGCTGCCAACATTTATCAGGCATCTTTGCATGTTATTTGGCAAAGTTTAATCTTGCAGTTTGGTGCCATTACAGTCATGGTTTTCTCCTTGGAGGCTGTCCATAGAGGGTTAACTTGTTAAATGTCCTTCATGCTGTCTGATCAGTCACTGAAACACCAGTTTCCACAGACAATCCTTGCGCCAAGTCAGAAGCACTCATCCGTCTGTTTTTCAATGCAAGGTTACGTAAATAGTAAATTGTGTCTGGTGTCATTTTTCGAGGACGGCCACCGCACCCTCTGTTATTGGTCGTATGGCTCTTCCTATACCTCCTCACCACTGCTGCAGCTGTGTTTTCAGCTCATGTTCAGTAGCCCACTGATGCTCTTTTACCCTCTCCCATATTGAGGAAATCTGGTTTCTTACTTGATCAGGTAACACCTTACCATATGGAGCCATGTTGCATTAAACACAACCCTTGTATTTTCAATATAGTCTATCTAACCTGTTTGTTTTAAATTATACACAAGATCAAATACCCTATACTTCAAAGCATCACTTTAATGTTGCAGCTGGTAAAGGTTGGTCTAATTTTAATTGTTTTATATACTGCCTGGTAGCTTAATCTATAAAAATATGTCAAAATTCATTTATTAGTTGAGTTTTGTATTAATAATCTGAATCTGCAAAGTAACTAGTACCTAAAGCTGAGGTGGAGTACAAATATAAAGATGTATAAAATACAAATACTCAAGTACAAGTACCTCAAAACTGCACTAAAGCACAGTACTTGAGTAAATAAGGGGTCTGCGTACTTCTTCCCCCACTGCACCCTCACTAGTCTCCTGGTTTGGGCACGAGCACAGTTAGCACTCTAGATCGTTAATGGACATTTCATTTGTTATTACATTTGAATTTCAATATCTAGGTGTCCTCCTGTGCGTGGAGCAGTCCGTTATTGAGCTGTGCTCTGCTGAGCCTGATGACAGTCTCCAGTCCACAACCAGGCCAGAGTTAGTTTCACAGTCCCTGACCGAGCCCCAGGCGAAGACCCTGCTCCAACCTGTGAGACTGGATCCCCTTAGTCTGGAGGCCACACCCAACTCCCTCTGTACTCTCACAGGTCAGTTTCCCCCTTTCACTGTGTCCTGCGGTTTTCATGTAATTCGCCTCATTTGAAGTGATTCCTACAGAACATACCCAATGTTTTCTCTGGGGAAGAAAACCACTTGTTTTTTTTTTTCATATATATAAGTTTACAGCTCAGCAAGAGGCCTTGATGTGGCTTTAAGGCCCCTGCTTTCTTCTGTTTCTTATTCACTGTCCTCAGGCTGTCATTGTTTGGGACTTTAAAGAAATGAAAACACATGAGATATTGTTGCATTCATGTCAATTCCCATGTCAGTTTCGGTGAAATTAACATGCACAGCTCACTTTAAATTTCACTTGAGGGTAGCACAATGGGAAAAGAAGCTAGTGTGGAGGCCTGTTGCAGTACCCCAACCCCCAGCCCCACCCCCTTGCATGCAAGCAGTGTTGTTCCTTCACATTTTTAAGCTTTTTAATGTTTGCTAACATCAAAAACTATTCTCCTCAGTGCATTGCTGAAGAAACTTGACTTTTTGCAGTGCAAATTAAAAGATGAGTGAACTACTTCTCATTTGATTCAGACAACAGTTAAAAGCCCTTGTTGTGACGTATTGATTTCTTTTTTTAAATCCTTTGAAGCTTTGCAATTAGATAAATGTGGTGCAGAAAAGAGCAGCCTAAATCAGATAATAATCTGCATCTGTCGACTTTGTGTCGCAGTTGAGGGCAAAGATCAAACTGTGAACCCTCTTGGTTCTGGCTCCTCTGGCTGTACATGTTTGGTCAGGTGGCTGAAAAAAAATAAAACAAACATATTATCTTTTGCACTCATGTGCAAATAGTATCTTCTGGAAATTACCAGTGGAAAAAGCCTCGGATCAGAAAGTACAACAAGCATTTATCAGTCTTAAATTCAGTATCTTATTTAAGGTCCCATATTTGTGTTTGTAGGACATTAGCTCTGGTTGTCAAGTGACATGGTGTTTAGGCAGGGAGAAACATCATAGCTACATTTATCACTGCAATCTCAGATAAAAATGAAAGGGATGTGTTTATCTCCAACACCCTGTCACAAATATACACACACTTTGAAACCTATGCGTAGATCATTTATCTGTTTCTTCAAATTAGGCGTCAGTGTTTTTCCTTTGGCCTCCACCAGTTCAAAATAGCAAGAAGTGTAAATAAAACTAACAGTAAAAATAAGGAGGTTGTCACTTGAGAGTAAATTAAAGTCTAGTAAAGTATAGTTTGTATGGATGTTTCCCAAGGGTTATTTTGTATGTTAATGTTTTATTTGCACTTCTGTTTCTGTTTGCAGGGGTGATAGTTGGTGTGGATGAGAACACAGCTTATTCCTGGCCTGCCTGCAACTCTTGTGGAAGTGACAACTTAGAGACGTTAGCTGAAACGCCGTAAGTTTTCTAAATGACCCAGAATAGCTTAATGCTAATTGTTAGGGCAAATCAGCACTTCATTTTTTTGTTTGTTTTCTTTTCACAGTCAAAACTTCCACTGTGTTTCTTGTAAGTCAGTGGTGGACAAGCCAGACACAAGGATTCAACTGGAAGTGTTTCTGAGTTCTTCTTCATTAAGTGATTGCACTTTAAAGGTTAAGGTGAGAAGACTGATTCAGGGTTTTTTTAACTATGCATCCCCGTACCTTTTTTTGTGGTGAATCAAGCCTCAAAAATCAAAATGTTTTAGGTATAATCACATATTATTTTACACTTGGTAACTGATGTCTGTTCAAAGGAACAGCTCAATATTTTGTGAAATACTGTACATTTGTTTGCTTTATTTTGCGTTGAGTTGAGAAGATTGACACCACTCTCATGTCTGTATGCTGAATACAAAGCTATAGCCAGGAGATGGTTAGCTTAGCTAGCCTGGCTCTGTCTGAAGGTAACAAAATCCACCTACCAGCACCTCTGAAGCTCATTGACTAACATGTAATGTCTAGTTTATTTAATCCACACAAATCCAACGTATAAAAGTGCCATTTTGCAGGGGGGGTTGTGTGCTGGACTATTTCTTAGCTGGGACCAGTGACTTCCTGGACTCTTTATTGGTTTCTTGTTTCTTGGTCTGAATCGAACCCGTGCTTCAGACTATTTTTTCATTTTGGTTTTTGTGTGGATTAAACAAGCAAAATGTAATGTGTTCATCAGTGAGGTTTAGAGGAACTGGTTGGCGGATTTCACAGACAGAACCTGGCTAGCTGTTCCCCCGTTTCCAGTGTTTATGCTAGTCTAAGCTAACCGCTAACCTTGCCTTCACTTAGGCTTCATACTTACTCAGTAGACATGAGGGTTGTATCAACTTTCTTATCTAACACATATGTTGAACTGCTTCTTTAAGCGGAAATAAAGGGAAACAATAAGAATTTTTTTTTTTTTTTTGGAAGTATGAAAGTACAAAGAGCAGCAGAGTAGGAGGGTGGTACAGTGATCAGAGCTTTCAGTTCAACCTTGTTGAAACCTGTTGAAGTGTCCTTGAGACAAACACTGAATCCTCTCATGGATTCAGTGATGACACTTTTACAGACTCATAAAGATAAAATTCACATTCAGCACATTAAAAGGCTGAAGAAATAAAATCCCTCACTGTACATGCATCTGCATAATGGCCTTTTTATTATTATAGAAAACCTGGTGTGACTTTGTAATCAGAAAACTAACTGAGCCAAACTGATAAAATTATCAGCATTTTTCTTATCAGCAATCTGATATTTTAACCCCCTCCATCAATCTGTTACTCATCAGAGAGCACAGTATGTTTGGTTCAGCATTTATTCTTTATTACAACATTAAGACGATAATTAAAATGACATTAATGGCTCCACACCTTCTGATCTCCCCGACAGCTGCAGAAAAAGACGATCATGTCCATTCTGAACACTGCACCACTGGAGGGTAATGAGGTAGGTGTGCTTTTATAAACTCTTACATAACACTGGACTGAACTGCACGGTGCATTGATCCTCTGTCAATATGTCCTGAAAGCACAGTCATCTGTTCATGTCAGGGTGATAAAGCTCTGTTCTGTCCCGAACAAAAAAATTCAAGAGTCATGCCGGTCGTTGATGCAGAAGGAATGTACTGCCAAAATGAAATCTTCCTGTATTTAGTGATTGTTTTGTATTTTTTTTAAGTTTGCATGCAGGTTGTCCACTGGAAATATTATGATTTACTTTCCATGTAACCTGCAAGTGGTGGAGCGTGGTAGTAATCATGATTGTACAGTGTTATTTACAATTGAAAAGTGCAATAATTAGTTAATTAGTCAATTGACAAAAAGTTCATCTTCACCTTTAATGATGATCACTTTATTGTTTTAGACAGTTTTTAAGCAAAAATGTTGAGATGTGCTGTTTCTAACTTCTCAAATACGACGATCTGATGTTTTTCTTTGTCACACAATATGGTAAACTGAATATCTTTAGGCTTCGGACTGTTGGTCAGACAAAACAAGACATTTAAAGGTGTCGCCTTAGTCTATGGGAACTTGTAACAGGCCTTTTTTAAGAATCATCTGACATTTCATAAACAATATTACTAATTGAAAAATAATCTGCAGATTAATTGATGATGAAAAGTTACTTGTTGCAGCCTTAACTTACAAATAGGCATAAGTGCTTTCTCAGGGGAGCACATGTCTGCTGAATAAACAGAATTAATGCTGACTAATATGAGGAGTGCAAAGGTCAGGGCCTTAAGTGCACTCATATTTTTGAAAGCACAACAACTTCTTTAGATTGAAGAAGTACAAGTAGTTTTAAAGTAGAACTAATAATTTGAAGTGGAGGAGATGAGTTTTCAGTCTAAAATGGTCTCAACAATTAGTAAAGGTGCGAGTTTGTGTCTTCCAGTGTGCCAGGTGTGAGTTTTTTAAAGCACCATGTGTCTCAGTTCCCAGGTTACGATGTGGAGAATGTCCTGGGAAAAGAGGTGGGCCCCCTCGCCGTTTACGTCCGAGTCGTCACCAGGAAACCTGCCCCCTGGATTGGCCTGGAGGAAATCTGCCTCTAAAAGCTGTCAGGCCAAGTAGCTAATGATATCAATCCTGGCTCCAAGGATCTGCATGCACACTAGGCCTTGGTCTGAGCCAGTTTAGCCTGCTCTCCTCCCCTCTGAAGGCCTCCCTGACAGCTTGTAGCAGTGCTCAAGTGAATGGGCTGCAAGAAGACAAGGTCTTGTTTGTGTTACTGATATGTGATCCTGTGCACCAGGAGTTGACAGCCCAAGGGTAGATCAGTGCCATGCAGTGTCTGTCAAAGCAGCCCACATGGTTCATCAACTTGGATGTGACTTTCAGAAGAGAACTTTTCAGTGTAAACATGTTTGGACGTGGTCTTAAAAAAAAAAAACCCTTCTCCAACCAAGTCATCTACCTCTGTATTTAAGATTGCTGACACTGTCAATAAACATATTTTTGCTGACTTAACTTTCTATTTCCTGTTGCACTTCTCTGACTTCACTCCAGCTATATGCAAAGACTACTCACAGACCAGGCAAATTTCTGCACCTTTTTTCCACATTTTTATTGTAGATTCCATTAACAAAATGTTTTCAAGGTTTCATACAAACTATATAAAAGATCATGCTCTGGCTCTTATACAAAGTTTGGAATTATAAAACAGGTACCATGTCAGGTATAACATCATATAAATGCAGTGGTAAAATAATTTAATACACATAAAATCCCACAAAAATATGGCAGCAACATCATATATTTTCCAGTGCCATTATGGTAAGCTTAAAATACATCTGGTACAGATGGTAAAAACGAAATGTCTCTTGAGGTATGTCTCCTAAAAGCTCAGTTCATAGAAGAGTTCGTTTGTCACCGGCTCTCTGCATTCGTGGAGAGAGCCGCGAAGGAGGAGTTGGGCATCTGCTTGAAGAAATCTCTGAGGCCGGTTAGCTCTCTGGTTAGCTGCTCGATAGTTTTGTGAAGCCTGTCGTTTTCATTGCTCAGTTCAATCAGCTTCTGCTGCATCTCCAAGTTGCGCCTCTTGGCTTTATCCCTGCTTTTCCTCACTGCAATGTTATTCCTCTCTCGCCTCTGTCGGTACTCCATGCTGAACCTGTCCACCGCCTTCTTGCCCTTCTCCCTCCCGATCTTCCGCGGGGAGGACTTGGCCGAGCTGACAGCGGAGACGGGCTCCGGGGTGGTTGGCGGTGTCGGCTGTCCCGTGGGGAGGCTGACGGAGGTCTGGGCGCAGGTCTCGATCTGGGAGGGCAGGGACGAGGACATGTCGCTGTCACTCCAGTCGGACTCCTGCTTGATGGGCGCGCTGAACGCCCCCTTTTCCAGCCCGCTCTCCGCCTTCCTCTCCGCCGTGTATGTGGCCGACAGCTGCTGCGCGCCGCCGGGCAGCACCGAGCTCTGCATGTTGTAGAAATCCGCCTTCTCCTGCTTCACAGTGTTGAACAGGTCGAGGAAGAGCTCGTCGTTGCACAGCTCCAGGTTTGGCACGGCTGTCATCGACTCGATGTACTGGCTGAAGTCGATGGCGCTCTCGTCGTCGTACATGGCAGGGGCGGTGCTCAGCTCCACCATGGTGCCGTCCTCGCCCGTCCCGTCGCTCCTGCTCCCCGGCTTGCAGACCCCCTGCTGCGGGCCGCCCAGCTTGGCGCTCTCGTAGAAGTTAGCAGGCTCCATCGCCCAACTCATATTGCATTGTGGGGACACGCAGTGGGAGTCCAGGCTGTATATGTCACACATGAACCCTGGTGACTTGTCCACGTGTGTTTGGAAGGAAATAAACTGGTTAAAAAAAGAAGTGGCCCACGGAGATGACAGCTCTCTGCTGCACGGTGACCATGCACTGGCTTCTCCCCTCTGCAGGCTCTGCTCTCCCTCACTTGTTTGGCTTTTTTCCCTGGGTGCTGCCTGTCAGGCTCCTGTCACTGAGGGTGTTGCAACACTTCTCGTCACTCCTCTGAGGCATCTCTACTTTCGCAGACAGTTTTGTATCGTTTCCCCCCGCTGACGTCACATGTGCCGCCCTCTTACGAGCCAGTCAAGTCCACACTGGGATCACATGGTGTCCCCTAACTTCCCATTTGAGGAGAGAGGGGCGTGTTGGTCTTGCCACCCACTTTTTACTACGATTGTATGAATGGTTCAGAGTTGTTTACATACTGTGGGCTCTGCTCTGGGCGTGTGGGATTAACTTTAATTTGTCTGGCTTGATAACGTCTGTCTCAAACAGTGGTAGAAGAAATATTCTGCAAAAATGCCTCATTACCAGCAGGACTCCTGTATTTAAACTGTTGGAGTACAGAGTAAAAGTACATAGGTATTACCAGCAAACTGTACTTCGTTATGCAGGATATTCCTTTTGTGTTACAGTCGAGTTAGTTAGTTAGTTATTGTGTCATGCGCATACAAATGTTCAGTCCACACTGATTTATAAGACACATCAATGGATTACTGTACGGCCCAAAGGGTCAGGGGCCCCCTGGGCTTCACCGGCCAAATGTTACTAAAACACATTACTGATGACAAAGAGACACATAAAAACCTCAAGGAGATGCAAGAAGACCACAAAGAGACACAGAAATGGTTGAAAAGACACTAAATGACCACAAAGAGGAGTCAAATCTCCATTAAGACACAAAATGACCTCAAAGAGACACAACATTTCCACAACTCAAGCTCAAGTTGCTGATAATCATTCATCCAGAAGAACTGTCATAAATTAATGAATATATTATTGGATTATTATTATTATTGATTTATTACCATGTATGTGAGACTTGTAACTTGTAACGGGTCAAGGTGAAGGTCATTGTAACTATTTTTGGTGGTTTCATCTGCAACAATACATCATATTTTATAAACTGATGACATATTCTGTTTGAAGAAATCTTCGTGTGAAAAGTAACAATAGCTGATCAGATAAATGTAGTGGGGTAAAAAAATATAATATCTTCATCTGAAATATAATACCTTCATCTGAAATGCAGAAACATGATTTAGTTTGTTGTGTGAAGGCCTGTTGCACATGTTGGCCATACAGATAAAGGACAATATACTTGATCCACTTGACTTACACTAACCATGCAAAACATGTTACCACCATTGCATGTATTGAGAGTCAAGAGTGTGGTCCTAGTCTTTGGTTTTGCATCAGTTTCTAGTTATGTTTTCTATTGCTTTATTTCCTATCTGCCTTTTTGAGTTTCCTTATGTTGCCAGTCCTATAAATAACTCTTCCAAAAGTGGTCTAGTGCACAAAATTGTATGTGATATGTGATGTGGTATAAAATGCATTTATATAATTGATGCTCAGAAGCAGAATTAACTTAAACTCCAGATCTAAATATACTTCAGTATACTGAATCCCGACATGGGTGCTTGTTACGAGTTTTTGAGGCAGGTGAAGTCAGTATAACAATGTGTTTGTCAAATTTCGACAGAACTGGAAGAAGTTTAAGATACTTTTCCCAAGTAAATGTAACAATACCACACTGTGAACATACTCAATTACGAGTGCAAGCCCTGCACTGGCAGTGGTGGTTAAGTATATCTGTGGAAATATTAGTAGCACAATGTATTTTTTTTGTATCAAAAGTAACAGTCGCCTACTCCTAAGCCCATGTGAGTGTGAAACATTGTATTACTGGGCAATGATTAGTAATACATGAACGGAAACTGTATTTTACTGTTGCATTTTTTTTACACCTGCAAAGTAACTAAAGGCCTATCTGTCAAATAAATGTAGTTTCAAGATGTATAAAGTGGCATGAGATGGAAATACGATATGTGACTCAAAGAACTATGTAGTACAGTAGTTGTTGTAGTAAATGTAAACAGCTACATTCCCCCTCTGAAAGAACAGAGAACAAATTTACAGAGGGATACAAAACCGGACGTACAGCTAAAAAAAGACTCCAAGCCAAACAAATATAAGCTAATTTAAACATAGACTATAGCTGTTATATACAGGTAAGAGCTGGACAACAAACTAACTATATACAAGTGATATTGTTACTGCGTCCTGTATATACAGGGCACTATATGTACAGAGGTATACAACACAGTCTGCCGATTAGACCATTGTATGACAACAGAGTGTGCATGGTGGGCTACATTCACTGGCATATGAAAACCCTCAGAATCTCAAGTTATTAACATTACATTAAGATTTGAGTAGATAGATAACAGACAGATACAAGTAAATACTCTATCTTAAATATTTTGTAATTGATTACAATGAATAATGTTACAGTGAAAAAATAGCCAGACAATCAATTGAAGGTGGTTGATATCTTCCAAAGGTAATGAAGAAGGTGTTAGTGGTGATGATATGTTAAAGATCTTGTCTATAAAAAGCCGCCTTAAATGACACATGTCCTGACACTTCTCGGAAATGATTCGATGTTTTCCTCTTAGGAAGTGGGCTGTATTTTTCCTCTGTCATAGCCCCGTCTTCAATGGAAACTGCGCCGCCCTGTGGTCAGTAAACACACCTGCAGGACAAAGTCACACAAATACATGCTGCGTGATCAATAAAGACAATCCCTGTGACGCGTTTTTATTTCCAAATAAAGTCAAACAATTGCATTTTAAGAAAATTCCCAAGTCGCCGTGCCATCATCAAATAAACTTGAGTTTGACATTTTCTAAAACTACTTATTTTGCAAAAAAAAAAAGAGGACGAGTGTTTGACCCACTCATTTTCTGAACGTCCCAACGCTGCCCACTTGTGGACGGACATTTTTCTACTCCACTGCCTTCTCTATACAAATACATCTTATCATTTACTGTATTATTTATTAGTTTATTTATTTATTTTGCTTTTTCCTCTTTTTTCATTATAGTGATTATAAATAAATTATGGCAATAGTTTTGCTGGATGGCATTAGATAGTTCAATTGTAGCTAATAAAGTGGCCACTAAGTTTATATTATTTGTCTCTGATGGCCTTTCTATGCTTCTAATGCAGTTATATAACTGAAATAACAATATGTTGATTTTTATTTATTTATTTTTTTTAGCGATCACAGTTTCAATAAAGATAGAGACAGAAAAAAAGGGCAATTTACTGTTGGACCAAACCAAACCAGTACAGGGTGTCAATGAGCACAAGACTACGCGCAGGAAAAACAGATCGTGTTTTAATGATCATAGACAAGCACGTTTAGTTTTAGTTTTATTTTAAAGTGTTTGTTTTATTCATCGAGATATTTCGTCGTGTTCAATTAAAGCAGCATCCGTAGAAACTCAGCATGAAGCCCCCTCTGCAACGAAAGAATCGACTGGAAGGAAAAGCGCCATTCTGGCCTCCGATTGGTCCAAAGTTCCCCGCGAAAATAACGTCATCCGCAGTTTCGCGCCACATCTGCAGCACTCGGACGTATACTCAAGAAGGGGTAAGAATAAGTTTGATTTATTTAATGTGTTTCTTATTAAACCGTAGGTTATCTTGGTGGAATCAAAGTGGCGTTTCACAACCACGTCTGCTTGATTGTGCGTCGACATTTTATGTCATTTACATGTTCAGTTTTAAGCGTTCAATCAGGTCAAACAGCGCAAAAGATTCAGCTTATTGTTTCCCTGTGCAGCCACATGTCAAATGGTGGAGATGTTGCTAACTGAGTAAACGTTTTCAATAAAAGTAGACAAACGCAATGTTTATTGCTTAAAAACACAAAGAAGATGCGGCTTTAATTTAACTTTAGCTTTTACTTTGAAGAACTGAGCGTTGCTGCCAACCAACATGAAATGACCTGAAAGAAAACTGCAGGTTGACAAATACAGCATTGTTACAATGAAAACATGGTTTAACATGTACTCGATTTATGTTCATAATCTGGATAAATATGCACCAAACACATTCCGGTAAATGGCATCAGTCATTATGTATCTTGGTCTCACTTAGGCACATTGTTATTCATGTCATTTAGCATGTAGTGAGGTAGGTGGGGAAGTGGCAAAAATGTCAATCTAAGCTGCAAAGTAGTTGCCCCTGACTGACTGTGTCCATCAGGCGTTTTTCATCTGCAGGTCATGGGAGGCTGAGTGATAACCTTGTAAACAAAACAGCATGGAGAGCAGGAAAAGTAAGATTGTGTGGCAGTCATTAGTACATCAACACACTGTCCCACTAGCCAGCCCCTTGTAAAGTGATGTTGGAGGTGACCCTAGTGTCCCCCCTGACCTCCTAAAGAGAAAAAAATAGGCACAACCAAACACACCTGCCCGATTTTATTTTATTTTTTTTTAAGTCTGGGCAGGTGGTGGGGACCCAGCCACTAAAGTGGTAGGTTTAGGACAGTACCTTTTTAAAAAAAAAATGTACTTTTTTTTTTTTATTTTTTTTTTTTACCTTCCTTGACAGCCTTTCCACTTGATCTTTTAGATATTGCAGCAACAATGTCTTCCCCAGCATCTACTCCTGGTGGCCGCAAACGTGGAAGGAACACGAACCCATCCACACGTAAGTTCACTGGTTTTTTCTGTCTGTGGCTCAAATGAAATGAAATGAAACCTTTTCCTCAACATTTTCCTGAAGCTTTCAGCTGCCATGCCACTGACATGGTCTTAACATTGTAATAGGTGGTTCTCTGTTATACTCTTATTAATTTTTCCTCGTGTCTTCATGTACCTAGCCATCAGTGATGGCCCCACCTCACCTCCCTCTCAGAGGCGCAGAGGTCAGGACTCCTCCACCGGGGACCTGATGCCGATGCCCACCTCCCCAGCTACCGACATGCTCAGTCCCTCAGCACCTCAGGACACTTCTCTGTTCTCCAGTCCACGACCATCAGGTAGTTAATATGACAAAATGTGCCCAGTTAAACTTAATTTGGTTTGTTTTATCATTATTCAGTGGAGGTGCAGGGAACTTTTAATCATCTGTTGTGACACACTCTGATCTAACTCCAGTGTGGTAAAATGTCGTTTTCTTCCCTCAACAGTCTTACCCAATGAAGTGGACATGAGCTCCCCTCTCATGTATGGGACCCCCAGCTCCAGGGTTGAGGGGACCCCTCGCAGTGGAGTGCGTGGCACCCCAGCCAGACAGCGACCAGATCTGGGGTCAGTCAGGAAGGCTCCACAAGTTGATCTTCACTCTGAGCCGGTCAGTGGAGGTTGAAACTAGCATTAAACTTGAAACTCCCCCATGAGGCGTTATTAAGGCCAACAAAGCTAAAACCACAATAACTTAACACTGTTCATATGTTTTAGCAGCCGAGTACGGATGGTGCAGTAGCCAGCGAATCAAATGCAGGCCAGAGGCTGGTGATCTGGGGGACTGATGTCAACGTAGGGACGTGCAAGGAGAAGTTTCAGGTATGAAAATAATCACACATTTAAGCTTTTATAAGATGCCTCTTACTCTCAGAGTTCCTGTTCCCATCTTTTGTGCTGCTTTGCTGTTGCTTCCAGAGGTTCCTGCAGAGGTTCATTGACCCGACCTCCACAGAGGATGAGAACGCCGGTTTGGATCTGAATGAGCCACTGTACATGCAGAAGCTGGAAGAGGTAGTGTACTGACTACTGATGTCTGTGTTATTGTGCTGTGAGCGTTGGGTAGAAATGATAACACCAGTCAAAACACACGTTTAAATCAGGTGCACACCAGATAATTTAGTTTTGTTTGTATGTAGTTTTTGGGCACTTTATTAGACGGTGAACAACATCTTAATCCATGTTAACAACTGACATTGCTTCTTTTATCTCACAGATCAGTGTTGTTGGTGATCCAGTGCTGAATGTGAACTGCCGACATGTGCAGTCCTTTGATGCAGAACTTTACAGGCAGCTCATCTGCTACCCACAGGTGAAGTCCCATGTTTTACAACCACATGTTATTCTCATTATACCATGTGTATTAAGAGTCAGTGTGGACAGTTTTGATCCAGGAAATGTGGCTGCTCACATTTTTACTACATTTGTTGAGTTAATGATATTAAAAGAAATGTAATTAAATTCTTGAACAGCTACATAATAATATAAGAATGGTCAGAATAATATTTCAGGGTTAAAGAGCACTCTTCTCAAAAACATTAAAGAATTCAGTCCTGAATGCAGAGGGGAATTGGCTGTTTGGGAAATTAGTTTCACACTTTATCTACAGGATGTTGTAAGCCTTAGTTTCAAACATTTGTCTCTTTTTTTAAATTTTAAATTATACTTTTTCTCTAATGGATGCTAATGCCTGAGTCATTTGTTTCTGTTACAGGAAGTCATCCCCACCTTCGACATGGCAGTCAACGAGCTCTTCTTTGAGCGTTTCCCAGACTCTATTCTGGAGTACCAGATCCAAGTCCGCCCCTACAACGCCCTGAAAACCAAAAACATGCGGAACCTGAACCCAGAAGGTGTGTGGATTCATGAAGCCAGACAACGTCAGCAGATGCACTACAAAGTGCAATCACGCTTATTAGGGCTACCACTGGCGAGATATCCCATCCCATATTTAGTGTGGGATTTGTGAACATTCTTCCTTGCTTTGATAAAATGTGAGGTATCAGCTTCAGACTAAAGCTTCTGTTTGCCCTTATGCGTTGCCTCCACAGACATCGATCAGCTGATCACCATCAGTGGCATGGTGATCCGCACCTCGCAGCTCATCCCTGAGATGCAGGAGGCTTTCTTCCAGTGCCAGGTGTGCGCCTACAGCACCCGCGTGGAAGTGGATCGCGGGCGCATCGCTGAGCCGGCTGTGTGTCGCAACTGCAACACCACGCACAGCCTGGCGCTCGTGCACAATCGCTCCGCCTTTTCAGACAAGCAGATGGTGAGAGTTTGGAGGGGCTGAGGGATTGGTGACGGGGCAGATTGCTTACAGTAAATGACACCTGATCTCCGAATATGTCGAGTGGTAATTAGTGATGCATTGCTGTTGAGGTGGTGACATCTGTTCATTTATTGATCCTTTTTTTTTTTTTTTTTTTTTTTTAAACAACAGATCAAAATTCAGGAGTCTCCTGAAGACATGCCGGCTGGTCAGACACCTCACACAACTATTGTCTACGCTCATAATGACCTGGTAGATAAAGTGCAGCCAGGAGACAGAGTAAACATCACTGGTAAGCTCCCTAAAGTGTCTACTGCTATTGCTGCGATGTCTTCAGGTTTTGTTTTTGTTTTTTTTTTTTGGGGTTGTTTTCTCAGTCCAACCAGCCCCTTAACAACCCAGAAATATCAATAATTGTTGACTCACAACTCCTCAAAATCTAGAGAATATTTACCATATATTTATTTATTTTTTGCTTGAAACAAGACTGAAAAGAACTGATTATCAGAAGAGTTTTCTAAAAAAAAAAAATGCCCGTCACAATTTCACAGAGGTGTTATGAAGTTGAAATCTTCATATTGCTTTTTTTTTTTTTGTCTGACCAACAGTTCACATTTAAAGATAATCATTTTACAGTTGTATAAAACAAAAAAAACCAATTTCTCACATAATTATTTTATTTCATTATCAAATTTGTGATAACATTTTTTGTCAATCAACTGATAATTTCAGCACTAATTTCTTAAATAGGGCAGTGGTGAGTCCAGGTTTCACTCAGCAGAAATCCTAACAGCTCCCCAAATGTCCCTGCAGGTATCTACAGAGCAGTTCCCATGCGCGTCAACCCACGCCAGAGCAACGTCAAGTCCGTGTACAAGACTCACATCGACGCCATCCACTTCCGCAAGACAGACGAGAAGCGCCTTCATGGTATGGGCGAGGAGGCCGAACAGAAGCTCTTCACTGAAGACCGAGTGCAGACCCTGAAGGAACTGGCAGCCAAGCCAGACGTCTACGAACGCCTCTCCTCTGCCCTCGCGCCCAGTATCTATGAACACGAGGACATCAAAAAGGTGTGTGTGTTTGAGAGGGAATGCAAGCCAAAATACAGAGCGCGAACCTTTACAAGCACCCAGGAAAACATCGGCACAAACTCTGTCGCAATGATGATCATGTTAATGCCCAACATGCATTTTAAGAAAATTTCCCCAAAAGTTGGCACCTGTTTTCTATAGTTTTATCTAAGGACTAACAACACTCTTGACAGCAGTGGCCTCTTTCTGAAGGACACTTCTAGCGGCTAACATGGAAACAGTTGCACTTGTAGACCTGCAGGGAGACCTATTTGAAAAAACTCAAAAGAAGCTAAAATGTCACTGTGTCATCAGTGTTGTTGGCTTCACTTGTGATTCCTGCTTTGACAAGTCAATATATCTCTGCCTGGAAAAAGGTCTATTGTTCACTTCACATGGCAGGAATAATTGAATAAGTTCAGTAAGGTGTTGTGCAGCCTTTAAAACAGAAGAAAGTCAACGTGATGTTCTGAATAGCAAAATCAAAGGATTGATATTGTATTGATATTTTATTGAATTTTTAATATGGTGGTACTCTTCGTATTGTTGGTAGAAGTTTGGCAACAGTTTTGTTATCTCTTCCTTCCAGGGCATCTTGCTGCAGCTGTTTGGCGGCACCCGTAAGGACTTCAGTCAGACCGGCCGGGGGAACTTCCGTGCAGAGGTGAACATCCTGCTCTGCGGAGACCCCGGCACCAGTAAGTCCCAGCTGCTGCAGTACGTCTACAACCTGGTGCCCCGCGGCCAGTACACGTCAGGAAAGGGCTCCAGCGCCGTGGGTCTCACCGCCTACGTGATGAAGGACCCAGAGACCAGGCAGCTGGTCCTACAGACCGGAGCCCTGGTGCTGAGCGACAACGGCATCTGCTGCATCGATGAATTTGACAAGATGAGTGACAGCACACGCTCCGTGCTGCACGAGGTCATGGAGCAGCAGACCCTCTCCATCGCCAAGGTACCTTCGACTAGTTTTAAACACGTGTAGGGGCATGTATTACTGAAAACTCAGAGGATACAACTGGACGTTTCTCACTTGGGTTCTTTTTTTTTTCTGTCTGCAGGCTGGAATCATTTGCCAGCTGAACGCCCGTACGGCTGTTTTGGCCGCCGCCAACCCTGTTGAATCTCAGTGGAACCCAAAGAAGACCACCATTGAGAACATCCAGCTGCCTCACACACTGCTGTCCAGGTGAATATATTTTTTTTAAATCTTACTTGTTCACATCCAAGATAATGTTTTTTTTTTTTTAATGATTTAGTCTCATCTATGTTTCTCAGTTGTCATGTTACTGGTTTTTAATGTTGCGCTTCTGTGCCCCGCCAGATTCGATCTAATTTTCCTGATGCTGGATCCCCAAGACGAGGCTTACGACCGCAGGCTGGCCCACCACCTGGTGTCGCTGTACTACCAGAGCGAGGAGCAGATTGAGGAGGAGTTCCTCGACATGGCTGTGTTGAAGGACTACATCGCATACGCTCGCACATACATTAACCCAAGGCTGAGTGAGGAAGCCAGCCAGGCCCTCATCGAGGTTAGTTTGTGCCACCTGTTTCCACAATTTATGAACATGTTGTTGAAACTTTTCAGACAGGTGTGGGTAATAACACACCTGTTGGCCCCTCAAGTTTGGTATCGGCCTTTGTGACCTCAGCCGACCTTGTGCGTGTCGGTCCTCAGGCCTACGTGGACATGAGGAAGATAGGCAGCGGTCGAGGCATGGTGTCCGCCTACCCCAGACAGCTGGAGTCCCTGATCCGCTTGGCAGAGGCCCACGCTAAAGTGCGCTTCTCTGAGAAGGTGGAGACCATCGATGTTGAGGAGGCCAAGCGGCTGCACCGCGAGGCCCTCAAACAGTCAGCGACAGATCCCAGGACAGGATTTGTTGACATCTCTATTCTCACAACAGGTATGAAGGAACAGGGTTAAGATTAATACCAAAGTGATTATTAGCAAATAATTAATATTTAATGAGTCAAACCTTGTATTGTTTTGTTTTTTTTATCACTTAATTGTCCTTTACTGTTAGTTTAAGTTGGACTTAAGGCTTCACCTGACTATATTTATTTGACTGATGAATCATTGGTCTATAAAACATGAGAAAGTAAAGATTTAAATGGATCATGAACTGAAAAAAATATCTCCAAAAGAAGACAAACCATTAGGGAATAGTGAAAATGGCCTTCTCAGTCTACAAACAGAAGCAGTGTATTTCAATGTATTGATTACTGATTACAGGTATGAGCGCCACGGCCCGCAAGCGCAAGGAGGAGGTCGCCCAGGCCCTAAAGAAACTGATCCAGACCAAGGGAAAGACGCCTGCCATGAAATACCAGCAGCTGCTCGACGACCTCAGAGGACAGTCTGAAACGGTAAATACTTATTCTACCTTACTTTGTGCTGCTTTATTCTTTAGGTCTGAGAGAAATTGATGCATAAAAATCTCAACCAACGTCATTTCCAACTCGCTTTCAGTTCTATGAGAACAGTGTGCTCCTTGTTTGTAATTTGGCAGAACAAGAGCAGAGCTGTTTCATTTCTTTTCCATGACATTATTGTAAGATACATTAAAACTTCATTAGGTGGCAGTTTTCAGAAGTTAAAGTGCACTGGATATAAAACCTTTTAATGCCATGCATAGAAGATGGAAGAAAAAGGCCTAAAGTTTGATTCAATTCTTTTTTTTTTAATAATAAAAATATTTAATTTACCATAACCATAATGTTCATAATAAAAGTAAATTTAGTCCAAGAAAAGATTCTATGAAGATTCAACAAATGCTTTTTTTTTTTTAAATCATACATTGTCTGTTTCTATCATCAACACCACCACTTCCTGTATTAACTTCCTTCTTTGTCACTGCTTGCAGGCGATCACTAAGGAGCTGTTTGACGAGGCGCTCCGAGCCCTGGCTGACGAGGATTACTTGACGGTTACTGGAAAGACTGTTCGTCTCCTCGCCTAAGGCACACCCTGCAATTATGTACAGTCCTTAATTTTAAGTCCTATCCTGTGTCGACCTATTTTCTTGTGCTGTTAAAAAAAAAAAGTGTTTGTATAATTGAACCACCATATGTTTTGTGGGCATATTAGATGTTTGAATACCCTGGATTTTGGACACATGGTTCAGTTAACAGAGGACTCATTCAAACTGAAGTGTCTTGATGTGATTTTTTTTTTTTTTTTTTTTTTTTTTTTTTAAACAAAAAGAGAAAAAAAGGCAACAAAACACATGTACTGGCAATTAATAGAGCTAATATTTAAAAGTGCTTGTACTTGTCTTATGTCTAAGTATTGCTCTTGATGTTTTTGTTCTGTGATGGTAAAAAAGCTCTTTTCTTCTGTCTTGTACATTGTAATCACTGAGTTTCTCTGTTTTTTGAGATATGTGTTAAAGCAAGCTTGGAACATACAGTTTGTTTGTTTTGTATCAGATTTTCTAAATGCTCTTTAAGATTGAGTATTTGACTATCACCAGAGTTGAATTGCCCTTGTAGCTTGCATTGACTATTTGTTAATAGAGAGAAAATAAAAAGTTGCTTACTCAACATCCTTGGAAAGTTTATTTTTTCCATTATTTGTAGTTGACGTAAATTCCAGTTTCCCCTTCATATTTTCCCTTAAAAGCTGCTGAAATTGCATTAATGTGCCGTCTCTGGCAGTATCGTATATGACGCTCTGCACCAGGTCGTTCAGTTCTTTGTTGAAGCAATTTCACATTTACATAATGAAACATTCAAACCAAATGTTTTTATGGTTACAGTCTCATCAAATGTAAACACTGCAGATGACTCATTTTGCACACATTATCTTTAAATTGAGCGGGAACATATTTAGTATCTCTGGAAACTTTACCACCTGTTAAGCATGGGGGTGGAAATATTCTGCTTTGGGGTCATGTGGCAGCTAGTGACATGAGAAATGCTGCACAGATGGAGGGATGAATGGATTACACTAAATATTCTCAATGCAAATGTCAAAGTTAGAGTGAAAGGGTATTGGTCTCTACAACAAGACAATGATCTGAAGTATACCTCGACTATACTTCAAGAAACACAAGCTGAAGCTTTTGAGATGCTGCTCACAGACCTCTGACCTGAACCTCATCATGTGCATACAAGACAACCTAAAAATATCCCAGAGTATGTCAGGCAGAGTGGGAGTATTATTAGTTATTACTATTAGACTCTATTATCATTATTATTATTATAGGAGGGGCATAGGGGTATAGTATGGTGCCCAAAACTTTTGCATATGCCACAGGTACTGTCGATTTTTTAAATATTTTTTTTTATATTTCTTAAATGTAGTTTATTTGTAATGTAATAAAAATGCATTTGAGAATAGGCTTATTTTACCTTTCCACAATCAACCAAATACGTAATTTGCCTGAACTTTTGCACACAGCCGGTTTTGTTTCTTTAAAGCTGGTCAAAGGTGTAACATGCGGGTTCGGGAGGTTAGATCGGCGATGCGGTGGACTACACTGACCGTGACCGGCGCGGTGTTAGCGCAGGAGCGGGGTGAACCGACCGGCTCGCAGTGCGGTGATCTGCCGGTTTTAACGGCTGTGATGTCACACTTGTGTGTGCTTCTGGACTCGGCTGAAGAAGAAGATGGCGGCCTCCTCAGGTTTGTGTGCCTTCAGACAAACATCTACAGGGACACGGAGTTGCGGGTGAAGCCAGGGCCGGGGTTGAAAACTCAAGTCAGCAAGCGTGCCCGTTCACCAGCTGAACATATTTACCAAATTGTTCCGACTTGTGTATTTTCGGTTAACGTCGCCTCTCCGTTACAGCGGCGAGCCTCGCGGGCGCCGTCTATTTCATGGAGCCACCGTGTTGATCACCGTAGCTAAAGCGAGGCGTTGGGAATAGCTTGTCAGTGAGTTAGCTGAAATAGCTGAAGGTGTCAGAAATGGGCGTCAGTATTGCTGACGTTAACTTTATGTATTACATAGAAGACCCCACAGTCGGTACAATACGTTACGAAGGTTTAATTTCGCTTGTAAGTGCATGTTAATTTGAGGACTACAAACAAACGCAGACGGTACTAGCTAGTTTAGCTAAGTTAGCGACTAGAATATTCCAACACTGCGCGGCACCGAGTGTCGATCCTGCTACGTCCGGATAGCTGGTCTCTTGGCTGGGATAAAGGCCTCAATCTGTCTTTTGCGTGCTTTAATGGCCTTTAAAATGCAGTGATTTATCAATGATAAATGTAATGTGCGGATTTCGATGGCTTCTCTGTGACACTCAACGTGACGGTGACGGAAATGCCTCGATGCAGACACTGCTCCTCGCTGCCCTCATTAGCACCCCACTTGCTAACTTTATTGATACATTTTTAACTGGATTTTGACTCTTTGGTTGTAGGAATAAATCCCGCAGACAACCCGGCGTCCATATATGAGGCGGATGTTTTGTCATCGCGGGGTGGGGAGCAGGGGGACGCGGATTGATGTAACATTACAGCTACCGTAGCTGACACGCGTGGTTTCAGCAAATAGTCGGAGCCCATGTCTGCTTTAGCGCTCAGCAGGAAGCGTGGTTCTCAAAACTTGCAAAATAAAGTCTTTGAATCATGGGAAATCAAAATAATATTTATGAGTGTAATATCATCTCAAAGTCGAAATAATTTTTTTTCTGCGTGAGTTAGGCCATACAGCACTGGGATGTTGCTACAAAGTAGAGAAACGGGGAAATAGTTTAATCATAATCGAAACTACCTCAGGACGACTTGGGGCGACCTGCTGCTGATTCAGTTTTAACCTAACAAGGTTTAAGTTACTAGTGCCATAGATAAAATGAGCTGAAAGGAGAAGGAAAAAAATCATTTATAGCTTTTGACACGTAGTGTAGGATAATCTTTTCTCCCTCTTCTCTTTTTAAAGATTTTAGAGTTAAGTGAATCTCGCATTTTACGTAACCCGATGCCTTAACCTGACATAACCACATTAGTGCCTTTTGTGTATTTGCAATTTACTGTAGCCATACTCGTTAGTCCTCCCTCCCTCCCTATTTTAATTTTGACACGTTTCAAAGTTTTGTTGGAAGAACAATAATGAGGGTCCAAAGAGAAGTGGGCAAGGCTAGGACAACTATAAACAATAGAGAAAAATAAAACTATACAGTAACATCTATACATGACCTGCATAAACTAAGGCTGATCTCGATTACACTTCTGCCTGCCTTCTTGTAGGGTAACAGTGGTCTCTACTAAGCAAATTTCTGCCAACATTGCCAGATATAACACTAGATCAACTTATTTCTGTGAGGTGTTCATTTCCTCCTACTTTCATTATACATCCCGTCGTTATAGCTCGACTGATGAAAGCTTTTTGAGCCAGTACCAATACAGATAGTCGCAGGTTTTAGAAGCCTGATAAGAATGTATGGGCCAGTATTTGTTTTTTAAAATAGATAACATTAACACTTGATCCCTTAGATGTGGTTATTGAAAAGCTGTGATTTTACAGTTGAAAAATGAACCTGTCAAAACATTAACAGCAACTATAATAGTAAACTAGATTAAACTACAACAGAAGTACTGCAAAAATATAATATATGGTAAGAAAAACTAGGCTCCAGTATATAAAAAATATAGCCTATACACTACAACAGAAATGTAATATATTATTAATTATAATAACCCTTAATGAAGCAATTTGTGGTGTGGACAAGGGCGTATTATGAACACTGTCTTTTACAGCTGAAACTCAAATTCATGATTAATCATTTCATAGAAAACCAAGATATTTTGATTGTCACCTAATTTTTTAAGTCTTAAATCCAACAACAATGCTGGACATCTGGTGGGTCCAGCCTCTGTGAACATTTGTTGTTTTTCCTTTTGTCTTACAATATACAGATTATCTCTTGGTTGTTGTGGACTGTTGATCAGACCAAAAAAAGCAATTTCAAAACATTTCTTCAGGTTTCAGGAAATATTCACTATTTTCTGATATTTTAGTCGGCCAAAGGATTAATCAGTTAGATGAGTAAATAATCAGCTGTTTAATTGATAATAGTAATTATTGTTTGTTACAGCCTTAGTATCTTAAGCATTGCTGCACCACAGTTTCTTGTTACATAGCAGCTGACACACATGCTGCTACCAGTTAACACTTTGGTGAGCTAAACTCGCTTTACCAGTGTTACCGGATAAAGGACTGAAATCTTGAACGACTTCTTGGGAGCAAATGCCTTTTAAGAAAACGTGAGAGCTTATGTACCACTGAAGAGTCACTACTTCATTGTGGTTGCTGCACACCAGATGTGAAATATTGATTTTACAAAGAGATTTGTGATGTTTGCTTGTGATGAATGTTGTCTGAAATTTGAGGACATGAAATGAACGCTTCAGTGACAAGGGAAAATTTGAATGTTTTCACTGTGTCTTCTGCCTCAGTCACGTGACTCTCTTAAAACGCTCCTCTCACTTCCCTTTCTGTGAATTTGTGCGCAGGATCATAATTATGAATTGCAGTAGTTTAACTTAAGTGCTGTCTCCTCAACCTCCACCACTCCTCCAGTCATGAGCTGTAAGTGGTTCATCATTTACACTGCCATGAGTGCCTGTCAGGCTGTGTGTTTAATGCCAACATC
The DNA here is from genome assembly GCF_046630095.1 of Trachinotus anak. Classification (NCBI taxonomy): domain Eukaryota; kingdom Metazoa; phylum Chordata; class Actinopteri; order Carangiformes; family Carangidae; genus Trachinotus; species Trachinotus anak. The sequence continues at coordinate 16,073,565 of NW_027273863.1, forward strand.
TGAACCATCTTCCTAGAACATGTTCCCAGTAGCTGAACACTGTGATTGACTAGTTTTGAAAGATGTTATTATCAACTCAGCTGTTACGACATTGGTCATAAGATGACTGGATCATTTGTGTAAAAATCATCAGTGCAGGGCCCATGTGCTCCAAATCTCATGACTGTTTCCAAACGACTGTCAAGAGTAGCATCAGATGCTGTATCTTCAGTAAATGCCCTGTGAACAAGGTATCAAATTAGATGCAGTTTCACAGTAGGTAGATAAGGATGTGCTGTATGCTGTGGACACGTGCATATCACACTTAAATCCACTGAGTCATTTCTTGTATCGACCAGTCCTGTCTTGCACATGCTTCATGCTCTTACTTGATTTGGATGCATTACTTTTCTATGATCAGAGAGACAAATGTGTTTCTGCATCAGCTTTCATGAAAGGATACACAGTTTGCGCACCAGGAGTGACAAAAAATGCTTGGATAATGATTAGGCTTGGGCCAGTGTTCAATAATATCGAATATCATGGTATTTCCTGCCATATGCAATATTTTTCATATTGTCGAGAAAAACGCGCAGTTTTGCACAGTCTTTGAACTGCTGTTTAGTGACAGTGATTATACCTCAAACATAAAATACAATAATATAATTATGATTTAAAAAAAAAACCAAACTGAAACATACACTATAACAGTGTAATTATATTGTGTATACCTCATTGTTTGATATTGATTTACTGTCTTAATCTGCCAATTGTTTTGTTGATTAATCTATTAATCTCTTTGTCTATAAATACTGAATTTTTTTTCATCCAAAAGTGATATTTTCAAATTGCTTGTTTTGTTCAAATGTTCACATTTGAACTAGAACCATCAAATTTGTTAAATAATATACCAAAATAATTTCTGTTGCTTAAGTATTAATAAATCGTTCCCCCTCCAAACCAGTTGATTATAAAGAATGTTTTTGGGTCTCCTTCATTCAGATTGTATTTTTTTTTTTATTGTTCCTAAATCCCATGAAAAGACCATCTCTCCATGGCCTTACAGCAGCAGTATAGTCTAAGTGTGGCTGATTCAAAATAAACTATAGTGCCTATTTTTCCATAAAGATGGAACATACCAACCTGTTTTAATAGTTTTTGGCCAACAATGGAGGAACAAGATATACAGTGTTAGGCTTTGGCTACACAGCCAATACTTGTGCAAGTGTAGTTCATTGTTGGTTTTAGTATTTCCATGGAATTTGCTGACACTAAGTAAAATATACAGTATCACCAGCCATATCTTTAGAATCAATGTGATTCAATCAAATTTGAATCGTTGTAACTCAAAACTGGAAAAATGGGGGTGTTCTAAAGCATTTGACCAGTCGTGTATTAGGCTTTGGCCACTGAGAGAGTACTTGTTCGTATGATTAGTTCATTGTTGGTTTTAGTCTTTCCATGGAATTTGCTGATAGTAAGAAAGATATAGAAAATCGTCTGACATATCTTTAAAATCAGGGTAGTTCATATTCTGTTTTTGTTATTTTAGGAGTTAAAGTTCCACGCAATTTTCGCTTGTTGGAGGAGCTTGAAGAGGGACAAAAGGGCGAAGGTGACGGTACAGTCAGCTGGGGCCTCGAGGATGATGAAGACATGACTCTCACACGGTGGACAGGCATGATCATTGGACCAGCAAGAGTAAGCACGGCAAACTCAACATGGGCATTGTCCTTCCGCTGCAGACACAGCATACTGTCTAACGGCTAAAATAGATAGTGTAACTGATGTGTTTTCTGTTTCTCTACTTGTTTGTTTTTCAGACCAATTATGAGAACAGGATATACAGTCTGAAAGTGGAATGTGGACCTAGATACCCAGAGACAGCCCCGACTGTTAGATTTGTAACAAAAATTAGCATGAATGGGATAAATAATTCCAACGGGACGGTAAGTGTCATCACAAATCTGACAAGGTTATGTATTGGTGTCGAGTTCAGAAATTGTTTTGCGTTGCAGTTTTTTGATGCTCAGATGTGATGTGTGTAATCACTCACTGTCAGCAGTCCTGTCACAATGACTGATGTGGTATTTTTTTTTTGTGTGTTTTTTTTTTTTTTTATGTGTCTCACAGGTGGATTCACGTAGCATACCAATATTAGCAAAATGGCAGAATTCTTATAGCATTAAAATCGTTCTTCAAGAGTTAAGGCGTCTAATGATGTCCAAAGAAAATATGAAGCTTCCACAACCACCAGAAGGACAAACCTACAGCACTTAATCGTAATGGATTGTGTCGACCCTCTGTCTTAAACCTTACTCTCTTAGAAATATTGTGTAAAATCATCAAGAGGCTCACTTCGCACATCAACAATATCGTCTGCAAGAGCAAGATTGGACTTTCTTATTACATAGCTCATTGAAAAGAAAAAATGTCCCTGCAGTTAAGCACTGAATAGATAGTTAAAAGACTACAAGACCACAGTTATCCGCCTTTAATAAAGTTACTTTGACAATGACTTTTATGTTCGACCTGTTCCAGCTTGAGTGGACTTGAAGAAAGAAGCATGACACCACACACAGGCTGTACCAGAGTCCCATTAGTTTTGTGTTCAAATGACTGATCACTGAAGCAAAAAGCAAGATGTGTGTACGAAGGCATGTTCTGTAACTAATACCTAGTCAAAGAGAAGCCACATTTTTGAGTTTAGTCAAATTTAGCAGGTCCATTGAAATATCATGCAGATTGCTGAATATTGAACTGTGGCTGTAGTCTAAAAGTAGTATCACAAGGTAAGAAAGATTTTTTTTTTAATAAATATATATATATATATAGATATATATATATATATATCTATCTATATATATATATATATCTGTATTTGACACGATACCAATATGTTTCTGTTCTGCAGCTCTTTGACATGTAACAGACGTTGAAGCCTGTTCTGTTCTGAAATCCTTGCATTTAACTTCTAGTGAAAATGGCAGGTGTATGAACTTGTGATTTTCTGAAATTAAAATCACTGTCTGCGACAAAAAAAAAAAAAAAAAAAAAAAGAATCCAGCGGCTGAACTTTATTTGACTCCCCTGCTGCACCTACAGTTGCCAGTTTTCCCACAAGAGGGCCTTAGATGACAAGTCAAGTAATGTTGGCAACTGAACACATGCATTAAGTTGTGAGTAAGCTCTCGCTGTCCCTGTTGGGCCATGTAATGGAAACCAGGTTAATGAAACGCCTGGGTGACACCACACTGAAGATATTTGATATGCGAGTTGTGCTCATTAGAATTATATGATTAAATTGCCATTTATTTTACTCTGCAGTTCTCATTTAGTGGCATATTTATTAGAGGAAGAAGCCTGTTCATTATTAATCGATAGGCCAGCCAGACTTTGTTCAGTTGTGCAGTAATTCTTGGTTTAGTTTGAACACTGCACGGTATTTGGTTGTTGGTATCCAACATGGCAGTGAGAAGGAAGGGTACTGTTCCCTCTGAGAATGTGACCTTTTGTGGTTTTTCAGCTGTTTGATTATTCATAAAGTTTAATTAACCAAATGGGTATTTTAAGAGCGTTCACTACAGATGGCATTATCTTCTGTCTTCGGTACACTCAGTTTGTTTATCTGTTTACAATAATTGTGTATTGCTGAACATTAAGTTCCTGAAGCATCCTTGAATTTGAATTTTTAAACCTTATTTACTTGGAGAAGACCTCGTTCTTTGTTCCATTGGTAGCCTGTCAGAGTAGTTGTAGTGGGAGAGAGGGTTAATAGAGCATTTTGTGGGATTTCTTGCAATTTCCATTCCCATTTTCCACTGGCGCCACACTCGCCTACGTATTATGGAGACATTAATATTTGATGGTTCAGTCACAATGTACCATCAGTCAAATCATTCACTTGACAGATTGATCTAATATTGTGAAAACCATAATGATGGATGTTGAGTTTTGACAGCTACAGGCCCTCTTTGCAAACAAGCACACCTCATGATAAATCTGTCCTCAAAAACATTCAAGGCTCCATGATGGTGTATATGTGTGACATCTAAAAGAGATGAACTGCGGTGGCTTCCACATTCGACCTGTGTGACCTCTGGGCCATATATCTTCCTCAACCCTCGCAGCAGAGCCCAGCTCCAGGCAGCTTGTCTTGTCTCGGGCCTGGGATGTGCATAAGTCTGTTGACCACACTGTGACCTGCGCTGTAATGCTGTCACAGCAGCATGGCGAGAGCCTGGCGCTGGTGATGATTCAAAAATATCCCCCCTGGAAAAAGCAGTGACTTTTCTTTTACTGGGGTCACATACTGTATCTACATATGTAATCTCAAGACAGCCGATAACGATACTGTAGAGGGAACCACAAAGGGCATATTGTTGCAGTATGTTTGACTTAATAAGGTAATAATTACGAAGACAGTTACATAAGCAAAAGTGATAAAGCAACTCATATATACAGAAAGAAAACATTTTGTAAATTTTAGGACACTTGTGCATCATTTGCATATCAAACATCACAGTTTTGAACAATTTCTATTTTCAATCTACATTTGCATAGGGTGAGCTTTGATGTGTATTTGGTTGCACTGTTGCCACTTCACTGCTTCTCAAGCCTGATCCACTTAGAGCTCTGTCCCCTAGAGGGCGCTCCACACTCATGTATGTCCTTGGCACTGCTCTGTGAAGGGGCTTCTGTTTGGAGGACATGACTTGTCTGAAAAGGCAGGGCCACTGTGATGCTTCCAGGCTCCATTTGTGCATGCTGTCATTATTCTTTAGAAAAGTGACGTGTTTTGCAGTTTGCTGTAGGGAAGTACAGCCCGGCAGTTTGTAGGCTACTGTGCAAAGGCTCCTAGCCGGTGTCCCTGTGTGTCCTATGAGGCTGTTGAGGTTGTGTTAAATGATAGATAACCAGTTTGTACTATTAAGCCATTAGATTTAAGAAAGAAAGCAACCAAGGTTTGTTATTACAATTTGTGTGCATGCATGTGTGTGTGTGGGTGTGAGATGAGTCAGTGTTTGCTGCGGAGGATGACCTCGCTCTTCCTCAGTCTGTGCAAGATGAGATTTGACTTTGTAGATGTGACAGTTCGTATAGGGGCCTAGGTTCCATCAGCTATAGTCTCCTTGCTTGTTGTTTTGTTTGTTTTTCCCCCATCCCTCTCGGATGTCATGAATATGAAATCAGAAGTGGCTTGTGTTGCAGACAGTTCACTCAGCAGCACAGTCATCCCCAAATATAAAAGACACAGCCCCAGGTTACACAGGCTTATTCTTTTATTCACCACATGTACTTCCCGAGTAGACTTCTCTCAACCTTTGCTCATCATGGCTACACTTTTCAGAGAATCTCATTTAAATGGAAGTAGGAAATCCTTACTTGACTATTTAACCTCTAGCCCCATCAGACTAATCTAAATTTCAAACTCAGGCACCTGCACAAAAGCACCAGCTGAAGCCGCCCTGGAAGCTCACTGATCTTATTACACTTGTACCACTCATTCTATTTTGTTTTTTATAAGGTGCCATCTGGGCTAAAATAAAGAGTTATATTGCTTTGGGTTGGAAGGGACTGAAGACAGAAAGCCGAAGAGAGCTGCTCAGTGATCTAAGATGGGAAGGAATGTGGTTAGGAGGACATACGTCTCGTCTGCTGGCAGACTGCTGGAACCAGGCCTCCGCTCCCAGAGCTCTCACCTTTTGCCCCAAGGGGCCAGAGGGTCATATCTTGCGTCTGTTGATACTGTAAAAAGCTTTGTCTTCTTTATGGCCACTGATGGGAGAATGTGTCTGTCTTCCTTGGAAACTCCATTTGTTCCTATTCTCCAAGTCCTTGTCATAACTTGCTTTTTGAGATTTAAAGAGAAGAGCTCACATGATCTGTGGCTTGAGATTAAAAATAAAACCAAATTTGATGCAGCTTTTAGTTCTTTTGCCATCCACAAAAATATCAAGGATGAAACAAAATCCTAGACTTAGTTCCATTATTGTCCTTGCTGTGAAGATAATAGTTCAAATGACAGAGTGACCTCAAACTACCTTCAAACCAACATGAAAAATAATGAATACCTGAATCATTATCCATAAAATCATTTTTAAGTCAAACATCTAAAAAATAAATTATAACTTGCATACAAATTGTAACTGTGATAACATGTAGAACTAGACTGTACAGATATTGTCTCATTCCAGATGACTTGTGTTATATGAAGCCTATATGAAGACCAATAAGTAACAAAATGTGTCAGCCCGATAGATCATCTAAACTCCATTGATATTGACCTCAAAAATCCAAATCAGTCAGGCTACTATGATAAACTTATATTTCAACTTCCCATAAGCCTCTTTTTTTTTTTTATCTCTGGTAGTTTCAGTATGCAAAGAAACCTTAATCCAGTTCCTGGCACCAGTGAAACTGAAGGAACAAGTTCCCTTATTGGTATTAAACCTCTAGCTCTCCAGCAGGCATGACATTTCCTGACCCTACGAAGGTGGTCTTTGAGATTCTCATGGGCTCTGCTCTTATACATATTATTAGTTGCAGTTGTATGTATCTATCCATCATTTATAATCACTCAAGCTGTTTCCCAGCATGTGCTCTCAGAAGCCTGACCCTTCCTGAGAGATCTTCCGTTTTTCTTTAAACCTGCATTAATTGATTTTCTTGCTCACTTGGCAGCAGTACAACAAGCTGGAAACAAAGCATTGACATGTTATCACTTTATAAAGCTAATGCGGCAAAAATATCTTCAAACAGTTGCATATTTACATAACCAGAGTAACATTAGCATTCATTTGGAGCTGTGTTTCTGGCCGCCTGGAGAATTTAGATCCAATATTCACCCTGTTTTAACTCTGGTTTTGGTCTCCACCAACTCCTGAGGGAAATATCTGGGCCTTGTGTTGCTAAATACTCCACTATTTTCAGCTAGTCGCTAACTTTGTGTGTCATTTGGTGCTGGACATGTTCAGCTGCGTTCAACAGCCAAAACAGAAAAGTTGTGGAACATGAAACCAAAACAATGAGCTAAAAGAGGCTAAAACATTTTGTAAAAGATCCATCACTTCGAACAACCATTTCACAATACACAGATATTTGGCCCAATGTTGATAGAAAAATATAAATTATAACAGCTTCAAGTGTTTTTCCCAGACCATCAAACCATGAGAAGACTGACTAACTAAAAACGAAAGTTGGCCAGCAGTCTCAAACTTCCTTTATCAACTATCTTTTTTTTTTTTTTTTTTAACCCCAAAACTGAGCTTGCTTGTTTGGTTTTTAGATTAAAAAATCTCTTAAAGATGCGCAGAATGAGACACTGCTTAGTGTTTTTTCATGTATTATTAAAAAAGGAAAATCAGTAACAATAACCTTGTTTGCATAAGCTAATTACCCAGACAGTTTTTGGGGGTTTGGAAAACAGTGAGTCTGAGTGTTTAAGTGCTGTATTTACAGTGAGATAAATGAATGGCCTCCTCTCGAGCTGTGAGAAAAGAGACAGATTGGAACCACATGTCTGTTGCACTGCTGACTCTCTGGGCTATTGACATGCACTTCACAGAGCCATCCACATTCGGATACGCTGCTGCAGCGAGCGCTTGAGGTCATTTTTATGCTCACTGATGTTGAGAGACTGTAAGACTGGTAGAATGACAGTCTGGAGTTATAGGGAAGCTTTGATTTGAATCTGCTGTCAGGATACAGTATGATGTATGGATCACGCAATCTGGAACATGAGTTTAAGACTCAACGTGTCGCTTGTAACTGCACAACCTCATCTCGGGTTAAAGTGACACAGAACAGGGCTTCTTACAAAATGTTGCAAAAAAAAAAAAAAAGCAAGCAGGGAGAAAAAAAAAAAATCCCAAATCGTCTGTCTGTGTACTCACTGCATTCCGGGTTATTTATACAGAGTGAAAAAACTGTGTAGACTTCATGTCTCTACTTGGTGAGAACTATTAAATTACATGTGGATGTTTTTAATTACTTCACATAAATGTTGGAGCACAACACTTCTCCAGTGTTTGGAGGAGGGGGGGGGGGTGTCTATAATGTCTCACATGTTAAGAGAAGCACTGGCTTGCACTTAATCATGGTGGTCCCTGTGTGATTCTGGCGTTGGAAATGTGGCTTTGTGAGAGAAAAGTGAGCATTCCTTCTGCTGGCGCAAGGGAGAGGAAATGGGTAATAAAACCAGGAAAAAAAAAAAGCCTCGGCGGCATGCTGGAGCCAGTGATTCTGGGATCCACTTAATTGCTCTTAAATGAAAAAGATTTTTGGCTTCCCATTTGCTGTGTTTAAAGAAAAGTCAAGTCAAATCCCACATGTATACCAGCCAAGCGGTGACTTCTCATCCAGCAGTATGAGCACTAATCCCTCTCTTTCAGTGGTGCCATCGGTAATATTAATATTAATATTGAGAAAGCTGCTGTTCACAGGCAGCAAACGCCAGAGGAGGCAGAAATTCAGTTCTTTTGCTTATTTACTGAGGCAATAGAGGTCACTGGGGAAAGAGAATATCAATACTAGTTTGTTGAATGTTTTATATCTGTGTTTTTAGGCCTCTTCCTGACAAATACGACAAAAAATAACCATCTTTGCTTTGAAAGTATTAATGGCAATGGTGTAGTTTTTTGTAATTCTCCTTATAGCTACGGCTAGCCATGATCAGTGGTTGAATAAAAGTTGTCCTTAAATATAGGTTCATAAGTGTCAGCAGCAAAGTGTACCTCAAGTATCAAATTAAAAGCACTCATTAGGCAGCAGAATGGCCTCTGTATTGTCATAGTATTGAATTATTACTACTGCATGACAGCGTATGCAGTTTTGTTAGTTGTACCTGGTCAAGGAGAAGCTAATGTTAACTACCTTATATACTGTTGTGTAGTTTATTTAAGAAAATTGCTCTATATTTTATTAACTGGTTATATATTTTCTATGTAAAATCTTACATAGAAATGAGAGTAAATGATAAACTGCCATAAAACATCAACACATAAGTATAACCAACACATAAGATAAGATCTACAGTACTTGGCGACATTCCATCACTAACCATGAGTTTTCATCCTGTTGCAGTGTCATTTTTTTAAATAGGGTAACCTCCTGTTGAATAAATCATTTTAGCAAGTCTTTTCCATGTTGCCATCATTGGCCATTTTTGTTTCTGAGTGTGATGACCGGGTGTGAAGATGCCACTCAGCGAGCCATTAAGGCCTGAAGTGCCACGCTAAGCTGTCATGTCGCGTCAGCCGTTCCTTTTGTACTCATTAATTGTTGAGAGAAGTGTGTCACATCCTGTCAGGCCAACTGCTGGTGTCCCTCTGGTCACCCCTCAGTGCCCAGTGCCCGCTGATGCTATTGTGGCAGTGGTGGCCGCAGAGGAGAGGAGAGCCGGGCCCTGCAGGATGTGAGACAATACTGGGAAGGAAGAGGAGGGAATCCCGGAGCTGTGTGCAGAAGCCGGGTCAGCCGAGTGTCTCAGAGAGCAATCCCCTGTGACTTCTTCCCCCCTCTTCCCCTGAGGATGGACTTTGTCATCCTCTCACCTTTACATGTGAAAAGAATAACTTTTTCTTTTTTTTTTTTGCTTGTGCTTCTTCACAGGTTTTTTTTAGTCTTGATTTAAGATATGACACCTTTATTTGGCTGGCTTATGTAGAATTAACTAGTCCAACTTCCCCTTCTTAATATTTATAGTGGTTTATACCACACTGTTATGCACTTAAATGTAGTTCTAAATATATATGGCCAATTTTAAATGTCTTATTAACCCTTAAGTCAGGATAGATGGGCCCAAGGAGATTTAGTGTTCATAATAAATATATGCTATCTTCTTAATTTAGCTCAAAATCACAATTTAATATTTGTTGTTTTCATCATCAAATCATCAAATTAGCATTTATCTCTCTAAGTTATGCGACTTAGCGGCAAGTTAACAAAGATATATACAAAGCTAGCAGATATTTTTTGGCATGATTCTGATCAAAGTGCACGTTATATAGGACAGACATCAATCATCATGCAAATATTAGGCTCTGTCTAAGTTATGCTACTTAGCTACTAAGCTAACTAAGCTACTTAGTTATGGAAACAGTTCATCCACAGCTACGCCAATCTGTTGTAGCTAGAAAGCAAACAATAGCTACCTATAAATTAGGGCAATTTCACAATGATATGTATATTTATCATAGTCTAAAACAGCAGTCAATGTAGTGATTAAAGCTTTAGGGTATAAAGGTAGACTTTTCTGTGTTAAATAATTTAGGTGATTTTTTTCCATTGGAAATTGAGAGTGAAAAAGAATTCACTTGTTGCGAATTAACATCCAAGTCTTGACCGGTTCATAGATCAAATATAATCCAAATGAAAGATTTTATGAGGCCGTTGTGAGCTCAGTAAGCTGCTTGACTGCTGAAATGCACCCGGACTCTGTGTGTTCATATTAAAGCAAAAGCAATTACATAAGATTTTCAGCATGTTTCCACAAGCAGTTTTACCACATATAACACTGCTGCAGGATACCAGCAGTGACCATTTCTGTCTGACTTAAGGCATGCTGTCACAGTGGCTGTGTTATTATGGACCACTGCGCATGAATCAATGCTCAAACAGTGATAGACTACATGGCACGGATGGAGAATTAATGAAGAAGAATCTGCGGTGTCGGGATGCGGTCGCAATTTGCTCCTGCTGAGTGGCTGAAATGCAGTCACACAATAAAAAATTGCAAGACCAACCTTTTAAGGTTCTGCCTCTGGCCACTTTAAAACGTGTCTCTCAACCACAAAAGATGATGCACTGGGTTGCACTACAGACAAGCGGGGGAGCAAAAAAGATGTCCAAATATTTCCATGGCTCCTGTGGCCTTCTGCTAGCATAGTCCTGGCATGAGCTCATTGGTGTGCGGCTAGTTTGTGCTCCCTCAGCACTGTTCTTTCCCAGTCTGTAAGTATCAATGTCGACGCTAACTAGGCATTGACAAAGTCCTCTGAGCTCCCTTTCCCACTACCCACTAGACTGTGGCTCCACTTGGTATTGAGGGTAGAGGTTTTCATAAAGGCAGATTATATCTTTGTGTCACCTAATACTAAAGAAAGTGCAGGTCATGCTCTCAGGTTTGACTTAATATCTGGAACACTGTACTCTGTACAGTGGTCATCCTTGGCTAGGGGTCTGGATGATAGCACCATTTATCATCAACTGTTATAAGGTATGCATTCCTCGTGGTCTGTAATGTCTTTTTAAGTGATCTTACTGTACGAAACAGTTATTTCTTTAATTCCCCCTCAGTAGTTATTTTTGCAAGGTCAGATCCAAATGGAAAAAGTCGTCACAAAATGTTGAGAGGACCTTCTTCTGAGGGATAAGCATTCTTTTCAACTGCAGTTCAAATCTCTCAAAGAGTGTCTCTTGTGGTATTTAACCAGCGAATAAAATGACATGAAATGTATTCCTGATAATTCAAACATCGGGAACAGAGGAGCCAGAAATAACTCTCCCAGGCAAGATGTGGAAGAGATTAAGGCTGAACCAACGAAATAAGCGAGTGGAGGCGGGAGGTTGGAAAATGAGATGGGGGAGGAGGGAAAGAGGAGAACTAAGAGGTGGTGAGGAGATGGTGTCTGCGAGGGTGAGTGTGTGTGTGTGTGTGTGTGTGAGCGGGGAGACTCAGTCCATAGAGGGTTTGGAGAGTGAGTCGCGAGGCGAGAACTTAGCTGAGAGGGGGGTGGCCCTGTGAAAAGGAACTCATAAAAGTCACATTTGTTGGTGATGCATGAGGAAGTGAAGCCAGCTTTGGCACATGTGTCTGTGGTGCTAAATTAACTGTTAACACAAATAATCAAAGTGCAGGGCCCATTGAGCGCTGGCGCCAGTGAAATGAGGGGGAGAGGCTGGCTTGCTTCTCTCTGAGAAGTTGCAGCAGGCTAGTGGTGAGCTAGCAGGTGGAGGTCTACCAGGGGCTTTCACAGGATGGAAGTGCTTACAAAACAGGCTGACCAGCCCACTGACAGAGGAAAGCACCGCCGCACTCCAGCTTTCCAGCTATTGTGTGGGAGCATGCTTCTCTTTTTAGATCTTTCTTTGTAAAGCGTGACATCTCAGAGTACTGAAGGACATGGCACCAGCAATTACCTCCATGACTGGCTGATGGTAATTAAAATGCCACTATTGTGTCCTTGAGAGTTTTGTTTTTTTAATTCCAGGCTTTCTGGGCTGCAAACACGAGGTCCAAACAACTGGACTTCCACTTTACAAGAACAAGCCTTGTTGTGACAGCACAAGTCATGTGGCCACAGAGCTGCTCTCTGGGCTGGGATTATCTCCTCACTACTGATACTGATGAGTTTTAACAAACTTATTGATTTTAGAACGTGAATTAAAATATGATTTTACACTTGCTGGAACAAACAGTTTTCTGTTTGGGTTTTTAAATCACCTCTCAAAACATACTTTTTAAAATGGATTTTTGTTAATGTTAGCAACACCCCTACAACTGTTGCTTGGTAAGACTTTCCAGTCAATGCAAATTGCGATGATCAGTCACTGCTGAAATGATCAAAAGACAGAATCAAAGTTGGACAAAAAATTTCAGAAAAAATAAACTTTAGCCACTTGTGTCTAATATTACTATCATTTGGGAAGGCTGTGCAGTGATATGTTGGCCTCCTGACATCCATCAATTGTGCAGCGTTTCCTTGCTAGCTTAGTGATGGAATGACCACTTGGTGTTGTGTTGTTAACAAAGTTACAAGCAACAACAACAACAAAAAAAAACATTATTATTATTATTGGTATACAATTCTTGGGGCTACTCAACATTATATCACTTGTTCCCAACCTATGTAGCCTATAACCTCCAGAAGCCATAGTTGAATATTTTGGGAAAAACGCTAATTTGTGTTTTTGAAAAGTGTAAAATGAGAAGATCAATATAACACACGTCTGTTTGCTCAAAATGAAGCTGGAGCCAGCGGCTATTTAGCTTAGCATACAGACAGGAAACAGGTGGAATCAGTCCAACAGCAGAAAGATCTATAAAATGGCAAATTGTTGTTTTTACACTTTGTTTCTTTTTTTTTTTTTTTTCGAGATTGAACAAACAGAATGCATCATGTTAATCAGGGAGCTTTAGAGGCGCGAGTATGTAGATTTTCTTCATTACCTTTGGACAGAGCCAGGCTCGCTGTTTCCCACTGCTTTCATTCTTTATGCTGCGCTGAACTAGCCAGATGCCATCAGATGTTTTTTCTTCCTTTCCCTTTTCCTTTCCCTTTAATTATCTTGTGACTCCTCAGGTTCAGTGTGGGACCCCAGCATGGATCCTTATCCCCACGTTAGGATGATAAATTTATCCCTTTTTAACATCTATGTATTTATTCTTAATTTGATCTACCTGCCCTGTGCCAAGTCTGTGGGGATGCAATTAAGCATTTCACCAAACACTATACACACGCTTGTTTGTGTGACAAATAAATCTCTGAATCTTGAAGCAAGGGCTTTGAGATATAACTGTGTTAAATTATATCCTGTTGGGGAAAAAGCAAATGAACAAAAGTGACTTAAACTTTTATTTTTCAAAAAATAATCTCATCCCCATGAATAACACTGAACTGTTTTAAAAAGTAAACAGATCCAAATGTATTTCTGTCCAAAAAGAAAAGTTGTTAATTCATATGATATCTTTGACGCCTTTATGCAAGATTAAACAAATGAGCAGCGTTTGACTTTGAGATCAAAAGAGTAATCTTTGTCTTTACAAGACCATTTCAGCTCTAGTTCCCCCCTTGCCAAAAACAGTCAAATCATGAGGGGAAAATAAATACAACAATTTGGAAAAAGTAATACCCTGCAGCTTTGTGACATCAGCACAAAAGAAGCATGGCCCCTGATGCTCCCCACTTCCCATGCAGCCCACAACTGGGCCGTAGACCGAGGTTGCCTGGCGCCACAGTCATCATGTGTGTCAGTCACTTGCAAAACTCACTGTTTTCCTTAGAGGATGAGCTAAGCTCCTCCTTTAGCCCTAACGATTTATTTTAGACTCCAGCGTCCAGAGACCCCCTTTCTTGAAATCCCAGTTTATCTTGGCCATGTTGTTTCAATGTGAACCAATCAGCTTAGCCTCCAGTGGAATGTCCCCTGAGACTTGCCTTGGTTTCCCAATAGGCCCATTCATTTTGAGGACACAAGTTTAACATCTGGTTTGTGTTAACGCTCCCTACAATAGCTCTCATCTTGGGCTCAGTCGCACAGGAGGGACAGGAGGGCAACTAGTCCTTACAGCAATATTATTTGATACCAGGACATGTAGAAACAATAGGCTACCTTTTCAGTAATGGTTCTCATCAGATAAAAATCACATAAAGCAATTGTTTGACATTTTGGGAAAAAAATATTTTTACACTTCTTGAAAAGATTGGTAACACTCTTGTGTCTATGCAATAAAATTGTTGCTGCAGGCAGAAGCCAGTTAGCTTAGCTTAGCATAAAGACTGGAAAAAAGGGAAAATATGGCTCTGCCAAAGGTAACCAAATCTGAACAAGTAATAATGTGTTACTGAGCTTCAGAGGAGCTGGTAGGAACATTTTGTTGACTTTGGACAAAACCAGGTTAGCCATCTCCCTCTGTTTCCAGTCTTGTGTGATAGGAATCTCTTGGAAAGAACGTGAATAAACAAAAATTTTCCAAAATGTTTTATTTACTGTATATCTTGTTTTATTCAATCTGCACAAAAGTGTCATAACAACAATTTTGAGTTTAAAACAACAATTTGTTGTTGTAAAATAACAATTTGTTGTTTTACAAGGGATTGCCAGGGAAGTAATGTTAGAGTTACACCTCCTGACTCAGAAACGGTCCAGCATATATACCACAAAAAAAAAAAAAACAAACAAACAAAAAAAAAACGGCTTATTGTTGGTTTTTGTACTGATAACACAAACAAGAAGTAATTCATTGAGCATCAGTGGTGTGGGTTGGTTGATTTTGTTACCATCAGACAGAGCCAGACCAGCTGTTTCCTCCCGTTTTCCTCCCTTTATGCTACGCTAAGCTAGCCAGGTTCTGGCTCCAGCTACATATTTAGCATACAAATTTGATACCGGTATCAATATTCTCTTGACTCAGAAAGAAATGGAATACACATATTTTCCAAAATGTTGAACTTTGGTAATAATTTAAAATCGGTTATTTTCATGTATAAATTTACGCGCCCATCTCTCCATAGTTGGTGTGTAGTTAATGCGCACACAGTTGGGTGTCTTATGCTTAGTTTGGTTGACCTCCAAATGTGTAAAAATTAGGTTTTGGGCCACTGCAGAGTGCAGTGCGCACAAATCTCCTTGATACCAGACAAGAACACTTTAATACCCTGGTAATAATGTACCAAGTGTATCCAGATGTACAATTGTGCGGGGTTTGTCCTCCGTGAGAGTGCACTGAACCAGCAGGTGCACATCTCAGGTAAAGGCTGCTGCTCCCAGCTCCTGATAACGGACCACTTTTCCCTCTCTCTCCCTCCTCCTCACCCCTCTCTCTCCCTTTATCATCTGTACCACCCCGGAGTGCAGAGCATTGAGGTGTCTGCCAAAAATGCATGCCAAATGAAGAACACGGAGGGGAAGTAGGCAAGTCTCTTATCTGAGTGTTACTTAAATTTTCTTTAAATAAGTAATTCATTTTAGTTAACCTTCAATTAGGCCATGCACAGAAAAGTGTAGTCTTTTGACTGCGGCACTTTCGCTATTGCTTTATCATGTAAGCATCTCAAACGGAAAAAAAAAAACTACTACTACTTTAAATTCACATTGTTTTCGCAACAAATTGCATCCCTGTCTGGTGGAGTTCCTATCTAACTTAATGGAACCTTTAAGATTATGAAAATATGAAAATGAATTCTAAGCTTGTTATCTGTTGTTTCCACTGCCCAAATTGCTTTCTTGGTATTCATAAAACAAATAAGGCATATCGATTAAAGTTGCTCACACACATGCCCTGCAACTCTGAACTTAGACATTCCCCGAAGGAGCTGACTGGGCCTATGTGAATATGAATAGGGCAGGTCATTGTCCGGAGAATTCACAGTAAGGGAGTGGGCATGTTGACGACGTTTCTATGCAGCTGGTGCGAAACGCTGTTGGAAGAGGTTAGCCTTTAGGACTTTCTACTAGAAGTATGACTGGAAAAAGGCTTTGTGGCCTGGTGAAGACGAAAGGTCATTTACACAAAGAACGAAAAAGTCAAACCGTAGAGACAACAAGATTTGGGAACTTCTGTAAGGGCTGATGCCAAAATCATCAGACAAATTCAACAGCAAGAGACTCGTGCATCATGCATCCTCCTGCACCTCTTCCCAGATGCCACCCCTTACCTAAATGAAAGTATTTCCAATTGGTGAGAACATGTTTGACAAGGGCTAATTAATGCTATGTGTACACAAGATGCATTACAGACACGAACACTAAGCAGTGTAGGGACAGCAAGCCGCTCTACTGAACTGAGAGGCTTAGTGTGTGTGTTGCGCTGTGTAATGATCTAATCTAACGGAGCAAAAAAAATCAAATGTCCTTGTGGACATTTGAAAATATTGGCGGTGTTTCTAATTGTCGGTTTTTCGCATTTGCAAAACAAGAAACATACTTGCCATTGTTAGGATGTGGTTTAGCGACCTTACGTACCATGTACTGTGATGCTGTTGTCGTCTATTCTGCTGTGATCTCAGAAATAACAAAACGGTAACCTCCTTGAGTTTTGCCATGTTTATTGTTAACATCATGCAAATCAAGTAGTTCGGTATGGTTTGAACTCTCTAGTGTGCCCTCGTATCCTCCAGTAACATAGCCTACATAGTACTTAGGTAAGTACGTGAACAATTATGTTCATGGCGCAGCTTGTTGTCTATGAAAACGTGTAGTTGAAAAGCAAGCTCATCTCAGGCTCACAGTTCCATAAGTGGTGCTTTGAGCTAAATGCTAATGTCTGTCTGCACAATAACAATGCCAACATGCTGATGTCAAGCAGGTATAATGCTTACCATGATCTTAGTTTAGCATGTTAGCCTGCTAACATTACACTACTGTTGAGGCTGACTGGTATGTTTGCAGGTAGTTGATCATGAACCAAAGTTTTTGACAGATTGAAATTCTGATCTGTTACTAGCGCTGATGATGAAAAGTCAAGAACTCACCAAACCTATTACAGTTTGATCCTGAAATGGACCATGAATTCTTTACCAAATTCCACAGCAATCCATACCATATTTGTTGAGATATTTCAATCTGGAACAAAGTGTTGGACCAACTGACCAAAATCCATAGAGCCATGTTGCTAGCATGGCTAAAAACAATGAAATATTGCTGAAACACATAAACATAACACAGAAAAAGTGATTGTACATTAAAATTAAACACAATATTGCTCACAAAAACAGTATGGGTTTATCCTCATAATAACTCGTGTCTAATGCTGGGGTGATCTGCATCTGGACTTCCTCTGTATTGTCTTCCTACAGTATATGAGGGTGGATGTTAAGGTCACTAATCACAGGCAGTAACATTGTGTCAGACTTCATATCAAATCCTGGCCCTGCTCAGCCTGTGGCATCTCTCTGAAGCCCAAACATTTTGACCTCTGACCCCTAGAGGGTTTGGTTTACAGCCAGAGTTAACAGTGCTGATAGCATGCTGAGAACCTGCCCATTTGATCCAGGACACAGCTTGCTCAGGGCTGTTTTACGACCAGTGTCATCCAGTAGATTATCACAAAAAAGTTCCTTTATAATCCTGTAGATAACCACGTGCCTGTTTTGCTCCCCCTGCATGTTGATATACAGTCTAAAAAGAATGTACTGATACACAACAGTAGTCTTTCCATAACCTAGATTTTCAAAACTTGTTACATAAAATACATATTAAATGGTCTGTCCCTGACTTATGATTATAGTCAAGCGTTTGTTGGTAAGCTAGCAATTATGGGACACAGACAGTACTTCTTGTGTAATGTTGGACACACAAGAAAGGATTTATAAACATGAGAAGTAACTCACTGTGTTTTACACAAGACAAGACAGACTCTGCTCTGTGATGCTTTTCTAAAAGACTTTCTGGGATTTCTCAGAGGTGGAGGAACGCTTGGAGGCACCTACTGTGGGCATGGTGTAGATGATTATTAGTAATAATGAATAAATGTCATGCATCTACTTATGCAAGTGGAGGTTAGTTTACTGCAGTTAAAAGAATAATGAGTATGAGTACATTGTCAGCCTTGGAAATGGTAGTTTGACAAATGCTTCGTACCACTTTCTAAGAAGATAAATAAAGCATTTATAAGTACTCACAAATGGCTTTATTAATAGTTACAAGCCATTAATAAGAGCGAAATGTGTGAAAATCCCATTTGACTGATGCTTATTTTTTCAGTTTGGCCAAAATGCAGTAAGAAATGTTGGTGATCCATAAATAAACATTCATGGCTTTCTCCCTTAATTGCATTAAGGTCATCAGGTCTACTACTACAAATGTAAATAAGTAATTAATACTTTAAAACTAATAATCCATCCAGCCAGCACCTCTGAATGTTGTAAATTGCTTTATGGGAAAGTGGTAAAGGGTAAATACCCACCAAAGGGCTTTTTCACAACCTGGCAAATCAAAACTTGTTTTAATTAATGATATATATATAGTAAATGATTTATTAGCCATAAATAAAGCCATTTGTTAAAACTTATAAATGCCTTACAAAAAGTGTCTTAGTGGTTCCAAAGTTTTATCAGCACTGAAAAAACTGCATGTCACAGTCTTCATGAGCAGAGAGAGTTTGCTCTTTATTCACAGACATGGTCGATAACTTTCGCCCTTTAATACAAATGTTTCGTGCATGTTTTAGTCAATTATACAGTGTGTACACTTGACATTTCTACTTCCAATCATTTCAGTTCAAAATGAAAATCAGCAAAGGTAATACATCACATTCATTTGTCAGGGCAATGTTATTGTTGTGTGGTAATGCAGTGCAGACTTCTCAAAGCAAAACAAGCTTTGTTTATCTAAAGTTCTTTAGGGAAACAAAAGGCAAGTATGGATGTTGTGAAAAGGATAATATGAAATTGGAAGCTTTATTCATTACAGAGTTTGTTGTTAAGCAGTTGACTCAGAGGTTTTGGATATCAGAGCTCTCCAACAATACACAACACACCATACTGGCACAAAAATCAGTCCATGCTTACAACTCTATTACCATGCAACAATCATGTCATGCTCACAAAAAAAATAAGGCAAACTACAGCAAATGTTCTGTTTGGTAGATTATGTCTCTTAGTTACAGATCTCTGCAAGTGGATTTTCATTGTATGAAAACAATAACATTAATATATTCAAGAATCTATAAGCTTTAGTAAGCTTCAGAAATAGCCATCAGCATGTAATGGACTTGTAGTGAATTGGTAAAATTATGCAAAACCACCACAGTGACCTTTAGAGTAACACTGAGAGGCAGCTTATTAAGGATGTAAAAAGGTCAGCAAAAGTTACATGAACTACATGTTCCATGAGCTATCTCCTGCAGTGCAAGACGGGGGAGACGACCGAGCTCAGTGTTTGGTATATCAGAAATGTAATATACACGCCAGACCTCAATAAAATATAAGATTAGTAAATTGTGTTGCTACTCACAGAAACCCATAGCATTCATATTTGTTTAAGCTTTTCCTATGACACAGATAATAACCAAAATATCATCAGTGTATTCAGGCTCTAGAATAATTTCGGCTACTGATGCAGCCACTGATTTGTAAAACAGGACATTTGTCATTTTGCCAGCCAAAAGCCCTTTTAAAAACATGAAATAAACTTGCAGCTCTGAGTGCAACAACATGGTATAACTTTCTTTTGATGGATGAATGGAAGTAAATGGAAATCCATCTTATCAGCTACTCAAACAACAACAAATTTGGTCAAAGGCCAGTTCTGGTGTTCGTCTTACCCCCAAAGAATTGTAACTTCATTCCTTAGCCGTTAATACTAGATATCAGTTTTCCTTCTGGATCATTTTCATCCCCTTAATTTAGATAGAAAACCATGTTGTACTGTTGGCTGGAACTGATGTGGTGTGATGCAGTGGTGCTTCTGAGTGAGTTTTGCTTTATAGACCATCTGTCTTATTGATGGCCCAAAATATCTAAGCCCTCAATTTGATGTCACAAACTTGAAATAGAGGGCACAACAGATAGGTGTTATTTCAACATGAAATATTGCCTCCCAAATGATGGCAATAGAATTTTTTTTAGTTTTTATTTTTTTACATATGGGACAGTTATATTTAGGTCAGGATCCCTCCTGGGCCAGACTGGAGACCGTGTCTTTTGAAAATACACGAGGTGGAAGCTAAATGTTGTTCTCAAAATAATGACATGGATAGGACTGGACTGAAAGCAGTGATACGATCATGGTGAATAGCCTATATTTTAATCACTGATATATAAAATAATTTAATGAATTTCTGAAAGATGTTATTACTGCTGCAGTGACAAATGTGTTCCTTGCACAAAGGGTTAAAGGTTGAGATTTTCTCTTAAATTGTCCCTTAACCTGATAAGAATCAGAAATCATCAGTGTTAGCCAAAGTACAATTTCTTTGTGCAACTGTGTCACTGGCTATACTGGAAAATCTAAATTAATGAATTAAATTAAACAAGGGTTTTTACTGTTGTTGTTATTGTTTTGGGATATAAAAATACATTTCTGTAGTAGTTAGTTGTAGCTTTCAAGATTACAGTTGGTAACCTAAAAAACTGCAATCTGTATTTTTTTGTGTATAGCAGGAGTTGAGACTGGAAGCAGGGGAAAACCAGAACAAGTAGCATGGCTCTGTCCAAAGTGAAAAAAAAATACATCTACCAGCAACGTTTTATAGGAGGGTTATGTAACCCAAAGTCTTTCTGTGTTTCTGTTGTCAAAATGAGTTTGACAGCCATGGTATCGTGTCTGTACACAAACCTGTGCTGACAAACTGTATCTGGCAACCTGAGCTATAGCGTGGGACATTGTACAGCAGTGCAGAGCAGAAATAGTTAAATCACATACCTAAAGCCACATTTTTCTGCATTTCTGTTTGTGTACGAATTAACAAGTTAGGTTAACCATGTTCTAATTAAAGCTCTGTACTGAATTTGCATGCGTGAAATTTAATCTTTTCATTTCTCTCCTGAAAAGGAAGAAAATAAGCAAATTTCTTGAACTAATCTGTTCTGGCATTGTCAACTTCACAGTCAACATTTCTTGGTGATTTGTTGGGGATATCATTAACCACAAGCTGTATTTTCACAAAAATCAACCACACAGATGGACTGGATAATGATACAAATTTACAAACCCAATTGATTTAGACTGTAATGCTGCTGCAACTAATGCAGATACAGTTTACGACCAGTAAGTTTCTGATTCATTGCTTGAAAGCAGACACAATGTAGCTCAGGGCTGTACTTCAGACAAAACAATACTTGATCACAGGTAAATTACTGTCTTATAGTGAAAAGGTACAGGTACCAATGGGTTATATGCAAATATCGATATGTTCAGGTTTAAAAGTGATGGTAGCGCTAAGTGTATTTCGTATTCCAGCTAACAAACACTTTTTGAGTCCATAACGTCTGCTTTGAGTGGACCTGCTCCACAAAATATCAAATAAAGCCATCGCAGATAAGCACTATGGCCATCTGGTTTCTGAATTTGGTAGTGAGTGGTTCATATCTACAACTGCCCATGATCATTACTTAAATATGCTTTCATATGAATTATGCTTTAATGCATGACATGAAATTGCTAAGATAATTGAACTGATATTTAGCCGCAACGTTGCATAACGCCTTTGATGCTGACTTCTGGTGGCGCCAAACAAAACAATAAGTGTATTTAAACAAAAATACAAAACAAAAAAAAAAAAACCACCAAATCTAATGGAACACCATAAAGAGAAAATAACAGAGCCCTTCTGATCAAACAATGCTTTGTGAGAATGAGGCTAATAAGCTCTAAGTGTCCATTAAGAGGGCTCCACATTAACTACCTCATCCCAGACTCTTTTACCACTCGTTTGTTTCCCAATTAGCAGTAATCCTGTGAATGGCTGGCAGAGGATCTTGCTAGCTTCTCTGAAATGGGCTACAATTAGATGCATTGTATCGAATTAGCATTGTGGAGCCTCAAGTCGCACTCCTGTGAGGGCTAGTGTTTTATTTGTCACCTGGGAGCACTGCTCTGAGGCCAGGTCACAGCTCCACACAGCAGGGATCCTGTAAATCGCCTGTTGCTGCCGCCTAGGCTGACCTGCAACAGGGCTGCCATTCAACCATCTTGTGAGGAATGTCTCCTGCAGCAGCGGGGGGGTTGAACGGAAGTTAGATGTGGTTTAAAGGGAACAGACGGATGAACCGTGTGCGGACAGTGTTTCCTTTGAACAGCCATTGAAAGAATCCTTTGACAGAGACCATGTCAGCTGATTACACGTCCTTTGACTCTTTTCTCTGGTGTCTAATGTGCTGAAACACTGAAACCTCTGGCACTGCAATATATTATTTTATGGTCTGCTTTAGTTTGTACTGTGTTGCAGTGATAAAACATAATCATGTATATTTGTCAAGCACTGTTCTCACATACAGTTTTTGATGTGCCTCTATGCCTGCTTGTACCTGTAACCTACTATTTCAAAAGGAAATATTTCAATTTTTACTACATTTAGATGACAGTTGTGGTTAGTAATTATTTTCAATTTTAAATTGTACACATAAAACATATGACCAGCCTCTACAATATGATGGATTGTTATTAATTAAACTATAATACATTTTATAAAGCAGTTAATATTTGTCCCACCTTGACCAGCTACACTTTTTCTTTAGATTCATTTTTGGCTTTCTTGCCTTTATTGGCAGTGACAGTGGCAAGATAGACAGGAAGGGCCAGTAAGAGAGAGGGGATGACATGCAGCAAAGGGCCCAGACAGGATTTGAACATCAGCCGCTGTGACAAGGTCTCAACCTTGACACATGGCATGTTTAACCAGGTGAGCTACAGGTGCACCTGAAAATGCTGCAGTGTTCATGCACCAGTAATAATAATCAAATAAGTGGAATTTTAATCATTCATAATATATATAATTGTAATTATTTATGATAGTGTAACACAGAAAGTCATTGTATATAATGGTTGCTTTTAATTTGACTTATCAAGCATATTGATTCTCTGCTTTTGTCTAAGTTACATTTTGAATGCACCATCTGCACCACACTCTGCTATTCTACTTTTACTTTTTAGTAAAAGATCTGAACACTTTTTCCACCATGGATCAGTGGAAAATATGAGTATTGTTTTTTTTTTTTTTGTTACATTTAAAAGTTATTTGGCAAAAAAAAGTAATGGGCAATTCTTAGGTAATGTAAGTGGGCTAAAGTCAGCTAGCTAACAGAATCTTAAGATTCTAATAAATGGATACACTGCAGTAGCATAAAAGAAATGATAGGACCAGTAAAACAAGAGGGTTGTTCTCCACCACTGGAGACAGCTATCAGTGTTTCTTCTAGACTGGTAAGTAAACAGCCGTTAATGCTAACGATGGAGCAAAACTTACAAATAGCTCCTTTAAAACACTGGAAGTTCCCAAAATCCAAGCTCCTAAAACGCAATGTCTGATGACCGTCTGAGCCACAAAAACACAGTTTGGGTCAATTCTAGTCTGACTTACTGGATGTAGGCTGTTTGGATTTGGATTGTGCAATCACTCAGTTGTATACGTCCTTGCTTTTTTTTTTTTCAAACAAATTCAAACAAGCCAGTGTTCTTCCCCCCTATAGCACATGATAATGGATGCAGCCAGACTATTTTCCAGTGCTGAGATAGGTCTGGCTATGCAGGACTAAGTCAATGCTAGCGCATGCAACTTGCAAAGCCATGATTTATTTATTTATTTTTATTTTTTTTACATAAAATTAATTAAAATTGACAGTATGATGAATAAAAACTAATATTTTGTGTTTGGAAGTAGGTGTATACCCATGCTTACTTACATTTGATAGACGACTTTTTATCTCATATAACTATATTTGACCTGAGGGTATGATGGGCAAAGCTAATATCATCTGTAAATCAAATCTGATTCAGGTTTGCACAAGAAAAAGGAATCAGAAAGGCCTATTTATTCAAACTTGTACATACTGTGTAACAAATAAATTATATAACATATACACCTATATATACTGACTGTACACTTTAACCTGCCCCTAGATTAGCCAAATGATGACTCAGTGCTTCTGTAATTGCTTCAAGTTTTATATTATTATGTCTAATAATTTTCTATTTTGTGAGAATAATAATGTTCTCATAGAAACATTATGATGACACCTCATTAATACTTGGTGGAATTATTAGTGTTTTTACATTAAACAAATGTTCAACAGGCCACAGGAGTCAGGAGAAGGGAAATTTTGGTTATTAAAGTGGTCAATCGGGAATTCTGGCTGAAGATGGAAAAATGGCGTGAAACACTCAGACTCGCTGTCTGCAGCCAAAAGCACCACGACTTGTGCGTCATCAAATTACCATGAGTGTTGCCAGTCTCAATTGTAGGGTAACATAATGAGTGTGCTTTGCTGTAATAGCGAATAATTGCAATTCTAATGGCATGGCATATTTTTCTTCAGCTCTCTATAGTTTCATCATACCTCCCACAGTTTTTTCTTATCAGTAACCTTTCAGCCTGCTGAAACAATCATGTTAGAAGACGGTATTCACATGAGACAGGAAGTGTCACAAAACATTACAGTAGTTGTATGAGCCTGTGATTACATTCATCCTTCTGCAGAACCACTATCATTGGCTCATTCTCCTTTATTCAAATACAAATGATGAGAGAAACACTTGAGCAAGAGTTTCTCAGTCAGTTGATACTTGCTTCCAGCTAGCTGTGACAGTGAATAGTCCATGACTGGAGCACAATTAGCTCCAGCAGCAGGGGGCCAATCTTAACAATGCTGTTGTTTCCCTCTTGCCACTGCGGTTCAGTTTTACAGCCATCCCAAGTGCGCGTTTTCACCTCTGTTTTGCATTTATAAGGTACGTAGTTGGCAAAGACAAAGTGATGTAAGGAGTAAAAAAAGAAATAAAATATCTCTCACAGTTATTTTTTAGTGTAGTCTGGCCATTGGCAATATTTGTCACCTTCAGGAAGATATAATATTCAGCTTGTAGTTTGCATTGCTGGGAAAACTATATAATGAACTGCACTACACGACTTCAAATGAAGTCAGGTGCAGTACATGAACACATACATACTACAGCAACCTGCCATAAGCAACTCGAGGTGTAATGAAATGGCATGCTGTGGGGACCTGTGCCAGCTTGTGGTTAGACCTGTGAGTGTGTGTTGCCGGATAGAATTGGCCCAGTCAGGGCCAAGAGTTGAAAGGGCGAGGGAGGTGGTGGTGGCAGCCGGAGTGGAGCAATCGAGGATAGACCTCCTGTGTTTGTGGAGGGAGGGAGGCAGGCCAGCTCGGGTTCTGGGGGGACTGTGGGGCTCGTGGGTTGGTCGGGAGGGGCGTGTGGTGGTGGCGGGCAGGAGGGTTTTCGAACGTAGAGACTGTAACTCATTGTAGCCTGACTCCACTGGCTTGGGTGGCAAAGATCGTGAAGTCCTGGACATTCATCAACCTGCTGGGGAGGGCCGACTGACTGGAGCCAGGGCCTGTTTTCTTCCCCCCTTCTTCTCCCTCTCACCGTGTCAATGGGATCCAGTGCGACTGTGCCGAGGCAGCCGCCCTGAGGAGACAGACCCGGGTCAGTGCAAATAATCAGGCCTCTGACGCCTTGCCTCGTTACTGGGCAGGGGGGAAAAACCCAATGTTGAGCATGGGGGATCTCAGAGGAAACCGGTGACAAGGGGTCGGGCAGTGGGGCTGTCTTTCAAAGAGGAAAAGGTCATGATATGGGCATACATACAAGAGGATATCAACATAAACATATATTCGGTGTTGTGTGTGGTGTGAGTTTCAGTTTTAGTCTGAATGGAATTGATCGATTAGTTTGAACATGAGGATGCATCGCTGTGTGATGATCTTTTCTTTCATACAGCAATACAGTCCTTGTCTGATGTCTTTGTCAAACACATGCATACAAAAAAACCCCAATTAGAAACCCACTTACATAGCCAAGAAGTCAATCTCTTCGGGAGAAGTCTACCTGAGGAAATCAGTTTTCTCTTATCCCGAACACTATGTTTCCTGTATGCATACTGTTTAAGACATTGGGTTGCCGCAGAAAGCCATCTGTAGTGGTGTCTATACACTATACAATAACAGCAACTCTGTGAGATGGGTCTGATAAAATCGTGGTCACAATCTGACGCAGAGCTTGGACACACAGGACACAGAGCCTAGTGGACTCGGCTCGATGTGCAAGACAACGCCATCTCCTAGAAATGATGTTTATCTGCACCTAATTTGAAGCCGCAAATATGTTTTGAAGGAAATGCAACTGCAACCCAACTAAGTTTTCTGTTAACATTATGAAGAAATGTTGTTAAAGTATGTATTTGGCAAGTAACAAAAATGTTGATACTGAATGCATGAATAAAATGTTCACATCTACCAAAGTATCCAATCTACAGCATTTTAAACTTTTTTATGGTTGTGTTCAGGGACACACAGCATTTCACAGCATTTGCTTAAGGTAAAGGAAAGTCGTGGTCTGGTTTAATACAGAAACATTTCACAGTGGCTTCAGACATTTAAATTTAACCAAAACCACAATCCTTCCCTGACCTCAACCAAACTACTGTTGTTTCTCTGGAAACAAACTAAGATTATACAATTAAGCTGAAGCATCGTTTCCCTTTCAAAGTGATATTTGGTTATAGCTCTTACATCAATTTAAATGAGTTCAAACTTTCTTCTAAATGAAATGCAATATTTGGCTACTTGGCTACTTTAGTTTCATGTTTTGACTGGTTGACGTGTAAATGTGGGTCACTGCAGCAGTTACAAGGTGGGACCTTGGTCCTAAATTTCTGGTACAGTCAGAACCTGGACATTAAATTGGCTGTTGGTGGCCATTTCTCACAGAACGACTAAAAATATATTGTTTTTGATTTTCAATATGAAGATTTCACCACACAGGGGACTTTACCCTGTTACTTAAGTGCACATAAACAGACAGATTTTTTTGTAAAACAGCTTTTAACCAGGTGTCACTTGAAACAAAAAAATGACTGTCCACTCACTTAATCCCTTGGTTATCTGCAGCGTTCTCATGCCTCAGACTGTTTAGTGAGACAGAAACATGGATGACCTTTAATAACATCAGAAGGGAGGAAACCACATTGAGGACGGAGTTAAAACATTAGTCTGGACATGAGGGCTTCACTCTGTAAGTCATCAGCAGCTTTCCTATGACTTGCTCCCAGTGATAATGGCGCTGAGTCAGGGCCTGAGCTCTGAGCATGGGAAAATGTAAAGGGAGGAATGTGCGGGGGAAACGCTGTCTACCCTGATGACACTCCAGAGTCTGCTCTGTGTCCTCTCCGCAAAGAGCTCAGTCTTCACTATGACTCAGGCCTCATGTATTTACATTAACTGTGATGCTGTAGTGTTGCTAATAACCTCTATTTTCTGTATTTATAATTTCTTTCTCCCCCTGGTCACCAGCACTAACTACTTGTAACCAGTAGTTGCTCTGTAAAGTCTTTTTGCCTAGGCTTCTGTTTTACTTCAAGGCTCGTTGAAAAGTCTTGTTTCCCGTTTTCTGAACTTGTATCATTTTATCCTCCAGTAGCTGGATGATTTGAGTTAAAGCATGCTGAAATACCCCGACTGTGACCTGCTTCCACACTCATGTCTCCATTTTCAGCAGCAGATAAATTTCTCTGCAAAAGTGATCATTTATTCTCGTGTCGACGTCATGCTCTTCTCTCATTTGCTGTCCCGCCGCTGAGCTAACTGAGCTCATTATCCCTTTGGATGAGAATATTCTGACATTTGCTGCACCTTTTGTGTGCGTTAACAGTGTCTGCCCCTTGCTACTCATCAGTTTCAGTTTTGAGTTTTCACTTCCAGCTATCCTTCACTGCCCCCCCCTTTCTTTTTTTTTTCTCCCCTCCAACACCACCCCCTCCACACCACCTCCACCTCCCCCAGGACCTCATGGGAGCTCAGCAGTACAAATTTCCGTTTATACCAGTGGCTGGGGCTGACGACACCGCAGCACTCTACCCCACAGATTGACGAGCCCTCAGATGCCGATTTACTGTACATGGCAGCCACTCTGGAGCCGCCGCACATCTGGAGTGGAGTACGCTTACTGAAAAACAGGGGCCAACCTTGGCCCAAACAAGTGTAGCAGAGCAAAACCGATGAAAGGCAGCCCCCCCCACCCCCCCCTTCCCTCACACACACATCCTCAAAACCTTCTCTCCCCTCTCCAGAGCCCAGATCTCCTAAGCTATTACAAAGACCTTGGAAGGACTGGATTCTGTAAACAAAAACTTGAGAGAGGCATTAAGAGACATGCTGGAGCTAATGATGTGATCGTGGTGGGAATGTCTTCACTGGAGCTGCTGAAATATCCACTTTGAAAGTATGACTGTGTGAGTGTGTGTGTGCATGTGTGTGTGTGTGTGTGTGTGTGTGTGCCTGTGTTTCCCAGCATCGATTCTTAGAAAAACAATGAACCAGCTTTGAGTTTGCAACAGGAACACTTCCAAAAGTGACAACTTTAAAAACAGAAGGAGAGATTTGAATTAAACATAGATTATGTGGGGCACATTTATTTTCTTTAAATTTCCTGAGAAGTAATTTTATTTGGCTTGTAGCCGTGACTAAAATACAAAGTATTTGAAAGAATGTAAAAACATAAATAATTAGATGCCTTGCAGATTTGAAATGATTTTACAAACTCACATTGCATCCAAAAACAACATAGGAGAGCAGTTGGCTTCCTGTAGGAACCTCATATTTTGTAATCTGGTCTTTTGCAATTTACAGCTGACATTGTTCCCCCGAAGAAGGAGATGTTTCATAAAGCTGGGACCAGGCCAAGTCAGGAAAAAGACACTGTAAAATGTCAAAACATCACTCGACACAAAGGAGAAGTCAAGTCTGCAACTGGCCTCTTTTTTTTTTTTTTTTTTTTTTTTTTTTTTTTTTACAGATAATAATATAGTTACTTCCCTGTCACAA
Organism: Trachinotus anak; assembly: GCF_046630095.1. Lineage (NCBI taxonomy): Eukaryota > Metazoa > Chordata > Actinopteri > Carangiformes > Carangidae > Trachinotus > Trachinotus anak. Next base: position 16,102,769 of record NW_027273863.1, read on the forward strand.
CATGAGGTTAAATTTATTAAATCTCCAAAATCAGAACCCAAATTTTCGAGGATATTGTTATGTTATACTCTTCTGTCTTTAAAACCTTAAAAAGGCTTTGTTCCGCTCTCAAAATGTGCTCTACATCCTGCTTGTATTACTCTCCGATCTGGTTGTTACTGAGCTCAAACCACAGAGACAGCGTCAGGAGTCTCTCCTGCTCACCATATTGAAAGTGTGTTACTGTGTGTTTGAGAGCGTGTCGGCTCGTCTGTGCGTCTGCGCGCCTGCGTGTCTGTGTGTGTGCGAGGTAAAAAGTGTCAAGGAATTCATTGTCTGTTCTCCACCTGTTATTATTCTGGTCCCAATCAACCTGCTAGCCAGTCTGGAGCCAGTGGCCATCTGGAAACACTGCTCTGTTTATAAACTTGGCAAGGATCAGCACTCCGGGGCTCTGACCTCCCACACAAATCTGGAAACAATTAGAGCAAGACAGTCTGGCTGATTACTGCAAAAGGGCCCAGCGTGGATCCCACTGACGGCTGCGGGGACGCCAGACCCTTGTTAGAGAAAATGCGAACTCAGTGCTACACGAAAACCCTCACACCATTATCACACACACACTTATGCTTTCAAGATCATGTAGCTTTTCATCTGGAGTCTCTATTTTTGTATTTATGGCCTTCTTTTTTGTTCTCACAGACGGATGGACACACAAAACCACCCACATGCACAAACAAACACAATTTATTGATCTTTTTGCTTTGTTCACAGAATGACTTGTACCTTACTTTTATTTAAGAAAACTGGCTCCCATAACCTCTGTCCACATGTTGACTCATGCTCATGAAAACTGCCAACGCAAAATCTAATTTTAGAAACTGCTTTGAAAAAAAAAAAAAAAAAACAATAAAAGGAAAAGAAAAAAAAAACGTTAGTTAGATACTGTTTTTTTAATAACGTTTAACCTTTTCTTAGTTGCCATAAATAACATTTAAAAACCTCAGAGCCATTCTTCACACACATTAACTGTGCCTGTGTAATACCAAGATGCTTCAGAGCATGGGAGTCAAAGGCAGCTCGAGTTAGTGACAGCTCACGAGGGGTTTCCCTTGTGAAAAAGCAGGGGGTGACGTGGAGGTCACTTTAGATCATGACATTATTGATTAGTTGTCCACAACACTTGCGTCTCCTCAGCCGTCAGAAAATCAGTACAAAGATCCCGACATGTGATATTATGACTCATATAGACAAACAAGTGTTTTGAGTTTATACAAACATTTGATTAAATTTTAATTAAATGGATTCAGTTAATTAATTGGTATTCATTTGCAACATAATGTATGAAAATTTAAGCAAACAAAAAGCCTGAAACTATTAAAAAAAAAAAAAAACTAGTTCGTCTTTGTAATGTTGTAAACCAATGTATGCACAGTGATCTAGGGTCAATATTAGTAAATCACCCTGAAAGATTAATTAACAGTGCATTTTTTTCCTGTTAGAAAGGTCTTATTCATTTCTCACTCAGTATTCACACCAACATAAAAGCCCCAAAAACCTGATTGTGCTTGGATCAGATTATAAATACCCAACACACATTCATCACTGGCAAATATCAAAGCCATACATCAAGTAATGAAAACTTACATACACACAATTTGTTGATGGTGTTTGTTCAGTGGTTTCCGTCTCATTGATTACCAGCAGTTTTCAAATTATTAATAACATACATTTTGCCATTAAGACAACTCCAGTAAATCAAGGATCCTGTATATGGAGTATTGAGACTAAAGCATTGTCCCCTCTCTTGCTTTTGGAGATCCAGTAATTAGGAGGATAATGAATCAAGATGATAATAATGATGGTGAATAATTGCTCTCCCCTTTTCTCTTTCCCACCCTCATTTTCTCCCTCTTGGTCCTCTTCTTTCCTCTGTCTCACACATTCAATCTTTTACAGGGATTTATGGTATTCTGTTGCACAGAGCATGTGAATAAAGCAGGAGGGGCTGCTTTTAATAAGCAAAGATTATAGGAAATGGGCCCAAAGCCCAATAGAACATTTCCAGCTGGAAGTACAGCCTCTGTGCTTAGCAGGAGTGCAGCTCAGCAGCTATAGTTTAACAAGGAGGGAGATGGAGATTGAACGCAGATACTACATTACATGGTACTTTCCTATTTCTGTTTCATTACTCATGTTGTTGGCTGAGCTGCTCCTGTGCTCCCAGTGGTGGAAGAAGTACTCAGGTTCTTGACTCACGTTAATGTACCAACACATTTGTTTCTAAATGCTCTGTTACAAGTAAAAGTTTGAGATGAAAAATATATTTACATATATGTTATCAACAAAATACACTTCAAATATCAAAGTATAAGGACATGTTCTGCAGAAAAAATGGCCCCTGTGACTGTGACTCAATGTGAAATGATAGCTTTTATGTTTGAGGTGGAGCTATACAGTTACATGTTTTAGTCCCGTGGTTCCCAAAGTAGGGTTCAGGCCACCCCAAAGGGTCACAAGATAAATCTGAGAGAACATGCGATGATTAATGGGGAAGGAAGGAAGAAAGCACAAACTTCTGCTACACAAATTTGTGTTCATTTTTACACTCAAGTGTGAAATGTTGGACACTTTCACTTGGTTTGAAAAATCATCTTTTGTTTGAGGTACATTTCTTGTAGTAATGAATCTATTTAACACATATTTAAATGTACATAAATATTTCCTCTAAAATGTGGTTTAGTACAGCTAAAAAAATGACAATAGAAATGCTTTAAGTAAAAAAGCCTCAAAATGCCACGTAAGTACAGTTCAATAATCCTAAAACTGCTGCATTTACATGAAAGCAATGTTTAAACAGCAGTATAGCCACTGCACTACAATGCGAACAATAACTACGTGTGACATATCTCGGCTTAAAGGTCGGAGAGAGAAGCTCAAGTTTTCACGAGCAGTTTTAATGTCAAGTGACTTATGAATCACTGTCACTTTGATAACGTGACATGGATTCAATAGCTTGCAATAGCTCAGTGAATCATTGCAGTGCTGCAATAATCACTTCCTCAAACCCTTCAAAAACCCCTGAATATCTATGGAATCTATAGTGTCATTAGCTATCAATTATTCCCTCTTGGTCAAATGTGCCCTCTAAAATTAGACACCATGCCACTTGCTTAGGAAATTAACAGTTGCAACCTCATCACGTGCACAAGGGCTCATGTTGTCTAAACGTTGACCCTTCTCCTTTTTGGAAACTTGAAATGTGGAACAGAAAAAGAGTGAAAACAGGATCCTGATCGGGCAGCGTCTGGTGCCTGGAGCTGGTGTATTTTTGACGTAGCAGAGGAAGAGCGAGGGCAGTGTCCTTCCTGGTTTTCTACAGCTTCCTGTACAAACTGGAATTTGATTCAGAGCCACTTGTTACACTCACTCCCAATGCCATTGTTTCACTGGCCATTGATCTTTGGTGATTTGCTCCAGCAGACAGCCCAGACATGCCTCATAAGTACAGTTACTCAATACTGTTCTTAAGTCCAGCATTGAGCTTTGCTTGAACATATGTTATGCTCCTCCACCACATTTCAGAGGAAAATATTACACATTTCAGTCCCTCATTCCTTCCTTAGTTTTAGTTATGTGTTATTTTTTAGATTAAAGGCTCTGCACACTCACACAGCTGCTCAGACCTCCAGTCAGGTGTAAGTGTGGTGCTATGCTGGGAATAGCCTGATGTCACCCAGCTCTACGGACTAATAATGGATGATAACAGGGTGACTTGATTTCATACATCAGAGTCTTGGGGAGTACTGCTGCATATGTGAAAAAAGTTGTGGCTCCAGAGGAAGGTCCACAGTTTCTGATAAGTGATGTTCCTCAACATCAATCCGACCCAGTGTCCCAGAAATTACTTTTATGTACGACCAATTTGCAACAACAAATGTGTTTGGAAGGAAACATAAGTATGACTGTATTATGTTTCCAGTTGTACCAAATGTTGTTGATTTGCGTATTTGTCAAATTGCAAATTACTGAACGTATGAGTAAAATATCCACAGATAACATACTTGCTTTCTGCCAAAATATGGTTATGTTTAGCACTTGGCTAAGGTTAGGGATTGTGACTTCAGACACTACATGTTTATTTATATTTGACTAAAGCACTTTGGTTGCCTAAACCTAATTGCAGAGAGAAGTCAAGATTCAAACCCCATTCTTTTGTGTGACAGTTCTGTGCTATGTATGCCTACCATCCACCCCGACCACCTCCTGGTGATTCCTAGTGATGGATTTCATAAATATATTGCTTCATTCATTCAAAACAAACGTTGTCAGTGGCGACAGGGTTGTTGAGTCAGCATTGCCTGGGGATGAAGACAATGAGTTTGAAAATGAAAAAAACACCTGAATCTCTGAGTTGCTGTGGGCGTGTTGCATTGTGGATAATGAGGGCAGCAGGTTTTGACAAGGCAGAAGACAATGTGCTATAAAAGTGACGACATCTCTGATTTTACTCCACTGATTTAGATACTTTTTTTTAACTGTCCGTTCTGAGTCCAGCTCTTATTATAGCAGTGCACTGCTAAATAAGTACATCAAAAGTTTAATGTACAGTTATGTAACACTTTTGTTCTATGAATATGCCCTCTGAATTATGTATAGTTTGTCATCACTCTGATCACTATATATTTAATATTCATGTCAGATCCATGGGTCCTTTTTCAGGGCTGCGAACAGGACAGTTCTGTTGAATGGAAACATAATGTGGCTGTGGCCTTAATTAAAAAGCTTGTTTTTGTTTATAATAAGCAACTTCTACAGAATTCAGTCCTTTTCTTAATAACATGTGGCTCTGACCAACCAAATACCTATGTGTGTGCGTGTGTGCATGTGTATAAACAACACATGCTCATTAGGATGAATAAACACACCTGTCTGTTTGGGCCCAGGTGCTCCCTGCAGGTGATGATGCACTGCAGCTCTGCTCCAGCTGGTGGCAACAGGCCCTTATTTCATCAGGTACAACAAAACCTCGCACTCCTACGCACTGCAGGTCTGTCTGAGTGATAATATGATGCTATTTAGCTGGTTACAGGCAGCATGATAAACATCTGTGCTCCAAAAGTCTGCCATTAGAGGATAAATGTTAAATGCCCCTTTGTGCATAAGCATTAGGCATTTTATTAGCCTCAGTATAAAGTCAGTTCAATTCATTTATTTAACCACCGTTTAGTGAGTTAAAGGGGCCTCATTACAACAATTCTGCATATACTGTCTGATCAAAGAACGTTAATGCCGGCATTGTTACATTTTAATTTAGGTGTTATTAAACTTACTGTTTTTTTTTTGTTTGTTTTAGCGGGCAATATGAGGCAGTCAGTGCATCGCTATCGAACTTAAGTGATACCTGTCCATAAACATAAAAGCTGAAATATGTCTAGTCAGATCAAGTCTGTAGTAGGTCTGACATTCTCCTGGAAATCCTCCGCTCAGTAGGTTTGGGTCATTCAAATTGGACAAGATGCAGCAGCTTTGTTTGTCACACAGCATCCGGGATTTTGTTCAGGCTGTAGGGATTCATTCCCCCAATTAATCCATTAAATACCAGGTTAACACATCATACAGAGCAATATGTTGGACCTTTGAATGCTTTGTATTTCAGAAGCTCATCACATGTTTGTATGTACAATCTTAATTTATGAAGAAACTTGAAACTGTAACTGTCAAATAAATGCAAGGCAAACTCTAGTGGAGGCATGCCTTTTACTTGTAACAAACTATTTGGGGTAGCTATTGTTAGTTTTACTTAAATGAAAGATTCCAATGCTTCCTTAACCACGGACGAGACAAAATAATCAAAGCAAAACCTTTAAAAAATTTTAAATACAGCACAAGAATGAAACTCTATGCATGTGATGAAATATGTGAAAAGCCGACAAATGAAACACAGGCAATAACTTTGAACAGCCAGTTCAAAAATGCTGCAAAACAGCAGTGTATTACAAGGAGAAAAGCAGTGAGGCAGTCATACAAACACACACACACACACACACACACACACACACACATACACACAGGGAGGAGGACACAGCAGCAAAATACGTTTGTTATCAAGTCAAGTCGAAAGGATTCAGCAGAGCATGCTGGGCAGTGAACACATCTGAATGGAGATGCATTCTGTTATGTCCAGTGGAATCCTGTAGGTGGAGTGGATCCTCCTTCCTGTATGTTCCCACCAAGTATGGCGCATGATCATCACTTCACCATCTAAAACACACTGATCTGTCTGCCTGTAATCACCAGTCGTCTTCTTTATTGCCCGGGAATATTGAGCGCAACATGGCCACACTGGCGAGTCTGCTTGATTAATGTTTCAATTAACGAAAGGCAAGGGGGAAAAGGTTAGTGAGTAGATGCAGGGAGTGGGTATTATTATTGGGAACATTTTCTATTTGATTATGTTGGATGGGAGTTCAGGAAAGTTCCTCTCATAGCTCAAGCAACCCCTGGACAGCTGGAATGAGAGTGGAAAAAAGAGCATAGTTAAAGGAGAGGAAATAAATTTTAGAAAAGTGGGGACTGTACAGGAGCTATGAAATATTCCTGTGAACATTTATGGGATTAAATGTTTAAACTCAGAAGTGGGTAAAATACTGTTTTGGTTTTGGGTCGAGTTTGTATTTTTTATGGCTATTTTAGGGTTTTCTGCAGTGAGCCAGCTGGCGATGGACACAGTGGAGGAAGCAGGTGTTCCAGATTTGAGTGGCAGGTGGTGATCTATGCAGATCTATGCAGCCAGAGTGAGCCACCAGATAAATCCATAATTTCTTATTACAGCAAGATAGAATCCAAAAGACCATCTGAAGACCCTAGGTTTTATTTTATAGCGCAAATGAGTAGAACATAAACACATTTATGTTATAAATAAGTATTACAAAATAACAAAAAAATGGGGCAATCATGCTTTTTATTGAAAGGAATAGTTTAATATTTTGAGAATTATGCTTATTTGAGATTAAGAAGATTGATTCCACTATCTTGTTTGTAGGGTAAATATGTAACCAGGAGACACTTAGCTTAACTTAGCATAAGTAGTCTGACAAGTTGTGGCTTTACAAAATGTTATATATATTAAATTGTGTTGCTGTGAGTTAGATTAGGAGATTTATGCTACTTTCATATCTGCATGCTAAACATGAAGCTAAAACCAGCAGCTGGGTTAGCTTAGCATAGCATAAGGACAGGAAACAGGGGTAAAGCTCACTGATTAAGAGGTTATGTCTTGCTTTGTCAATCTGCACAAAAAACAAATTATAAAGACTAAGGGCTAGCTGTCACCGCCTGTTTTCAGTCCTAAGCTGAACTAACTAGCTGCAAGTGGTTGTAAAAACTAAGGGCTAGCTTTCACCTGACAAAAGCTGCAACGTCTGTGTTAAGCTAATCAGCTAAGGCAGTTACAAAAACCAAATGTATAGTAGCCACTTTGAGATTTCTCTGGGTTTTATTCTAACAAACAGGACATAATGTGTTAACGAGTGAGCATTAGAGGCGGGCAGGTGAAGGTGGCAGGTTTTGCTACATTTGGACAGTCAGGCTAGCTATTTCCCCGCTCCCAGTCTTTATGCTAAGCTAATGGTGGTTGCAGTTTCATATTTACTGTACAGATGTGAGAGTGGTATTGTTCTTCAGCAAGAAAGTTAATGTATTTCGAAAAATGTTAAATGTTGCTTGAAAGAAATCGATAAACCTTGAAGAACATCCAGACCCTTACTTTAGCGGGCGAAACCAATTTTCCATTTCCACCCTTCAATAAAACTGGACAATCACAACACATAATCCCCGTTTGGGAAATCAATCCCAGCCTTGTCCTGAAGCTGCGATCTCTAAACACTAGCTCTGAAAGTATTTACTAAAACAGTGGTGGCTCCAGGCTGCGTGTTTTAACTTGCAATCTATGCTCAGATTCACAGCTCGCAGCCCAGGAATGTAGGGCTTTTCTACTTGCTCGGGGTGGTGTTGTCGCTCCCGCTGTCAGTCTATCATTATTCCAGGGTTGACACAAACATACACATATATGCATGCACACACATGCACACATAAATGTATCCACAAATATTGCAAGGTATCACGTTGTAAACTGTGGCCTGAAAGGTTTAGCCCAGTTTGAGAACAAACAATCTTCACAACATGATGTTATGGAATGAGAATGTTTTTAGCTGATATGAATTATTGATGACTACACACGTTGTGTCAACATTCATTCATTGTACTTTTGGACCACACCAAAGGGTATTCATCGAAATGTTGTGCTCCACACACCCATACGGAGAGAAGATGCATTAGGATGATGATCACACCTGCACTCTGTATCTCAGAAGCTCCAATGATCAATGAGACTATGAGATGAAAAGGAGAGGGAAGAGGATTCTTTTTGCGGTACAGAAAGTGACTCCAATCAATTTGAGGAGAGATACACGCTGCTCTGCTGAAAATGTAGACTATTGCATCCTTGCCAGAAACGACAGCTGATCTTTCTTAGAAGCTCAGGAAAGAAAATCGACTTCTCTGCAGCTCCTCCAAAAAGTTTATATCCCTGACCAAAATCAGTGTGGACAAGAAATGTGGTACCATGTTATAATTAGGCACAATTAATAAATGAGTTATAACCTGTAATTAATTGATTTGTTAACTGTTGGAAAATCATCTGCTAGTGCTTAGATAAGTTATAACCTATTAATAAGAACTACTTTCATTATTCATCTTGGAGACCCTCCAATGGATTGTTTGACCTCCTACACTCTGGAAAATAGCTGCATGACATCTGGACCAAAATTCATCTATAAACAGCTCATTAGCACTTTACAGCTGCAGACATGATTGATTGAAGAACCATTTAAATGATATGAAAATATTAGAAATTAAGAAAAACAAGACCTTCATTAATGTTATAGTTGCATTTATAACTGCAAAGCTGACTTATGTGAAACTAAACAACTAAAAAGTACTTATTAATTCTTTATTGACATTTATAACTGCATTACTACTGAATAGAAACACAGTTATTTCATTTCCAAAATATTTTTAAAGATGCACTAATGCAAGTCTTTATTCAAACAAAAGAACTTACTTACTTACTTATCGTTAACATTTCACATTTACTGTAACATTCTCTCTTTATTTGTACTATTTATGTATTAAGTTTTGCATGCATTTGAACAACCTTCGTTAGTCTGCACTTGTGTTATAAACAGGTTATAAATCACTCTAGGTGCAGATGCCCTGCAGCCCTTTCCAGAAGGTAAGTGGTCAAGCAGTCCATTAGAGAGGTCTCCTTAATGAGAAAGACAAGCAGTGTCTTGCTGGTGGACGATTTTCATGGCAAGATGGCAACCCAAAAGTTGTTCTTATTAAGATTTTATAACTGATCTATAAAGAATGTGTAAGTGGTGTATTAAACATTAATAAAGCCATTAATTACATTGTATAAACCCTTTATAAACGGTGCCTTATCAGAAAGTAGTACCAGAAGTGTTTACTTTGCAAGTGTGTATAGCTACTTATATAATCCTTATGTGTGCCTCTGTGTTGATCTATGTAATGTGTGAGCATGAGTTTGCACTGACATAATTTTTCTGACAGACTTTGAATTCTGCTGGAGGCATTAAGCTGACAGGCTAACACTGTGTCTCCTTCCCGAACAGGTAATCCACCTTACATGTCACCATCCCTGGATATCTCAGGGGGAAATCTGTATTGTCTCTGTTCCTGGTGCATTATCATCTTGAGGTGAGAGACCCAGCAGACTGGATGACCCCACATTTCTTCAGTTTCAAGATGCAGGAAGGTGAAACATGGACAAAGTGAATCCATTTTTTTTGTCTTACAAATAGAAATATATATTTTAGCCGCAGTAGCCTAGTATGTTTTAATGATATTTTGATAACATATATAAATTTGTTGTATCTCAAAATACAATACATAATACATACACAATACAAGATTTTTCTAATGGGTTGGTATTTTAACAGGAGGAGGTTGCCTTTGTTAAATTACTAGTTTTTAATGATACAATTTTATCTATTAACTGCATTGGTTTACACATTATAGTGTTTTAGTACTGCATCAATTTTATATATGAAGCTACAGTGGTAAGGAGAAAAAAATTTATGGTATAATGAATATTTCCATTTATAACAGAATGAATGAGGTATTTCACTACTTATCATACATTCTTTTTTGTTAAAGATTATTTTTTGGATATTTTTGCCTTTATTTGTCAAAGTACAGTAAAGAATCTGACAGAATTTATGGCTTGTAGATCATGTGTTATTCTGTGGCATATTGGTGGATGTGTAAAGTGCTACATAGATACATAATTCTTCAAGTTTTTTGATGTTGTATTGATATATTTTATAAGTTATATATTTTTTTTGATTTCATGTTCATTTTTTAAGACAGAAGTATAGAATGGCCCATTGCCACATAAAACAGCATTTGTAGCTTAAGCTAGTTTGCAATCCCTGTTACATAGATGGGCTTTTACGCAAATATACTAGACAAACACAAACAGTCTTCTTTTTGTAAATTTATCATTAATTATCATAAATTTGAGTAAATGAATTATTTTGTTTTGTAAGGATAGCAGTTGTAAGCAATGACCCCTTATGACCCCTGTGCCTTTGGGCTCTTCATGGAGGAACTTCCTGTTGTTTTCTTAGTCACACGGATTGAAAAGTCTGAATGGCTTTGGAAAAGCCGTCTTTTACTCTAAGCCCTGGGCTATGATTGTAAAATAAAAGATAGCTGGAGGCAGTATGAAGATACTTCTAAGATAAGAGCTACTTGAACCTGTCCTCAAGACTTGCACATCCAGTATCTCTTAATAGAAGACTAAGTGGATGTCATATGTTAAGATAATGACTGTCTACAGTTCTATAACATATTATTCTTTGACTGCATTAAAAATTACAAACTTTAAAAGCATTCCTGTCTGAGTGAAAACTGATCAGTTGTGTAGAAGACTTTATATACCTTGGCAAATATGTTTGTGGCAGCTCATTTTCAGTTTAAACTTCCTCTATTTGTGCAGGTATATTTCCCAGTAGTGAGAGCTCCTAAGTCCACCATGCAAGTACATGTCTCAGGAGATTGAGTGACATCCCCTGCTTTTAAGAGGATTTTATTTTGTGAAGGCAGGGAGATGGACCATGGCGCTAATCTATTCTGACACTGCCATGCTGGTGGATCTGCTATTCATTCAGGCAAAGCAAACAAAAGAGGGCAGGCAGATCGTTTTGCTTACTCTGCCCTCATTGCTAAAAACCTCAACTCCTTCAGGTGTCCACCGTGATAAAAGCAGCTAAACTTTGTGTATTTATACCCATATCATCACAGTTGCTCCACTGGCTGTTCAGAATAACATAAAAATAGTAATAGCAGCATGTAGTGCCTATACTTCAATTACCTGTTAATAAAATGCTCCAGGCAAGGAGGCTTAAAGAGAGCTTTAAGAGGTGTATTTAAATTCCTCTGACTCCATGTTGGTGGGCATTGACATGATCTTTGATTCACCAAACCAGCATGAGGGCTAAAAATCTTTCATATCATCTCACTCAGGGTTTTTTTTTTTCCCTCTTTTTCTTTTTAAAAACACAGGCTGAAACAGGCTCTGGATCTTAAATTTCGTGGCTCAGATTAAACTGCAAACATCCTGACATGGAATTTTGATAAGTTCTGGGTAAACACCACCATAGCGACGAAGCTCACTCTGTCTCTATGTGCAGTATGTGAGAAATAAGTTTGCAACAACAAAATGTTTTCAGTGTGTGTAGCACATGTCACATCTCCTTCAGAAGATTCTTCTATGCATTTTTCACACTGAATCTTTTCTTTTTTTTCTCCTTACTCGGACTCTATACAGTGCTGATGATTACTGTTGCACTGTGATGACAAGAATCCCACCTGACATGGCCAGACTTGCAAGCTTACATTCGTCTGTGATTTGCTGTACTGTGTAGGCAGCTACAGGTGTCTCTGTGGCGTAAACACAGGAGAAGCAGATTTTTAATCAGTCCATCTTTGAACACTGGGGCAGAGGGATGAATACAGTGAGTGCTTAGTGAACAGAAAGACTGGTTTTATTCGAAATACAGCAACATTTCACAGCAACTCATCAGCGGAAAATGAGAATCTTCTGCTTTAAAGCTAAGTGCCCTAATTATTATGTACCCTTTCAAAGTCTAGCTTTAGGATTAGTCCACTCCCATAAAAACTAACATTCTGAATTTTAAATATTACTGCTGAGCACTGTAAATGATATATGCCTTTATTTAAAGTCTGTAAATATTTTTAGTGCTTTTTTTAAGGGTGGAACATAAAAGAGACAATCCCTGGGATTGTAATTGCTGTTATGATGTATTATCTTCCACATTAGCCTCCATGACAAGCATCACAACAATCCTATAATTTTATGTTCGAGCCCAGGGATTTTCCAGTTCCTCCATCAACTCTTTAGAAGTGCAAGTCATAGTGTGCGGATCTGGTTAGCTTTTCACAGCAGGGTGGTGACTGAGTCCTCCAACTTGTCCTGACAACTCGGCAGGTTGGGTACTTCTCAATAGAAACACCTCGGCAGCGTCACGTCTGCTACCTGCACCTGCCACAGGCAAGTGCTTCTGCCTTACAAAGGCATAACTTAATGCCGGAGCAGGTCCCAGCCTGCATCCCTCCCCCCTGCATCCTCTTACTCAGCCCTGCCTTGTTCTCACTGCCTTATTGTCAGACCACAAGGAAGGTAGGAAAAAGTGGCTACTTGACCTTCTTTGGTCATTTTCTTTGCCATGACTTTCACATGAGAGAGTAACTTTTGCCCTGGAAGAACTGTTGGATTTTTTTTAAATTTTTTTTTTTACAGCATTAAGAATTTACTGGAGAACTTATAATTCTCCTCCCAGCAGATGGTGAGGCTTGCAAAATGAGGAACGCTGACAATACTGTTTACAAGCAGCTCACAGCGTGTCTTGTATATTAGCATATCCAATTTGTTTTCTGTACTGGCCCTGCGTGCTCTCTGATCAGGTGGGGATAGCTCATTAAAGGCCTCTTCTTTCAGAGATGCTACAGTATTCCTCCACAATATCACCATCACTGCTGTTGGACAGGAATGTCAGATTTCCATAGTTTAGACCACTGTAAAATGAAAGCACTTGAGCAACAGTGAATCAGTGAGACAAAAGTCAAAACACGATCCCTCTGTGCTCATGATAACCCCCACTGATGCATGCCCAAACACATATTATTTTGAATTCCTTCTCCTTTATCTCCATCTTCCTCTGCATCTGCTGCCAATTACATCATCATAATGCTCAAGTTCCTGTTTCCTCCTTCTCTTGAATGGCTGATCACCCCTCAGTGGCAGCCAAACAGACCCACGGAGGCATAAATTTAGAAGGTGCACGTATGAGTGTGTGTCTGAACAGATGAAGAGGAGTTATTAATGTCAGGGTGATACAGCGCGTATTAGAGAAAGAGAGTATTATTCTGCTCCAGAGGGTGGAATTAAATTCATTATCAAAGACCAGTTTAAATATATTCTCGAAGGCACTTAATATGTACAGGTGGTGGACAAAATAACAGAGACACCTCAGAATAAAATCCAGTCTTATCTTGTCTTCTTAAGACTTACAGTGTTTAGCTTTTGTTGACACTGTGCCATATAAGTATTGATTAAAATCTGATTTTAAATTGCAGTGAAGTCAGTTTTATCACAGCTGAAACAATAAGTCGATTCATTGATCAGCTGACTGACAGAAGGAAATATTTAGGCTAATATATGAAAAAATAAAATCCTTAAAAAAATGGAAGAAAGACACATTAGCTATCATACGTACACACAAATAACAACAGTAATGGTTAGAGAAAACCCTGAAATATTCTGGTATTCAGATTATATCATATAATTATAATAAACACAAATTATAATATTAGCCACATAGACGGAAGCCAATATATAACACACACTAGACTTGCTATCTATCTATTTGGAATAGTTGTTTAGTTTTGATGGGTTTTAAGCTGCTAACTTTGTCTAAAAAAACAGGAAAAGCACACAAGATTGCCTTTTAATTAGTATTTATTTTCAGTATTAGCCTATAATACGGTATATATGTTTCACGAGTGATTTATAAATGATGTCATATACATTAAAGTTTAAAAACGATTTAAATCAGTATTTTTTTTCTGGACTTACACAGGTTACAGTTTCTGGTACTGAATTGGATTTTACTAATTTATAAGGTATTTCTGTTATTTTGTCCAGCCACAGCCTTTACAATCGACTACAGGCACCTTCCAGACTGAATAACAGTATTTGGCCTGGTGGAGGTGTTGAGGCTGAATTAATGTGTATATTGAAACATTTCCTCTTATAATGGCTCGCACTGGATGTTTTCCCCTCTTAGTCTGTTACTTTAATCTATTTCTCACTCTAGAATCTACTCTGAATGATGGACGGGGATATAGGTCAATAAGATGAACACATGGCTGTTCTTTTCTTTTTGTGCTCCATGAAAAAGCCAAGTCATTTGTCATTGATTTTTCCCCTGTCTTGCCTTAAAATTACTCTCCCTTGCTCCTCCACAACGCCCAATATCTCTCGGAGAGCGCAGAAAAAGAGGGCAGCTACACCTGCGGCTGCTGAACAAGTGTATCACTGTCTGGGCGCTCTGTCCTGGCTTGTCCGACCCTCTCACCTGGAATGTGCCGATGAGACAATCAGGTGCAACAGGCGCGTGGCAGCATGCTGCAGGGAGAGATAACCTGCTCTCAGACACTGAGCAAAGAGTAGAGAAGGACTTTCCAACCTGTGGTCGACACCTCTCTAAAACCCTGAGACATGCCAGTACAGAGAGAACTGTGTGACACACCGGCGAGCAAGGTGGCTGATTTCTAAACAGCTCCTCTCCAGGAGTAATGTCTGTAGATTCATCATCGTGTAGGCTTGTTTGACTATCCCAGCATGACTCACTCGTAGGGTGGAGTACAGTGAGATTTTGTTTAGCCTGAGGGGAAGAAAATTTCATTTCTATCAAGAAAAGGTCATGAGCAATGTTCCAGCTTCACAGGAAATGCATCAACGCACATAATTGGATAACCTATCAGTTTTGGGGGCACCATGATTGAAGTGACACTATTTGCCAGTGATATTTGGTCAGCTGGATTGGAAGTGAATGAAAAATGATGAACGCAGAGCAGCTCTTCACCTGCACTGTTGCTGTAGCATTAATCTTTTATTAGCACGTGGAGACAAAACATGTTGTGTTTGAATATACTGTCACAAGAGTTGTTGAGCTTTAGATACCAGGAGTTTTGGGTTATATTTATGTATAAGCTGCTCAAAATCGAATTATCTGTGTGATTTCCAACTAAAAATAACACTGCTACATCAATTTTATTTTCACTGGCTGCCTCATGATAAGATTTTTCTAAGTGATACAAATAACCACACAACTCCTAAACTGTTTAATTTTTAGAGAGTTATGAGCTTCCCCTCCAGTCTCACACACACACGCACGCACACACACACACACACAGTCAGAATGTGGTTATGTGCTTTTTCTTTTTTTAACACAAAATACAAGACATCATAACCCTTCACTACTTGTAAATTTAGATTAATGGTCTGATAACAACAGGTCGTGTATGTATTATCTTGAGGCATTTTTGTTAAGCTGCATGATTTTGTTCCCTTGTGAAGGGAATATTATTTACCACTGAAACCCAAGCAAGACGTTCTGAGGAGAAAACGACCCCTCTCAAGTGTTCATTTTTCCAGAATGTGTGTGTTTTTGTTGTCTAGGTTTTCCTTGGTGGCAGTGAACAAAGCGTTCTACTGTGGAGCAGTTTCAGCAATCGCAGACACAGTGTCTGTACAGGGAGTTCCTGTCCCTGGCCCAAACCCACAGACCAACAGCAAAGAAGGACAAGGTCAACCATTGCCTCTGCTTTCTCTTGGCATCAAGGCAGAAGAGCTTTACCTCACCCTCAAGTCGTACTCCTCCAGGCTTCACATCGGTGAGAGATGAAAAATAAAACCTAACAGACCTTTAAGGCATATTATAAAGTAGAGCTTCACACTGAGATGAGTCCAACCCTGTTAATTGGTTTTCTTAATCAAATGCATCAATGAAGGGAGAGTATGGCAGCAAAAAGAAGGTGAAGGCGAGTGGGGGAGGGACATTTGCTTCAAATGTCAACATGCCGTTGACATGACAGCTTAGAGCCAAGTGCTAGCATAATTCAAAGAGGTCTGCAATAGTTTCCAAATTTATTTCAAGCACATATGTGTGAGTGTAGTTCAACATCATTTTAGGATATACGCCTGTCTGCATTTTTTACCAAAAGATGAGAAGACTGATACTACAAAAACTGGCCAGACTGGAAACAGGAGGAAACTGCTGGACTGTCTCTGTTCAAAGGTAAAAAAAAAACAACAGAAAACTAGCAAATCCTCTAAAGCACACCTATTAACATATTATATTGAACCTACTTTGTTTAGTTGGTTTAATCCATGCAAAAACTATGAATTTTAAAGCAGCACATGGCAGTCCATACACTAAACAAACACAACAGAGAGAATAAGTTGATACCCCAAAATGTCAAACTATTCATTCAACTTTAGAGAAAATGCAATCAATGATGCTCCTGCTGCGCCAGGCCGTGCCCAGTACAAATTACAGCTGTATGTATTCCCTCTGTAGCCTCCTCCCGTTGCTTCTCTGCTACAGCCAGCCCAGTTTCCATCCATTTCTCATTTGATCACAAATAGAAGATATTGCAAAATTAGCTGAGGGGTCTGGTAAAAAACAAAGATTCAAAAGGTGCAGAACTAAAAGGATCCATCACAGCAATTTTAGTGACGTACAGGTAAGATAGGGAGCCTGTTTGCGAAATATTTTACAGTCCACATTGGTTTAACTCTTTGCTTGGGTAACCAGAGATTACGAGACAATTATCAGAGGCTGGAATTCCAGACTGTGCTGCACATGATAAGAGAAGCTCAGCGGTTGTAGAAGATAAAAGCAGAGACACTCACCAATGAAAACACCACAAGTCTTATCAGATTGCGATAGACTTTGTAGATCCTCACTAATCAGTGTGTGTACTTGCTTTGAAAAAGCTTTCATTGTCACATTAACTCTCAGCCATATGTGATTCGTCACCTTGGTCTGTGGGAATTCACGCTGTTGTTTAATTTGTGGTCTTTTTTTTTTGTTTAGTGAAAGCTTTTATTCATTAAAGTGTATTGATTTACATTTTTTCAAATTAGCTGTGTGCTTCAGTGCGGTTCAAAGCTGACTGGCAATTATTCTTTCACAAGTGAGAACATCTATTAAATCTGTATAACAGTCAAGTTTAATTGTAACAAGTTAAAAGAGAGAGCAAAAACATAAATGTCCTTTTGATTTAAAAAAAAAATGCCTCAGCAAAAGTCACAGTCAGCACGAAGAACACAGGATTTCATCACATTGCTCTGTAATATGCTCAAATGATGCACATGATTATAAACATACACCTCACAGGATATCACAGATGATGCAAGACTTATTTTTTGTGGTATTACTCTGACAGGGAGCTTACACATCCTCTCTGACAACTGCGCCAGGCCTGCAGGGGGATGTCTGGCCTTTTGCAATGCACAAATCTCCAACGTCATTTTGGTTCCAGATTACAGTCCATGCACCGGTATCTGCAAGGCAGGCTCTCTACAAGGCTTCACCAGTATTATGTGGAATCTGACCTTTGACTTTCATGCTAACACTGTCATCATCAGCATGTTTGGAGCTTGAGAAACAAGGTGGTGCAAAAGCAGCATCATGTGTTGTGATATTCAAACCTGTCAGCCCGATGTACATATCCAGTTTTCTTTCTTTTTTTTTTTTGAAATAGTCTGAAGGCATATGCAGTTAATTGGTATTCTAAGAGCTACAAAAACTATGTTTTGGCCGCTGGGCAGGTTGAAGGGAGGGAAATCTCATTATCAAACTCTCACCAGTGAGCTTGAGCTGTGCACGACCACTGTTTTTGGAATGACTCTGAAAGATTTAGGCGTGTTTCTGAAGCCCTGATTAAAATTGCAGCTGCTGAAATGTAACTGGCAATGCAAAACCAGCATCTCATTCTCATTTATTAGTTTGCGGATTGAAGACATTTCTGGGTAGTTTGAACCCCAAATATGACTGACATGTTATGAAATGACACTGCATAAAGGATTAAAGTACATGTCTGGTGAAACTGTATATTTTTCACTGTCGGGAAACATCATGCATAGACCAAATCCAACAACAAACTGATTCTGCAAGCGAGCCAAAGTTAATTCTTCTGTGACACTGACCTCCGTTCTTGTTCCCTCTTTACAAACTATATTTCACTTTGAGTCGATCCCATATTCATGATCCAGCTGCTGTAAATATTCAACAACACACTAAATGTCCACTGCTGAAAATAGTCCCAAACAAATTCAATTTTAACTCTTGTTTGAGTTACATTGCTGAAACCTACACTGCCCAACTTTTTAGGAAATATCTTTTTAGGAAATATCTTACCTTTTTTTAATGAAAGCACAGATTCATAAATATATTCATGAATCTCATATTGATGAATTTAAAGATTTATGTCTTTCATTCAAACCAGTAGGCCTGGGGCTTTGTTGAAAAATTGGAAAGTATTAAGAGACACTAATGCATTGTTAGTTTTAGTCTTGTCATGGGATTTGTAGACAGTAACAAAAAAAAAATGTTATTGAATATTGCTAGCCATATCCTTTAAAGGAAAAGTGAATCATTTTGGGAAATAAGCTTATTTGCTTTCTCGCCAGGAGTTAGCTGAGAACATTTATCTTCCAGCCAGGACATACACACAGCACATAACCCTCTGTAAAACTACAACATGCAATCTTGCCACTTTGATTTTGTACAAGTTAAACAAACAAGATGTAACATATTTATTAGAAAGCATTTCAGAAACTTATAGCTGGATTATGTTACTGTTGGACAGAGCCAGGCTGGCTGTTTCTCTTCGTCTTCTGCCCCTATACTAAGCTAAGCTAACCAGCTGTAGCGTCATGTTTACCATATGGACACAGAAGTGGTATACATTTTCTCATATAACTCTCATATAACAAATATAACATATAATAATCATATAATTCTCATATAACAAATAAGCACATTTCCCAAAAATATTGAACTATTCCTTTGACTCACAGCTTGAAGAAGTAATGACATTTCCAAACCTAACCTCAAACACATACAGCAAAAGTGACATAAAACACTGATTTTATTAACTTAAGTCACTGGGTCTTTATCAAACTCCTGAATTAACATGAATAGAAAATATGTTACCATACATTAATATGCTAAAATAACAACTTGAACATACTTTCCCTTCGGATTATGCAACAAAAATCATGCTTACAAATTGTACTGCTTTGCTTAACAAGTCTTTGATGTGACACCCCACAGAGAAAAAAAGCACAACAGGCCTGTGCTTCACGATAACAATACAATTATAGGACATTATTGGCCATGGTCATTGCTTCTTTTAACACATCATGCCCGTGCAAGCAGACCCCCCCTTGGGAGCTCCGTTGTCTACACCACATCCTTGTGAGTAAGCGCTGCTCTAGACACTGATGAACTCCAGGGCCCTGCCTACTTCTCCACACCTACCCCACCGTGTCATCACGGTCAGGGCTACTCGCTGAGCCGTAATTACCTTGGGCTGACACACACAACAAGGGAGATGCCTTCAAGTAAACACAGTCCAGATTCTGGCCGAGCTCACTTCAAAGCTGGAACATGCTGATAACAAAGCAGACCCTGGAGAGTCCCCCTCTCCC
Source organism: Trachinotus anak (assembly GCF_046630095.1). Classification (NCBI taxonomy): domain Eukaryota; kingdom Metazoa; phylum Chordata; class Actinopteri; order Carangiformes; family Carangidae; genus Trachinotus; species Trachinotus anak. The sequence goes on from NW_027273863.1 coordinate 16,122,642, forward strand.
CTCCTGTGGAGAGGGTGGCCAGGGCTCACATCGGGGGTGGGGTGTGTGTGTGTGTGTGTATGTGTGTGTGTGTGTGTGTGTGTGTCTGGGGGGGGTGGTGGTGGTGGTGGTGGTGGTGGGGGGTGGGGGGGGTATATGGCAGTACTGTGAGAGAGAGAGGAGGTGTGAAGTGGCTTTTGACAGCACAGCACCTGCTGCGTCTTCACTAGCAGGCAGCTCCTTGCCATTTGTCTTGACTGACCAGTTAGCATAGAGCTGGAGGGGGGGCCACGGTGTTCAACCAGGAGGCATGTTGATGGGGAAGGGTGGTGGTGTTGAGAGAGAGTGGGGGGGGGCACACCTTCTGTCATCCCAGTGGAACATTCCAGCTGTATGTGGAAACTAACACTGCCGTTGTGGGATGATGACACGACAGGCCCGCGATTCGTACCCATTGCTGTGCTTGGCGGCATGTCTCATACTGACGCTATCATCAGTGATCTCAAGCCAGTGGTTTTTCAGTGTCGCTTCAATCAAAGAGGCCTAAATTAGTGCTAATCTGAACGTCATTAGCATTATCTCCTAATACAATCCAAATGCTGCTTGTTGCCTTTAAAGTTTATCCCACATCACTCAGTGTCTTCTTGGGTCTCTTATCAGCTGTGGTTTTTCTCTGTGGCTCATGACACAGCTGGATCAGGTCTCCTGTGTTCAGTCCACTGGAATGAAAGCACTGGTGCAGACCAAGCAATCTCCGAAAATACTCAAAGGCTGCGGTGAAGGCAAAGGAATGAACCAATGACAAGAGAATATTTATGGCAGGGAAGACTGTGACTACTAGCTTGGAAAGACAAACAATCTGTTTCTCGAAGGGGGATTTTAATATTGATGCAGTGTTTATAGGGCTCAAAATTGCAAAATGTCACTCCATACAAGTATTCAGCGGCCTGCTATGTTATGTTTGAAATCTTAGCGTACTAAAATATTTCCGACTCCTCTTGAAAAACAGGAAAATAGGAAGAGCAAGTTGTGTTCAACATAAATAAAAACCGGCAGTCCCAGTGGAGTCTCCAGTTCACTGTGGACACTTTTGTTGGATGCAGCTGTAAACATTGTTCTATCTGTTTTGTTCCACTGATCTCAGAGGAGGCTTGAGCCAAAACAACTACTCTATCCTAAATTGTTTTTTTTTAAATGACTGATGCCAGTCTGCCATGCTGATGATTTTTTCATAGTGCCTAACCTATTAACTGTGTCACCACACTGAATTCATTATTTCATATCCTATTACCCTATTAGTGTTACTTTTCAGAAATCACACAAAAGTAGAAGTACAAAAATCTGTGTAAGTAAAAGTAAAAATCTTGAAAAATAAAATCCTTCTTAGGCAATTAAAAAGTGGGCAGACTTCACACTGTGTCCTTTTGAATCACAAACAATTATAAAGGATGTCCATTAACAGAATAATTTATTGTGTGATAAACTTTTTGCAACTTTGGCCCTGGTTCAGTTTCTTGGCTTCTTGGCTCATGAGACTGAATCAGTAATTCAACTGGAAACTGAAACTGAGAGAGCTCAGAAAATCCAATGCTGATATGCCCATTTGATTCTGCTTTGGGGTCACTACTCCTCCAGAAAGCATAAATATCACAAGAAATCTTATGAGAATCCAGCTGTCAAATATTTTGTGTACAAATTTGACATTTTGGAAAGAGGAAGGAAGGCTCACAGTCTCAAAAATGGATTTGTTGATTTTGTATGTGCAGTATATTTCATATCAGTTTGTCCATTCAGTTATGATATTTTTGTTATACAGAGAGATACTTTGGCCCTAATGGAGTAACAGTTAGTAAAATATTAGGATTAATCTTCAGGTGACCATGAATCAACCACAGCAAATTCCATGGGAGTGCTGCCTTTAGGCTTCGAGTCATTGACCAAAGTGTTTGACCTGGTGATGTACATTTATCATCTCAACATCAAAAGTTTCCCTAACCACATTTTTATGCCTAATTAACCACCAGATCAACCTGCATATTAATATTACAAAATGATACTGAAATCAGTGGTTCCCAATTTGGGGATTGGGACCCATCACAGGGGTTACAAAATAAATCTGACAAAAAAAAAAAAAAAAAAAAAAGCAATATCCACATAAGAAAATTTTCTTTTTTCTCATCTTTCAGTAACTCTTTCTCATTTCTCACAAATTACTGCATCATTTTTCCTCTTGGCCTTTTGAGATCAGTTTTTGATCGACCTGGTCACAATCTGCTGACATACACAACATTTGACATGTAAGTAAAGATAGGTTTGTTTTAATGGAGCACAAGCCAAAAAGAATTAATTAAAGAACAAATATTAAAATCTATATTAGAACATTATTACATTTTAAAGATGAACCATGAAACTGAACAATAACAAGTAGTGAGCATTTTACATCGAGTAGTATTTACTGCAGCGCTGCTGTATTGCATTGCATAACATCTTACAGGTGTTCCTGTATTTCTAGTTGTGACATTTTAATGTAGTACAGCTGCTGTGATTTGTGACCTGGGTCTGTATTATGCAGCAGTTAAGATACAGATTATCTACATAACTTTTCATCTGCTGAAATCCTTGTTGAGCAAAGGAGTCCAGCCCATCCCCAGAGAAGCTTCACTGGAGGTTCACGTCCTGTTGAGGCTTGTCAGCAGAGTACAATACCCAGAGTCTGAATAATGTGGCCGGGAGCTAGTTTATTCAAGCACCTTTTGTTTGTGCTCCATACTCACCTTTTCCCTCCACTGATCATCAGATAACCACTAGACAGAAGGAAAAAAAATCCAGACTATCTCTAGAGATCCCCTAGCTGCCACTGGCTCTTTGCAGAATGTGTCACAGTGGATATTGTGGACTGATTTCATGCCATGTCATGGTTTGAGGCTAACATCACCATCTAAGAAATCCAAAAACATTCCTCAAAGCAACATATTCAAGTCTTAAATGTGATGTGGATGGCGCCTAATACCACTCAGAGGCCCAATGTCATGCCAAACTACAAGGCGGGCCTTTCTCAAGCCCCCGGAGTATTCGGTTTCACTATTTACCCATAAGTTAAGGGAGGTCATGCAGTAATGTGTGTGTCCCCGAACAGCTGCTTTTTGATGTCAGTACCTGGGACTCAACAGGGACATATTCCTATGACAAGTTCACAAAAATTTTCATCCAGTTTTTGGGAAATGCACTTACTTTCTTTGTTGCTCACCTACACCACTCTCATTCTGTATCTGTCTGCTAAATATAAGGCTACTTCCAGCAGGTGGTTAGCTTAGCTTAGCATAAGACTGGAAGCCGGGGGGAAACTGCTAGCCTGGCTCTGGTTGAAGTTAACAAAATCTACCTACCAGCAGCTCTAAAGTACTAACTCAACTTCACTGGACTCTACTTCCCAGGTCATTCTTTCTCAACTGCAGATAGTTGCCTCTCAATGCAGTGTTGTGGCATAATCTTCAATGCACACACAAACAATGGAGGATATCGAAGGGATACCGAACAGAGAAACGTCTGCCACCTCCTCAACTGACCATGCCGTGGTTTTGAGGGTTGTCATAGAAATAGTATAATAGGATGAGCAGTGTACAGCTGCTGCTCTTTGAAAATGACAAGTTTGTTCAAAACATCCCATCTTGCACAGTGGTGATGCAGTAGTGCCTCAGCTTGTGTGAAACCTTGGTGGAGATGATACCAAAAAAAAAAAAAACAGGTACCAGGCACTGTTTGCAACTTTTACCGGATGGAAAATGTAAAAAGGTGAGTAGAGCTGAGTAGAGTTGAGTCAAGTTGAGCCGGTACCATGCAGTGGAAAAGGGCTATAAGATAATTTTCCCTCCAGCCTTACCGCACATGGGAGGGGTATCGTTCTTATCATCTAACTCTTGGCAGGAGAGCAAACAAATATTAAACCACTCCTTTAAAAACCCCACCAGAATATCGCATCCTGTCCTATTCATTGCATTTTAAAATCCTTTAGTAGTCTCTTGTTTCATTTCCAGCTCATATGAATTGAGTTAATGGAAAGTGTCGAAACAAGTGCCTCTGTGTTGCTGAGAGCATCTCTGTTGTGCTGTGTTGTTTTGTTGAGGCTGTTCATGCTGTTGCTGCGGTGGAGAATAAAACCACTTTGAAACGGCTGGTGGCCAGACAGCTCTCCCCAGCCCTGATTCATCATAATTAGGTCACCGGCTCGGTCTGCTGGCCTCTCAGGGATCATCTCACATTCTCACTATCACATACACATGTGCGCCACCGACGCAGCTCGGAGATAATCAGTGATCAAAATAATGCACCGTGATGAACGGGCAGCAGTCTTCCTTGTATTTACTTGCAGCCTCTTTTTAGCCCGATCCACGTCTCTGTATTGTCTTTTGAATCCATCTTCAGAGAGTGAAATTAATTAAGGATAATAGCTTTCACCTCACCTCACCTCATCAGTAGATGTGAAAGCATTTTCTAGATTCAGTGTATGTAATGGATTGAAAAAAACACATTGAGATGCACTGTGCTTCACACAATAGGTAAACACAGTGAGGATATTAATCTGAATAAATGACTTGGGACACAGCTGCACAATTAGAAAGTAAATCTCATTTCCACAATGGTTGTTTGGTCTTTAAAAGTCTGGCGCACTCTGTTTTGTAATTTCTCCTCCTTATCTAGATGTGAATGTACGCAGCCATGATTGCGATTAGACCCAAACAGCTGGTAAGTATGCAACCGGCTTAGACATACCCACAGTTCATTTGTTGCTCAGAGCAGAGTTGATTGTAAAATTGTATAATCACCTCTAAAAGCTGAGATCCAGAGGAGGGGATGCGGTGCCCAGCCTGTGCAACTCACAAGCTGGATGGAAATACCTTAAAGACCCTGGGGGACAAAACCCATGTGTGCAAAATGTAACAACTCTGCTTATTTAAAGCTTCTTTGTATGCTTTATTTCATTATATTCTCCCAGTTGTTCTTCAGATTAGTCCATTTCCTCTTACATTGCTGATATTTACTGATACTATGACCTTTTTCCTAATTTGGTAAAAGACGAAAGATCTGCTGGCGCCTAAAATTCATTATGATAACCAATTTCTGACAAGCTACCCTCCTGTTTGAACACAGACAGTATATATGAAGCTCCAGTGGGATCAATTTACTTCTAACTTCTGATGGCTGTCAAAACATCCCCTGAAAGAGGCAAACCAAGTTTTGTGTTGTCTTACTAAATGAGGAAAATATTAATATTTCATGTTTTTGAAAATGCTGCTACTGACAGTAACAATGAAAACTGTCTTCTTGTTGTGCATACAAAGTGACATACATCCAATGTGATCTATTTATAGAGATAACGTAGAACAGGTGGTGCACGAATTATGGTGATACAGGAATAAAAAAATATCCTAAATGAGTTTTTTTTTACCCAAAAGAATTTACCTTAAGCATTTTTTTTCCTAAATGTTTCCCATGTTGTGCAAAGAAAACTTCTTACTTTTTACTGATACTACAATACAAACTCAGGCTCTTCAAGCTTATCCTCTTTGGAGAGCTTTTTGAAAAGATACATTTCCTGAATTTTGCATCTACAAATGAGTATATCGAAATAGTTTTAAATCAAAATTAAGCTCTATCTGCTGAAGACAATGTTCCAAATCAGCTACTAAATGACCCTCGTGGTGAGGCTGTTTGGTCACTGATGAACTTTCAATTTCAACTTTAAGCCAACATCAGTAAGAAGTCCATGTGTTCAACAATATATAGACATTTGAACATCTACGATTTCATGACAGCTGAGCAAAGTCCATCATGAAGATCATGTGAATGAGATGGTTTTTTAACTACCGCATCCAGGCAAAGAATTAACTTTCAAACTATCAATTTATGTATTTACTTTTAGAGCTTATAGCCATACTAGCAGCTCTGAGGCTTTCACAGGTACTTGACCATAATTTGAAATCTTGACAACATAGCAACAAAATTAAATTCATGGCCCAAGGGGAGAAAACAAGGTTGGCCCAAAAATTGAGCCCTGAGGAGCTCCAGATGTGATGTTCACTCAGGAGAAAGTGGAAGAGTTTCCACTGGTGAAATAAAAGTTTCTGTGTGAGAGGAGGGAGATGAATCAGTCAAGCGAGGGGCAGGTAATACCACCCAGTGCTCGCAGCTTTCAAATTCAAATTGGATGATCAACAGTGTCAAAGGCAGCTCTGAGGTCTAAAAGGATTAAAAATGAGCAATTTGCTGCATTCGCTTTTCAAAGAATGTCATCATCATTATTTAAATTAAAAGCAGACTCTCCCCACTTAGTGTGACTGCGGCTTCACATCAAACCACGAGTCTCCAGCACCACTTTGTGAAACTGACAACCATTCAGAAGTCCCTGTCAGAATAGTATTTAGTCTATCTGATGATCGTCCAGCATCACCTTGTCCTGAAAAGCAGCAGAAAAGACTCTGAGAAAATATTATAAATCTGAACTGACTCTATTCCTCAGGGATGAGGAAGAAAGAGATTCAACTCTGGAGAGCTTCATCGAAATGAACTGACGTCTGTGTCATCAGCAGCAAATAATGTGGTTATATGGTGGTCACACTTTCAAGGTTCTCAGTTCCTCTGGTATATTTTGAGACTAGTTTAAAGTTCTAAAGGTTATCTTGAATTCAGATAGGAAATGCATGACTGAACCCTCAGATTAATCTCAACTGCAAAACAAAGGATAAAGCTAAAACTCACAACAGTTAAAAAAATACTTCAAAATCTGTCCACATAGGTTTGTCAGGTAACATTTCAACCTTCTCCATTCAAATAAATAACAGTATATACACACATATACACACTTGACACAATGTTTGTACACTATATTGTGGTTTTAATTTGTGTTTATTCAGTATTTGTAAATACTTCAGCTCCTCTCATCTGCAGGTGGAGTATAATCAGTTAATGGATGATTAATAAAACTTATAACATTACTGTTATTATAATTAATGATACATTTATACACATGATCAAATCTTTACCATGTGTTATAAAACATTTATTACATGTGTATGGACATGATCGTTTACAGGTGGGTTTAAAACTATAAATGGTGGCATGTGGAGCTTCTTGATCTGAGACTCATGGTCAAATTACCAGGGCTTTCATCCATGTGTCGTGGCCTACACACACACACACACACACACACACACACACACACACACACACACACACACATATATATATATATGAAGTGAAATGAAAGCTAGCTAGTCAGGCATGGCTAGCTGTTCCCCTCGGATGTTATTCGAAAATGAAAAATTGCAGTTTTGATATTTGTTTGTTATTCCACATAAGTGAATGAGGCAGGTATGTTTTAGATATTATGTATTTATATACAGTAGCAAAATAGCTTTCAATTGTACAGTTTCCCAGTTAGTTCTCTGCCAATACATTAACAATATATCAAAATGTTCTTATGCCTCCTTACAGCGAGTTTATGATGAGGTTGTGTTAAACCGTGTGTTAATTGTTTATATACGGCTTTGAAATGCTGAATATGGGATTTAAACTAAAGTTTTGAGTGAAAAGCTTTCATAAAAAGGGCAACTTTCACAGTGGCGACCACAAAGGACCGTGTTGTTTACAGAGATGATCTTTTACAGCTGTTGTCATGGGGTTTAGTGGGTTGAACATTAAGGAGGAAATACAATCAAGTAAATATGATCACAGGATCCTTTGACAGCTGACCTCTGCTCAACAAGAAGGAAACAAAAAGAGAACACAAAGCTATTGATTAAGACAACACAGCCCCGTCTGTCTCTGCTGGACCTTTCACTTCAGCACTGTTAATGACGTGCCGAACAAATCATTTCTGACCTACATGGAGAGTCAGACACTTTCATACATCAAACAGGTGGTCAGTGCCTTATTTTTTCCTTAGTGTAATTTCTTAAAAGTCTTTAAACAACTGTTTTCTCCCCTTTACATTAACCCTTTTACTTTAATTTGATAAATACATAAGACTAGGAGAGGCACCGTAAAACTTCAAATGAATTCATCTTCCCTGGTGATTGGATTATACTTGCTCGGTCTGCACGAATCCAATTTATCAACAAATAGAGCACTGAAGCAATGGACGCTACACAATTAGAGGCAAACAGTATTATCTGGAGTATATGCACCTCCAGCTGAAAAGCAGCTCCATTCTAACTAGCTACCCAGTCACTTGAAGAGACAACAGAAATGAAAGAGAAAAGTCTTTAACAAGATGCGGGAACTCAATAAACAGCAAACATTCCTCCAGGCAGTCGGCGTAAAGGGGAATGCACAATCATCTCCATTCTGATGTGGTGGGGTTAGAGAGGAGGGCTGGGGATCACTCCCTGGCTAGGACAATCAGGCCTCAGAGGACACCCTTAACTTTATTTGTTCCACTTGATGACCATAAAGGAATCATACTCCCTGATTCGCCATAAAGTCAGCAGGTCTCTCAGAGTGCTGCTCTGCTTTAGATCTACCACACTGTTCTCTGAGGCTGCATTGGATTTTCATGTCGCCCCGGGGGCACTTATACGTGCAGAGTGAGGACATTCATTTTATATGTGATATAATTGTACATGATAAAATAAAGAGTTGGCCCATTATGAATTAAGGTGTTAATGACGGTCAAAAATCAAACCAAATTAAGTGAATAGACAGCTAAAATGAACAAGATGGAATTTTTTTTTTTTTTTTTTTTTTTGCACTAAAGCTGCAAGAGTAGTCAATTAATCAATTGCCTGACAGAAAAGCATTGGCAACTGTTTTGATAATAAATTGTTTTAGTAATTTTTCGAGCGACATATCAAACATTCCCCACTTCTAGCTTCGCAAATGTGAGAATTTGATCCTTTTCATGTCAAATATGAGAGTAAACTGAATATCTTTGTGTTTAGGACTAATGATACGATAAAATATGTCATTTGAATACATCGCTTTGGGCTAAGGGGAAATCATTAAAAGCATTTTCACAATTTTCTGATGTTCTAAGGGCAAAAATGAACAAAATCAACTAGCATATACAATACAAATCTAATTTCATCTTAAACACAATATTTCAGTGCGAGTGAGATTTCTTTTTTTTCCATATATAGCTGCAAAAACACCCACAGGGTATACTACCTGCATTTGGCATCCATGGATAAACACAGCAGTGTGACTATTAACAGTCTCCAGACCTAACAAATATTAGATCTCACATTCTTTAACACATTCTCTAATAGCCATATGCTTGAGAACAAACGGGTTGCTGCTCCCTCCCCTCCCTTTCTCATCCTACTATTATCACAACGGCTAAATCAAATATTCATGTTGGAGGGGAAAGCATTTAACACGTTGTTGTTATCTGAGAAATCAGTCATGCAGTTAATTGTTGTTGTAACAGGGAAATCTTGCAAGATTATGAAGCTAATTGGCATTATGCATTCATGTTTTTTCCCCTTCCTGACACCAGCACAACAAAATGTTGCCTGTGGAAGGAAAGGTATTAGATTCTCCAAACAATAGTGGGGACAAACAGCTTCAGCATCTCAGCAGTATTAGAGTTTAGAGTGCCCTCGTGATGGCACTTTCCTTTTATGAGGCAAATGATCTGAATAGCATGGACCTGCTGCTTGCAACATTTCCACATTAGGTCAGGGATGAGGTTTTCTACAGTATCTGTGGACCTGTGGCTGTGGTTTGTATCCTCCTCTTGCACCTGCTTTTCAGCCAGGTTGAAGAGCCCTGGAGCCACCTGGCCCAAACCAAAGAGCCGCAGTGAGCACCTGGAATAGCTTGATGATGACTCACAGTGAGGAAAATCTACCTACAGGGGAGTTCAGTCCCTCACAGCCAGCAAAACAAGTGTCTATTTGTCAGATCACATCTTTCAGGTCAGAAGCTTTTGGGCATTAGGGCAAACGGGAACAAACTCTGGGGTCTGTTAGACAGAGTTTAACTTTGACTGTATCCCCCAAGGCATTGCACTTTTTGTGCTCTAATCTCTATCTGCTGCAAGTAGACAGCATATGGAAAAAAACTAAACAAAAATGTAGCTGAAGGAAGTCAATTTAATCCATGATGGCAAGCATCCCAGATTTCAGGGAGGTTGTCAAAGCAAATGCAAATGTGAGCTTTTTGTGAAAACATATTAAAATCTAGATATCCGAGTGCCCTCTGCCCCTGCAGTGATGGCCGTGATTGAGCAGGAGGATAAAAAGAAAACATCTTCCTCAGGTTAGTTTGATGACACGAGTTTTGAAATTAGAATTACTTTCGATAAGAGCTACACCCTGACATTTAAACTTTACACACACTTGAGTAAAGAAAGAGTCATGTGCCCTCAAAGGGTCTAACAAGTGAGTGCAGATCAATATAGCTAGTATGTGTTAAATTTCAAGATTGTTTGATGTCTGGACAGGTTCACAAGGAACAGGTTCAGGCCTGATTCAGAGCTGAGTCACCTCTTTTCTCTTTTTTTTTTTTTTTTTTTTTTTTTTTTACATCTCCATAACATGAGATGGTGCAAGCTGGATTAAATATCATTTACTTTTGTGGAGGTTATTCCATTTGAAGCTTGTGACAATCAGTGAATCCTGCTGAGCCCTGCTGAAAGACCTGCTCATAACAGCACAGTGGCAAGAAAGCCTCACAGATGAAAAAGCAACTTGAAAAATGCCCCCCCCCCCAAAAAAAAGAAAAAGAAAATTATACAAAATGTCATGAAACTTTATTTTTTTTTAAAGTGTCATGAGAAATATGAAAATATGAAAATCATTCAGCATCACAGTTTTCACTGTTAGTATACAATCATCTCAGTCACGCTTACATTCAATATATAAAAATATAAAAAGAAACTTGTTCAAAAATACATATTATTGCCAAGTAAAATTGAGGCACTTGAGAAAAATTGTATTGCTATTTGAGTGCTGGCAAACCTGCTTCTAATGACTGTGCAAAAGTTATAATAATTTCTCCCTAAAAACTAAGTTTGCACTTGTTCCCTAAGTAACAATGGCTTCAGTATTCCTCAGGATATATTCATACTGTCATTCATAATGCGCCCTTTGGTATCGTTTGTGTGGTTTGCATAAAAAAAAAAAGTAGAGGGCTGCATAACAGCCATTGAGAGACGTTGGTACAAACACTGAAGATAACATTGTGAAGGCATATAAAACATTCTAGACATGCAGAAAAGTGCATGAATAGCACAGGTAGGTGAGTACATGGTTTTGACAAAGCTCGACACTGATTGCAATCACAGAAACACTGCTTGAAACGAGAAGCACGTGAGCACAGAGCTATTTCTCATTTTGAAATGAAATCGACCGATGGTAGAAAAAAAAAAAAACAGTCTGCACATTAGGGAACAAATCCCCAAGGATGTGATTCCCTGACAGTTCTCCTGGGCTTGGAAAAACAAAGAAACAGAGCAATGGAGGGAGAGGGGGAGGGGGGGTTCTGCTGGTGGAAAAGTATCCCAGTTCAGTTCAGTGTGCTACACAACAACCAGATTCCTCATGCTTGTGCAGAAGAGACATCCTGGAGAAAGTTTTGGAGCAGTTCTTGCATTGGTATTTTTTCACATCCGAATGGGTCTGTAGGTGCGCCCTGAGATTGGACCTGTCTGCAAACGCCCTGTTGCAGTGAGGGCAGGAGAACGGCTTCTCTCCTGTCAAGGGGAGAAACGAGAAGGGAGACATTGTCAGTAATTGTGCACAAATGTGTTTCAATCCAAATAGTCACAGAGGCATGGTGGGCTATTATGGTTTTTTTTTTTTTATAGCTGGCTGCATCACACTCTTTGGGAGAAAGGCACTGTGCTGAGTATATTCTACTGATGACATGATATTTGTTGAAAAAAAAGAAACAATCTTTCTTTTCAACACCTCCACAAGCAAACCTACAGGTGGTAATATCATTCTGAGCGTTTTTCACAACAGTAACTTGCTCAGCCTCACTACAAAACAGTTGTAAGCTGTGTAACGGTGTCTGCTGTAGCTGCAAAGGCTATTAAATAATGTACTAGGCTGAATCTCTACCTGCAAAAGCCAACAACAACTTAACACATGGAGGCCCCTCTCTTGCTCCCCCCCCCCCCCCTCCAGTCACTCACCGGTGTGCGTCCTGATGTGTCCTTGGAGCAACCATGGTCTGGAGAAAGCTTTCCCGCATATTTTGCAAACACAAGGCAAGGTGTGAGTCCTGATGTGCATTTTGAGAGCTCCGAGGCTAACATACTCCTTCTCGCAGTATTTACAGCTGAAGGATTTCCTCGTTTGGGCGTCGCAGTGCAGCTGTTTATGCTTGAGCAGTCCAGAGTACGTGGAGTAGGACTTGCTACACAAACTACATTGGAATTTCTCTGCCTCCACTCCGTGAGGGTCTGTCAGCTTGGGCAGCAACTGCTCGTCCTCATCACTCCTCGGGCTTTCAGAGCCGCTGTGGTCTTTAGAGGAGGTGTCGGAGAGCGATGAGGGGTATCCAGAGATGGGGGAGAGGTCACTGGGGAGCGGAGACAGCGGCAAGTTGCTGGTAGTCCACACTGTGATGGGGCTGTACGCCGCCGGGCTCAGGATCTCCGGCTGGGGGATGACGGGCAGGGGAAGGCCCTTGTAGATGTGCGGCGTGATGAACACTGGAAGGAAAGACAAGTTAAAGTGAGACGGGTGATCGGATGCTGGCTGCCATCGCGTCAGCACAGACTTCAAAGTAGGCCAAAAGCTTTTAAAATGCCAACTCCTGCAAAGTGGAAAAACGCGGCGTGTCATCTCGATTTCATGTCAGAAACAACTTCAGCAAATCTGCAAAGTTACACTTGCTCTTCACTTTGAAAAACTTTACCTGTTGGGCTTTCCAACTCACTATAATTTGGCTTCTTTGCGGAGTTTATGTGTTTCTTGACCAGGAACGAGCGTGGCATCTTGGAAAACAAGTGGACAACTTTGGCAAACTTTTTTTTTTTTTTTTTTCTTGTAAAATGTAGCGGTGAACGTCAGTTCAGTGTGTGAAGACGGAAATCCTTATTGCTTAAGTCCAGTGGAGTGTCATGGTGCAGCGCTGCGCTCTTGGAAACAGTGCAGTGAGTAGCTGTAGAGCTGTAAATACTCCCTATCAGGTGCATGGGAGGAGCCATCCACTGTCATTTACATATACTGGGGGCTCAAACCAATTAAATCTCGCGTTTAACCTGGAGCTTTAGAGAAGCGTTTTTAGCCTATAGGAGCGCGTAACCTCCCGATGGGCTGGGTTAGTGCCATCCGCCCCGGTTAGACAGGTGCTTTTGTGCTACACTTGTGTGTTTGAAGGATGCAAGTGTGCAAGTGTACATGGCACCATGCAGTTGCCATTGGCTGTTACCCACAGTGACAACAAGAGCAGCAGCAAAGTAAAGCTTTTTTATTTATTTAAACATTCCTGCAACAGATCATGACAGAATGAAGTGCTAGGAGGAGAAAAAGAAGAGGTGCTGCAGGGAGAGGTAGACAGCACGATTGTTTAAAATGCCATTGCTAATGCAATCATAGCACGGAGTGTGCACAGTGTTGCTGATGATTGTTGTCTTATAAACCTCTGGGGACTTGATTATCCTGCACGGGTGGTATATCTGAATTGAGGAATAGGCCTACTCCCACCAACAGTTGCAGCCCTAATGATGATGATAATGACTGGATTGAAGGAATATGGAAGATTTGTCTTCTACATGTTTAGATATTTTCATCGCCAAATCTAATGAACTGACAAATCTGTGGCTCCATGATGAATGCTCCAACCAGCCACTGGACCAAACTGCGTGCTGCATCCACATTGTCATTCTGTGGCTTTGCCAAAGGATGGCTCTTCCTAATGCAGTTGCGTGTGGAGAAAGCCACACATTTCCTTGCCAATAATGCAATAAGGCATTCCTCCTTGAAATGTAAATTTAAGTGTAGTTCCCTCTCAAGGTCAGACATGATATCATAATCAAATTTATCCCCTTTGCTGCTCCTGCTGAACTGGAAGAGGAGAGGCAAACTTAGCAGTCTACGCCCCCTTGTGTTCAACTCGGCTCTTCTGAGAGAGAAGCGTGAGTTGTATATCTAAAAGTAACAAGGCAGAGGGTAAAAGAAACACAAAGGCAAAGGCTTAGCAATGGTGATATTGAAAGGCAGCTCCTAGAGCAGTTTGATTGGCTAGGTCAGCAGATATGAAAATCTGTGTCTGGGGCAAGCCTTAAGTTAATTGTGAACTGCTTATCTTATCTAGAAAACATAATTGCAGATCATGAATAGTTTCCCTTTGTGCCTGCTTGGATTATAAAAGGATGGGAAGGTTATCTGCGCATAATAACTCCCGGGTACTGTCACACATTTAGTGCTCTGTATGGAAAGCAGGGATGATGTTGTTTGGTGGTGATCCAGCAAAAAACATTGTGCACCATCAAAGATAATGCTTTTGAAAATCAGTGTTGCCCACCAACCAAACCGTATCCAAGAGAAGAGAGACCATGCATGTCCACGTGAAAATGCCATCTTGCAGATTTCATGCTTCACTCCTGTTCTACCTGTTCAGAGCACGTGGATGCCGTTCTATTGAGAGGGATGAAGGGGGGCAGTGAAAGCAAAGCAAATCATATCACTAATTCTGAAAAGCAGCGGCAGTAGTTTAAGAGTGCGACAATTAATTAACAGAGAGGAATCCGTGGATCCTTGGCTCTGCATTGTATCATCACACCAGGAAAGATGTGCTCAATTAAACATGAACATGCTTTTGACTCTCTGCTCAAGCGCAGGTAAAAGAATAACCTTTGCTGTCTTTGGAGGCAGCAGCATCTGCTGAACACACCACGCTGGTGTTGTCTGCTAGACAGTCGAGGCATCTTCAGCTCCCTTCAGATTCAGATTTGTGGGTGCTGTTTTATGGAATTCAAACTTGCATATTGTCCATTATTCACCATCTTTGTTTACCTTTAAAGCACACTAAACAAATATAGTTAAGTTCCAAATTATAGTGTTGACTAATGAACAGCTGGAATGAAAAATAATTGTTTTATATTTATATATATTTTTCTTTGTTTTGCAATTGCCTTTCCATCCCTCATTAGTTTTTTTAATGTAATCCTGAATATCTTGCCTTGAGTTTTTAGGAGCAGAGCGGTATAAGCTTTTAGCTTCCAGCCTCCTCTGCACCGGCTTTTGTTTACTTTTAATCCATGTATATGAGAGTATATGTAGGTGTAAGTGTTTGTGTTTATATTTATGCTAACATCTTTGTGTGCGTATCGTAACATTTATAATAATTGCATTTTTAATGTGCAGAAAATAAAATAAATAGTGTATAAAAAGTATACAGGAAATACAGAAAGGGCACATATGCCCTGCACTTCTTGGTGTCAAATTTGACTGTTTTTTTCTTCAACATGAAATATTTATGACTATATAAGCAACCATCAGAGTTAAAGTTTAGCAGAATAAACTTCCTTGGGTAATCTGCTTTGTCTGCTTTGACAGGGCTGTGTGGGTGTGTGCTTTGATCAGATTTGATTGACAGTGGCCTGAAAACATGGCGCGGTTACTGCCATCAGATTGTAGTTCAAATGTTGCTAAATCCTGATTGATGCACTGAAATATGCAACATCACCTATTTACAACTGAGCCCTGCCCTCTTTAAACTGGCCACCATGCTGCTTTTTATGTAGTGGTGAAGGTGCAGTACATGGATCACAGGCGGCATCTGAGTTGGTATCATCACTTGATAATCAAACTGCAGTAGGTGGTAGAGATGCTAAGTGCTGGTGGAGACTCTGCAGTAGCTTTCCTATCTGGATTCAGCCTCTACAAGCCATGTGAAATGTGTGTCCATAAGTCTGCATCGTCTGTATTGCTGCTGTTACATTAGGTCTTTCCTTTACTTGTTGCACAGAGCTGTCATTTCTTGTTGGCATGTGTTGTTTTGTGTGTCAAATTGAAATAGTGTGCAAATCTTTTTCAACCGGAACAAACAGGTCTTTTTTAAGTCTGCTCCCCTTTCCAACAGGGTTTCCCAGCCATTAAAATGTTCTTTACCAGAAGCCTGATTCGGGTTATGGTAAGGTTAAAGTCAGGTTGAGCACCACAAAAGACGACTGGTTGGGGTTATGCATAATGTTTGGTTCAGGTTAAAGGACCAGCTTGTAGGATTTAGGGGGATCTATTTGCAGAAATTGAATTAAATATTCATGATTAAGTTTGATCAGTGTATTATCACCTGAAACGAAGGATCGTGTTCTTGTTATCTTAGAATGAGCTCTCCATATCTACCGGGAGGCAGGTCCTCCTCCACGGATCCCGTCATGTTGCACTGCCATGTTTCTACAGTAGCCCAGGACGGACAAACCACACTCCAGGCTCTAGAGTGGGCCCCTTGCATTTTTATATCACCTGAAGGCCGCAGTATGTTCTCCTACATGTTTGGAGCAGGAGGGGTAAAGGAAGGGGTATTCAGTTGGTTGCAATTTGCAACCTCCCTGCTAGATGTCACTAAATCCTACCCACTGGTCCTTTAAGGCAAAGGGAAACAAATATCGGGGGAAACAGTCGTCAGCATATCATCACCGGCTCTGCGCCAGTCCACTTTTGGAGCGTGCCCATTGGAAACAGCACAATCAGAAATTAAAAAACAGGAATCTCTCCAGTGTAATAACCAAAACAGTTCTCAGTTTGTTAGATTATTTTATTGTTTATGTTGGACCACAACTCATAAGCAAAACCTGAGAAAATGCATTTTCAGTAGGGATCATGGGGGCTTTTCCTTTCTGATGCTAATATTGATACCTCAACTCCGATTCCAACCGATCCAATACCAGTGCTCTTCACTGCATGGATCTCATTGGAATCACTCAAGTAGCAGGAGGTCTGGCATTGCTAAGGCATGAAAAGTGAGTGGGCAGCCCAACATGACTGAATTATTGTATCTGATAATGGAAACACTGCAATGATGTTGACAAATAAATTGCATTTATTGTGGATCAGTTGCATTATAGCCGATATCTGATCCACTTAATAGGCTCAGAATTAGCACTGATCTTGATCCAGCATATCAGTATCAGATTTGAACATTGCTGAGTCAGGCGCAGGAAGGTTAAAGGTGCAATAAGGGAAAATGTGGAGCTCTTACAAAGCCTCTGGTGAGACCTGGAAGCTATATAAGAGCCATAATCTGGCTGTTAGCTTTGGTTTGGATCACAGTTAAGCCATTACACAGGACAGGGTTGGAAAGCCTCGTATCTTGTAAGACAATTACAGAGGTTGCTGTAGTGTGTGTGAAATGTGAAGTCACAGAGCACGTCCATTTATCATCTCCGTATCACGCCACCCGCCATGGTATGGAGAACAGCTGCTGGTTGAAGGACCAATAGGTCAAAACTGGTCCAGAGCTGCGGGAGGCTTTTGACCTTTATTTAACCAACTTTCCAAAATAAAAGACTTGATCTGTGTTGGGTTGCAGAGTGAAACGTCCATGTTTCTCCAGTTCATAGTAGGGCCTGTGACATGCAGCTGAGGTTGGTTGGCAAACATGAAACGTCAGAAGAGTCAGCGTGCAGCATGTGGGGAAGGGGTGGGGGGGGTCTTTCAGCTGGCATGATGACAGCATGGAAAATGAGGCGCACCTGGTCAGCCTGCTCAGCTGCTCACGCAAGGGCCTAAGGGAAAGAGTACAAATACTACTGAGTGACTGAACGCATATGTAGCCTACACTGTGCCTGTGCCTGTGTTCATTGACAACACAAACTGAGTCATGATAGTCTGACTGAGCAGGAGTGAGAACACCACCCATGCTTTTTTTTTTTTTTTCCCTTTTAAATGCCATTTGTGCCCAGAAAGTTGCAGACACACACTAGCCTTCAAAATAAAATTAACTCTCAAGTATGGGCTATGTGGCTCCAAACAAATCATTGCCTATATATTCTTTTCCCTTTGTCTTTTGCTGCACATCTCAACTGAAACACACACACACACACACACACACACACAGGACCGCAATGCACGCAAATGTAACTGGCATGAAAAAGGAAGAAAAAAAAAAAAAAAAAAAAAAAAAAAAGCTTGGTGAAATGATGATAGTGTGTATTTATCGCGGGTGGGACAGATGTGGGACAGAGCCGCGGACGTCCCCGAGAACAGCAACAAAGTAGGATCATGTAATATTAATGGAGCCGGAGTTGTGCGGGTTCCGTGGGTAAACCAAGTCGATTGACGCGCGCGTTAAACCAGCCGCATGTGATCTCCGGCTTCAGTCATTTTGGCAGCACGATGCGAGGGAGAGACACGGACACGGAGCTGTGAAACCGGACCCTCTGCCAGAGATGTCGACCGACAGGAATCCCTGAAACCGCCGCTGCCCAGGAAATATGGACAGATCTTGTTTCGTGTGCGAGTGCGGGCTGTTTTTCGGTCGGTTTTTTTGCACATTGCTACAGTGTTAGTGGACCAGGATGCCGTGTGGGCGATGCTGCCACAAGGGATACATTGTGATTTCGCAGAGATGTTTTAGCAACCGTTGCATAAATTAACAAAAAAAAAAAAAAAAAAAAAAGACAACCCGTCACATGAGGGATTGGAGTCCAAAGGGATCTAATAAGACATCACCACCTGTTACTAGAAAATCAGGTAAGCTTCACAGACCTTTATTCGCTTTTACAATCACGATACCTCCTAACACAGTGCATGACGGACGTAGGTAGTTAATTGCTATGCCAAACATCCCTGAAACGAAACATTAATCCATTTGCAATGTACTTTTTTGAGATGTAATTTTGCTTTAATGCTGCGCACCAAGAATTTATGTACCAATCACCCATATGATCTGATGGATAATAAAGCATCGCACCCTCTATTAGTCACATTAGTGTGGTGCACTGAGCTGAACAGTTCACTTATGATGGGCCTCATGATGAGACACCTTTCATTTTATTGTATGGTTTGCAGGGAATGTGTGGGTTTGCTTGCAGAAACCTTTCCATTGCCTCGGTGCAGGTACACACAGGCATCACCCGCAGTTCCTCCAGCCAGTGCAGTGGCAGCAGACCTCTTTTCATCCACAATGCCATTCAGCAGCGTTTAAGTACTCTCTCTCTCTCTCTCTCTCTCTCTCTCTCTCCCTGCCAATAATTATAACATTCCTACTTAAAAACAGAATAGGCCATTTTACAGCTCAAACGTCACTGGAACTATTCACAGTTTGCTCATCAGTCCTGCCCCCTTGTTGCTGGATCCTCAACATCCACGTCCATCAGAGATAAACCTGAGTATTTTAGCTGCTGCTGCTGCTGCTGGTCCTGTGTGTTTTATTAGCCTCACAGAAAGCTCCTGAATCCTCTGCTGTTTCACAAAATTTATGTTGCCTCTCTCACTATAAAGCGTTGTGGCAGGGTGCTTATAAGGCAAGCTTGTTTTTTGTTTTTTTTTTTCCTCAATGTGGGATGCAAGGAGCAGTTTGTATCCAAGAAACCCATTGAGATGTAGAGATTAGACCTCACATCAGTGATTTCAGGTCTGTACCCTCTCAGCACAGGAGGCTCCGTGCTCATGCAGGCATATTGAGCTGAGCCGGGCTGGACCATTCGCTGGTCATAGGTCAGTAGCAATCTGTTTGATGTACTGGAGGTCTCACTTCCTACAGAGGAAGAGATGTTGACATGTCATTGACGATTTTATGCCCTCGCACATGCACCCCCCTCCTCCCCTGTTGCTGCTTAAGTCCTAAATCAAAGAGCAGTTTGGCCAAATGACAGAGGTACACTGGCAGAGAAGCAGGCCTGAGTGAAATGGTGTCAGTGACATCTGGTCAATATGAGAGCCAGGGACAACTTGTTTGAGTCCTCTCATATGGTGTCGCAGTCTGGATCGGCTGAAAATTGGAAAAAAAGTTTAACCATCATGATCTAAAGCACACTGGCATCCGTCATGGTCTGGAAACTAATTCAGCACTGCACAACAAAGAGTTCCTCCACACTTTATCTTCCCTGCTTAGTTAATCGATAATCTGATGTTTCTCCTGCAACTGAATCCCACTGGGTCATTTAAAAATCCACACTAGTTAAATGCCTTGAAATGTATAAGTGGGATAAACTGTCCTAAGCATTCGGAAGCAGTCAATGTACACATTAGCATGAATTATGTATTTTAGCACATTCAAAGTGCTGTTACACTGCCCCAGCATCACACAACAGCTTGATATGTAATAGAGTTGTTCTGAACAATCAAGGATTACACTTTCAGTACTCAGTGAGGCGTAATTTCATTTCTTTGAATGTCGTGCGGCTTTTTTCACTGACCCATTTTGACCATAGAAAAGAGTGCTGTGATGAAAGTAGTGCACAAAAAAACTTGACAGCAGTGGCAGAGAAAAATTAAGAAGTAGCAACAGGAACAGGGAAAGTAAAGGGTAAAAACTGAAACATATGCATGCAGCTTTTTTGTGTATTCAAAGAAAAGAGTCTGGTACCTCAAAACAGAGCAATCCTTTAACATTTTCCTCCAGCAATTGTTCTGTCTGAAGGGCAGCAGGGAGAGCCTACAGCATGTCACTGTAAGGCTGGACATCTTCATTACGATCTAGCCCCAGAGCCTGACGGCAGAGAGAAAAATGCATCACACCTGATGTTTCTGTGGGGCTTTCATAGCAACTGTTTGATCGACCATCCATACAAACTGCTCCAGATGTTGAATTCACAGAGGAGAAGCCATATGCCTGCGTTGCAGCATGATGTACGAGCTGCACAAATAAAAGAAACTGTAGATAGTTCTCTCTGTGAGGGCGCAGGAAAAATATGTTTGTCGTCTGTGCCACGAAGTCACTGTCATGCAACAAGAAAGCCATTAGTCTGGCTTAGCGGAGACTGATGGCTAATGAAGCGAATGCACACCAAACTCTTGTGGCGGGGAAGATAGAAGACACAACTCTCATTTATATGCGCCTCATATACCAGCCCATCTGATTTAGAGGTTCAGGACTGCAACACAGACCAGTGCACTGAAAGCTACATGTGAGTGATAACTACCCTAAGAAGAGCAATAAGGGGTTAGATTATACTTAATGATTTATGATGCTAGCAGGTTGCTTAACATACAAGTGACAAAACCCTCACAGATAACATCTATGCCTCCAACGCTGCAATTCTGTCGAGGGCAAGCAGTTTTTCCTTTATACTTTTCAACCTTTAAGTAGCCCAGGCTGGACAATTTTAGGTCACATCTGATTAATGTAGACAGTCTGCTTATTCGTTAAGCACCGCTGCCTTGACAGCACGCTATACAGTAGCAGCTCAACCTTGATGGAAGAAAAGTCTTGTATGCTGTGAATTGCATTGCTGTGTCTCCTTGGAGTATTTGGAAATCACTCAATCATTAACGTCACATTTTTTTTGCTTATGACAGCAAAACAAACTGCGAGAGGCATCATAGTGTCTGTCTACTGTAACAACTGTAACACAAGCATTTGATGGAGTCATCGTTTAAGTTATTTGAGTTAAGCATAAATGATAAATATTCTCTTTGTTCAGCTTCTCAAATGCGAGGCTTTGCTGGTTTTGTCTGTTTTATACCACAGTAAATAGTATAGTTGTGTTTTTCATACAGAGTAAACAATTTATTGATTCACCCATAGATGGATCAATATTTAGAACAGTCGGGAGTCGTAGGGGAGAATCATGCAAATCTTCCAGGAAATGATAAAAAAAATTGAAACGTTTCTAACCGGTGCTTTTATCTACAATAAAATTTACAACCTTTTAGGGTTTATGATCTACAGAACTCAATTTATATCCCTAAGATAGTAATTTGTTTCATGTCATGCAGTTTGAATTCATAAATAATTTCCCGAGCAATTGAGAGATAGTTCTATGTTTCCGTACTTTATATTTAGTAAGGGAGCAGATGTGTCCCTCGACTGTGTATAGCTTCATTTCAGTGTAGCCTTGCCTTCAGCGATATGCTGAGCTTTTTAATCCTTTCATGTACTCTACGCACAGCATGGGGCCATTTCCATGTCCCCAAGTCTCTTCCTGAAGGGCTGCTCAGGCCCCATTGGTTAAAATACAAAAAAAAATGACTACATGCATATATACTTAGAATCACTTCATACATAAATTGTATAATTAGGAGAATGCAATAATTCAATAGAGGCCATGTGCTCATTTGTTGAGGCTAATTAAGACGCTCATGTAAGATAACACGCTTGACTTGCCCAATCCATTCATCCATAGGCAATGCACCATAATATCATTTGTGAAATAAAAAAAAAAAAAAGATTACAATCCAATTAAGGAACCTGTCAGTAGTGAACAGGCTGCAGGATCAGTTTCTTCTAGCTATAGTTTATTATGTCTATTTCTGCTCCCTGATATCCAGTGATATAACAGGGAACCAGTTTGTGAAATGATTCTAGCTGATTTAAGTTGGCACCCAGCTGATATCTGGTGGCTCCCCGTTGCCAAAAACCATACATCATAGTCAGGAGGGTCAGGAGCTCAGTCTATAAATGTGTCCATCACTAATTTACTCCTCTGCCTATCATTCATGAGCATCTGGCATGGAGAGTGCCACTGGCTGGTACCGGGGCCGCAGTCATTGACTTACGAGGTAATGAAAGACTTATTTTTTTGACAAATGCGCTAAAAGAATTGAAAACATGATGAGGTGCTTCTTTTCCATTTTGCCAGAATGATCGATCTTGAACATAATCTGAAGGAAAAGAAGGAGAAGTTGCACCTCCAGCAGCACACAGGAGCAGGCCCAGTTGAATACAAGATGTGCTCTGTAAATACAGAACTGTTCAAACAGCTGCCTCTTGACACGAGTTCACTCACTGCAGGAGTAAGACTGGGGGCGTTCTGTTTATTAACGTGTCGCTAATTATCAGGTGAAGAGGAACCTGCACACCACAGTTTAAAGTTCAAATGCTTTTCTTTAGATTTAGACAATGTAGAGCTGAAGTGACCACTCAACAGAAAACAAATCTGGAATAAGTTTGATAATGAGTCAATTTTTTTAGGCAAATAGTCTTATACGTTTCTAGTGTAAGGATTTGTTATCATTGTAAATTGGCTGTTTTGGGGGTTTGAATTGTGAGTCCGGAGCTCCGGGAACTATTGATGTTTTTTTTTGAATGAATCGATAATGAAAATTTCTTTTTTATGCAAAAGTTCACTGGTTCCAACTTCTCATATGTAAATATTTGTTTTCTTGTCTTCTTCTTCTTCCTCTTCTTCCTCTATGACAGTAAATTGAACATTTCTGGGTGTTGCACCACTACTTGACAAAGCAAGACATTTGAACATGTTGCTCTGGGCTCACCCTGGACCCTTTTTTTGACATTTCATAGACCAAATGATTCAGTTTATTTAGTTTTATGATTAGTTTCAGCCTGTTTCATATTTAAATAGTCTTTAGTCTTCTCTGATAGCAAATTTAAAATCTTTGGATTTGAACAAACAGGCACTTTAGACTCTGAGAGAATGTGGTCAGTGTTTTTAACTGTTTTCTGATATTTATTGACCTTAAGTTTGATTATTCTAGAAAATAATCGCATTGCAGCCTTTCAACCAAGCTGCGGAGAGTAAAGATGCTGCCTTTTTCCCAAGGCCACTTGTTTATTTATGAATAGGACATATTTTAAACTCCAGCGCCCACACTTGAATTAAAACTCACTTCCAACCCATACTGACTGCAAACCTACCTAACACAATAAACTTCCTGAACAGTCCAGTCGCACACCAAATAATCAGAAGCAATAAATAACAATAACAAACTAAATATGGAGGAAAAGCTTTATATGACATTGTCACGTGAAGAATAGAAACAATGTCAAACTCATTTTCTCTCAGGGTGAAAATTGTGATAATTGATCAAGAAATGATTTAAATGTTGAGGGAGTGATAACAAAATAAATTTCTTTTTTGCAAAATAAGTATTCACAATTAGTTCTCTGCATTTTCTGTTATCTACAGAGACACGGATCAGATAAGGGAAGGTGAGCATTTTCAGCAAGAGAGGAACGAGAGAAATGTCATTATGTTTTCTAACATGAATTGAGCAGATCCTGTGATATTTAGTCAGTGTAACGTTGATGTTGAGCAGGACTGTTTTTAGGATGTCCTTGTGCTTGATCAACATAATACCATAGTGCCATAGTCTCCGGCCAAATTAAAAAGCTTCACTCCCAGGCACCATATGTTCCAGGTCAGAGAACAAGTCAACATACAGTAAGTGAAAAGCATCTCAATTTTCAAGCAGTAAAACTACATTTGCTGGAGCACTCTGCAGACAGCTGCTCCACCTGCATGCACAAACGGCTATTCATCATCCTGTGTGGGCCACAGCTGTCCTCAGGTCTAAGAGATGGAGATGTCAAGTTACAATCTCCGCATCATCCAGGCACTCTCACTGTGCTCCTCTCGCTCTGTTTCCTGCCATTGTGTCAAAGACAAGAGCACTATTTGAAGGAAAAAAAAACACTGCTTGGCAAATTGGCAGGACTGAAAATATCTGATGGGGTGGTTGTAAAAGGAGTTACGCTGACTCGACTTAAAAGGCACAAAAGGTTCGGCTTATTTAATCTTTTGGATTCTCACAGAAAAAAAGAGAAGGAAAAAAGAGAAGTGCTCACGTCTTTTGACAGGATGTTCAGGAGGGCACCTGCAAAGACAAAGTGCTCATTTGAGAGCTGCAGACACATTTTTCAGCTGACCATGTGAACACATTCATTTTTAAAGCAGGTCCACAAATGATGTCAGGATTTTCTTTTACATCCATTAGACAGCGCTGGCTCGTCTCTGACACAGACAGCTCACAGTGTAGGCGCAGATGGAGACAAAAACTGTGATTGTGTCTCTCAAATTGAATTTCCAGCATCAATAATCTCAAACAAGAAACGGACACATATTGACAGGTATTGTAAAACAATTTAATCAGTTAAAAATGTATTCCACATATAGAATTAGACTACAGTTTTAAACCCAAAGATATTTAATTTACTATAAGATAAGGCAAAGAAAAGCCTGAAGCCTTTACATGTGAGAGTCTAGAGTCACTTTTTGGGCAGAAAATGACTGAAATGATTATCGTGATTACTGCCGATGGATTTTCTGTTAAATTCGCAGTATTACTATAATTTTCTGTATGCTGTAATGTAATCTCCACTACACTGCAAGAAATATTACTGAATGTATGTACATTCAGTAGCTTGTTTATCAGGTATACCTAGCTAAAAACAAATGCAGTCTAATATATATCATTTCACCCACGGAATGGGGCAAACAGACTATTACAAACATCTGTTGGTATAATGCTCCACAAACTGCAGCCTCAAAAATGATCATAACTTCGAAACAACAGCTTTTTAACACAGTTTCAACAAAAGACGAACGTCATAAATGTAAATCTGTTGCCTTAGATTGCATTAGTTTAGCTATTACCTGATACCTTTGTAACAATAAGCAGGCTGTATATGAACATATTAGATCTCCAACAATAAGTCAGCTCGTTGGCATGTATTTTGTTTTGCCAAAGGTTACAATTCAAGAGCTGAATAAGCCAAATAAATCAAAATACACAGAACACCACACATACTTACAAAGAAAACCAAGTTAGAACCTTGACTCGAAGGTCAAAGCTTTTTTGGAATTTTAACTATTTTCATGAATCTTTTATTCTTTAAAGATACTCAGAATACCCCCTCTCTGTTGTTCCTCTCTCTCTCTCTTCCATTGCGCTTAGACAAATACATTTGCGAGTTTCATTAAGGCTACTTTTACTGTATAATCGCAAGTTGCTGATTTATGCATGAAATGTAGCTTGAAATGCATATACCCTGAGTTTTTTTCTAAGGCTGTAAAACAATGATCATAGTAAGAACACTGCGGCTCAACAAGAAGGTGGCGTGGAGCCAACAATGCATACTAACGAGGAGGATTTCTCGAGGGTATGCTGTTGGAACTTAATAAACACTTTTGAGAGTCATTTGTGCTTGGCATACAGAAATCCAAGAAAATGGAAGAATATGAGTTAATTGCATTTTGGCATGACATGAATCTACAGGGTTTTTTTTGTAGTATTTGAGAGGATCCTCCATCATAGAATGAAAGATTTGACTCACAATTTTGAGTTTGCTTTTGAATCTCCCCTTTTGTTTTTTTGTTCCGGGTGCTTATTTGAGAAATAAAGATGTGAATT
Source organism: Trachinotus anak (assembly GCF_046630095.1). Taxonomy (NCBI): domain Eukaryota; kingdom Metazoa; phylum Chordata; class Actinopteri; order Carangiformes; family Carangidae; genus Trachinotus; species Trachinotus anak. The sequence continues at coordinate 16,148,831 of NW_027273863.1, forward strand.
GCTTCTGACTCAGCAGCCCACATACATGCAGCAGTTATATTGACATCACACCTATCTGTTGTTGCTGGCAACTGTAGATTGCATCTTTTCAGCCTTCGACAGAAGCATTTAACAAACAATATCCAACTCAATTTCGGAGTCTCAATTTTGTTTGTTTTTTTTTTTTGGTAATTTTTTTCAGCTCTTATCAGATCACAGCAGCTCCTCACCTGCAAGTGGGTTTAGTATCAGTATGATACCTTAGCCACATCCTCCTCCTATTACTGCAGCACAGCCACCGATTAGGGACTGCCAGGAGTGAAACCTCCCTACACGATAGCCTCATTCTGCTCTTCGGCTCCAGCTCCACCGGGAATAATCCTGCAGCACCTACAGCCATCCAGGAGAGGTGACAGCATTGCTCTCTCTCCCACCACCAAGGTCTGAAAGCCATGATTTGGGGAGGCCCTCTCCTACGGCTCAGATCTGGGATCAGCTCCCTGCTCGATGGCTAGACCTCACCATACGAAGAGCTGGGGGCCTTTCTGCTGAGGTAAGTCTCCCACTGCCTCTGCAGCACAGACTCTGTTGATCCATTTCTGTTGTGCACTTGTTTTGTCGAGTCAAGTGGCAGTCATGTCTGATTAAAAGTGAGTGGAACTGGTTTATGTAAATGAGGCGCTCACACAACATTTCTCGAGACTACTTGTGTATCTGTCTGTGTAGAGCAGGTCAGGTGATTTAAAAAGGATGTGGTTTTTATTTGTGGTGTCATGCCTTTATTTTGTAACCACAGTACCTCTCAGGTTATGGTACTTTTATTGTGACATTTTCTCTTGCTGCCCCTCAGTTTTATGCTCTCTCTGACAAGGCATTGGTTACGGTTACACAGTTCATTTCTGGGAGCATTGGATTCGATATTGAAACATTTATTAGGACACCTGGGTTTTCACCTTTTTTTAATGAATTATTCATTAACGCTTAATGGTCTCTGCTTTTCTCCCAAGATTGCTCAATAGGGATTTTTTTTTCTCTTTGCACAGTTGAGTTTAAAAGTGGCACATTTCAATGAAACATCTACTTCTCTCCATCGTCGAAGTTCTATATGAGAAAGGCAGGACCATAATGAAAGTAGGCGTCCTGCTAACAATGCTGTTTTAAATGGACTGCAGTAAATTGCTGCAGCACGTCGGTCATGTCATTAAGCATTTGCCTCCACAGTCTAACTCAATCTTGTTTTCCTCCTTTGCAGTATCCCTCACTGCATAGTAGCACATGGATTTCAAGACTTCAAATGAAGAGGTTGGTAGGATTCAATCATTGTAACAGTCTGACAGCGAATTGACTGTGATTATAGAGCCTGCTTTGACATTTCGAAGCGCCGGAAAGTAACATTGAGCACCACAGTATATCTGAAAGCATGTGGCTACAGCAGCGCTCTGGGCCCCAGTACATATGCCGCCTCAGTGGGTCCCCCTCCCCTTTTAATACCTCCATTGTCACACCTGTACAAACAACAGTTTCACTCTCTGTGGCTCTTCATATTACAGTATTAGCAAACCATGTTTTATACTAAAAGTAAAATCACTTAAAAACCCTCCTTGCAAGCTGCTTTCCCTCTGTTTTCTTTCTCGCTTGTGTTTTTCTTTGTTTTTCTGATTTTACTTTGACTTTTAAAATGACTTCACTGCTATATCATTCACCGGAGATCCTCAATTAGTTTGGAGACAAACTTAGGGCAGGGGATGCTCTAATATTAATACTGGCAGCCTCAGCCACCCCTCCCATCTGGTCTGGGCTCGACACTGACAAGGAATCACTGTATGACTGTATTTCACAATTGACAATTAACTTATAATGCAAAATCATTTATTTCAAAATTGCAAGTAAAAACAAACGTTTACTTCCAGGCTTTTTAAGGGCCTTCGCCATGTTGTGGCCCACAGATCCCCTCACTGTTACACCCTTGGGTTATAAAGCGTTGTCCTGCATATCTTGCTGCTGTCGGTCATGTGCATGCTATCAGGTTGGAGATGATAATTGAGATAGTAATGGAGAGGTGTTTCGGAGGGCAGCAATAGTGAAACATCAGAGATAAGGCTAATTATGTGCAATGCAAACGCTACAACAGGTCCAGCAACCCTCGGCCACGTGAGACGCTGTCTGACGCGGCTTTGCACGGTTATGGCACTACTGCCCTCATTTTGCTTGGCTAATGACCCTCGCACACACATTACTTGAAATTCTGTGAGTTAATGCCCACCCAACCCCCCACCCCCTCCCCTCGTGTCATTTCTCATGCTACAGGCGGAGGCTCATTTCTTCACATTCCTCATTACAGAGGGGTGAAAGATAACATGCTCCATAAACTGACTTTGATTCAAGTTTGACCTGCAGTTGATATACTCTCTGTCAGAACAGCAGCCACGCAACCGGCTGTCTGGTTAACTGATGAGTGGCGAGTCCCAGCTGACAAGGATGCTGACAGTGGTGGCTTTTTTTTTTTGTTATTTATTAGCAGTCTTGTCAGGTGAAGGTGCTACTTTTTATTTAGACCTTTTTAAGTCAAGGGCAGGACAGGCATCGCAATTAGCCGGGGAGGTGTGTGTGTGTGTGTGTGTGTGTGTGTGCGTGCGTGGTGGTGGGCTGGGGGTGCAGAATGCAAATTTATGCGGATTAGCATGTTTTAAATGGATCATTGGAAACACACACAGTCCTCACACTTGCTTGTATAAAAGCAGGGAAATTCAAATGTAGAGGGTGAGCGTGATTCTAGCCACTTAATTTCACAGCTTCTTAATTTGTCGTCATCATCATTAGCCTCACCCTTCGAAAAGGTAGCCCGAGTATTTTTTTTTCTCGAGACGTGCACTTAAAAATGTTGACTCACAAAAAGCTTCTTCTCACAGACTCTCCTCATTATTTAAAAACACAAACAGCTTTCATGTTATGTCTAAATGTTAGTTTATTACTAAGAGCAGTGATTATTGTTATTTGTTCCAACGTTAGCAATAACAAGCAAAGCAATAAAGAAAGAAAATCACAGACATCACGAAAACTCTGTACCCTAATTTCCATGTTCGTCCTGCAGCGAGTACTTTCAATGACATTTCATTTCATGGCCAGTTAATTTAGTCATGGAGAGATGATGAATGAATTTATCTCTCTGACTGTTCGCAGACAAAGACTGGGATTTATTTGATGCAAGAAGGTAATGAGGAGCCGTTTAATATTCGACTACACTTGGCCAAAGATATTCTGACCATTCAAGAACAAGATGTCATCTGTGTGACAGGAGAACCTTTTTATTCCAGTGTAAGTATGACTGTGTTACTTACACTCACAATGACTGAATGCTGCATCACCTTCACACAGTGAAATCACTAACATGTACTGTACAATATGTGAAGGTTACAGCACAAAGAGGCTGGGAACACTGTGAACCTCAGCTAATGAAGAATCTACATCAGTTAATCTATTCCTCATAAATCAAATGTAGCTATTAAATAGTGATTCACCCACTGGATCATGATGTATAGGCTTTTACATTTTACATTGGAAAGAAAAAGTAGAATTCCCGCTCACTGTCAGCAGAAAACGTTGTGAAAATTCATTTCGATCATAGACGTTTGTCAGGCATCAAATTCACAATATGAAGCCACAACATCTTTAAACCAGAGCGGCAGGCTGCCACAATCCATCGAATAATGGGTGAAACCACAAACACCTGAGATAACATCAAAATCAATCTTTCAATAAGGTGATGTTTCACAAAGTCCATAGAAAACAACACAGAAACTGAAATTGAAAAAAATAGGATATCAGTTATATTCAGATATGGTGGAACAGCAACCAGTCCCAGTCTCCTTTCCAGAATTTTACAAATAAATGAGATTGGCTCTGTTCTCCCTCCTCTTGTCTTATTTTCATTTGCACATTTTCTATCTCCATTTTCTCTAATATCCTATGGATTTGGACAGACATTGTCTGATTTTACAGATTGTTTTGCCTCAACTGATGCTCTAATTGTCTCAGGTGTTTCCTAACTTCGCACTGGTTCTGATCGGTTGTTGCAGCCTGTGGCTCGCATATAAAAGTTGTTGTTCCACATCTTGAATTTGATGCCTGACAAAGGCATCGTCAATACGTTTAGTACTGATTGTGTGTGAGAACCCAACACTTTCTTTGGCAGGATTTCATTTTTGTATGCACCTGTACTTACCATTTTTACACCATTAGCTTTCAAAATGTTGTCTCACACAGATTGTCTTGGATGGATATGAATATTTGATCTGTTGGAATTGAGAGTTTGATAACATCAATATATACTGTATAGAAATCACTGGCATTAAATTCATAAGAATATTTGTCACAATGTGGCAAAGATTTGCAGTCACATCTGAAGTGATCAACCTGATGTTCAAAGCGATGAACTGAACTGTGAAACAAAAATTTTGGTGGACTAGTTTGACACTGTAGAAATACACTTATTTGCTTTCTTGCATATCATGAATCGTTTCCTATTTACCGTACAGATACGAGAGTGGTGTAGATGCTCTAACTTGGCAAGAATGCGATAAGTGTATTTTGAGAGTGATGTCTATTCCTTCTGTTAAAAATGATGATATTGAATTATCACTGCATCCTATGTAATTCTATTATTGGAAAAACAAGCTGCAGCACAGTCATTCTTTAAAATGCGCTGCACTTTAAAGAAACAAATAAGGATTTATAAGTTCATTTGTTAGGTTGTATCTTGCACCAGTTGTATCAGTTATTTTGTCAGGGATGACGCCCCATTTGTTCTGCGGGACGAGCTCCCACAGGTTCAGCATCAGCCTGAACTCATCTGTTGGCTCTATGTGAATCCCTTCCAGGAGAGGACTGTAACGATCAGGAGACAGACGATTGGAGGTTTTGGCCTGAGCATCAAGGTAATTTAGATCCCGGCTGATTAGACCACTCCTCCCAACTCCTTTAAATTAAGTCTGAACAAGTGTTATTGATCATTTTCTTGTCAAATGGCAATAGGAGCAATAGCACAGGGACTCACTGAAAATTGAGTTGCTCTTGAGTGTCTTTGCCTTTTTTTGAGTTTGTGATACCTTTGTAATTCAGTTTGATTTAATTTGTCTTCTTAGGGTGGTGCAGAGCATAAAATCCCTGTTGTGATATCAAAAATATCAAAAGAGCAAAAAGGTATATTATTATCCCTGGAAAACTTTATACAACTAATGCCATTTTTTTTTTCTAGTTTATTTTTGCTAAAGTGATTTTCTGTTTCCAGCTGAACTCTCTGGGCTGCTATTCATTGGAGACGGCATCCTTCAGGTAAAAATGCCAAAATTCATATTAAAGCCTGTTTACACAACTCATTCTAGGCTGCAGAATAACATGGACTGCTTCTTCAATAATTCATGTGTCACATTCACAAAACTGTGTTGAAAGATTATGCATCCCTATAGCTAAATGTCACATCCCAAATCTTTCATTTGTTATATGAATGTCACAAAAAAAAAAAAGAAAGAAAATCTCCCACATCTCGTCTCAGTCAGCTCATACGATGCAGAAGCAACATTTACAAGCTCGCCAAAGACATTCAGCATTCATGGCAACCGTGGATTTGACTCTCTTGTTTACAGTTTTCAGTGCAGATGCCATAACAGTTATTGTGCTTGCTTCATTAATCATCTTGAAGAAAGAGCTACGGTGATCCAGTGCCAGCAGTATTATTTAGGGTAACCCTGTTACTGTTGTTTCTAGATAAATGGAATAAACGTTAGAAGCTATCGCCACGAGGAAGTGGTAAGCTGTCAGCTCATATCTCACATTCTCTTACACTGCAACAGCTCTTTCAGCAGCTTATCTTGTCTCACTTTATGATTTGTATCTTTTTGACATGTAAAGCCAATTTTTTCTGTTTCATCCCTTCATAAATGTAACTGTAAGAAATGTGTGTAAGGAGCATAAAACTTCTAGTCTGTTTAAATCCCTTATCTTGGATTTCCATTCTTAGCTAGACATTGGCACACCATGTTTCTTCACAGCAAGCGATCAGCAGAAAAGCTCACAGTTTACAGCTCCTGCCGTAAAAATATTCTCCTGTTTTTACCATCCAGGTCCAGGTTTTGAGAAACGCTGGTGAGGAAGTGACTCTTACCGTCTCTTTCTTAAAGAAGACTCCTGCCTTTTTGAAACTGCCCCTGTGTGAGGACTGCACATGTAAGAAACCTCCACACACACACACACACACACACACACACACACACACACACACACATACACACTCTCTTTAATTAAAGTATATAATCACCTTTACTGCTGTGGAGAATAATCAACCAAGAGTATTTATAGCTGGTATTATTTTCTGTCTAGGGCTGGTTGTCCTGGTGACTGAAAATCCCCCCCAAAAAAAACCAACATAGATTCAGCTGCTCTTTTTTTGGGACTTGCTTGTCTTGACAAGCACTAAATAAAGATGCTAGTTTGCTAAAGAGATGATAGGACACATCTCAAGCTCCACAAAATATACTAAAGACTGAACTGAAAGAATTGACATTGCTCATTGTGGTGCAATTGATTGCTCTTACACAGGAAAGCTTCAGCCTGTCATCAGACATGAAAGCTTTTATGAAATCCTTTCATACGCATATGTAGGCCAGGTTGACTGGCCAATCAACCAGTCGACTGAATACAAACTGGCACAGAGAACAAAGTAACACACTTTTGTTGACAGCTGTGATTCACTGAGGTTGGAAACCTTGAAATAGATAGAGGTGTCGCACTGAGTTTGAAGTGTGGGGGGGGGGTATAATACCTTTTCTTTTTTGTACATTCCTGTTGCACGTTCAGGCATTCCCAGCGACCAGAGTAGTGGGACATCCTCTCCTCTGTGTGATAGCGGCCTGCACTTGAACTACCATCCTAACAACACGGTACTTTTTTTCCATTATCCTCTTCTTTGACTGACTGATTCTATAACTTACCCTTCGTAGCCGTGCAGCAGCCAGAAAGTTGTTTCCATGCAGCTGTCACTGCTGGCTGATAACCAAGATGCTCTATCTTTATCTTTTGAGGAGGGTGAATCAGCGTCCCTCTGCAGCTATAGGCCCGGCTGTGTACCTGCAACAACAGCAGCAGCAGCGGGACTCAAGCTCTTGACATGTCAACTGTTGTGCAATGTGCAAGGTGGGAAACGACAAGCTCTTCTAAATTGTGTTTCACACTTCATGCAGGACACGTTGTCCTGTTCGTCCTGGCCCACGTCCCCAGGGCTTCGCTGGGAGAAGAGATGGGTGGACCTGCGCCTTATTCCGCTGCTACACTCACGCCTGTCGCAGTACATCCCAGGCTCTGACGTCAGCAGGTGAGCTGCGTTGACTTCATCTTGACGTGTCATCCTCCATTTTAAGTGCAATTGGAGCAGAAAATATGTTTTTGCAACTATTTTTATCCTTTTAACACAATTTAAGAAGACGTAAAGCAATTCTGCAGTAAACTTTACTTACACTAACCGACAGGTACATCCGCCATACTGCAGGACAAAACTATTGAATAGTGGATGTATGATGTAATAAGCCATTAAGCTGTCAATAAATACATTTCCATTTAACTATACTGTGGATGATGGAAACAGTAATCTTTTGGATTGACTCTTAATGAACCACTCCTGTGGTTTTAGCATATTAGCTGAAAATGGCATAAGGATATAATAAGTTTTTAGATCAATCGTCCTTGATGTTTTTTCAGTATGAATGAAGATGAAGATTAACTTGTTCTTGACATTGAGTTATCATGAATATTTTGGTTATGACATTGTGAGTATGGTCTGTTCCCAAAATCTGTTCATTTAAAGGAATAGTTCAGTATTTGTTTGCTTTGTTGCTGAGAGTTAGATGAGAAGATCGATACCACTCTCATGTCTGCATTGTGGCTGTTAGCTTAGCTTAGGACAAAGACTGGAAACAGCTTGCCTGGTTCTGTCAAAAATAAACCAACCAGCACCTCTGAAGCTCTCTAATTCACACATTTGTTAAATCTGTTACACTGAAATGCAGAAATGTGCTGAGATGCTGCAGAGATGTGGATAAACTGCAGACTCACCCCTAAAATCACAAACATTTCTGTGCATGCTCAGTTTGATCCTCAGTTTTTTTTTTTCTTCGTCTCTATTCTTTCAGGAAAAATGCTTTCCAGGTTATAGCTGTGGACGGAGTTTGCAGCGGCGTTATACAGTTTCCCGCAGCTGAAGACTGTTTGGACTGGCTTCAGGCAATAGCGGGCAACATTTCCAGTCTCACCAAGCACAATGTGAGTAAGAAACAATGGTGCTTGTTAGGTCTGCCACCTCACGCAGTCACCCATGTAAACCAATCAGATATTGGGTTACGTGTTAATGCAACAGACTTTCAATTTGTGGATTGTCTAATAGTCTCTCTGCAAATGTCATGGCATTAAGTAGACAAACACTAATGCCTTTTCAGCCCGAGGTCACAATAACAGAAAGCGCGCTGTACTACACTTACAGTACTCCCTCCAGCTAAGCCCATGCACTTGTGTAATCTATAATGCATCATAATATATTATAAAATAATGATAGCAAGCAGCAGCAAGATCTAAAGAAATAACGATGCTGTATTCTTTGTCTTATTGCGAACATATTTCTCCAGCTCTACCACAGCTGATGTGGAAAAAAGAAAGTGTTTCTCTGTGTTTCTAGGCAGGCACGATGCTCAGCAGGGGGTCAAATACAAACGCTGCTAACAGGCTTCATCATGTGTGGCAGCTCATACAGAACCAAATTTTGACAACATGCAGTAAACTATAATTTTACATTTTCTAGAGAGAGCCTGTCAAGCTGTTGTCTAGACAAATGTAACCAGACAGTAGTGTTGGCTCTCCACATGACATGAATACAACATGGAGTGAGCGGCAGTGAAAAATAGGGATTTGTAATTATCCTGTGTCCATTGGTGTGGCTGTTTGTGTGGTGGTGTGTGTGTTAGAGCGATGGCCTGTGTGTTAGAGAGTCTCTGGGGAATAATGGAGCCCTGGTTAATTGGAGTGGACGAAATGAGGGACGTACTAAACATAACACCGATGACTCACTGCCAGAGTGGCCTCAACAATACAGAGTGTATTTCTCACTCTGGCCTTGGCATTCACCGAGGTGTGTGAGTGAGCTGGTAACCTGGCTGCATGTAGGATGTACAGATTTCTGCTGAGAGAACAGACAGTTGAATATAAATGCAAGTGTACATGATTCTGAAATGGCCATCAGTGACGGCGTCATTAATAAGCTTTATATTTTTCATCCTCATACTGAGAATAGTTGGAATTTCAAGAGTAGATTGGTTATTATCACCTGGCTGTTATGCTTTGATGTACTGGATTTTTTATGTTTCCTGTGTCAAAGACAGCTCAGAATTTACTTCTAGTAATAAAAGAAGTGCAAAAGAGCCATTTTCCCTTTATCCAAAAACAAAAGGTACAATAATGCTTTCATACCTTCTGCCATCTCTTAACTAAACTCCCTTAGGAAAAGGTAACAGGAGCACATATAGACAGACAGACAGACAGATGATCGATACAGCTTATTAATGTAAATGTAAAATTATAACATTACAGCAGCTAAGTCACAAAAACAAAGCAAACAACGTGAGGACACTCTAAGAACTGGATCAAGAAATTGAAAAAAAAAGAAATAACTAAAACTTAGCTTGATTAGAAACTAAACTAACAGGAGAAACTAGGATCTTTATTGAACTCTACATATATACATCAACAGTGCCTGTGATACATGTACATGTTTGGTACAAGGTCAGTATCTACTGTATCATCTTTAAATTGCACAGATGAGCACTGTGAATCTATATACACACAGAGTTATGTACAGGTATGCATGAACTAATGGTCTGAATTGAGGTTTGTTTTTTAAATGTTATATTTTTACTCTCTATTTCACTTATTTTTAAGTTTTTTGAGTTGTGTACTCTATTTCTACACCCAGTTTTATTTTTGCTTTACTTTGTAAATATGTGATGTGCTTTTGTGTTTTGTGTTGTTATTCTGTTTTTGTTTCACTGCTGCACCTGCAATTGACCTTCAGGGACAAATAAAGTGATTGATTGATTGATCAATTATGCAGCAGATGAGACAGAGACTCAGAAAAAACAATAAAGTGTAATGCTAGAGGATGTATTTGGAGGGTCTGTGTTTGTATCAAAATCTTACCTGTTTTAAAAAAGGTCAAAGTAAATATTCATAGATGGACCTTTTTTTTGAAAAAATAAATAAATGCAAAAAAATTTAATGGGCCCAACTTATTAAACAGGCAACCTTGCAAATGAGATGCACAAGCAGTGGACAAATATAGCACCGACATCTGAAAATATACTGGAATAAAGGACCCAGTAAAGAGCAGGGTCAACCTTTGCTTTCAGAAAAGCGTCAGTCTCTCGTGGTTTGCTGTCAAACACTTGAACTGAGCTGTTTGTAATCAAATATTGCTCCATTCATCATGAAAAAGTGCCGCCAGTTGTCTGAGCGATGATGGAGGAGGGAATCCGCTCAGCTCTCTGCGCTCCACAAACTCCCATAAAGGTTCAGTGATGTTCACGTCTGGTGACTGGGGAGGCCATCCTGGTGTTCATGAAACCGCTCTTGAGTTTGTTTAGCGGTGCATTTTAGGGCGTCATTGAAGGCAAAATGTGATCATTATGAAGGGAAGTGTTTGCTCCATTGGCCCTAACGACTCCCACTAGTCGGCTACACAGCAGAGCAGCAGATACTGTGGGCTGAGGGTTTCTTTTGGCTCTCTCCAACTGTGACTGTGAATCAAATCAGATCCAGGAATCACATTTAAGCTTGACTCATACCTCATGACTCATTTCTTTCTTGTTTAGTTATAATGCTCCCTACGACAGGTTAGGTTATGTGTCTCTGTGTCTTGGCCTTGAATATAAGTGGTGTCTGAATCGCAGCTCAGATTTAAGTTTCTAACAAAGGTCAGGCTGAACAGTTTCTGCTGAGACTGTGCTGATTCAATTCTGTGGCAATTTTCAAGGCTGTTCTTCAGTGGCCTTTAGCAGCTCCACCGTTAAATGTCTGTCTACACCCTATTGGCAAGTGTTGAACTGTGATGCCTGCTTGTCTTTGTTTGGTTATGCTTGGTATGCATCATAATTATTTTTGAATAATTTAGCAGTTTTTATAATTGGTCTTCTTTCTATTGGTGACTCATGACTCATTTGGCCTTTTTGGAGTTTGGTTAGTTGAACTGTCAGTGCAATGTATTTATCTTCTCAGATACTGAGTTGGAAGTAAAGTTAGAACAAGTTAGTCAAATACTTAAAATTTTAAAAAGTAGAGTAGTCATTATAAAAGTGCCAACCAGAATGACAATGTTTTTGATAAATCCCCTAGTCTATGTTATTTATTTATTGGGTTATTTAACAGGGACAGTGCACATTAATAAACATTGCTTTAAATGTGCTGGAGTTAACCAAAAGTCTGTTTTTCATCTGTGGTCCCTGGAAAGATGTTACATTTTCACCCTGAGAAAGAATAGAAGATTGAAATTTAAAGTTTAAAGTTATGGATGTGGAGAGTAAAAAAAATAGAATATTAATGTTAGTAAAAGCATCGTACAGGACGTTATTGTGCTACATTGTCAGGTATTGATATTATATTATTATAATATATATATTTATATATATATATAGATATTTCTTCAGGCTGAGAGTGAACCCAGTACAGTGCAGGCACGTGCTTCAGTGAACTGAGGTGGTGGGCACATGTATTTTAACATTGTTCAATTACAAGTCAAACTCCTGAATTCCTGAGTGAAAACAAAGAGGGTGCCTGTTATAAAAATTCATGTTAAAGGTAAAAGACTAACTACACCCCCACAGCCACACAAAAGTTTTGGACCTCCAGCGGCTCACCTGGTAGAGCACATGCCATAAAGGCTTAGTCCTAACAGCTACAGCCCAGGTTTGAGTCTGACCGGCGGCAATTTTCTGCATGGCATCCGCTTTTTCTCTTTTCTTGACTTTCTCCCCCCCCCCCCCCCCCCCCCCCCCCCCCCCACCACCACCACCACCACCACCACCACCGACCCCCCCTGCCCAATAATTTGAACCCTGGAGAGAGCTATTTACCTGACATAGTGATGTTCTCGCTATAATATAGTCAATTCTCCTGTTTCTGTTTCAAAAACGCCTTGTGTTTCTCAAAAGTGCTTTGTGGCATCAAACTAACAAGCAAAAAAAGGCTGTTTTTCCTGTGCTCGTGAAATGTTTATATTCTGAGTAAATGCTGTGTATTTTGCCCGACAACAGCGATGTATTATGGCCTTATCTCAACTTGAATGTTAATGTGCAACAAATCTAGTAAGTAAGATAACAGAGCTGTATTTACCCTGGAGTAGGTGTTTATGCTGAAGATGCTCTGTATACATAGTAAAATAAGGTACCTGCAAAATACAAAATGACAGTACAACGCATGAATGAAAGTCCAAAGTACCATTGAAAACAAAACCTATACACAAGGGTGTATTGAACACAATATAACAATCTTAATCTAATAACTGTACAAAAAGGTTCACCAGTGTTACTATACTACAAATACCACAAAATACAAGAATAGAAGTATAGGCGGTATTATCTTATGGGGCATTTTTATGCCTCTGTGCAGGGGACAGGGCCAGAGGTATTATGTTTTCATGTTGTCTGTGCCATTCTTGTGAATGCAATATCTCAGTAACACCCTGAGGGAATTTCTTCAAATTTGGCACAAACATTCCCCTGGACTCAAGGATGAAGTGTAAAGATATTTTTGGGCAAAGAGCAAAAGTCAAAGGTCATAGAGACAGTTACAAAGCACAGTTTTGGCCTGGTGAATGCAATATATTTGGAACCCCTCAAGACAATCTGTGCACATTTGGCACAAATGTCCATTTGGACTGAAGAATGAACTGATTAGAATTTGGTTGTGAAAGGTCAAAGGTCAAGGTCACTGTGACCTCACAAAACACATTTTGGCCATGACTCACAAATTCACATGCTAAGTATGACACAATTCAACAAAAATGCCTAAAAGGATAAAACGATGAAGTGATGACATTTTATATCCAAATGGTCAAAGGTCAACTTCACTGCGACATCATAATGTTTTGTAAAAACACCTTTGACCATTATTCATTGCTGTAACTCAGGAAAGGGAGATTTTTTACCATATTTCCTGCAACTTGGCATGGTAATTGTAGTTCAACGTCTGTCTTAAATGAATAGTCACTTGCCCTTATGAACACTGAAACATGTTTTGCTTAATACCCTGTCAATGTAAGTGATGTGGGCCAAAATCCCCTGTCCTGCCAAAGTGTATTCAGAAGTTTATCTGCAGTTAATAACAGGCTTTAGTTCCCTGCAACTCAACATTACCTGTCAAAACATGAAGGAACTTTATATTAAAAAGGCTGTAACTTCAGATATTTTGGTAACTTTTGATTTGTTTACTGCAGACTGCTGTAGCCTCATATGAGCTTAAGATATATTTTGAATACATTTGTGCTCAAAATGAGGATTTTGACCCCCACAGTCATGCTATAACCATAGAAAAAAAAAATCTCTGCCTGTGCTGTACTGGCCCCACGTTATGGAACAGCCTCCCTCTGGGAGCCAGGTCAGTGTTTTCAGTCTCGTCTCAAGACATTCTCAGAGGTTTCTCTTGATGTTTCTTTGTTTTTTCTTTTCTCTTAATCATTTTTGCATTTGTATTCCTAAACCATTGTATATATTCATCTGCACTCGTGAAGCACATTGTAACCCTTCGGAAAAGTGCCATATAAATCAAACCTAATTACTGATGAACGGATCTCTTAATGGCCAGGATGAACATAAAGCATGATTATTGTCAGCAAAACCTGTTTCCAAGGTAATAGCTATCATTTTAAGATGGACTTGAAAAACTATTATCCTATCATCTAATAGTATTGAACAGAATGTGCATTTATGGTACAATAATTACAGTAAAAAATGGAGCAAAAAGTACAATTTTTCCCCTGAAATGTTATAGATTAGAAAGTGAAAACACACTAACACAGTGATTCGGTAGGTGTTAGTCAGGTACTTCCCACCCTAACTCAGTCAAAATTCCCCTCTGTGTACTGTGAAATAGAGTGAGAGATGTGTGATTTGTTTTAAAGAACTGGACCCTCCAGCCTTTCCAGATTTATGTCAGAGGTGGTTTAGACCGGCAGTCACTATGACGGGCCTCAACAACCCACAGCTGAATGTGAACAAACCCACCATCACTGCTCCCATATATCCAAACCCAGCTCACATCTTGACAGTGATCTGGCTGTTTCCCTTTCAGCTCCTCCACTGAAAAAGAAACATCCTGTTTTCTCCCTTGACACAAACTTCAGTAACTTTTCACAATAAGCAGCTGTGACTTGTTCTCGCCTCCAAAGGAAGACAGGATCAGGCCTGGACGGCTTAATTTGGTTCTCTGCTCCTAAGAAAGAGTTATATTGATAGTATAGCATGGATTAGGAGCGAGTGATACCTGTGATCTGAGGAGAATGTTTTAATTTAAAGCCTGACTGCCCTCTCAGTAGTTTCCCCACTTTTATTACCACTGAGAGAATGGATTTTTTTAAATGGATTTTTTTAGGAAGAGCCTCAGGTCCTTGTGGAAATGACTCTATCTATCTCATTTTGTAATTTGCATGCCTTGAATAAATGAAGTGGCTCTAACAGTGTTCCGTCATTGCTGTGGTTAACATGTTAGCATGGATGCTGTGATTCATAGTTTATTTCTTCTTAGACACATTGTTAGTCTGATTGTGAGTCCCTACAGGGTGCTGTAAATATTTTAACCTCTGCCAGTAATTGGTGCCTGCTTGTTAGCAGGAGATATTTTGATGACTTATGATGTTCTTGTTGAATTTAACAGGTGAAGAAGATTAACCGGAATTTTCCAGTGAACCAGCAGGTGAGATGTTTTCTTCGTGCAGCAGCAGGGCTCCTGCTCCTTGGTTACATTTTCTTTTTTTTTTGCTTTGTCTTGTTTTGATTTTGCATTTTACATTTATCTTAAAAATCACAACTAAATCTAACCAGGTCACTCAGTCAGAGAAAGGACACAGTACCATCTTGCCAACTATTGCAACACAAGAAGAGTGTTTGCATCATTAAAGACCATCCACGGAGAGATGATCAGAAAACAACTTAAGCGCCTTCAGTCAGTTAAGACACAGTGTCATTTTTCAGTCTAAACATGGGGAGCCGACGTGACAGTGGGATACTTTTTGTCTTACTTATTTATTCTGGGTTTCTGCTTCACAAAAATGTGTGAATTCACTTGACAATTCATTTAAGAAATTTAACTGCATGAGATGTGACTGCCTGTCCCGAATCTTTCACTTGCTTGTTTTGCAAATCCATCAAAAAAGAACTCTTAACAGAAAAGCAAGCAAACATTTTACTTGATTGGTTGAAATCACCCTGACTTTAATGAGGAGTGATGGTGTGAAACCCTCGATGTCTAAAATTATGCCTCAGAACATCTGCAGCAGAGGCTTTGCTTTCTGTCTCTTCATCTCCCTGACGGTCTAACCTCTTTTTTTTCCCCTTGAAAACTTTATACCTTTTGCCTACATGTAAGAGCAAGTGATATGATGACGTATATGACCGAGCCTCCCCCAACCCCAACTTAATGAATAAATAACTTGTCTATAAAACTATAACCTTGGTGTTGATTTCATAAAAACATTTTTAAGAGATTACAAATGTACTTGTCAACAAACTGATGAGTCTGAAAACACAGCTGTGATAATTTTTAATGTTGTATCACAAACACATGAACAAACATCATTACATCATGAACTGTTTATTACTCAGAGGGAGGGTCTAAAAGTGTTTATGAATATGTTCAAACCTCATAAAGGTTCATTCCTGACCTTAGAAACAGTAGTTTAAAAATGAAATCTTTAAATCAAGGGTCCCAGAGCTGTCAGCTGTATCTCATTGCCTTCATCTAAGGATTATGTTTTCTTAGTTCTCAATGACAGTAAAAATGTACTTATAGATAAATAAATACTTAAGTAAAATATATTATTAATAAAAGTAAGAAACAAATGCTTTCCATTTCATATTGATATTAATTACAACTGTATTATATTACACTGACAGTCATTCATTTACTGTAGTCTGTACACCAGTTACAGATGCCTCACAGGAAATATGGTGTAGTTGTCAAATACATTAATACATTAATTAATACTTACAAATGTACTTTTATTTGCTTAGAACTACATTATAATGTGCTATGAACCATTTATGAATGGTTTATATATTGCCTTTAAATGCTAAATAGGTTGTGTTACAGTGTTAGAGATTTTCCTGAATGCTTGGTTTCAAATCTCAAGTAATTTTCTATAAATATTTATGGCTAAATCAGCAATAATCAAAGTTAAAGTTGGGTAAAAATTTAGGCATTTTATATATATTTATATAAAGGAATTTGTCTATTTCGCCCGACACCTCTTTGATGCCTGTTATTACATACCACGTCTCTGATGTCTATCTGATCTGTGTTTTGTTTTATCCTTTGATAGATTATTTACATGGGCTGGGTCGACGAGAAGGAGCAGGACTCTGTTCAGGACCGAATGTATTCACCAAAGTTCCTCGCTTTGAGGGGTTCCTCACTCTTCAAATTTTCAGCACCTCCTGTAAGTTTTTACTCTGTATTTATTTGTTTTATATCAATATCTTCAACCCACAAAACTTCTGTGTTTGAATTAATGTTGCTCAACTCCACAGGAGATTTTTCATTTGATCTTAATGTATTGTTGAGGGAGAAAATGCTTTCCTGCTGGAAAAAAGGAAGCAGCTCACTCATAATCATTTGTGCTGCATTGATCTTCCTGTTGATTGATGATGATCATTAAATCTGTTTACATTCTGCCAGCCACTTAAGTGATTATGACAAGAGGGATAAGCTGTCGATGGTACTGGAGATGGGAAAAGATTGATAGATAACTGAAAATTGCCTGCTCAACTTGACTGTGCTGATATAAATGGAATATGCTAATGTGAGTGGATGGTGGAATATGGGAGCCTGCTAGTTCAGACGTCGAGACAAGCTTATTTATTATTGAAGATTAGTTTCCTCTGAGGAATATTTCCCCTCAAGTGACCACATAAACCCTGGCCCAGGGTAGTGACTGACCTTTCACAGTTTAGTAATCATAACTCAGCACTAAGCTTCAGATTAGGTTTGTAATAAGAGCCACACTTGGTATCTAAAGAGTTTGGATGGTAGTTTTTTCTTCTAAAATTACCTTTCCAAAACCAAAACCACAAAATCAAACGAGTCAGAAATGGATGTGACAGAGTGTCTGTTCTGACTTACGCTGCAAACATTGGCATGCCCCGCTAACTAGTTTCACTGGTTATAAAGCATGTCATTAGCTAACTGTAGGCCTACTACATAATTACTATATTATAGGGTTAGGGTTATGTTTGAAAAATACCTGGACAGCTGTAAATCTGTCACTAAGTTTGTGCGTAAAATCATTCCTAATTTCTTAGTAACTACTAGCTAGTTTCATAAAGCTCAAGTGGGTGTAGCATGTCAAAATACAAATATTAAAGCATAAATATAACCACAATGTTGCTTGTCCAAGTTGTTTTTCGACACAAAGCTTTCAAACTTTACTCAGGGTTATGATGGAATGAATACCATTTAAATTACAATTTCACTTATAATACTGTATAATATTAGGTTTATAGCTCTACCCTATTTACGAACAGTGCTCTTCCTTATGTTCTACATCAACCAGCTCACTGAGCATTAGCATTAGCTTACACTATTTAGCTATACCTACAGCTGCCCTAGCTATGTAAAACTGGTAAAAGCCGGTTGTACTTTGATCCTACAAAATTTGTCATTGTACACTGTAAAATAAAAAGCTTGACAGATGTAACACCAGTAACCAAAGGGGGGCAGGGCTTAGCAAACTGTATTGTCATTTAAAAATATTTCCAAACATTTATGTGATATTTTCAGGTGACAACATGGGACTGGACCAGAGCAGAGAAAAGCTTTACTGTGTATGAGATAATGTGCAAGATTTTAAAGGTAAGGCGCCTTTTTTTTATTCATTCAATCATTCATTCATTCATTCATTCATTCATTCCATTTAGAGATCAAAGCCTCACACTGGTTACACTGAAAGAATATAAAGTAGCGAACAGATTCTGAGGATTGCGCTTACATAACAGCACTCAGTTAGTTGCATGTGTTCTTCAATCCCACAGAGACACTGAAGGTTCAGGTTGTTTTGTTGAGTCTCTGCGGATTCGAGGTCACTTTGAATTTGATTGTGAGAATTTATCTGCAATTCATTATGCAGAAACTCATTATGGGTAATTCAATTCATGCAGACATATTAAATCAGACATATTAGATCAGATATAAGTTGACCTATACTCCCATATATATTATACTGTGCTATTTGTGTTACATAAAACAGTAAAAAGATACATTAGAGGAAAACATTGTCTGTTTCCGCTTGCATACATACTTATTACCTTAATGCAAGTGTTCAAGATATAGAGAATAAGAATTCAAGTGCTCTTACAGCTGCAGTCTGCAGCCTTTACTCTGTCATCAGAGTGAAATAAACCTCCTTTTACCTCCCTGCATTGCTGTTGCTCGTCTTATCTCCACATCATTGTGCCCATCTGTACCTGATCAGCATGGCAGTCGTACTGTCTTATCTTAGGATAATGACCTTCTGGACAAGAGGAAGCACTGCTTCAGCGTCCAGACGGAGAGCGGGGAGGACATGTTCTTCAGCGTGGAGCTGGAGTGCGAGCTGCTGATCTGGGAAAAGGCTTTTCAGATGGCCACCTTCCTGGAGGTGGAGAGGATACAGGTCAGCACCTGAACAGCAGGCAACGTGCAGGGAATTGTGATGATTTTAATCAAGCACAAGGTTCCAGCTCAGTTGTTTTAGTACAAAGATTGATAATACTTATATGACATTTTCACAGGAGCAAAAGAGACTTTTGTGTCCTTGTGGATGACATCTTGTTCTCCTATTGTGTAGAGTAAAACGTATGCCTGTATTGTGGAGAGCCACCTTATGGGACTTACGATTGACTTCAGCATGGGCTTTGTGTGCTTTGATGCAGCTTCAAAGGTGAGTGTAGAACAGCCTTTTATCATCAATAAGAACTGGAAAAGGGAAAACAGATCTCTTCAGTGGGAGATTGTACACAGTGTGATGAAACTAATCATGATGCCTCAGTTTCCCTTTTCTTTTTTTGGTGCTGCTAACTTATTCTGCACTGTGTGCATTTTGGGAGTATGAGCACATTTGTTTTGACGGCTGGTTCCCCCCAGCTCAAACCTCTCACTTCTGCCTGCAGTTCATTTTGGCCTTTCCCCAAATCTGAGAGCCATGCAGAGTACTCCACTGGTGCACATTATGTGGCTGAGCAGGACACAAGCGTTGCCATATTGTTCTCTAAGATTTTGGCCCTAATTCCTGCAATGTGAAGCAACAATGTCCCCCAAGGACGATAAAAATGTTGCCAGCGTATTGTTTACAGAGTGAAATGCACAAAACACAATCCATATGTAAACTACAATCGCAGACAATACACGGGGTGGGATTACTCCATAATTAAAAGCTGCTATTGGCAAATTTGAAAACCCATGTTAGAATTAGTTTTAATGGAACAGCACAAATAAAACTCTGTACAACAAGTTAAGCTGTATTCTGCTGGCTCAGGAGCCAGTGAGATGTTCCACAGCTCTAGTTTTTCTGCAAAAGCTGTTCAAAACACAACATTTTAAAATAAATCTTATCTGGTACCTGTATCACATACTATAAAACAAGGCTGACAGAACAAAGCCCTCTATGGCACAATGATTTATAATCTATAAAACTCTGGGTGCACATTAGCAACCTGTGAGAAAATGTGAGTGCAGGGATACTGTAAGCTCCAGCCCTCCGAAACCTGATGGATGGATAAAGCACTTAGTATCATCTATTAAACAAAAGGCATAAAATGTAAATACAACAAATACAACATTTGTATAACAAATGAGGATTGTGCACAGAGCAAGTAAGCTGTCAAGACTTGGAGGGTTCATGCTCTGGTGGCAAGCGCTGACACCTTTAAAGTCAGCTGTGGGAGTAATAAGATAAAGTTTAAGAAAAATGAACTTGAGCAAACATAAACAGGTCAATGTGAATGTGACAACTCTCTGCTTTAAGAAGGGCATCGAAATACTCTGGCTATAACATCCTTGTAGGAAAGCGCTAGCTCTGATCTATACAACAAAACATAAGTGCACCAGATGAGCAAAATGTACAAATCACCACTGTGTACCTGAGGGAGGAGGGCATGTTGAAATTTCAAAAGAATAGAAATTATGATTTGGTAAAAAATTATATGTAAATACTATATATCCACACACTTATTTCTATTTGGGAAGAAAATAAACACAGAAAAAAAGGATTTACAATTGGTTTGAGGCTGATCTTTAGTATGTTTGTCATCACAATAATCAGATGGTTGAAATGTCCAGCTTTTACCGCTTCTAATGGTAATAGTATGAATGCTAAGTTAACTGAACGTACTTAAAAAAAAAAGAGAGACTAAACCTAAAAATCCAACAATTCCAGGATTACTTGCCTTGTATAAAAATTGCCTTGTAAAAATATCCACTTTTCTGTAATAAACAGAATAAAATAGCATTTAGTTTAAAATCATATCAAATCAACACATTCGAAACTTGATTGTTGATGTTGATGAAGGGGTACTTAAACTACATTATCTCACCACCACGGCAATAAGGCATCAAAAATAAAACCAAGCAAAGCTCATGAGAATGTCTCCTTACGAGGAAATAAGAGTCACATATAATCCTCCGCTTGGAGCATGATACAGATATAACATCAAGTGGTTGTGACTGACATGAAAGAGATGGAAATGTCATCACCTCTGTCAAGGTTAACAAGAGTCAGATGGGTTTAAAAAGGCAGAGAAGAGGAGGTGACACTCCTGTTACACTCTGATAGCATTTCATGAATATCTGACCTGATTTTAAATGATTTTTTGCAAGATAAAAAAAAATCACAGTGAAGTTTCTAGTATTCAGATCCATTACTTAAGTAACAGGAAGTACCGCACTGTGAAAGTACTCCATCACAGTCCTGTTTTCAAACCCTTATTTAACGTAAGTAAGTATTGGCAGCTATTTACTTAAAGTATCAAAATTAAGACAAATTATGCAGAAAATTATTATTTTAATGAAAAATAATAAAATAATTATTAGTGGTGCATTAATATGTATGTTGCATTTACTGTTGTTTAAAGTCTTTATATAGCTACTGTTGCGTCGCTAAATCTACAGAAATGCATCATATTCTACAAGATTATTATATGTGCGTAGCTTGTCCTGTGAGAACCACTTAACTATAAAAAATATTTTATCTCTCTAATAATTTATCTATCTTAAGAAGCGGGAGAATTTTTTCAACCCATACAGCAACTCGTCATCCTTCCTTCAAGTAAATTCAAAATCATCAAATATGGAGTGGTGTGGTTTTCAGTGGACAGGAAGGATATAAAAAATAATGTAGTATAAATGTAGTGGAGTAGGTAGTACAATATTTCCCTCTAAAATGTGGTAGGAGTATAAAGTAACAGAAAGTGGAAATACTGCAGTAAATGTACTTAGTTAAACTCCATCACTGCTGATTAATCCGATTGGTGTTAGAGTGATTATTAAAGCAGCAGGAGCAGTCACCACGGTATTGTAATGAACAGACACATATTGGTGTGGAAAGTGTGGCCGGCCGTCGACCTGAGGAGTCAGCCTGGAAACTGACTGTCGCTTGGCTCAGTGCTCAGCTTTTGTTTATTCAGTTCAACACTAATTGAATCACCGAAGCCTTGCTATTTCAGGTGAAATTGCTGTGGCTTGTTAAATTTCCCAGTGGCGAAAATAACAAGTTTATATCTCACAGCAACCGGTATCTGGTTGATCTGCTGACGTGCCCCATTTCTCACTGGATCCATGTGGATTTAACATGAATTATTCATGAAACAGTGACACAAGAAGGAATTTACAGATTAGATTGCTGTAAATACAGATATATAGTTGCATTTTTGTTGTTTAGTAGACTCATATAATCTTTGCAATTTGTATATTTCAGGCGGTACTGTGGAGATACAAGTTCTCCCAACTAAAAGGATCATCTGATGATGGAAAAAGCAAGATCAAGTTTTTATTCCAAAATCAAGACTCCAAATCTATCGAAGCAAAGGTAATTAACTTTGGGAGATGTTTAATGGTACTTCACGTAAATGAAAATGTTATTAAAGAAGAATTTCAAAGCAACAATTATAGAAAACGAGAAAATGGATGCTTTTTCTCTTCCAGGAGCTGGAGTTCTCGAACCTCTTCGCCGTGCTTCATTGTATTCACGCTTTTTTCGCTGCCAAAGTTGCTTGCCTGGACCCAATGTTCGTGGAGAGCCATGGCACCGCGACTACCACAGGGATTCCTTCTCTTTCCAGTATCTCATGTAATTCACAGACAACGAAACTCAAATACGCCACTTGACAGAGGATGCCCTCTCCAGACCCCTTTTAAAAAGACACCGCACTTAGTCGTGACTGTGGCCTAAACTGGTGGACAGGAGGAGTGGAAAAGGTTGGGATTGTGACATTATGGAGGACAGCTGTATACAGTTGTGGAACAAAAGAGCTCTTAGGGATCATCTCTGAAGAAGCATCAGATTTGTGGGATTTCTGGAATCGATGTGGACCTAAACACAAACTTCTACTTTGAATAACTTCACAGAAACACTCTATGAACACAAAATGTGTGATTTAAACATGTTTTTAAGTAAATTTGTCCTTCTCTTGATCCTCAGACATCCTTATAATCAACACAACACAAAGAAAATGGAGTTCCTTTTCCAGGGTAGTCTGCTTTTCTATGTAATTTTACTGAAGATTTGGGGGTTTAAGCAAAACAGATTTTAGCCCTTTTTTCCACATCACACAACACATCACTTGAAGTTCTGCGAGGATATTCCTGGACAATGGATACGATGGCGCTTTCTACATTTCAATTTTTGTGTTTGTTCTCGGGGTGAAAACTTTTGCCTACATGCATAATTCAATTAGCAGTAAAATGTATTTTCCACTGATGTGTGATGACTCCAACTAAAAGCTACATGGCAACATCAGTCTGATCCCGCAATACAAAAACATTTTTATTTTGATTAAATTTAATTACAAATTAATTTGCTGGCAGCATTAGTGGAGGAAATGAATGGTTTTAGATCAGCATGTGTATGAATATACTCAGTAACCTTGTTTCTTTTTCCCTGTGTATGATGTACACCGGTGTTTGAGGTCAGAACACAAGTGTTTTCTGGATTGCTGGATAGGAAGGCTGTGTGAAAGAGTAGCTTTGATTGTATTGATAAGGAATGACACTTTGTTAATCAGGTTCACCATCCACACAAACATAATCTGACAAAAGCACTCTATAAACATGATTGGAAACACTTTCCATGATGCTTTTCGTTTGCCCTAAGACTTAATTATGTAAATAAACACTGACATTCAAATGAACTCAAAGAATTATGAATTATGGGGAGCAATTACTTGTAGGGATTACTGCATTTGTTAATTTGATGTGCACCAGAGACGACTAGGTAGATAGCGCATAACCTTGTACTCTCCTCATCATTTACTCTATGGACCAATTAAGAAGAATAAAATGGTGTATTTTTTTGAATATCTTTTTTTTTTTTTTTTTTTTTTTAACTTCAGCTTGTAAATATAATAAAAGAAAACTTTACATTGACATGACAGGAGAAAAACACACCAGGAAAACAGAAAAAAATGTAGCATCACGGCCTCAAAAGGTTTGAGATGCTCCTTTTAAACTATACTAAACTGTTTAAAAATACAACATAGTGACAGCTAAACTATCATATTCAGGAAGAGTTCAGGTCAATTAGCACAATTAGTCATGCTCTTACCTTCCATTTACAAAGTAGAATCCAAACACAAGAGGCCCATTGCTCAGTAACCTCTAGAGGATAGCAAATTAAATAGGGTCAGTAAAGTGCTTCGTACAGTGCAGGCTTGTTAAGCTGATGTGAGTGTCTGAGGGAAACTAATGGTGGTGCAGTCTATGCAAAGAAAGTCTGAGTGATGCTTTTGTGCTTTAAAATTATCTCGGTCGCATATACCCTTATAACACAGGATCTAGAGAGTGAGGTTTATTTTATTTTTTGCAGATGTTTTATTAACAAATATGCTGTGTGATAAATTAATAAATGAGAACTTTTATAACATGGCATCATTTGTGGTTGGTTTTATGTCTCACAGCGTCTGGGTATTCCAATAATTTCGCATGTGGAGGTCAGTTTACTTATCCGGAGGGGAACTCAAATCACATTTTCAGATGTTAGTGAAATAATAGTGTTAGTCTAAGAATGTGAGAAGTGAAGCTTGATTGTTCTCAGAAGTGTGGTAAGATGTCTTTATATGATGCTATTTTGAAAAAAAAAAAAAATGTGGTTGACTAAACTACACTTGAAGCTTAAACCACTCTCATATCAGCAGTTAGCTTAGCTCTGTTCAAAAATAACAAAACACGCCCACCAACACCTCTAAATCTCACTAATTAAGACATTATACCTCTTGTTTAGTCCAAGTTGTTTCATGTCTTTACGATAAAATGAGTTAAATTGAGTGGTAGGTCACAATTATTGCACAGATATAATTAGATTAGAGATAGATTTTTATCCAACTCTCGGCAATAAAAGTATTTCCCAAAATGTAAGACAATTCGTTCAATGGTATGCAAGTATTTCAACTTAATCTATATACTTGACTATAGTAATTTGAGACACCATTGAATTATGATATAGTCTATTTAAAACATATTTGTAGTTGATATTTGCATATTAAAAGTATATTAAACATATTTCAAGTATATAATTAGTATCTATTATATGACATTATCTAAAGATATTAGGTACTATAGTCTAAGTATGCACAAAGTTTCTGGTGAAAAGGTCCTTCATTAAAAAAGAAAAAATAAGTTAAGTTGAACACAGTATTAAAATTAGAAGTAAAATTAGAATTAAAACTTCAATGTTTCTCAGTGCAGTCAAGTGCACTTAGACATAAGTGAAGTCAAGTATCTATTTAGCTGCACTCATATATCAGTGCTGTACAATTAGTATAAAGCACAGTACTAATATGTCAAAAATACATACCACTCATGATTAAGTGCAGCAATCATGAGTACTTGCATTTTTTTTGTTCACAAGGGAGCTGCTTAGCCTGTGGTAAAGTCTGAAAAACGCGCCTGAAGATGTCATCAGGGTTAGTTTAGTCTGGGCTTGAAACTTTAAACAGGAAACCTGCAGCTGGGAATAACAGCATCCAGAGTTTCTGGAGTTGGACACGTACTAGAGACTAAAAGTCAGGATATCTCAATGTCTGCTGTTTTTATTTTCACCATTCTTCTTTTATCTGTCTTTCATCTGTCCCCTGAGACAATGGAAATACGATACTAAGTCTCTGAAGTATCCAAGTTCAGCATATTGCATGTCTGAAACAGTAGCTTTCCAGTCATGTTCAAGTAAAAGATATTATTTTTTATATAAATGCAAGAAAACCTTGTTTTACACAATAGTTTCTATTGCCATTAAAACATACATCCTGAACCACTATTTCACTCTATGTAGGATATAAGTACACTGTACTTTCAGACTGTTGAAGATGATCTGAGGAACCTTAAAGCTACTTGAAAGGGTACTTGAAAACAGTAAGTTAACTGAAGGTTAAGAGGATATTATAGATTTGTGACACGTACACCATTGGGTTTTATTGCAGATAAAAGTCTGTCTACTTGTTTCTAGTTGTCATCTGTGCATATTTACACTGCCCGAAGTCAAAGAGATGTAATTGAAGTTTATCTATTGATTATGCTCAGAATGAGCCTGACTCTAAATCTAGTAATTATTGTCATGGATCAGCTGCAAACAGCAAATGCAGTATCCAAAAATTTGTTATATTAACCCAAGATAATAAAATGAAAATTGGCATGATGAGTGTGTTTTGTAGTGTCCCAGGTTTGAATCCAGCCTGGGAGCTTCATCTCATAATTCTTAAGTCTGCTCTAATATGTGAGGTCAAAGTAGCATTAGATATCACTTTGGCACCTTTACCACTGTTCCTACTCCACATCTGTTTGTCACAACGACTCATCTGACTCTTTGACCACGCTGGACATACTCAGGAAGAAAACCATCAACATCGAAAAGATACAAAAAAAAAAGTTACAATAATTAGAAGAGGCATGATGTGGTTGTGACCTTTATTTTTGTGCCAAACATTTACGGAGAAACAACACATTTTCAAAATGAACTGCACACACTGTGAGAAATCAACCTAGGCCTCATAAAAAGTAACAGAACTGTTTTGGCTCTTAACAAATGAACTTAATATAAGCGCACAGAATTGGTTATGACTTTACCGGGTGCCATTTCTGTAGTCGAATTAAATGAAATCACAGCAGTCCCATTAACTTTGGTGCAAGGCGTGACCTGAGAGTCAAGGTTGTAGGTCCCCTGCTTTCAATTCTTAATGTGCTCTCTAATTAGCAATTACATTTTAGATAATGGTATATTAACTGTTGCATGCCTGCAATTGGTTATGTCAACTTTAATGGATACTACACAAATCAAATGGGACTATGTTTTTATTGGTAATTTTACGCTGAGAAATTATTCCATTATTGCTTACTTGCAAAGCTTTCTGATGAATGTAAAAGAAAAAAAAAAAAAAGAAAAAAGAAAAAAAAAAAACGTACTGAAAATAAATGTTACCTCTTCTCACACAAAAACTACTAATAGAATAATCAGCCCGTTTTCCAACAAAATATTTTTTCAATACACCAGAACAAAATGAAGACCTATAGCACTAATATATCTTATCTATTTAACAGACAGCAGTGGAGTTTTGATCTACAGAGTTCCCAGTGTCAAGATACAGTACAGCAAGAGGGCGCTACAACAAACCAAATGCAAATAAAACTGTATGCAGAATCATATGATAACAATACATATATATCACTTTTATACTGAATAGAATTAATATCAACGACATTCAACTCAGTTTTTGGAATACTAAATTATGCATTCAAAGTAAGATGAAGGAAATTTCCAAGTCTGTGACGGTAAAGCATGAAAAAAAAAGTGTGACATCTATCAGTGATGTGCCATTTTCTTTTTTTTTTTTTTTTTCTCACTGTGGAATGTTTTTGTATAAATATAGCATTGTTTGGGTTGAATTTACTGTGCCAGAGAACTCACAGAAATCCTAATGTGATGGGGTATGTTGGCACTTAAAAGCCATCACTATCAGGGAAGTTCTGCAAGCAAGTTGTACTTTGATTAAACAGGATTTACATTTACAGTATGTTCAGTCCACAGTACAAATTACGCCACAAAAATGGCACCTTTTTTTGTGTGTTTTTTTTTCCACTTGTGGACTGCAGAGTAAGGTGCTTTGCTGGACACTTCTACAGTCCAGGATACAAAAAGGCTTCAAAATCCTCAGCGATTCTGATTTTGCATTGGTGTCGATTAAAAAACAAAACAAAAAAAACCCAAAAATAATAATAGTACAGAATTTGAGATTTGTCTCAAGGCCATCTAATTGATTAATCATCTTTAAATCATTTTTTTTCCTTTTGTCAAAGCATTTCCTAACTTGATCACTTGGGACATCACCTCCAGTGACCAATCATAAGATGTGAAGCAAAGTCAGGAACACCCAAGACATATACAGTAAATTCATGCACGTTTTCATTAACATCTCCCTGTTACCAGTCCCCTCTAAAAAAAAAAAAGCTGAAAATGTGAACCACCTTTGAAACACCTGACATCGGTTTCATTACTATTCTAAACCTCTGAAATGATTACTGAAACTAATAAATCATTTGCATTAACGATGGAAAGAAAACCATGGAGGGGAGAGGGCCTATAACACCTCATCATATCAAGTAGGATGTCAGCAAATCATGTGCAAAGTGAGAAAACACAAGTATGTATGTAAGCACCCTGTAGAAAAAGTTACATTAAAAAGGTGCCCTGTAGAAAAAATTATGAACCAATCTGGTCTCTCAATTCTCTTTTATAATAGGAAGGTAGAAACACGCTGACCCAAAACCAAATATCCAGAAGAGTAATGACCCAGTCATGATTATGCTCTCAGAACTCAAAATGGGACGATGTGGCCTTATTCGCCAGTGTCTTTTGCTCCTTTCAGCATTGTTTAATCGCCAGACACTGAGAGTATGTTAAAGCTTCTAAAAAAGGTGCAATAAAAGTCTTCATCTTAGCATGATCATATTTTAACAAATATAGTAAGAACTTTGTTTTTTTTTTTTTATACAATTTTTAATCTGCACACTTCTGCAGAAATCCTGACATATTGTGATAAAATCTGAATCTGAAAACAGGTTTCTGAAACTATTTCCATTTAGAATACTTTTTACATTGTTTTGTTTTGTTTTTTTTAATATACAAATCAAAAGAAAATGTCAACAAAAGCTAACAAGTCATGACAATCATAACATTATTATCCAATATTATCTCTGACGTTTCTTTCCAATACAGTTTCGCCATCAAGATTTAATGGAAATAATGCTACATTTGTACTGAAAAGAGTGAAGAAAAGCATTTCAGCAGGAGCCGCACCCATAACGAATGGATATCGAGGGAATCAGTCATTTCTCTCTGTAATACAGCAAATATGCTTTCAGTGACTCAGGCAGCGGCAAAGCCATTATTTGGTCTCTCAACATGTTCACTTGCTTGAGGATTTCAATATCGCCAATGTCTCTTTCCTCCTCCTCCTCCACTTCCTTGTGTTCTTCTTCAGGGTGCTCCTCCTCCTCACTCTCCACCATTTGGGGGATCAGCTGGTTGCCTACAAAAACGTAGGTGTTGATGCGTCGCCGCCGGCAGCGCCTGCGTTTGCGCTTTTGGGGGACTCTTTGCACCATCCCCTTCCCCTGACTGTCCTCGTTGGCCAGGTTTCTGAGAGTGCGGCGTATGTAGATCCGAGATAGATCCTGAAGGCTGCGGACAGTCACTGGGGCTGAGGACAAACAGAGATGACACAGTCCTTCAGGGCAATGCGCCAAAATAAATAAATAAATAAATAAATAAAAAAGAATAATCCATACAACTGCACCAGTCCCTCAACTAGGTCAGCACAAACAAGTGAGGCTGTCAAAGAGAAAAGTGTGTCTCAGTATATCAAGGGAAGGAAATAACTGGCTCTCTGAAGCAGCTGCAGGGCAAGCTTCATATGTCAAAGCAGATATTGCTTTAGGAATCATCTCGTCACATCACTTTGAGTGGACTGCAACTTTAAAAGATCGCCTGCTTTTACATTTTAAGGTGGTTTAGGCAGAATAAAGCACAATGACTCAAAGATTTTTTTTTTTTTTTTTGGTTTTGTTGAGGCCGGGTAACTTACGCAGCTGGACAGCGTCAGGCTTCTCTCCATCAGCTCTGCTCTGCTGGACCAAGGGGGCAAAGGACACCGCCAAGATGTTTTTGCTCTCCCATGTGCACTGACCAGTCCTGGTTATCTGGGTCAGCTGCATAAAGAGACAAAACCTGAACTCCACACTGAGCACTTATAAAATATGAAATACTGTATAACCTTAGGGAACAAGGGCTAAGCTCCTCAACTACCACAGTTTCTCCAACATATGATGTATATATACAGTGTATATTTAACCATCTGCCATTGCTTCTTGTGTCTTTTTTTTAAATTTGCCACTTGAATACAGATGTCAACAATAAACAAACACACAAGAGCAATTATTTCTGTATAAGCCCAGTATTTGCTTTTTAAATAACATTCACACGCCTTAGATGTGACTCCAGATGCATAATGTTTGGCAGATCTATGCACACTGTGTAACCGGGGGAATATAAAACATGCCCCTAGAGAAGAAATATACCTTTCTTTACATGTGCATATATGCCGTCACATCAAATAGGTACATCAAACATCAACTTCATCTTTACACTTGCTTTGTATGTGAACAGATGGAAATTTATATTACAAGATAATACAATTCATGGGAAAACATCTATTGAAAATTTATGAATGAATAGAATATACAGAAAGAAATATGAGTTTTTACCTGACAAATCAAAGAACCTTATTCCACTAATGCAAAAAAAAAAAAAAAGAAATCATACAACATTTAATCTCTTAGTCTCCTTGAGATTAAAATGTCTTTTTCAAGAGAGACCCGAGTTCAGCAGAAGAAATAAAAAACATGATAAGACACCCATCAAAAACACACACACACACACACACACACACACACACACACACACACACACACACACACACACGTCCATGCAGACAGCATCAGAAACAATCACAGACCTCTCTAAAAAAAAAAAGGTCCAAAATTGAAAGTTTATATTCATCCAATGGGATGAAACTTTGAAGTTTTAAAGTCGTTTGTAAAAATTTAATAATATAATGAAATAAATTATATTCTGCTGATTGATTTGAAACGCTGGCCTAGTGTTGCCAGGGACATTAAAGGAGTAGCTAAAATGGTATTAAGCAGAACAAAAATAGTGGCCAACAAAAAAAACTGCTGCAACTTTCATAATTGATTCATCTGCCAATTATTTTCTCATTACATCTTCAGTGTTTGTAATTTTTTTCTTGAAAATTACTTTCATGATTAATCATTTATCAAAAACATTTTGTAATTTTTGTCCATTGACTAACTAATTGACTAATTGTTGAAGTTAAAGTAAGGAGTATCTTGTCATATTGTTCACCCCTCCCTGACATATCATCAACATTCAGGCATTCAAGTCGCACACTTACAGAGCCATTAATACCACCAGATACTACCTTGAAGTGAGGTTCATCCATTCACAGCCATCTTTAATGTACTGTACCCCCAAGGGAGCACTTCATCCAGCACTGAAACACTCAATGTCTCTATGCAATTACCGTACTCGTTTTTTTTCTTTCAGTATAGCCTCAATATAGGTGTTTCCATTTTCCTGCTTGAACTGGGCATATGTACAACAGTATTTTGATTAAATGCCACATGCTGACAAAGGCTTAAAGTAACTCCATCTGCCAGCATAAACATAAAAAATCAATATGGTCATAATGATGTCTGTTGTCATGTGATTTGTTATATGGATGCACAACATGAGTGAAAAGAGAGAGAGTTACAGATGACAAAGCTTGTGTCTTGTGGCTTCTACACACACATTAGTATCCGACTTTGAAGACTACAATGTGATGTTTCTTATTGGAGAGTCATTTTAAAAAGCTGTGGTGGAGATGGAAGTGGAGAATGTCAGCTTGGTGCTGATGAAAGGCGACAACAAAGAGAACATGATGTGTTTTGAAAATCATGCGCATTAGTGTAGACATGGCCTGAGTGAATATGGGCTGTAGCGCTTTCATGCTGTTTAGATCTTACCAAGATCCCTGATCAAAATATTGAATGAAGTTCTCTGCCATGATTCATGAGTGTGCAGGCTGTTTTCTTTCACCTTCTTTAAAAACACAGTATTTGATATCTCCTAAGTACATTATGCTAATTTCAGTGGTTTCAGGCCTTTGTTAAACGTCAAAACTTTGGGTCACAATAATCTAAACCAGACTTTGCTTCATTTCAGCTTCTTTTTCCTTTAAATACCCTAAATTGCCCAAAATCTCTGACCATGACTCAGTCAAGATTTTTTACCCCCTTTACTGAAAAAGGTGCCATCCTGCCAAACATTTTTCCCACCAACATCCCAAAATATCTTGAATACCCTCTTACATGGACCAAACTCTGTCCACACTCACCATCCACCAAAAATCCTCCATTTTAAATAAAATATGTACTTATACAGCCCCACTGTGCTCCTTACACAGCTGCTCAAATCCAAGGGCATTTGTGGCTCAATAATGCATGTGAAAGTTGCATAACCAGTCTCGCAGGTCAAAGCTATTTTACCTTGTTTTCCCTCATCTGTTAGCATTTTGAACAGCAATCAGAATGTGTTGATTCTGTATCATTCTGGTGGCTTGGCACTTACCTGATCCTCTATAGGCATCACCAGAATGCCTCCAATTTTGAGCAGTACTTTCATGTAATTTTCATGGTCCTTCTGCACCCCGGCACCACAATAAATGCGGTCGTATTGATGACTGTCTGTTGAGATTTCAAGGCAATTCCCCACCACAAAGATGGGTTCACAGAACTCAAACCTGTGAAAAAATAATAACGGAAGTGCAGAGGATAAAATATAACAACCAACCATGGAAAACACATTTTTGTTTCATTCAGGCTCATCATCTCATTTGTAAGCTGTGACAGAATTATGCAAGTACATTGAGTAGACCTGGAGGGATTTAAATGTATCAAATTTGTAAGACATTCACTTCTTGTTGAAGGAAAAGTTGGGAATTTTGGCAAATATGCTACATTTTCTTGCTGAAGGTAAACTGTGTGATAAATATAAGGCTATATAGGCTATAAGACTAGGTAAGGTTAGCTTAGCATCAGGACTGGACATGGGGAAACAGCAAGCCTGGCTCTGTCTCAAGACAAAGAAAATCTTTTGACCAGCGCTTATAAAGCTCAATAATTAACAAGGTATGTCTTGGTTGTTTAATCTGTACAAAAAGTGTAAAAATTTAAGTAGGAAGTCTGTGTTATTACAATCGAGTTTTTGTACATATTAAAGGAAGAGCCAGGTTTTCCTCCTGTGTCCAGTCCTGATGCTGAGCTAAACTAACCGGCTGCTACAGCCTTACATTTAATGGTCAGATATTAGACTGGAATCTACCTTCTCATCTAACTCTTGGCAAGACAGCAAGAAATGTGATTCAAGAAATGTCGAACTATTGCTTTAACAAGAAACAGATGTATTCACATCACCGGTTCTGGTTTTCTCACCTTTACTTTGATCCTCTAATCTAACTGTCAAGAAAGTGCATTTCCCAATGCATGTACTCACTTATCAAAGCTGTCACTATTCTTAATGAAATCATCCAGTTTCTCTCTGGCATATTCAACCACGTCCTTATGGAGCTCAACTCCATGGTTCACACCAAACGGCCCTTAGAAAAAAAAAAAAGAAAAAGCAAAAATATTTTCTTTAAAAAAACATCATAACTAATCATTACCTACTACCTATTATGGTATGATGTAGAGCTGAAACAATTAACAGACAGAAAATTGAATTGACAGAAAATTAATCTGCAGCTATCTTTAATAATATAATAATAATTGATTAACCTTTTCATTCATTTTTATCGTAAAATTGCTCATCATTATCTGATTCCAGAAGATTTACTGCTTTTGTATGTTTTATATGATAGTAAACTGAATATCTTTGGGTTTTGGGCAGTAAGTAATTTGTAGACTGTCCCTTAGGTTTGAGGAAAGTTTGATGAGCAACTTTCACAATTTCTTTTGACATTTTATAAAACAAATAAATATTAGATGAATCAGGAAAATAACTGTTGCTGTCCTAATATCACTGTGATTACATACTGTACTTTTCCAGGTAGATGTCTTCTAGATCACACAGAACATCTCAGCATATCCCACATATGAAAAAAACTGCTGTGGAAAAGGGGTACACTCTGCTTACCTATGATAAGGCCAACCATTGTGCTCAGGTAGCCGGTTCCACTACCCAGATTGAGGAAAGAAAGTCCTGGCTGCAGTTTGAGGGCCTCCATCACCTCAGAGTATATACATGGAGCAGACAGGTGTATGTTGCCATGCTTCCACGCCAAGTCTTTGTAGGCACTGTCCCGGTAGCCGTCCAGATAGTAGTCGCCTCGGTCTATGGCCCGAAAAGCCTGTTCAACTTTTTCTGTGCGAATATACTGAGCTTCCTTCAGATTATCAATGAGGTCATCATTGTCCTCCCCGGCGCTCACGGCTCCCCCCATTGCGAAAAGAGAAGGGAAACACAAGGGACGAAGGCGTACTCAGGTTGAGTGATACCTCCTCACAGTGGCATGAAGATAAACGTCTGGCTGAAGGATCCTGCCGCTGTGACTCCTCAAACGTCAGCTGAAACAACAGACATGTCCGGGCAGCAAATGACCTGAGAAAAAAGATAAAAACACGTTATGGGGATACACCTGTTAAAGAACACAGTGTCTAAAAAAAAAAACTTAAATCTACAAGCAGAGTGCAGATTTAAGGCGCTGATAAAAGTAAAGATTGATTAATATTCTCCCTCCAGTGGGATTGTCTTTTGATGAAAAATTAATGACTGTGAGAGAAACAGACTGAAGAATCAATGACATATTATGCTACAGTAGTGTTATCCTAATTAATTCCCCTCCGGATAAAGTTAATGCTTTGAAATGCATTTGCAATATGCCAAATAAAATAAATAAAATTTAGCTGTATTTATGTAAATAATGATGATGTATTCATCAAACTGTCATGTTTGAAAACAATCCAATAATACAACATGAAGGCATTTTTACTTTATAACCTTGTTTGTGGCCTCAATAGGTCTGCCTCAAAATTAGTATTTTGCATAGCACATCAATTTTTTTTTTCCACAGCAGAAATTTTGTTGTGTTAAACCAGGAAAAGCTTAATATCCCTAATTATGTCTGCACTGTATGGAGATATGCAGCTTTCAGGACTCCAGCATCACACGTACTGGCTCACTGGGTCATTAATACACTGAGTTACACCTGTGGTTTTTCCTGCATTGACATGTCAAAATGTCTGCTGTGAGAAAGCTCTATTAGTCACGTTAATGTCGTGCACACTTAAGTAGGAACAATATTTATGTTACACTGTCTCCAGTACTAACAGATGTTCTGCATGCAGTGTAGTGTGTTGTATATGTTATGTGTTTAAGTGCTAAGAGATCAATAATCCACATGTTGATAATATTTATTAATTGTTTCAAGTGACTTAATTTTTTTTTTTAATGCCAAGAATTCACTGCTTTCAGCTCTTCAAATGTGAATATCTGCTGGTTTTCTGGTGACAGAATCTCTTAACTTTTTCCTCTATTGGCTGGACAAAACAAACAAATCAAGGGTGTCACCCTGGGCCCTGTGAAATTGTGATGAACTTTTCCTGATAATTTACAGTATAATAAAAAGGAGAGCTAAATAAAAATAATAATAATAATAATAATAAAAATAATAATAATAATAATAATAATAATAATAATAATACACTGCAGCTCTAATATTTTATCAAAAGACTGAAACCACTAACTGCTCCAGACACTGTCACAACCAAAACCTGATGTAAGGCTGATACTGTCTGCCCAGGTGTCAAAGCACTTACGTCAGTGGAGTCTGTTATGTCCAGAGGGTAATGGGGGGGGGGGGGTTATGTAATGGGAAACATGGATAAAATCTTCTGTAATGGCTTGTGGAATTTTATTTTGCGGTATGTGTATCGTGATATGGCAAAGGTTCTGGGAAATCTCTTGAGAAACTGTTGATGTATAAAACAACCAGACAGGAGATTATCAATGACATTATCATAGGTCTCTCCCGTTCACAGATTAACAACATTACCCATAATGCTCTTATACACCTTAAGATATTAAAGAAACAAATATACATGTACACCTGGCTGAGCTGAATGCAGTCTAACACAACAGCGCTGCATTAATCCTACCATCATCACTGTTATAAAGTTCATATTTAGTTGACACTGTTTTGAAAGACGTTGATTTGATCATTTTAGAGTCTGCAGTTTTTTTGGCACCACTGAATTCCACTGCACCTTACCAAGAGGTGGCTCTAATATTTAGTCTTTCCTCACTGATACAGGGAGCTTCTGATAAGAGAAACTCCTCTCACAGAACATTACAATCAGGTTCTGATGAAGCTTTAATGCCGATATATGAATCAGATGTGTCTGCGTTTTAACTGCAAATAAATTCCACAGTGTGGAGTTCTGTTTTCTGAGGCAGAGCACCTGACTTAAGTGTTTCCTCTTAATAACATTCTAAACTTTGTGAAGGTGGGATTTATTACATTTATCTTACTAAGCGTACTAATCTAACATGTATATCTCTAAAAATCCAAACACACGCACTCTTGATGAAATCATTGTTTTATACTATATGTCAATTGCATCTGTATTGGCTTACCTGCTGTACTGAAACAGAATTGTTGTACACAGAGAAAGTTTAAGGTGAAACAAACACTGACATTTTCTATTACATAACATTGCTTCTCTTCTTTTTTTTTTTTGCTGATTTCTCTCTAATATATGCTTTTTTCTTGTAAAGTACTGAAAACTTTCTGCACGTCAGGCCTTTAAAAACTCTTCAAGTGAAACAGTCTGAGAAGGAAAAACAGCTCTTTGGCTGAACTGCCCACAACACATATGTCCACACTAAGGCCATAATTTGTGATGTGGGGTCACAAAAAAGAAGACTGTTTCATTTTAAGAGGTCATAAGCCAAAACGTTTGGGAAGCACCACTACAGGGTGGGGTTTTGGTAAAATATGCACTAATCTCTGGAGCTTTAAAAGTTACTTAGATTATGAATACTGTGCTATTGGCTTTACTATAAAATTCTTCTTCATAAAGTACCACATTGCAACAATAAAGAGGTATTTAACCATCTTATAAATACCTGGATAACAAAAATATCCCACACTACCACAGGGTGAATGGATATACTGTAGCCGAGGGAGACAAGTCTTGAGTTCCCTCTCTGCCTTCTCAGCATCTCTACATCTGACTCAGCTAATAAAGATTAAATTCAGAGGTGACTTTGTAGTGGGAGGCCTGGTAAGGTAATTTTCCATTGGCTCCTTCTCGCAGGTAAAAAGAGCCATTGATTCGCTCACCATCACTGATTGTGCAGCAGTGTATTTTTTATCCCAGTTTTTTCTCTCATCCTCTCTGTAATGCATAGTCCTTTGAGTTGCCTGTGGTTGAAAGAAAATCCAGGAAAATGGGTCAGAGTAGGTATTCTATGGGCATATTGCTTTTGGGAACTGCTGCACAATCTTACCAGTGATAACCCAGTCTTGAAACAGGTCATTATTCATCCACTCCTTTAAGACAAATCAAGAAAGGCCAGCGAGGTAACAACATTTATGGCTGCAGTAAAGCTAGTCTTAAACGGAAAGAAATGTCTCTTTGTAAACTGGAATCCACTGGTAAACACACA
The DNA here is from genome assembly GCF_046630095.1 of Trachinotus anak. Lineage (NCBI taxonomy): Eukaryota > Metazoa > Chordata > Actinopteri > Carangiformes > Carangidae > Trachinotus > Trachinotus anak. Next base: position 16,186,131 of record NW_027273863.1, read on the forward strand.
CAGGATGTCCTGGGTTGACCCCTGGGGTGTATGGAAAGTGCTCGGACGCCATTTCAACTCATGACGGGCTGCCCTGACCCGTTTATGGACACCTCACTGAACCAAGCAGGATGACGAAACATGTAACAGATCCTCCAGCAACACAAGATCAGCACGAATGCTGCAACTAAATACCAAAGGCCTGTCTAGGCAGCACACCCAAGATGTACACGCTGCTGATCAACAGACAGTGTGAGCTAAACTGATAATCTTCATGGCTACCAGCATTTACTGAGCACATTTTGCAGACAATTTGCAGCTCTGCCAACAGAGAGAAAATTATACTCATGCCTATGTGGCAAAACACCTGAGCACTTTTTCTTTATAATGTGTTTTAGTGAAAAATAATCACACATGTATGAATAAAGCTCACAATAAATTTACATTCACCCGCCTCACTTTTGCTATCAACAGTGCACACAGTTCATTTGTGAAGCTGTAATGGCCGATTCATGCATTTGTAATCACTGACAAGCTACAATAACTGTGAGAAATAAACACTCAGGGGCCACTTACCTGTACAGTCTAATGCAAACAAACACACCTGCTCTGCCATAAAGTCTAGTTTTATGATGTGTATACTATTCAGTTTTTTTTGACACCGTCACGGAAGTTTTGATTAAATTCTGTTTTTTTAGAATTGAGGTCTTAGTTTGTGATAGTGTTGATGTACTGGACTGCATCATGTTCAGGTGTGTTTCTAATATTCTGCCCCACTCACGTATGTAAATCAGAAGAAAAAATTAGAAACGCCTCTAAATGTGATGAAGTCCACTACAACACCAGCTTTACCTTTGACTTCAGTAACAAAAACATAATCGAATTTCCACATTTCCAGCAACATCAGTTATAGACTTTGTAAAGGTAGAATTTAAGACATCACAATTGTATTGATTCGTGTTAGATAGTATAGGTGTGCCTAATAAAGTGGTCACTGAGTGTATTTGTGATTAATACTTTTCTTACCATTTAATTCTAACTTGCATACATAAATCCTGCCTGTGAATTTACATCTCTCGAGGGTGGCGTGGTGTGAAGTTCACATTGAAGGATAAGGCCGCAATCACACTGACATTATCTTGGCGTGGAAAAACATAGCTTTTCTCATTCATTTGAATTGGGGAAGTGAGGGGGCCGGACGGGAAGGTCCATCCAAAACATCGCCGTGTTGTGCGGTAAAAAAAGCTGAATCTGGTTTTGCTGCTGACGAAATTGTTGGGACAACAGATAACACAACTGCTGCAGTGGTAACTTTCCAGTGTTGTAAAATCCTGTCTGTGAGTATAACAAACTGATGTGCTGAGTTTTGCCATCTAATAAACTTTTAAACACATAAATCCGTTCTGCCACTTTGACTTCCAGCGTCCCGCTAGTACGTGAAACAACATGTCCCCACAAACACATCCCCCTGCGCTGTTAAAGCAGCGCTTTTTGCCTTTTTGTAAACGTGGCCTAAGATAACAGGTAAAAGAAGAAAGTAAATCTAATAGTTGAAAAGGTTTATTACTTATGTCTGACTGTATGGGAAATAAATTCTGCTACAAATTTGTCTGTGACGCCAAATGTATTATTAATACAACGTGTTCAAACACAGTATAAATGCAAATTTCATAGAAGGGCTCATATTACCTGAGAGGAATGTTATTGAAGTCATGTATACCAGAATAATTCTCTGTGCAAAAACTGTGACTAAAAGGAACTGTTCCGCGCTCCTCTCCAGACTAAGTGAAATGAAAAATATAAAAGCACCTGGACATTGTTATTTATTTCAACACAACTATCCAGTGATAAATGTTACCTTTGTGAAGCTCAAGCTAATTTATAGCCACAGTAACGGCATGGCTCTAGGTATAGCAATGTCAGTCAGTCAGCCGATCTATTAATGGTAATCTATTTGATGATTGCCTCGTCTGGTTGATGAAGTTTCATCTAGCACCACCAGAAATTCTAATTTTCCACCTGTCCAATGATTTTGGCCGCACCTGACCTTTCCTATAGTGTCATATTTATGTTAAAATTTCTAATTTTACATAAACATGCTTGTCTGGGTGGAACACTGTAAATTTTGCATTCATTCATACTCCCCAGAGGAGGCATCCTCTGGATTTTGTCACCTACTGACCTCTCCAAGGCCAACTTTTTACACATAATCTCTTATTATATATTCTTAGTCACTGTAACAACTTAAGCCATTCAATTGTTTTGACCCCATGACCTTAGACCATTTTCACACTTTTAATGTATGAAAGATGGAGAGGTGGGAGGAAAAAACAATATAGTAATATCTTGTCCTAGTATGTTCTGACATGAATAAACATGAGGGGGAAGTTTTTGTTTTTTTTGACACAGTCTGCATGTTGTTGTGTGTTTTTAATACACTACATAAAATCAGATTGTATTAAAAAAATATTTGTCATTTCAGTGGGGCGTCTTCCTCTCCAGTTATACGGTTTTGGATAATGATAGTGGTAGAATTATATCAAGACTTATTCTGTCATTTCCACAGTTACACATGGTACAGAGTTTATTGAATCACTCACCATAGTGAACCTGATTTTAGATGAGAATGTAAGAAAGACCACCATGCAAACATCTAAACATTTTCATGCTCGGTAGGGGATAAACCCCCCTGCTTTTCATCTGACTCCATCCTTAAGCTAGTGGTAATGATCTATGATGCCTTCAGACTTGATTAAAAGTGTATTTGCATCACTCTTTATTTATGCAAATGTGACCACCAGACTCTGTGTTAATTAGCCACAAACAGCCAAGAGATGTGACAGTGAAGACCTGTGTTGTACCAGGCTGACAACAGCGACAGGTGCCACAACTCCAACTCCTCTGGATCCTCCTAATGTTGCTCCTGCTGTTTCTGTGTATTCAAGAGGAGGAGTGTTACAATCTTGGGATATGACTGACATTTTGGCTCAAATTAAAACATTTTTAACTCAAGCAGCCACGTCTTTCCCTCAGTTTGTGGCACCTAGATAAACTTGAAACTGTTCGTATCTCACCATTGACTGTCTTGAAGTCATGCCACCTTCAAAGCTCATTTCACTTTTGGACTGAGGACATCTTTAAAACAGTTACCAGTTTATCCATCTACTATTTTATCTGATGTGTGATAAGACTGCCAGCATCACAGCGCTGCCAGCAAGGCAACCGACTTTAAGTGTTGTTATCTGCTATCAGCACTGGGTCACAGAGGTGTTCATTCAACTAGAGCTGAAACTAATAGTGGATTTATTAATTGGTTGTTCTACAGAAAATTATTTACTACTACAAACATGGCAAAAATGAATTGGTTTCAGCTTCCTTAATGTGAATACCTTCTGCTTTTCTTTGTCATATATGATAGTAGGAAAAAACACCATCCTGGGCCCTATGAAATTATAATTGGTATTTTCTACTGTTGTCTGACATTTAGACATACCTAATATTTGCAAAAAAAAAAAAAAAAAAATGGTAGATTATTTGATACTTGTTAGTTGCAGCTCATGTCAGGATTTGCCATCATGTAGATGGTTCAGAGGTGATTTTAGCCTCTAAGTTGTGAGGATCTGTTGATTTTGTTTTGTCCTCTGTAACGGTAAACCAAACATCATTGGATTTTGGACTATTGATTGGGATTTGGGATATTGTGATGGGCAGTTGTCACCATTGTGATGCAATTTATAGACCAAACTGATTGGTTGGAAGGAATAGGGTCGCTCAGAAACTTTAGAAGGAAATACCTCTGTACTGCTGCCGGGCTGTTTAATAAGTCTGGGTCACAGAGGCTTTTGACAGCACCTCTCCACATTAAAATATGTTTTAAAGAATATTTCATCTAAAAGAACTATCAGGAGAAAACTCCAGTAAAGTACATGAAACTTTTATTTGCATATCAAACCAATACTTTGAGCTCATTAACCCCATAGTTGTGAATTAGAGTCTCTCTTAGTTGGACAAAGTAGTTTGTGAAAAAATCTGGTGTAAAAGTCAATATGTCAGAACAATCAATTAGGCTTGCTTAATAAATGCTGATGCTGATTATTTTAGTAGGTATCACTAAAAATACACAGATACATTAAAAAACCATGGTGTTCACAGTTTCCAGCCCAACAACAGGTGATGCTCACAAATCCAAACTGAATCTCTGAGTTGTTGATTACATATAATCTTAATCACCTGCAAATGACGAAAGCTCGCCTTCATGAGACTGAATAAAGATTTTGGATCTTGCAAGTGAATTTGAATAGATGAAATGCCACGTGACCAACATTACTGCACAAAAATACTAGTAACAACCTTCAGCAACTCCCAGAAACATCTTGGGTAAGGTGGGAGTGTTTTGCAGGGATGTTGCTTCACGTCACGCAGGTGTTTCTATTTTTCTGGTCACCCACAGATGTTCCCAAGTCCCCCACAACTGACACCTGATGAGGCCAATCAGCGCCGTACCTGGTCACGTGGTGCAGTTGCCACACAGACGGCAGCCTGTCAGCCAATCAGAGGGCCGCACACTTTCCTCGCACTGCGTGTGACGATGGAGCAAAACAACAACAGCGTTTTCACGAAAATGTTGTCAAGCGTTAATAATCACGGCTGCTCCTTAATCCTGCCCGTCCACATCTGCGAGAAACACACGGCGGGTCAGGCACTCATTACAAAAGATGACACACACTGAGAGGTTGTGTGTGTGTGTGTGTGTGTGTATTCACCACGCTTTTGTTCTCAACCACAACGCAGTTGCTCTCCAGCTCTCTGCAGTGCGATTAACCTCAATCTTTAGCAGCGACTAGCAAAACCGGTTGGTCAAGAAGAGGCTGAATAATAGTCCTGCAGGTTTTAAGAAACCGCTCAGGAGAAATCCCCCCCAAAAAAAACAAAGATACCGTTGATTTCTCGGAGCCTCTTCCGCCTGATGTAACTGAAGTCTCCGCTTGAGCAGCCTGCACACACACACACACACACACACACACACCAAAATGAAAGACGAGGTGTCCTAAATGTTTTTTCAATTTTGCAAACGACGGTCACACTGACGGGTGCAGTGATGGGTTTAACCCGAGAATCGCGCATTAAATCAGCCGTGAGGTGTCGGACAACCGAGGTGCTGTGGTGCTAAAGTGAGCCCGGCTAACGCTAGCTCCAGCGGGCCTGAGTGCGCCATCACCAAAACAGACAAAGCAGGTTAGGTAAGCTCGCCTCCTCACCCTGCCGTTACACAGCCAGCAAACACGCAGCACCCACTCTGTGTGTGGTACATTAAGATAAACCTAACCAAACTATCCCCCCAGAAAGGCAAAAAAAAAAAAAAAAAAAAAAAACACGACACAAACACACACAGCGGCTAACTAACTGACAACACTGCAGTTAGCTGAAAAGACATAAAAGATACTCACAGCTCCGTGTCGCATTAACTCGCTCCTTGTAACTGGACGCGCTGTGCGATGCGACGGTCAGTGACAGTCACTTTGAAACGTGAAGTGCCTCCCGTGGAGGCTGAGTACTAGTTAACCGGGCTAACTAGTTGGTTGGTTTGGTAAGGTAAAGTAGTAAGGACGGGCTGCTGTGTCGAAGCGGATGAAGACAGAAACAGCTGAGGAGAGGATGTAAACACAGGTCACGTGGTTTTAAAATGTTGTCGATAGAGGGAAGCACTGTTGCTTCACATCTATCTATCTATCTATCTATCTATCTATCTATCTATCTATCTATCTATCTATCTATCTATCTATCTAGTGCAATGTTCTACAGTCATAGTTTAGTTTTTTACTTTGGGTATCCATCATGCAACATTTAGGCCTAGTTGATCAATCCATTAGAGAGACAGAGAAATTAATCAGCAACTATTTTTCCAATCAAACATTGATTCATATAGAAAATAATTGGCATATTAATAAAAAATAAGAAATATACAGAATAGCTTTAAAAAGAATAGAAAAGTTATTTGCAGCCCCACTTTAGTTACTCCAGATCTACACTTGAGTAGAATTATGAGGTATTTGTGCTTTAGTATTTACTTTTTTTTTTTTTTTTTTTTGCAGCTTTATGCTTCCTACTACATTTCAGAGAGAAATATTGAGCTTTTTGCCCCATTTTTTTGAAAGCTACAGTTACAAGCTACATTTCAGATTAAGATTTTACATTCAATATAATACTTTTCAAAGATTAAACCGGCGGTTACCTTCTGACTGTAAAAACCACTGTCTAGTTTGGGCTTCTTGTTAATACTGTTGGGTTTGTAGCAGTTCTGAACAGTGATTCCCACTCAACATCTGACACGTTTCCATTTAAATAAGTGTTCATCGCCCAAAGAGGTAAAATTACCCAGTGTTTCTAAAAAAATAGCAAGGCTTAGAGTTAGTTCGAAGTTTGAAAAATTAAACACATTTCTGTTTTCTTCTTTTCTTCTGACCCTGTGGCCTGACCTCTTTTGGTTGGTGACCCCTGGACTAAAGTAGGGTCTACCCAACTGTATATAAAGTAAATATTTTTATTGTCCTATATTTCTTAATTAGAATTTTGAAGACAAGTTTTTAACTTGTAATGAAGTATTTTAAGAATGCTGTATTGTGTACTATGAGTGTTTTTTTGTCTATTACAATATCAAAGGTGGTAATGGTATCTTTTGTGAGAAAATTTCAGCCAGTACTTTTTCTTTAATGATATTGAAGTATCAGTTAATGTTACTCAGTTACTATTAGCCATACTCATCTACCTATATTACCATTGGTTTTTATTATAAAACTTGTACAATATTAATGCCAATACATTACACAACACCATGGCTCTTTTTACTGGAGCATTTTTGTGTATGTGTTTTTTGGAGTCAGGAGTGGTCAAAATATGGACTTCACTACGGAGAAAATCATACCAGTTACAGAGATCTACGCTGACAGGCTTCCGAATTGAATAATGGAAGTAATTTAAAAGTTTAAAGATCCAACAGTGCCCTCTTTGTTGCATCTTGAATTAGTCCAGTAGGCTACAGAGAACCAATGTTGTCTGCCAGTACAAAAAATTTATTTAAAATTACTTTTACCACAGTTTGTTTTCAAATTTATTTACTGCTCAAGTCGAGTTCAGGACTAATGTCACAATGGTTATAGTATAGTTTATTATCAGTGCCGTTAACAAGAGAATATAAAATTGGGATGATGCTTGGAAGCTTCTCCCAACTTGTAACCTCGCACATTTCCCTTAAGAAAAGGCCTAAATTTATCCTGCAGTTGGTTTCTGGTTTGCTCTGGCAGTGTGGGAGTAAATGATTACCCGGTTTAATAAGGAAGCATTTGTGGGCAGCAGACATAGGTCAGGGCCAGTCAGCTTTCACTAAACAAGCTTTTTGTTGTACTGTAGTTGTAGTTTGATCTGTTGCACAAAGAGTCATGGTGTCTGGAGCCTCGCATCACCTCATCTTTTTATATACTATTGATTACTTATTTTTCAGGAGGAAGGTTTTGCCTGCCAAATATGCAGTCAGTTCAAGAACTTTAGAAAATTGCCCTGTTTTCAGTCTTAGCTCAGGCTATTGAGGTGCATAAGAGACAGTTACAGGATAAACAGATTGTCTTCCTGTATTTTTCTTCATTCATAGAAAGGGGACTAAGTTAGTATTTAAAATAGCTTTAAGTTATTTCTCTGTTTTCTCCAACCAAAACTTTTTCTGGAGCACTAAATGGTCTGGGTGAGCAGCTGCTAAAGTGGCTGGTACAGAAAGCAAGTTTATCAAATCCATCAACACTCTTGGTGGAATATGCTGATTTTCACTTCCTGTTAGAGTAAATACATTTTGTGTCAAGACACTTTTTGTGGTGTGTGGTGCAGTTCTGCTGCAGGTTGCCCCCTAGGTGAAGAATTTGTTTACTTCCTCAGACGGCGGCTTTCATTGCATAACACTGAGAGGTTCTGAGCCCTACTTACATGAACACAAACTATTAAAAACACAAAATACACAAGGGTTCAGAGTGTTTAATTTGGGTTCATTCAAGTCTGTCTAGTAATTGAATACCTACTCAGGGAGGATCATTAGTCATGTCACTCACGGCCTTAAGAGGCTTGACTTATGACTCAAACAAGATCTACATCTTCAAGTCTGACCTGCTTTTAGCACCATAATTAGTATGTGATACATGAAACCAAGGCCATAGCCAGGATTTAAGAAATACAGAGGTCAGGAGTCTCACGCCCACTAAGAAAGCTTTAACCAGCCACAAAGAAAGAACTCAAACTTTTCGTTTTTTTAATGCACTGAGCTGTTCAAAGTGGGTAAACAAAAAAAAAAAAAAAAGTTTTCAAAATAGACATTTAAACATACTCAACATAAAACTATCACAGCCTTGAAAACATATCATATATAAGTCCTCCTCAGGTCATTGTACCGCTGAATATGAGGAGACGAAATGAGTCCCCAGATAAGGCTGTCATAAAAATACACGTTACTTAAAAAGAAGACTACACTATCGCACACAAACGCAGGATCCTTTGGCCACACTTGCTTGTCATGTCATTTCTATGAAACCAAACCTTTTTTTTGCCACATGTTTTATTAAATAAATACACACAGTTTTCTTCAACGGGGTTAGCTGAGGTCACAGTGCGTGTGTGTGTGGCCATCAATTTACTTTATGTATCTGTTACGTTCTACATGCACCGCATGTACATTACAGGAAAACTGGCATGTGACATGACAGGAAACATGTTTGTGGTGCGCTGAGCGGCCTCATAGTCTGAATGATGTGTTGTTACTACACCAAAAATTGAACTGTGGTTCAATTCTGCCGCACGATCTACCTTTGTTTCAATAGGTCCTTGCATATAATTCTTCCTATTCCCCACTTGAATGTCTGCAAATGAATACATCAAAGATATAGAGATTTAATTTGTGAATCACTGTCAGGCTGCAACAGCTATTTTCATCATTGTTTAATGTCCAGATCCTTTTGTCAAATTCTCATTTTGGTGCTAAAAGTGTGGAAAATGTCTGTTACGTTCAAGGTGATGCTGACTTGTTTTTACTCACCAACAGTCCAAAACACAAAGATATTCAGAAAATGAACATTCATTAGAGAATGTGTTGGAAGAAAAAAAAAATAAGATGAGAGTTTAAACCATTCTTCACTTTCTTGGTGTTTTTAGTAGATAAAAATTGTGTCAAGTGGAGAAGATTTTTGTGCTCATAGCTGTGAACTAACTTTTGTACGACATGTGAAAAGGGTTATTTTATTTGACATACCTTTGCCCTGTTGTTTCTGTTTGTTTGGTGACCAGTTATCTAAGTTATCTCATCTAAAATCTGTAGAACTGAGTAAGATATGGAACAATTACTTGATGAACTGATAAGTCGATTGGCAGAAAATTTACAACAGCAACTGTTTTTTAAATAACTGATTGATTGATGTACTTCATTTTTAGTGTTCAAACAATTAATATAGAAAACAGCTGGCAGATCAACTGATGAGGAAAATAGTTGCAGCCCAAAACTAAATACACTGAAAGAGATTGTAGTGTGAAGTTTGTTTTAATTTATTTCAAGCAACTTTTGGGGCATTTTTTGTTTTTACAACTGAGGAGGACATTCAGCATTACATCCCTTTATTTTGATTTCTAACCTTAACTCTTCTTTCCTTAACTTTGTGCATATGAATGCCACCGACCACTCCCTGTTGTTTCAGATGTAATGCCCAACATTCACCACTAGGTGATGCTAATGCCTAAGGAAAACGGATACCTTTTGACTTCCGAGGTAACTGGGTTCATGTTTGACTGACTGTGCACTTGAGCTTTGAGAAACCACACAACCATTTGAAAAGTTTATTTCTACCATACACAAACTGTACAACACAGCGCATATCTGTTTATTATGAAATAGTAAAAGTAATAGGAAGTTTCAATTTACAAACTACTTCAACTGAAAAAAAGCATTACATTTTAATGTAAAAGAAAAGAAATACAATACAATTTCATATCATACTAATATCGGTCCACAAAAAAGCATTTCACATTACAAAACATCAAATACTAACAGGGAAAAAATAAATATTATTCACAAAACTTCCTGAGCAAACGATGTGTGGTATAGGAATTAAATATAAGAAATTATAAATAAAGGATTGTTAGGTTTAAAGAATGTGATTCAATTTTTAAAAGATTAAAATTCTTTAAAACATATTGAGTATTTGGATAAAATAGGGTCTTATTTTTTTCTGTAATTTGGCTCTTTTGCTGTTACATTTGTTTCTTCGCAATGTCCTAGGCTACATGTCTTTGACTTCTTTTTGCAGAAATGAAAAATGTATTGCTCAAATGAATTAGTTTATCTTTTTTTTTTTTTTCTCTTGGGATTAGCCTCATGTTAAATTGAGACATATATAACATGGTTATAAGACTACAGTGTCCCATTTCTCTCTTTTTGTTAAAGTCAAGGGCAGTATGGTGGAACTTAAAATACAAAATAATCAAAATACAAAAGTGCAATTGATGCAAACAAACAACTGATTAGCCAACAACTATCATTTGTCTATGTTTTCATTTCTTTTTTTTCTTTTCTTTTTTTTTGCATTTAATGATCGAAACTGAGACGCGAGTTGTGGTGGTAGTCAGCTCGGTTTTGAAATAGCTACTATTCAAATCTGCCCCAAGCGTTACAAGAATATTCAAACTGTAAGACTGGTTGAAATGTTAAGGCTTGTAAGCAGTTTAAGATAAAACAGATGTAGATGTATTTGTTTTTTGTAATTCACTCGTTCCTTTTTCCCCTCTCCATGCTAGCAAAAGTTAAAATAAACACCAGACTTTTCGATTTCAGTCATGATATTTCAAAACCTGACTCTGAGATTACAGCTACTGAGACAACGGTATTTAAACAGTCATCAGGAACATTTCCTCCTATGAAAATAATTGTACTGTATAATAAATTAGACACCATCCACATAATACTGTCCTACCACAAAACATAGTACTCGTATATTTTTATGGATTCATATACATTTAGGCACATACTATATGCACACTCCAAAGTGTGTGCACAGAAGGCAGTTTAATATCTATATTTAAAAAAGAAAGACATCTTGACAAAGTGGATTCTTGATTTTTGTTGCACTCTTCTTGTGGCACACTATGCAAAGCAGAATTGGACATTCAGTTCACCAAGTGATGTTGCATTTTTGCTCAGTGTCACTTCCTGGTTGCATTCAACGGTTATTGGTTGAGAAGAAAAAGGTACAGTACAGTTGCATTGCATTTTTTTGATCTTAGTGTTCACTATGTCTTACCATACATTCAATTTCCAATAAAGAAAGCAAAAGCAATGCTTAAAAATATCGATGCTTAATCGTTTTAGAAGGTTTTTACTTTGAAGGGAGATCCAACTTATGGTCTAATAATAATATAAGTTTTTCAACACTAGATGGCAAAAGTATGCCATGAAATTGGAATGTGCTTCTATGTAATTTACAATGTGCAGAAAGTCAAACAGATTTCTCAGATATTAAGCATTTACAATTCAAGAAATAAATAAAAATCAAGGAAATAAATACACTGATGAACAAATATAATAATAAATAGCGATAATATAAGAATGACATGAACACATACAGATTAAAATCAAGCAAACCATACAAAATAATTAAGTGCAAGAGGGGTAAAAATCTCACCAGGATAAACATATCAAGTGAATGCAGAAACAGTAAAAGCATTACAAATCCGGCTGGTAATTTTCTCAGTGCAGTGTATTTACCGGGAAATGCCAAACACATTTCCAGAAGCCTTGTCTTATACATGCAGCCAAGCCAGCACTCTTCAGTAAAATAGAGCTATCTAGTGCCATTATCCCAAGTCAAAGAAACCTCTTGGTAGCTCTACAGCTTAAACATGGATGCCCTTAATAGCCTGTTTGATATTATCCAAGAGGGCCTTGCACTCTGGAGAGTATTCATGCTCCGAGTTGTTGTACATATCAGTTAATGTGTTCACATAGGCTTCAAAATTATGCTCACTGATGGGTCCCTGCAACAAAAACATGTTTAACTATTAGTGAAAACAGCACAGCAGAAATGACAATATATAGAAAATGAAATTTCTTCCAGGACAGGTTAGATATAATGAGTTGTAGTGGAGTCTGTGGTCAAAGCTTACTGTACCATTTGAGGCAGCTGAATGTCTGTTAGACTGTTAATGAGAGCTTGGCTAAGGCAAGCGAGCTCCTTCAGAAGGCTGTCGTTGTGCTGTTCAATCATCTTGTTCTCCTCTTCAATTGTCTTCAGGTTACATTCCATAGACGAGATCTGCTTTCGGGTACAAAAAAACAGAAACTCGTCAAATTGAGCGAGCAAAGATCTCATACTGTTGTCCTTAAAAACAAACATGTGGGAGTAAATACTTACCTGGGTTTGGAGTTGCATCATATCTGCTTCAATCTTCATGTTGGATTCATTCAGTTCCTTTATTTCATGATCCAAATGTTGAATATCTTCTTTGTTTTCAACACCTGAGTTAAAACAGATCTAATTTATCATGTTCAAACTGCACATATTGATATTTTTATGCCAAGATACATGTAACTGCAAAATACTTGAGTATTGTCACACCACACAGCAAGTCAGAGTAGCTTACCACTGCTGGCTTTCAGTTTGATAGTCATCATCTCTTCCTCTGAGTGTTTTTTCTTGATGCTCTGTGCGTTCAGTGGGCAACCCGACAAGCTAGTTCAGCGGGTCGTACATGACAACGTTAGGAGCAAGAACACCCTCAAACTTTAGCGTCAACAGAGATTGTGAATGGGAGTAAAACTGTGCCATTGTACAGTAAGAATGCAACATGTCGACCAGCAGTATTGTTTAGAGATAAAATGGAGGACAGGCGACCTCACCTTCTGTGAGTGGCAAACACATTATTGGCATGTCCAAGGCCATTGCAGCCAGGCAAGGGACAATGGGGTAGTTCCTGTTTATTGGCTTTCCAAGCAAAGGGCAGCCCATTGATGGACGACTCCTTCTGTCTTTTGGCAGCAAGTGGACAACTGCCTGCACTGCGGTGGGATGTGTATTTTCCCGATATATGGCCCTGTCCATCACATCCAATAACTGGACACCTACCAGAGAAACAAACAAAGAGTCGTACACGTTCTGAACCTGCACGTACTACTGATTCCCATAGGAAAAATCGAACTAATTTGCATTTCTACGCTACAGACAAAACAGAGACATTTAACTGCACAAAAATAACAACTACCTCATTGTTAAACTGCAAAAACAAATGTTCGAAAAAATATTGAAACTGAATCATTCTCTGATATAATTAAAAAAATCTCTCTTTCAATAACTAGACCGGAAGATTTGTTAACCATTAAGGTGATTAATCCAGCCAAATGCTGATTAAAAATGAAGTCGCCAAAACTAGAGATGGACTCAAATAATCGCATTAACTATAAGTTACTAATCCACTAAAACTTGAGTTAGAACGAACGCTCTGTTCGGTGCATACATTTCGAGGTGACTGATATTTGTGCCTGAAAAACACGAGCACAACTCGCGCTGAATATCATTAAGAGTTTGTCAGTTGTATTTTCAGGCCTGTTTTCTGCAGGTCAGTAATGGAGTGACATGAATTACAGATAATTGTCATGTACCCCCTCATGCGAAAGAATGTAATTTGAAGGTGGCTAACCCTTCCCTTATTGATAAAGGTGAAAGGTCACCTGAGATGATACAAATGGCACACATGCAGTAGAGTGCTGCTGCAAAAAGCCTGTTTCAGCATTTTGTTGCTCGACAGCACAGCAGCACTTAGAGGACAAAACAACACCAGTCCCATTACTTACATCTACCACAGGTAGGAAGCTTGATGCAAGGCACCAGGACAATGGAGGCATGCCATATGGCCTACTATTTACAATAATCTAGGGACATTTGCTACCCTCCCCCTGTCTCTCCCTTTCTCTCTTAATGTGTATGAGATCTATTCCAGTATAATTCCTAAGCTCGTGCCCCTGCATTAGTAATTAAAAAGAAAAATCAGTGTCCAGATGTATAAGTAAACAAGGGCTCATATATCTGACTTTGGATTTAAACTGCAAATCAATTACATTATTTTTTTTCCAATAACACTTTCACAGACAACAATGATTAAGCTGCAAATGAGTGCAATGCCATCGGAGCAAGCAATTCAACATTTTCTTAGTATACTACAATTATAAAGAAAGCACTCAGTGAAGAGTGATAAGCCAGATATTCCATTCAGAAAATAGGAAAAATGCAACCCTGAAAAAAAATCCCACAAAAACATGCTGCTAATCCTTATAAAATAATTCACTAATGTCATGACAAGAGAAGTATTATTTTCTTTGTTTAACTTAATGGCCTCCAGGTATAATGCCCCGGGTACAAAAGCATGACGCATTTTCCCAATGTTTCCTTGTTTTATTTTTGAAACAAAAAACATGACAGCATGGGAGAAAAAAAAAAAAACTCTTACTTAAGCTCTTGCTCATCTTTGTCATCCTTGTTTGGTGTGAGCTTCAAACCTCCCTTTCTGGCACGTGGACATCCTGACAAGCTAGAAATGGTTGGAAACAGTTTGGGTTTAACATGACGGAAAACTTTTCAAGGGTTCAGGCCAAAGCTAGAATCGTTCAGGCAGCTATGAGGATGATAGAGTTTCAATTGCACATGTTTAAGCGACTCTAAATTTATAAATCAAAATTAATAAAATAAAATAAATAAATCTTATTGCTGAAGTTCTTGTCTTATCAGACAGACAGACAGACAGATAGATAGATAGATAGATAGATTGCGTTTAATCAAATCTAAATTCATTAATTGATGAAAGCTTTACTTTGTATTCGCACATAGCACCCTGTTGTTTTGTTGTAAAGTTGTACTAAAACTGCACTGATATGGAAAATAGAATATCAAACAGACGGCCGTGAAATTGAATGTAATTTGGATAATAAAATAATAAATAAATGCATACATAGATGAAAGGCAGCCAAAAAATCAGTAAAAACAAGAACTCAAAAAGTGCAGCATGTTTGCAGTATAAAGTGAGACTTTCACCATCTGTTTGAATGTCATGCATCTGACAAATGTATTTCATGCTCAGTTGCGATGATTTTTCTCTGCTACCTTCTGTGCGAAGCATAGTTCCCAGTCACGTGTCCAGATCCATCACAACCAGGTGTTGGGCACCTGCAGGTTGAGAGACACACAGACCAGGTGCTTTTTACAGCAAAAGACTGAGAGTGGAACAGTGAATTCAAGCTAATATGTAGAGATGTGGTACAAATAGCAAACAACATGTGGAGTATATAGAGATTGAGCCCTAACATGTTTTAGAAAGGAAAAGAGAGGAGAGGCAAGGCAAGGCAAAGAAAGGAAAAGGAAAGGAAAGGAGAGGGAAGGAAAGGAAAGGAAAGGAAAGCATTGACCTGAGCTGATCTTCACTAAGGCAAAAACAAGCTGCTGAGTTTAATGTGTAAAATCCTTTAGCAACAATAACAGTTTTCAAAACACATACTTTAGTTCCTGAGAGTTGGCTGCCATCAGTGATTTGAGTGTTTTGTCAGCCAGGGGACATCCAGACACACTGAAGAGGATAAAGAGCTAACAGTCATTTTAATGCACTCTTTGATCACAGCTGAATTAAATAATCTTAATACAATGTCTCAATGCATATTTATACAAAATGATTTGAAAACACAATTCCACTTCCTCCTCATGAAAAAGCTTTTTCCTGTCAACAATGTGGGAAAAAATGACATTAAAGTCTATATATAGAAGTTTTCAACTGTAATAATCGACATAAACATCAGCACAGTTTCCCTTGCCTATATATGTGCTGGCTGCGTCTAATGAGAGTGTAATTAATTACAGTACCTCCGATGCGATGCATAATTCCCCGTCACGTGGCCACTGCCGTCACAGCCTGGGGTCGGACAGCTGCAGGAGAGCACAAAGCATTTAATACACAGATTACTCTACTTCCCACAGACTTTCCAAAGCTTGAACTGAAAATCTTTCTTTTACATTGAGAACCTTTTCATGGGCATTAAATTAAAAAAAAAAGAGTTAGTACAGCGGGAAGTTTAGTAGAAAATTATTATTTCATTGCTCAACATTCAGTGTCTCTGAATGTCACTGAGGAAATCGGAGGGGGTGCTGTGCTGTGGAAACTACAGGATCCTACTTTTCTTGTGGTGTAATTCTCAAGAGAAGACCCAGCAGAGCATGCACTCTAACTACAAGAGTCAAGAGTTGTACGCTTGTACAGGACATACAGGGAGAAAACTCACTTTCAAATAGATACATTTCTTCTCCACATGAACCTGCAGACATACCAGTTACAGTCATATATGTAACACGGTGAGTTTCATTTGTGTTTTGACTCACTTATATCAATCTGTCCTATTTAAACAAAGGTACAGTCTGGAGTTACACTTTTCATGATTAAAACTGACCATCTGCCAACTAAACGGGAAGCTCACATTATGCACAGCTGGCTGAATAAAGATGCCTCGAGACGTTTCGGTCTTAAACGTGACGTACCTCAAAAGCTCTTTCTTTGAATCTCGTAATAGCAGCTTGGTTTTGGGGCTTATCATGCTGCCGTCTCCTTGATAGTGCTGGTCCTCTGAGGAGACCTGATCGTAATCCTCCTGCTGAGAAAGAAAAGATAAAAACATGGCCTTAGCTGTCCAAAATATTGAACCTGAACACAATCTGCATTGACCTAAAAGTGAATAATTAATGAAAAGCCCTATATAATACTCTTAAAACACAAGCCCTGCGAGTTAGAGTGCAAGGCAAAGAGATTATGCTTTCGGATACTTAAAGTGTAGTAAACCATATATCCATTTAAAGTCATACTTAATCCACATAGTATTTATGATGTATAGCCATGACGTATGGATTTCCTTTTTTTTTTTTTTTTTACACAGACAAGACTGTGCAGTCACCAGATGTTGTGTGTGATTTCAAAGCAGGTCAAATGTGATAACTCTTGATATCAAATACAAATGAATACCACCTGTGAAGTAATGAATAGAAAACCTTTGAAGCCCAGATTAAGCTTCATTCAGGCCCCTAGGCAGGAGTGATACTGTATGTGGAGACTAGATTAGCACTATAGTCCTCAGTGTGTATTCAATACATTCTATAGATGCACAGATCTGACTGGAGCTGCTGCTTTGTCTTAGAAAATGTCACCATAAATGTTCTTACCATGTATGTTACCAGCAGGCTCACTGCTTACACTGAGGACATCTGTATTTCATTCTGGAAATATTAAGATTTGAGCAAGATGGGGGATTATATAGTCTGATACGAGTATTTTTAGATTACATTTGGGAAATAAAATGGTAACACTTCATTGCTAGGTCAGTAAATTCTTAAAAATCCCAATTAGGTTTCGTGGAAAGAACTATCTCATCAAATAACAATTAAAAAATAGAGAGTTCTGAGATAGTTATTTTGGCTAGAGTTTAGTTAAATGTGCAGAAAATGTATTTATGCAGCAACCTGAATAATCTGAGTATAAAAACTCCAAATGGTTTAAACATTTTGGAGAATCTTAAAGAGGTGGGGTGTTGCGAGACTCATGACCTCAGTGTTTCTGACCTCCTGACCTGGGTCCTGCTGACCAGGAAAGCTATGAATCTTGTCTCTTAGTCTTTTACTTTTAGTCTGTTGCTGTGCTGCTCAGTCTCTGCACACTGTGTAACTGAAATGTCTTTGTCTGGTGACATGATAACACTCACACAAAGACTGTACTGTGCTCCAGGGACCCTCAAATTCTCACCCTCCACCATGTAAACCTTACATTTTAGATTACATTACGTTACAGGTGTCAGCTGTTGTGTTTTTTTTTTTTTTTTTTACCTCATTGTCCTGTAAAACATGTGCTTTGCTGAAGTTGACGGGGATGGGGTTCTCCCAGCTGTCTCTCTCACACAGCGGCTGGTAGAAGGCGGGGCTGATGAGCACGCTCCCGCTTTTGGCCACAGTGGACTCGGGAGTAGACAGCGGGTCGTCTGAAGGTGGCTTCGTCTGGGCTTTCACATTTTCTTTACATTTCTTCATGCTCAAGTCCAAGGTGCCATTTTCATCCACTTCTATAAGCATGTCCTAAAGGCAAAAAGTTTAATTCTTTAATATATTAATACATGTCACAACATGTTGCAGAAGAGCACAGTAAATAAAGTAATATCATTGCAGTGCGTGCTAATATATGAAAACAAATGAATCAGAGGATAAAAAATAGCTGAGATTTTCTAATTACTATAAAGGGAATGTAAATAAAACACTACGATGCCTCATTAATATGACAGCAGCAATGTGGTAAACTTGAATCCAACAACATTTCACTGTAAACATGAAAAATGCCTTTAGAGTGGAGTTCAGAGCAAACAAATAATACATACAGTGGTTATCTCACACTAGACAAAGTACCAAACTAAGCCAGCGTTAATTCTGCTGAACACAAAAAAAAAAAAAAAAAAAATCACTGGTGTGTAGTTTTTCAGTGACAGCTGTGTCATCTGTTTTCTAGGACACACAACCAAGATGGCAGCTGGGGGGTTGGGGGGTTGGGAGGGGGGTGGGTGGTGGTTTTAGGTCATCATTATTATAGCAAAAATTAAAAAGCTTAATGTGGCATAAGTTTCCCCCGCTGACAGATGTGTTTGTCGTTTTTGTGCTGAAACGCAGTGGCTTGATGACTTATGGCTGTTTTATGGTATTAAAAGTTTTACCTCATTAAATGCTGAAATCCTTTTCCATAAATGGAACCAATTATTCAACGCATATGTTTCATTAAAGCCTATACATCATTATTTTTTGTAATAGAGGGAAGCCTTTCAAATTAATTAAAGGGGATAATTTTCATGAACATTGGATGTGGCTGTCCACTTTAATTATTCAGCCATTTGATGATGTGTGTACCTAATCAAAATAACACCAGTTTAAAACTATAGGACGTGAAAGACTTTTTGTGTTTTTTTTCTTTTTGGCTCTGATTAAAAACTACAGCTAAAGATTTGGTTGTTTTTGCTATTATTGATTAATTAATGATGAATTTAAGCTTTTTTGCACTGTTATTTACATAAAATCAGCTTGCTTTCACGCTTTAAAGGCCAGATTTCTGGTGCTTTTTTTGTGTGTGATATTTCAACGTGTAATATACATATGCAGATAAGATAAAGCATCCAACACCATATAACACTCTAAATACGGCCCCTTTTTTTCAGACTTGAAAGCTGTTCTTTATTTTGTACGTCTCTCCAAGACAACTAAGCTGTAAATGAGAACAGATGATTAACTTGCTAACACTGTTTTATTCATTCAGTGGGCTGGTACCTGGTACAGGGCCACATTCTCAGCTCAACAAGCTGGGAGACAAGGATCTGTGCTGTGTAGGTGTGGAAACCTTGAATCATCTACAGTACAGTGTGCACGTATGTAACCCACAGAATGTGATCAATATTAATCATGAAGTGACTTTGGAAAAAGTTGAACACAATGCCGGGTTGCAGATAAAGACAGCTGAAGAGATTTTGGATCCGCGCACATTTCCAAGAAGAGTTTGGATTTTGTGTGAATTAAACTTTTCAGATGTTAACTCCTTTAGCTGATTGGCTTAATCCATTAAAATGCTTTTAAAGACTATCTGGTGTAGACACACAGCCTATGCTGGATCATATAACTAAGCAAAATATCCTCTGCCATCTGCAGCGGGCAAGATGCATTTTCAGACAACAGTTCAGGGTTTTTACATGCCAGCTGATGTCGAAACTAAATACAATACCACATGTTTTACAAAAAATAGACAAGTATTTGTAATTGGGAAGGAAGGCTGATTGTACTTCTTCTTTTGATGTGATTACACAAATTTTCATTTGTGTACATTAAAGCTTTATGAAGTGGAAACCTCCTTGTTTTCCTGCCACCAGAGTGCCAAGCTCCCTTTGCCAAAATCTGTCTTTTGATGTCTTCCCTTTTTATACACAAATCAGAGTTCCTTTAAAATGACCACATTAAATACCTTTCCAAGTGGTCTAATTTGATTACCTTTGTGGAGGTTGCCAAGGGCCGGCCGGCGACAGCCTCCATGTTCTTCCGGTAGCGAGTGGAGAGGTTAAGGATGGCGGCGGTCGCTGCTGTGGCTTGGAGACCATCCTCTTTTTTGAATTGACTCGGCGGGCTGTGCTGACCAGGGGTGGGCAGGCGGCCACCTGGAGCACCAAGGAAGCCAGGATACTGCTGAGGTGCTAAAAAACAAATAATTAGCGTATAAGTTTGTTACTGAGACACCAGGTGTTCCACCTAAACTCAATAAGGACACAAGTTGTAAGTTGATATATGACGGTTTTATCAACAATCACTGATAGAGAAAAAAATAGAGACAATCCTTATGCAAAAACAGACTCATAATTATGATTTCTGGAAAAACATTATTATTAATTTACCAGCTGAAATGACGTCTACATACTTCAAACACATGACAATAAGACATTTATTCATCTTCCATAACAAATTAACTTACAAATAACTTTTACTTTGGTTAAATAAAATATATGAAGCTTACAATCAGGGAAATGCAACATTTCCTGGTCTTGGTTGGTCCCCATCAGAGGCGGTTTGCCGAAGACCTGTGCATCAAAGCTGGCATAATCAAAGCGGATTCTGCTGTACTTGTCCATGTCTTTTGTGAGGCTTGTTTGCAAGGCTGCTACTGGATGAGTGAGCCTGTAGTTCAGCTGGTTCAGCTCAAACTTCTTTATCAAGCCGATGGCTCTACAGGGAGGCAAATTAAAAACAGAAAAAAAAACTTTATTTTATTGTGTAAAACTTGTGCGGCAAGATGCCTCACAAGTTTATATTAAGCAGTTAAGTATAGACATTGTTTTAAACCATTTAGGGACGCCAGTGTTTTTGCACACATAGAGTCTGGGATCTGATGTGTGTTGCAGATCCACAGCCAGGTTGCCAGACTAATTAATATAGTAGGAGTGGGCATCCTGCCCATGATATATCCACAGGGAACAAGGAGTTCTGCTCTTTTATCATCTCTAATAGAGAGGAACTCGCAGGACCAGCAACCATTGCTTATGTCTGCTTGGAAAGCTGAAAATAGACTGTGTTCTGCTGGGATCACTGAATAAAAATATCCCACACACTCTCCTCAACAATAATAGTGTTTATCACTTTTTTGCATAACCTCAGTTAGGCTTTTACAACTTCAGTCCACTACAGAGCTGAATATGATTTGGTGGGTGCTTGTTGTAATTATTTTTCTGCACATGTGACCACATTGAGAGCAGTGAAAATCCCAAGCGTTATCTGGCATTATACCTCGGTGAGCGGTCAGGTGTTTGTCTGCATTTCAGGCTGTCGTCCTGAGGTTTGGAGACTTTCACTGCAGCAGCGATGGGGCAGCCTGAGAGACTGGTTGGGGAGGAAATCAAACACATTAGCCTAATACTGTAACTCATCTATGAACAGGGTACAGATTTTCTAATGGCTTTCTCCTGTGGATGTACCTCCGGTGGGTGCTACGGTTGCTGTTGACATGGCCTCTTCCTGTGCACCCGGGTGTAGGGCACTTGAGGACGTTCTCATGCATGGCCAGAACTGAGAGAGGAGAGAGGAGATAAGCTCGGTAAGGGAAACATGTCCAGAATAATTCAACATGTGAGATAACGAATAACGAAGCTGACAAGATTATAAGATGGAAAATAAATAAATATTTACTGAGCATTTTGCAAACGAAACAAATACATTCTCGTACATTAAACGCTGGTTTATGTAACTGGCTGGTACATTAGAGCCTATAGAGCAAAGATCCTACAGAGACAGAAATAGGAGAAAAAAGCAAAAGGCTTTCTCATTGTGAGGAATGCTGTAATGTCGCTGAAATGTAAATAGCTTAGTGCAAAGAGGAGCGTAACAAGACAGCTGATTATATTCTTCAAAACAAACGCGTCGTTAAAGGTCCGCTCTGTATCCTTAGAAACTTCTTTTCTGTACATATTCTCCAATTAGTTTGTTGGAGTTGTCTATTTATTTTTGAATACTGCGTTAGCTAGCCCTTTGATTTGCAAATACTGCCTCCAGTCTAAGAGCACACGCTTTTTTGAAAAAGTTAATTACTTTTTCTGTTCCTTTTGTAACATTACTGTTTAATGTTGAATGTTTGTTGAGTTATATTGAAATGACTTAACAATCGCCAATGTGGGGGAAAAAAAAAAAAAAAAAAAAGAATTCAATATTCACACATTACAACACATTACGAGAAACAGAGAGGGAGAGAAAAAATCCTTTAAGTTTATTTGAAAAGTTTCATGCACATCTTTGAATTGAACTAAATGTATAAGCAGGTCTTTCTTGTCTTTGGGCTCGTGCTAAGAGGATTTCAATTACGCCGGCTGATTTTAAATCCTAAAACTGACAGTTTTTACGAGTATAAATCTTCCTCATACTGAATGTATACACAAAGCTGCTTGTGCAACTTACTCTCAGGAGGAACTCGGACTTTATGAGGACACCCAGACAAACTCCTGTGATGTGGGTAAAGGCCAGTCACATGACCAGTGCCATCGCAGCCAGGAGTGGGACACTTTACATCCTTTTTATCTGTGCGTGGAGAATCTGTAGACACAGAAAAAATAAGAGTTCACAGTAAAAAAAACAAAAAAACACAACCACTGTACTGATGCTGTCACATGCTAAAGCTTTCTGTCTTTATGAGCTCCTCCAAGAAATGTGGAAATAAATGAAATATACATATAATGCACTTGTCCTGTATAATTATTGTACATAGGTCAACAGATTGAAATATCATGCAAAGCCACACACTTTTTCACAAAATGCATCTATTAATCTGTCATTTTAGTTAAGGCTGCAGTTCAACACAGAACATTCACTTCTTAATGCGCATCCATCGAAAGATTACATCTAGGATTACACATTTAGCCGCAGTCATTTGAAGAATCAGAGGGAAACATGAGAGGCACTTTAGGAGGATTTAAGACTTATGGTCATGGTTAAATATCCAGTTGATTCCTATCAAAATCCAATATTCTGAGTAGTAGCAATTCCATCAGAAAATTTTGTTCTTCTTTATTTTAGTCTGTTTATTTATTACTTCACTTGTAGCCAAAATGTTTTTAGTATTTAAGAGGATTTCCTCCCTCTGATCCAACCCCCCCTCACCCTGCGTATGCTTCTTTTATTCCTTTCAATGTTTTTTTTTGAGCACCCAATCATCCAAATCACAACTGGTCGATCAGATTTACATTGGATGGACGGTACAACTGTGAAAACTGATCAGTTTTTATTCTTAAGACTTTCCTCTTTATTGTTACCTTTTCCCCCATGATAGTTGAGTCTGGTGTCCATGTCCATCATCCTATGGTGCCTCCTCTCATTGGTCATCTGCTCCATGAGGAACCGGTCCATTTCCCTGTAGGCATGGTGTAGGACCTGTCTTTGCTCTGTCTGCAAAGCTATGGCCTGCTCCAACAGGCTGAAGTTAACCCTCCCTCGGCTCATTTCAAGGCCCCTCTCATGGAGGCCCAGCGCCCATCCGTCGAGCCGAGGTGGCCTCTCCACCTCTGTCTCCCCCTCGCTGTCCTCCTCTGTCGGTGGCGGCCTGTATCTTAAAGCCTCAGCCTGAAAAATACTCTCTCTACCCATTGGACCACCTAGTTCTGAGTGAGGCTCTTCTTTAACGTGGCCGTTCCTGCCTGAGAGGTCTTCGGAGGCTCTGGAGGGACTGCAGCCCGAGCCGTTCACCTTGGCAGACAGAGACAGAGGCTCCCACTCAGCTTCCCTCATGTCTCTGTATGGACTCTGTGGCGATGACGTGCCGCTCATCCTATCTTGACTTTGGTCTACTTCGTTATTAAGGAGCTCCTCCTCATCCTCATCCATCAGAGGTTCAGATGTGTCTGGCTCACGCTGTGGAGAGCCATCAGATGTCACTTCTGACCATCCCAGGGAATCGTTGGACTTTGTTGCTGCATTGTGGCAGCCATTTCTGTTGGCCACGCCGTTGATTGTATTTAAGTTTCCATCTAAAACAACAAGAAAACACATATTATTCTGCCACATATGTTCTTTTTTTGACCTATCAGTCACACACAGGATAAGAATTGTACGTCCTTGGTAATCTTCTCCAAATCCTTTCAAGGTTTTAGATTTTATATTACTTTTCAGTGAATAATATCTTCAGAAAAACATGTTTTTATTACCATCCAGAGGATTTATAAGAGCACATGTTGCAATGGAAATGATAATCATAAGGTTGCAAGATTTCCAAGCAATTCTTCAAGTATATTTTAGAAAACATATATGACCCGTCTTTCTGCTAGTTGAACATGAAACCTGGAGATGAAGAACACAATTGTTTTCTTCTTCCTTCCAATTGGAGCGACAACCCAAAATAGATTTAGGACAAGATTATGGAGGGATTTACAGTGCGTTGGACAGTGAACATCAGTTTTTAATTAGTAATGTGTATTTTTAAGTGCAAGCTAAGCAGCAACATGTTGTCATCTGCACACAAAAAATGATTTTGAAAACACAAAATTGTTGTTTCTAAGGATGAGAACAAGGAAAGTGAAGAGGATTCCTGAAAACACAGATGGCGGAAACCACAAACACGGAGATAAAAGGGAGAAATTTCTCTGAGCTGCTGCTGTCTGTGTGGCATAACTTGGTTTAGGAGAAGCCAGCCAACCTCAGTCAAAAAACTGACATTAATTTTGTTGGATAAAAGTGTTAAAGGCACAGCAACCAGTAGTTACAATAGACATGAGAGGCCTGCCTAGAACATGACATAAGGACATAACAAAAATATAAGTAAGATTAATTTTGCTTAGATTTCTCAAAAAATATGAGCAGCTTTACATAGAAAAAGAAAAAAAAACAAATGTACTTTAATTTAATTAGCAATTATTAGATTATTAAGAGTAGATCTGATTACATAAATTAAAACAGGCTGTTGAATGTTGAAGTGATACATGTGTATCATTTCTGTTGGCCTTGGTGAGGTAAAATATTTAAACATTTCCTGGTTTACAACATATCTTGTTATTTGAGAGTAAAATTATATAAAAACCTATAAGCAATAAAATGCAGAATGCTGCAGGCAAATATGTTATTTAATAAAAAGTTTTTCCTAGTTGCAAAGTCAGATGATTTTCCAATTATAAACTGTTTTTGTTATAGAAATTGAATTCTTATATTTTAAACTTTTGGCTTTTTAAAAATTCTTGTGGGTGTGATTTGATGCCATATATAATATAATGTAATGCCATTATTGCAGATTATTATAATATATATGCATTTCTTCTGAAATTTTACACTCATTTTGTATAATCTCTTTTCTCCAGCTTATTTTGCTGAGTGCTCTCAATAATTTAATTAGCATTGACCTCTGGTCCTCCATCTTTTAGAGTAAATCCAGAAATCCCGGTCACATGTGCAGAAAGCCACAAGACTGAGTGAAGCACTGAACGTCTGATCAGTGGAGCAGACAAAGAGGGTTAGCTTTATCTTTCAAAATGCATCTGAAACAACACTTTATTAACACCACTGATAATATTAAGTCATGGTCAGTGATTAACAATGGAAAGCTGTCATCTGGATTGATTCAACAAAATCTCTCTTGATCCTCCAAAACCAGTCAAACTTATGCTCGATTAAGGCTCTTTGGACTGTGAAGGTTTTTACTTTCAGCAGGCTGGACCGTATATCCTCTTAAGTGGCCAGACATCAGGGACCAAACCAAAAGTGGGATTCGAGAGGTTGAGAAGATAGATAGAGATGGATTGTGAGAATCAGATCACACAGTGCTGAGGATGATACAGATATATGCATTATCAGACAGCCACCACTTATTAATGGGAACGCAACAAAAACTTAATCCTCACCAAATGAGCTTAAAAATATGACACAAATTATCAAGCACTAATAAAAAAGGTAACTGTTGTGATGTATGAGTTTATACATTATCGTCTGGAGTGGAATTTGACATGTCTGGTTTCATGCGCATTGTGCTCGGGCAACATTACAATGTGTTACTATGTGTTCCCTGCTGTGAAAAATATTTGAAAAGAGGCATCTAAAGACAAACCCTGTTGAATGAAAAATTAAAGCCAGTTACACGTATTTACATTATGAGGAAGGCAACAAGGGTTTTGTTTTTCATCCAGATGGACTCCCAGGCCTGACACAGCCGCATACAGTCAGACAAGCACACAGACGTGTACACACACAGACAAAGACACACACATAAGTGCAGTGAAAAAAGGAAAGAGATGGAGGAAAAAAACTTGGATCCCTCCAGTGGTTTGTGTGTTGGAACAGGTGAACAGTTTGTACTCCAGAATAGCCATTACCAGCACTCTGCAGCAGGGCTGCAGTTGGCTAGAGTTGAACACAGTGTGGCTCGACCAAACGAGAGGCTTATTTTTCTCCCTTTTTGTTAAAATGCAGATATGACCAGCTTCCCACTGCAGAAATTCTTACTGCCTCTAGTATACTTTATCCAATTTTTTGTTTTCCTACAGAAAACAGCCCCTAAATCTGATAACAGCAAAATATGTTCTGAACATGTTTATCACTATCCGTATTTATTTGACATGCTATAGACTTTTTTTTTTTTTTTTTTTCGCTGGCCAGATTTTGTTTTGTTTTAAAGCCATAGTCCACTGAATATCAGGCTGGTTGGGGAAAAATATACAGCAGTCAATCAACATCTGATGATAAAAAGAAAACGTATCTAGAATTCACAGCAACAAAAGGAAAAACTGATGATACGCAGTGAATTACTTAGATAATTGTAATGTAATATGAACCCAGGAAACAAATAAATTCCATTTCCAATGAATCCACACAATTCAGTGAGCTACTCTCCTGGTCCATTTAACTACACACATGTGTACTATAATGAGCTGTAGACATTATGCCTAATTATGTATTAGACTGTGTTAGAGGGCCTAACAAAAGCTTTTGAAAGGGACAATTACGTTTGTTGCTTAGTTACATCGTTAAAAATATACCAAATCAGTGCAGATTATAGTGGGCGAGAATGCACATGTACACCACGAGCATTGTTGCCAAAATGCACAAAATTCAATTCATTAGGAAAAAAGAAAACATTTTCGCTCCTGAAAAGGACAGTGGCATAAGTGAAAATAAACATTTTTTAACTGTTGTTGATTAAATTCTCCTGTGGTTGAGTAAAACCTTTGTAAAAAAAAAAACAAAAAAAAACAATGAAACATCAAAACATTAGGACATCAGGCAAGTAATGTTGACAGCTCATTTGATTTTCACAATAGGCAACTTCAATAAAAAAAAAAAAAATTTGAAAGAATGGAGGAAGTTTAATTTCAAAATCAAAGTGAGCTGGTGCACTCCCCCATTCAGTTTTTCATTCTATGGATTCAATGGGATTGAACTGGCTATTGAAAAAGGACAGATGAGGGGTCTGAAATCTGGCCTCATCAAGAGGGTAAAGCCACGCCAAAAATATCATGGCAGATCAGCTGTCAAAACTTCAATTTGTGGACGTGAGACACAACTAATGTGGACCCAGCAGTGTAGTCTTTCACTTCCACTGCACAATGACTGCGGCTGCTGGCTGATGGCAGAGGGAGGGAAATATGAATGCAACAGATGGGATTTTAAAATTCAGCGTCAATTGTTCATCAAAACAGACAAAACAACAGGACATCTGTTTACCTGCTGGAGTGTCAATGTTCCTCAGCTCTTCTTTGTCCTGTGGCGGTGCCAGGTCCTCGCTCTCCTCTTCACATGCCTCGCTGGGGCTGTAGTGGCGGGGCTTCATCAGCAGGGACTTTCTCTTGTTGACGGGGGCGCCCTGCACCCCTTCCTGAGCACTCCTCTTCCTCGCCATGGACCCATATGGACTGGAGGGACGAGGGGAACGGACAAAAAGCACAGCAGGGTCAACAGAGGCTTCGGCTGGCTCATTTTAAAGGTCCGACTATTAAAATTGGAGAGTTTTTTTTTAATACACCAAGTGAAAACCCTCACAAAGAGTCACATGTTTGATCTGGGAGGAGAATACTTCCCATCTGGCTTAAAGATGAAAAAGGTGAAAAAAATTCAAAGTGTTCACGTCATTAAAATTGTACCTGTGCGTCTCAGTGATGCAGTCGGCCAGCCCTGTGAAATAAAGGCCAAGAAAGAAGAGATAAAAAGTCATGTTTACATTTCCACTACAGCACAGCATCTGTCGACATATTCTTCATCAAAGGTTTGAGGCGACGCACTACTTTTGGGCTATCGCTAATGAAATTTTACAATGTTCTGTAAATATTTGTTTTGGAGATAATGTTTTAGGGATGACACCACAAAGGGTAATACTGCTTCATCCAGCCTTTCACCATAGATTTTTATTCTCATTTACAATGCCATGGGGTATAATCAGCATAAGGATGGAGAAGTGGTCTCTTCATTGATCTGAAAAGCTTTTCATTCAGTCTGGCTCATTCTCCGGGAGACCAACAGTAGCTCATCCTTTGACAGCGACGACAGCATGATCTAAAAGGGTAAATCAATTTTCCCAGAGGCCTGCGTCAATCTCATTCACAAGTTCTACCCATACTCCCATGAAGCACAACCAATAATAACACTTTTCATGAATTTCCCTAGATGTAGTAATAGCTCCAGCGTGAGCAGGCAGGCCTCAGAGGCCCTGAACACTTGCATAATGACATATCCAGTCTAGAGGTTTTCATTCACACAATATATACACACTCCTTAACTAATTTGAGCCAGTGTTCCAATTTAATGAAGTTATTCCCCTCTGAATAATGAAATGGCAGTGCAGTGCTCTTCAGAACGGTAAGATAATACATAAAATTGACAGTTATAAAGTTGGATTGTTGAACTGATACCCCTAACCCATGGCGATAAGTGGAATATGTGTGTGTGTACATGGATGTGTGTGTGTGTGTGTACTTTAAAGCAAACTAAAACTAAAAGCTGTACTCACCTGTGCTACTGTTACATGTTTTCAGGGTTTGCTCCTCACCTTCAGAATCCATCTGTAAAGAAAACATTGATTGTACACCTGAGCCACCAGATGACAGATTGTCATGTATTTATCTATTTTCATTCATTTCTTTTATTTGAAATGGAAAAAAAAGGTTCAAATACTTCAGAGATTATTGTTGATTTTTGTCAGTCACCCAGAGGCGGTGAGCCTTAAAATCAATTTGTGTGCACAACAACATCACAAAGAGCTCCTAAAACACCAGTAATATGCAAACACATGAAGTATAATGTCAGGGGAGGAAAGTTTCAAAGGTGAGTAAAAATGTAATGACACTAAATAATGACATTAAAGTACGGACAGCACCTCACTGTGTGTGTTTAGACAAAAATAGTTGCTAAAATCCATCCACTCTCGCTGGCTGTTGCTTGTGGGTCCCAAATAAAACCTATTAAACATAATTATTCCAGGCTGATGGTGGCGTATAGTGGTCACAGGCCAGTGAAATCTGTGAGTCATAGGATATGCTGTTACTTTTCCCTGGTAATGGGAAACATGACTCCTCTCTCTCGTTTGCTGTTGTGATTGAAGGCACTGACCTGTCATACATTTATAATAGGGGAGCAGGTGTGGCAGTGATGGACCTTAATTTCCTTTAATAAACCTTTTATGTGCCACACTCTTAATGCCACGCCGGGCCCTCAGAGGTCCTGCTCATAATAGGTTCATTACTTTTGATTACTACAGCCTATTGAGACAAACAACTCCCCAACACTATAGATTACATTCTGTAAAAACGAATGTACCTCATTAGTTTGTAACACTTTTCCACACAGACATGTTTCAACATTTTGTATGAATTTGTTGTTCTGAAGGTAAAATGTTGCTCTTACATGCTGCAATCTGTAACATGGACATTAATCAAAGTTCAAATGATGTTATCAGGGAACCTAAATATCACCACTGAGTCACACATGTTTATTACCATTTTTTTTTTTTTTTTTTTTAATGTGACATTTTAGAGGTGCCATGTTGTACTTTTTTATACCATTCATAGTTTCTCTGGTTAATCAATATTAGTGTGATATTGAGTGTAATAATAACGGATTGCTAATGTAAGTTTAATTTTTTAAAAAAAAGGAAGTCTATGAGAATCACCTAAAAATGTGTTGCAGTTCCTCAGTTTATAGTCAGTCCTGTGCCTGTGCAAACCACTGAAAAACAATTTGTTTCAGTGGGTTTTAGGCTGTGTCATGTGTCTGACTATGGCTCCATTTTCTTTTACAGTACGCTGCGCACAGTATCCACTTTCACACGTTATATAAGTTTTAGACAAAAAACCTTTTTTTGTTAGCGCTGCTTAAAGGGCATCACACCTGTATTTCGTAATCTGTGAGTCTTGACTTTAGATCTGATTCACACAACAAGCAGCGACATGTAACAAGACGACAGGGAAAG
The DNA here is from genome assembly GCF_046630095.1 of Trachinotus anak. Taxonomy (NCBI): domain Eukaryota; kingdom Metazoa; phylum Chordata; class Actinopteri; order Carangiformes; family Carangidae; genus Trachinotus; species Trachinotus anak. The sequence goes on from NW_027273863.1 coordinate 16,216,638, forward strand.
ACTTGATAGATGCTCTGGTGTACTAACAGGTAGTCCTGGCAGGGCAACAACATGGACAAACATGTGACGCTGAGTGTTTACAAAAGCAGAACAAATAGATACATTCAGGGTGAAACGGGAGATTTTGTTTAACACTCCCTTGCGTGATTTGGCTAAGAACTTACATATATTATTTACCTTTTCAGTACTATTGTATCACAAGTGTTTTCATCAGTGTTTCATGCATTTTTCAGACGGAGTGCTATATGTCAGAGATTGATGATATGTAACCCTGTATTCAGCATTTACAGGCAGTATAGAAACATTGGATCAGTGGTTTCTAACATATTATGATACAGTTGTAAGCAGATATAAGTGTTTATCATTGTGTTTGACAGCAACTATAACTCCTCCTCAGGGCACCCTTAAGTGAAGGCTGTTGTATAAACAGATAATCAGCAATGTAGTAAAACACAATTGTAATAATATAAAAATCAAATCAAAAAAATAAAATCTTCAAAAGATCCTTATAGTTACTTACAACAATATATATTATCATGTGTTATAAACCATTTATTCATTATGTATATAGTGCTATTTATATACTACCTATATTTATAGTATGTAAATATGAATGTAGGTGGAATTAGAAATGACATTTACTCATCAGTGCCTCTATTCCAGGATAATAACCTGAGTAATAACTTATTGAATAACAGTCTAAATATAAAAGAATTCTCTTTTTGTAGAAAATCTTTAATAATATTGTATTTAAAAGGGTTTACTTTTATTTACTTTGCTCATTTTAATTCTTAGCAAAAAATAATGTCGTGCTGTGTCTCAGGTCCACCAGAGCTGGGAATACAAGACTTTGGTGGACCCTGCACAAAATTTTGTGCAGTACTCACAATAAATGTTGTGAAGAAACAATTGTTTGTCAGCAAATCACTTTTACAGAGGTTTACACACAGAAATAAAGACACTGAGTGCAATGTTTATGCTTGATAGGAGTGTTTTTTTTTTTGCATTATTTCCTACAAAACATCTTCAATTCATATCGCTGCTGAGCATTTTTTAAAGCATAAGGTTTATGATTTTACTCCTCTTTGGCTGCCATTGATTTCCATTCATTTCAGTTAGGCTTAAAACTACCTTAACATACGTAAACCATCATGTCTGCTTTAAAAAGTTGAAGTAAGTTGTGATGGACTATTAATCCTAATAAACTTGTCATGAAAAAGTACAGAATAAATATCTCTCTAAACTTTTTGCTGTGGTTTCAAAGAAAGTTTTATCAGGTACAAATCCAAGCTGACATCTAAAGGCAACCATCACTATAGAAAAAGCAGACTCAGCAATGCTTTTTAAAGAGTACTATATTATCTGCCAGCCTCCCACAGCTCTGCATAAGTAAAAAACAATCTCAGTTTGTGATCACTGTGGTCAAAGGAGCAGTGACACTCCACCACTTAGCATGCTACTTATCCAAAACACTGTTACACAATCACTGATCCCCAGGGACTTTTTTGGTCCCTAACGAAAGTTATTTGTCCGACTTGTGTTTAGAATTAAAAGCTCTGTCTGAGTCCCATCTGTGTCAGATTATTTACCTTTGACTGTAGTTTTCCAAGCGCTCTGTAGGATAAGATGCCAGATCCACACTGTCCACCCTGGTTGATGCTTTCACACTTCTTATCTTTCAGGAGACGATCGTATAATTCATTATCTATAACAGAATATACACCAAACACAAAAACGTGTAAACTTTAATCTTACAGCCTGTAACTTATTCACTTTTGAGCTTATGGGGAATGAATTGTATGTCTCTAAACCAGCTTTCTGGGGGTTTCTTATTATTATATTTTCATATTCTGGGGGGACACAGATGAGAATATGAAGTCAGAAAAAGGTGGAAGAGCATATTAATACCTCACATGGAATAAGGAGCACAATGCAAATTGATTGCTTGACAGAGATCAAATTGCTTGCTTCTAATTAATACAAAACATCCAAGAGGGAAAACAAGGATAAACACAATGAGTACATTAAGCCTCTTCACTTCACAGATCTTATTATGGAATTATTTATTTCTGTTAGCTTTGAAAAAAAAAAAAAAAATCAACATCTTCTTAATTATAGCTCACAGAGCATTTCCCCGGAAAAACAAAACTGGGTGAAAAAAGAAGAGGGAGTGAGGGAGGGAGGGGCATTCACTCAGTTTCATTAGCATATGAAAAAAGACTCACTACTATTTGAGCTGGTTCGTCATCTGCTGAATCATATTTATGCACCCACCCACCCCCCCTCATAAACGCACATACACAAACCCCAAGTCCAACACAAATAATGCTTCTCAGAGGACTGTTTCCCCACGTCTAGGGCAGATTTCTCAGGGGGAAAGGAGGCAGCCTGATGCTGAGGGTCTATGAGATTTTCTATGTGTTAATCTGGCTGCTAGGTGTCCTTGAGCCCAGCCCATTCCCCCCTAACCCCATCTGCCAGCATTCCCACCACAGAGGAGAGAATGGGCTGCGACTGGGGGTAGAAAAAGAGAGAGACCTTCCCAGTCCAGCAATCATGAATAACCATTGCCTCACACCATTATCAGAAAGGCTGGATCCAAGATGAGATGATGGAGGGGAAATATCTGTAAAACACCCCAAGCTCCTAACATTACTCTAACCACACTCTCGCATTTTGCTGAAAGTGATGCTATTATTATTATTTTCATATAATGCTTTATTAACACCGTGCAGCTGCTGTGGATATTCATCACTGACCTTGAGTCTTTGTGTCCCCTTGTTCCCAGCTTATCCGTGCACTTGGGATGCTCTCATGTAATTAACACAGACATTATTGTGATGGAGCGAAAAACTCTGTGCTGATACCTCATCTTGAAACCAATAAACCAAGCCAGAGTAGCAAAGTAAGATTCTGGAGACCATAAAATTAATTACATTATTTACTTTTTATTATTTCCTTTAGATAGGTTGTACAGGCGAGATGATAGAGGCAAATGAGATTACACAAAATAAGATTTCAAAATGTCAGTGCTGCACACTCAACCAACCAACTGTTATGATTAGATTACTCTTTTAATATAATTACTGTCTAAGGCTGTGTGTGGAAACAATGCATACATAAAAAACAGAGGCTGCGTCTTAACTGATTCCCATCCTTTTCTCCAGGAGCCTTTTTCTCTTAACCTTTCTTCAACGGTATCATTTTGAATTATAGGGAACGGATGGGTGCTCTGTGCAAGGTCACTGTCTGGTGTATACTCCCCCCACCCCCACCCCACTCTCTCGCTCTCTCCTTGTTTTTGTTTCCTCTTCCAGAAGCACACTGAGTGAAGGGTTAAAACTGGAATGGATTTAATTATGGAATGAATGGAATTATAATGCGCCTGCAGCAAGTTTTCCTCCTTATTTATTAAAGCAGCTGATGGGCCAGGTTTGATGAGCCACTTCTGGCATAATTGAGTCATCACACAAAGAGGGTTCCTCGCATTCAGAGTGGTTTTATCAGCAGCAAACAGACCTGATTACTGGCAATTACACTCTGATCTAGGGGAAGGAGAAAAAAAGGGTAAATGTGCGGGGTAACTTCTGTGTTTATAGTTTACCCCGGGAATAATTTTCACATTAATTTTACATGCTAAGTGTATTCTGTTTATGTACAATAAAGAGCAAACGGCAGGAGATAGCACCTTTTACTTTCATATTTCCTTGTAATGAATGTCTGAGGGTAGAGCAAACTGATCACAATTTGTATTTACCCCATAGGAGGTATGAGGTGTGCAGAGAATCAGCCACCCTCACAGCCTGTCTAGCTGAAAGCAAAAGGTGAGCTAGCAGTGATATACCTGCTTGCAAAGTGTTCACACCTATTCTGTAGACAGCAGGTAAAACTGTATACAGAAAGCAGGTGAGTGCTTTTACCGTTTTTCATTGAGATGCAAATGCCTCTGTGGTGAGTAAATGAAGCTCTGCTCAGAGATTAAAATCAGCTTCTGTTCAGAGAGTATTTAGATAAACAACTTTTCTTTCTTGCTTTTTTTTTTTTTTTGTGAGGTGGCTAGGGAGCCATCAGGCGCCCTGTCCCTAAATACCAGCTGGACATCAGAATAATGGCTGGGCTATATAAAAGGAGGGGGGAGGGGACAAAAGAGGTCTAAGATGTCAAATTTATGGCTAAAACTTGGCCTTTTTTTTTTTTTCAACATTTCATGATGTTTCTTTATTGATTACGGGGTGAAATTGACAGTTAATTAACACTTAACAGTACTGGATAATTTGCTGCTAGATGTAAGAAAATGACATTTTTTGCAGTTGAATTTCAGTTCGGACATAAAATACTGAACAATCTTTAATAAATTAACTCCCTCGACTGCGTTATATGTATTTTAAAATGAGATCTCAGTGAGAGGAAAATATTGGGCTTTAACGTGTTCTTTTTAAGTACATGCCCTTTCAAATTAAAGAAAAAATATACTGTATCTGAAAAAAAAAAGATTCTGTCGGCAATTTATGAGCATTCCTCCGTCTGATGGAGGTTTCTGGATTCACGCAGACACAGTCAAAAATCTTGAAGTCAACTGCGATTTCAGATATAACAGCCTCACAGCTACCCTGACGGCCAAGCAAAGTGTTTGTGCCTTTTGCCAAAGAGTACTTTTATAGAGGAGCGTACTGGCATCTTATCACTTCTCCAAGACAGAGATGCTTCAATAAAAGAACACAGCTCACAGAATTCTTAACAGACAATTAGGAGCCTGGCTAGCTACTGTCGCTTCAATGATTTGTTATGATGGCATAACTACAGGGGAAACTTGTTATTGGACGGAGTTCGCAAGAGGCCCATAAAAGAGTCAGATGGTGACACCTTTGCCGAGGTGATTTATGAATCTTGTAATCGCTTTCCAAAGTCATCCCAAAGCCTTCCCTCTAAATTGAGTTCATCTGGAGCCGGACCACACAGAGGCACCAAGTCCAGATTGTTTCTTCTGACATCAAAGAGCCAATTTCTGTTTTTGACCAAATTTCTGGTGCTTTTAGTTCTCTTATCGTATGAAAGGGGCCTAGATGATATGCTATTTTATTTGTGATTTTCAATCCAATTAAGAACACCAAAATATTGAGACAAATAAAATTAGTATCTTCTTGCACAACACTATGCATCAATAGCATAATAAATGGAGCAGCAGACAATTCATCCATTGGCAAGTCTCCAGTCTGCCAAACCACTCTCATGTTAGTTTGAATCTTTGAATTCTGTCATGAACATGGTTTTTCAAACCTGTCTAATTTGGGGACAGGTGTTTGGGGAAAAAGAAGTTCCAGCCCTGATGTAACAATGAGCAGAGTAATCCTGCTCATTGTTCCTGCCCAAGGAGGCCCTTTCATGGAGGAGGTTGCATGAATGCTACCAGGTGGTCTGCAATTTGGAGAAACGTAGTAACCGTTCCAGCTAATCCCCCATCACAAAAGGCAGGTCTCCAGTGCTCTGGGGCTCTCGGGGGCAAAGGGAAAAGTTTACCTCGAACACACAGTGTCTGAAAGGAGTCAGGGACTCGAGCAGTGATTCCTAATCAGATTGCGCTGAAGTGAACAGCTCGCATGGCAGCTGTAGTTTTCCCAGGGTTAATTACCTTTCACTGCTCTCTCTAAATGAGTCAGCTGTTCCTGTCATTAAACAACTCCACTCTATCTCTGCTCCTCTGTCCTCCACACACATGTGCACATGCGCGCACACACACACACACACACACACACTCACTAACCCATACAATTATACACACGCACCTTTGTTTTCCACCCAGTGTTCTTCATGTTTTGGGTATGGTGATCAAGCTAAAGTCTATTAATACGTCAATTATTTGGATATTATAGCGACTTTGATCAATTTACTCATGAGTCAGTGGCTACTGAAATTGAGGTTGCTGTCTTTTTATTTATGCTACCGATATTTATGCAGATAGAAGGCAGTATTCCCCATACACCTCCCCTACCCTGTTAAAGGAATATAATACCAATCTGTCAAGGTCTTATTCTAAACAGCCCTTTTAGTACTAATTGAGTATATATAGGAAGCAAACATGTTCACATATGCGCACACACAAACATAAGCATACGTACATACACACAAACACGCGGATACACATACATACGCACACACAAACACAGAGTCCAGCTCCGATATAGTTGTGCTGTCATCAATTCTGAACAATCTGTCTGCTTACTGAGCTCAGTGGCTCAGGATGTTGGGGGAGTTTTAAGTGATTTTTGCCACTGTATGGTAAAATCCCTTGGCCACCTGGATTACAAACTCTAGTCCTTTAACTCATGCCAGTATAAATCCGTGTTAACTCGGATTTACCTCTGGCATATGAATTCTCAATCTGCGTAAGCTTTGTTTGGAATGAGCTGAACATAAGTATTTCATGCAGTAAGGATGCCCAATGTTGAATTCCTATTTCTGTGAAACACACAGTGGGAGATACTTCAGGACTAAATCAGTTATTAGAATAACTAGAAAAGCCTTAAGCAGTGTTTTAGTGCACTCAAGAGGTGAGGCCCGTAGAGCCGTCCACAACCAGGTGGAAGTGTGCAAGGCTGCACTGTGAAATCCACGTAACCATGGTGACAGATATAAACTCAGAGCTGTATGCTGTGGTCAAGAGTTTAATCAGATTCCTTATACCGAGATTTTGCTTTGCTTATTGTCAGACAAACATTATTTGCTCAGTTGTTCAAACACAAGCCGTGCTCTGATACCAAAGCGATCATGATAAAATAAAATATGGCATGAGCAGCCTGGAGGATCTAAATTAAGTATTATCCAATATCCATACAATCTCTCACACTCACACACACACATGAATACGCACACACTTCTGGGCTAGCAGAGTTAAGCCAGACTATTTTGTACTTAAAAGGTTAGCAGGGCTGTTTTGTGAGTTTGATCCATGCTTGCCAAATCAGCAGATGGTCCATGAATATGATTATATGCATCAATAAAAGGAGTAATCTTTAGCAAAATGTAAATTTGACTTAAGTCCAGGGTTTAATATACGCAATGGACTTTAACCCACTTTCCAGCCTGACAGTAGAGCATGATAAGCTAATGCACTTAATTTTCTGTATTACAACAGTCACCACTGATGCTCCAGTGACACTATCCAGAGATCAAAGATACAAGATATCTGCACTGTGTTGAAAATGTGCACGATTGTGTCGAAACATCGTCTATTCACTTTTAAGTGAGTCTCTAAACAGTCCAGCAATCGATACAAACTGAGTCTATCTGCTTAACAGGACCCTCTCTTGTGCTGTCATGCTTTGCTTTGCTATACATTTCAGTGCTTCTTAGATAAATCATTGTACAACAGCGAGTCAAGCGTCACTCAAGGATCTTTGAATAACCACACCGTAAAAGACACGAAAAATAAACCTTTATACGTTTGTGAAGGAGAACCAAGTCATAGCTAAGATACAAACTGACATACAATTCAATTGCAAGGCAAGAAAGTGGCTTAGAGAAAGAAATGGAGAGAAAAGTTTTAGCAGCACTGCCAAAGTTAAGAATGGTCAAGTGTGGGGATCTCCATCTGAGCCACACAAAACAGCATCAATGTTATTGATCCACTTCTATGAATCCACTTATCTGAGCCTGAAGCTTTCACAACACAGCACATCCTTACACAGGCGAACACAATCACTTGTCTCCTACATCTAAATGTACTCATGTTAACATGTCCGACAGGGCAGAATCGCGAGCTCGACTTACCATGCCCCTTTTAGCCTTTGTTGTGCATCTCATAGTGTCATCGGGGAGGAGACGGAGCAGAAGGATATCGAGGTGGGGTACAGGGTAGTCCAGAGTCTCGCTGCTGAGAGAGTGTCTTTGGTTGGTGTGTGTGTGTGTGCAGGGACACTGTGATATTCACCCGAAACGCTAAGCTTTTTTTTTTTTTTTTTTCTTTTTTTGTAGCCTTTGTGTCATTCACTTAACAACCAATCTCATTAGCTGCTGGGCTACAATGGGCTGAATTATTTTCTGTGTAAATACACCACATGGTGATCCTCAAGGTAAGACCTCTGAAGGTCTTTTTAATCACACAAAAGATAGATTCACCCAGAAAAAAATAAAAAATCAACGACTACTGCAAAGAACAGACTGCTCCTAAAAAGAATTGAATAAAACAGTCAGTTAGAGTGATTTTAATTGAGAAATGAGATTTATATTCCTCAGGGTCTGTCATGATGAGAGTGTAAATGTGTAATTATGTGACTGTAATTAATATAACCTGGTGATATATATATGCAGGCCTGACACTGTATGTGTTGAGCACATATGTAGTGGGTGATATAAGAAAGGATGGATAGATGTTCAGAGGTGCTCCTACTCAGCTTTTAAAAAAATAGTGGATTGTGGAGGTAAATCATGTGATTACAAGTGATCAATGCACATAAAAAAACCTCAGTGTTTCAAAATTGTGTACAGATTTAGTTTTTTTTTTTTTGTTTTGTTTTTTTTTTAAACAAATCTCTTGCTGCTGTGCTTGTTGGTGTAAAACCATGAATCCATGTAAAATGTAACTATTGTAAGTACTTGAAGTCATGACAGCTGTCTATAAGCATCAGGGACATGTCTATTGGCCAACTTGACCCTTGTTAGAAAACAAAACAAATACAAAAAGAGAATACTGCAGCCTGGGACTGCCGAGCCGGGTCACTGGAGATTTTCCAGACAAACGCCGCACAGGGGAGGGGAGGGGAGGGGAGGGGAGGGGAGGAAGAATAAAAAGGACAGGCTCAGAATCTCATTTTAACAGACCGCACACAATCTGGGCTCCCACAGAACTATCTCTGCCTGACCGCTTTCTATTTATCCCTTATCAGTGTTTACCAACCGCTAGTTTTCTTTCATTCACACTGTGAGGCAGTTCTCTTACTATCAGTCAACAGCTGACACCGTGGAACAGCCTCAAAGGCAAGAGGAAGGGATCAAAACTAAACCAAAGCTGTTTAAACAATACAACAGAGGAAATAAATTCATAAATCCTAATTCTTCCCAACCCACAAGGGTATAAGCAGATCCTTTATAGTTAGGCCAACAAACAAAACCACAGCCAATGAGGTACATTACAATCAAGGTAAATTCTGAAATATATTTAGAAAAAAGAAAGGCGGAAAAAAATCCCATGTAATATTAATTGGGAACATTTCATAGTCTTGCCCTGTCAAACAAATATAACTATTCACTAAAAGGGTTTTTCTGTTGTTGAAAATCCTCCCTGATTTAACCTTCTTAACATTTTACATCATTTTTCTTTAAAGCAGCACCAAGATAGAAAATATGACTGATATTATACACAACCCTAACATTTTATTACAATTTTCAAAATTTCATGATCATCATTAAATGACTAGTTTTTAGGATCAGTCCACTAATAAAGAAGGAACAAGCTAAAATAATCAAAATTTAGATGTAAGCCTGTATCATTGTTAAAATGAGGATTACTGTTATCTGGAATTCTATATACTTAATCATATATTTTAATATTTAATTTATAATAGGATGATTTAAAATTTATAGTTTATTACTAACATTATTCTGAAGTGATATATTTCCATTTTAACAAATTTCTGATATTATATGGATTATACATTTACGCAAGACCAATTTTGAACAATACTACAGACTACATTGAAACACTATTTAAAATGTAACTATGTTGCTAAGAGAAAAGAATTAATAAACATGAATTTGAATTGTTCACACTGTTGCTTTACATTTTTTCCAGTAGGACACATAAAGAGCACAGTTGGTTTTTTTTCTGGAATACTGTTCAAAAGTTAAGTAATTAATTACATTTATCCTTTCACCAGCTGCTCAACAGCAGATGGATCATTTCAGAGACCTTGTTGAATTAAATCCACATAATTCATTTTCCTGGATTAACTAACTGAAGTTTGAGCAGGGCAAAAACAGGTAACACATTGTGTGTTTTTTTTTTGTTTGTTTCGTTTAGACTGACATGTATGCTGTGCTTTTGCATGCGATTTTGTTGTTTACATTGCGTGTACCCGACGGCAATTGACTTAAAATTAAAACAAGCTATCACAATTTTTTTGAAGATCTCTGAGCTTGAATAACTTTATTCTAATTTGTTTGCTAAATGACTGGAAATAGAAAATTGAAATTTCCATCACAGACGTTCAGTGTGTATTGCAACTATGTGAATAAGTTTGCGAATCCAGTTTTGTTGGGCAGCAGGTACCATGGACAGTTCCTGGAAACAACCAGAAGTTAACGTTAATGTGTTGTGTAGCAACTAACATCCCTGTCCTTTGAAGGGGAGGGTGTGGAGCAGCGAGGAATAATGCCTCTTACTTATCACTGCTTTACCACACATCCCTGACACAGCCTGCACTGCTATTGTAATTAAAACAAAGCGTAGAAGAGTAACTTTGTGACCTCGCTAATGTCTCCTGCCTTCATGAGTTACCGTCTCTCGATGACTTCCAAACTTTTCAAAGGATTATCATCATGTGACACCGTTACACAATGCTGTGTTATCTAATGTCTTTCATTGCTCTTTTCATGTTTATTAAGAGATGCGAGCTGACTGAAATAAGCTGATGGAGTTATGATTAAATGGAGGCTAACAGGCAGAATGACAACTGGCATTTCAATTTATTTTACCCCTGAAAATTTTCCACATTTTCCACAGAAATTCTTCAAACCTAAAAATGATTTAACACCTCAATCACAGGGTGTAATGTCTCTGAAAGGCATGGGAATAGATATGACAGGCAGATACAGGAGATGTTGTTAGGTTTACATTCATATTTTTGATTCCAGGCTACGTTGTTTATTTTCTGTCGTTCAAAAGAATAAAGACCAAAATCTAAAATGACTTTGAAGTTGTGATAATATCAGGGGAACTATAAGTTCATCCTCTAACCTGGGCCTAAACTCTTGTTTAAAAAAATCCTACTTTTGTTTAACAATGATCAACTTAGAGTTGGGTCATATGAGCAGATTCGAGCCATTAGTGTGCCGCAAGTTACTGGTAAATGATGAACTTTTCTAACCAGCATCCGTCCTCCTAAATCAATAGTTGCTCTGGAGACAGTCGAGTGCTTTGGCCCCACAGCATTTGCTCAAAGCTGAGACTTATCCACATATAACACAAAAGTTCATGGTCGACTGTATTACTGTCACACCAAATTCAGCATTAGCTGAACTAGCTTCCAACTTTACCACAGTTACAGTGCAAATAATTACAGAAATTCAGAACAGAGTGTTATGATTTGGCTCCACTGAATTTGTTAAAATCTAAGGCTTGACCATGATGTGTAACAGAAAAGCTGATTTGTGAATTATTTTGCTGCCACGCTACATTCAACATTAGCATGTAGTTTTTCGAACTTTACTGGAGTTACAATGGAAATTACAGAAAGCCAAAACAGGATGCAATAAAATACTTCACTGACTGTTCAAATATGTTGCTGGAACACAGAGTCAATGTTTAAGTGCATTAGGCTTAGTGGTCGTGTATGTACAGCTGTCACTGTCAAAGCCACAGGCAACCTGACAATGCTTTGTCTCTGCACACAATACAAACATGTGTTCTTTTAAGACAAGCTTACACTCCACACAAATGCTGTGAATTTAATCTAGGTAGACAGTATCTCATGTTATCTGGATGATCAAAAATAGGTCATGCATCTCAAAAAACAGTTTGAGCCATTTAATCTCCTCTCAAACTGTCTGCCTGAAACCTGGACAGAAGCTACGCTCACTTTCCAGCAAAGATTTTAAGAACACTGATTTGTGTCAGGCAAATGATGTTCATCACCACAAAAAAATAATAATAATAATCTAAATACCCTCTGACATGGTTCAGAACAAATGCCACAAAAAATCTATTTCCCATATTTCATCATGTAAAATCCACAGAACACAAGTTTAGCAGCTGAGGAGAATCTACGTGTAAATCTGAGTAAGTTTCTAACACTTGCACATATCAGCTCCTGTTTTGAATTCCATATGACAGCATCTAACAGCAGGAGCTAAAAGGCTTGTCGTTCACATATGCGATACAGAGTATCAGTGATGATAAATGCTGACCAAACCGACAGTATATTAAATAAAAAGAACTTTGACACCAACCTAGTGCTGTGATCCAAAAAGTTTGATTTTCTCCCAGTTTCTTGATAGCTGAGCTGGTGCTGTGGCTTTGAAAGGTAGTCCCCAGGAATATGACATACTGTGCCTTTGACAGCCTCGAGATAAGCACCTGCGTTCGGGTCCCTTTTTACGTCACACCTCCCCATTCACAGCCCTTCAACATGATGCACATTTGCACATCAACAGCCACCAACCCCCCTCCTCGCTCTACTCCCACATCCGCAAAACACACAAACAGGCACACAAGAAGGCAGATGCGCACTAGCCTCTACTCATGCGCGCGTGTACACTCGCACAGACACATGCACCACAGATTTGTGTGCGCTCAGTGGAGATGCAACATACACGCAGGCAAACACACACATGTTCCCGCATATACACTCACAGGTGATTTAGTCCTTTTTTTAACTCCTTCATCCAGCTTTATTCATATATCGATCCTTTTTCTCTGTGTTGAAGAAAAAAAAAAAAAAAAAAACTTTCACTTGCTTTGTCACAAGACCAGGGCATATGCCCTCCCAAGCTCCTCATACATCACTCATCATGCAAATGAGAGGGAATGTCACTCCTCAGCAGCAGATGGCCAGGGATGATAACAATGGCTCAACAGACCAGTTTCAATGTCTGCGACTTTATCGCTACGGCAACAACAAAAATAGATGATATGAAATCCTTGTCTGTTAATTTGATTTCCCCCCTTTTTAATGTTTGTACCTGTCAGTCTGTTTCATTTCTCCTGGTCCATTTGAATGTAAACGCTTTGTCCAGGGTTTTCTGTCACAAGGAGTCTGGCTATCAGTAAAAGGCAGAGACCTGGAAATGATTTTTAGTGACTACGGAAGGCTGCTGCCTAGCAGTTATTCAAGTAATTAGGTGTAATTCCTCCCTGTAGGCCATGTTAGCCTCCTGGGTTAGCTCATGCGTTCGACAGGCCTGGATAGAGACAAGGAAGAATAAAAGAAGAAAGGGGCCCCGAGAAATCACAAATGCAGCTTTTCAAACACCCCCCAGCCAAAGTGATGTCACCCTGCGTCCTGCTGACTCCTGTTCATACAAGCCCCCATAGCAGAGAGTAAACAGTGGAAGCGTTTAGCAAACAGGGCCAGATTACAATGACAAAGGCAACCACACTTCTGGGTGGAGCCTGGGGCGAGGGGGGTAAAAGAGGGGGGTGGGATGGTGTGGCTCAGGATTTAAAATAAGTGATACCCATAAGGGCCCCCCCCCCCTCCCTCAAGATCCAAGCGTAACCCTTCCCCAGCTGATGGTAGGGGCCACCCAAACACGCTTATCTCTCGGTGATGTCCCCCCAGGTCCCTGGAGACTGACGTGTGAACACAATATGTAATAATAATGTATTTTCAGTTCTTTTTTTCTGTGATTTGTGCATCTGGTTATGCAAGGCTGGGGACTTGAGGATGGAGAATATCATTACTTAAGGTTTGGCAGTTGACCATCACCTTGTTTAATGCCTCATTTGAAAGTCTAATTTCAACTGTCTTCAAGAGCCAATCCATGGTACACAGTGAAAGAGACATACAAAGAGAGCAGACCTGCTATGTTCCCCCTCTTTTCAGCATTTCTGCCTGATAATAATATACATACGATGCTACAAACACATGAAAGTAAAGAATCATCTGTCTAAGCATCTTATCAAGTAACATGTTCTTTGTTTTCTGATGCAGACAATCTCGCTGTGAGGACACTACAAGCTTGTTCTAGGGATGATTATTTCATGTCCTGAACTAGACGTCAGTATTGCTGGGGGAATAAAAACACATAGAATCAGCTCATGTAACGCAATCTTGACAAATTATGAGAGAGCAAACATATTGAAGACAACACTACCCCACCGTTACAAAATGTAACATTTTTTTGGCTCTAACATCTGTTCAAATTTCAAAAAAAAAAAAAAAAGAGAGACCTCATTCAGAGTCGGCATAGAACATAAACTAGTGTTTTGTCAAGCTATTTCATCAACTGAAAATGTGGGCATAACTGGAGAGAGCTGATGGAGAAATGAAAGAGGAGTGGGTTGGACAAAATTACATGTCAAACAAGGGTTCACATTTAAAAAGTCCTGCTCATATTTGTAGAAAGTGTTTGATTGCATTTAGAAAGGTATTACAATGGGTCACATCTGTGTCTAAAAGCTTTTTGCATTCTGCTGCAAATTATGTAAGCAAAGTGAAGTGTCACAGCACCCCGTTGTTTTGAGCACTATACCTTCCTCCTGTGAAACCTACACAAATATGTTTAACTGAATTCTTCTAATGCACTGCAGGATCAAAATGTCAGCAGTATAACTTCAACAAACCCCCTCACTCTACACCCCGCCCCGTAATTTCAACAAAGCAACGCGACTAATTTCGCATGGCAGCCCGTACACCAAAACAACAATGCATATTCACACTGTGCCATTGAATATGATAGACGTGAAAAAATCTATATTAAACTGTGGTTAATTTCAGCTATAATGCTTTAAGCTCGGTCTAAAATGGCACAAATGCTTCTTCTTGGTGGTACTGAACCCTCATTGTGCAACCACTTGATGCCGCTTGTTCATCACAGAAAGTCACATAAAAGGACTGAATTAAATTTTAAAAAAATTATTTGCATATGCAAATACGATGAACCAAACATAAGTACATGTTGCTGATATGGCTCCAGGATGTAGAACTATCTTTATGTTAATGTTAGAAGACAGGGAATATTCTTTTGAAAATATAGTACATTTTTCATGGGGATCATTATCTACACTGCATGTCAAAGTGTCTTAGTTAAAAGAAATGATTAGATTACTTCCCTGCAATTCCCTTTGGGACGATTTCTGTGTGACAGTGGGCAACCTTATAATATGTTTATTCAGTGTCCTTTGAAGACACTTCAATAACATTTGAAATGTTTTATGGACAAATATAGGATGTTTTCTGTCACTGCCTTCAACTGATACCTTTGGAACTAGGACTCTGGTTATATTTGACTTTGTTGTCCAAAACTAACAATATAACAGTTTTGGGTAGTCCTAATAAACCAATAAAATTACTACAATGCCAAAAACACAGGTTTCCTAGATGTGACAGGTGACCAAACATGGTCTTCTGTGGTGCAAAAATCACACTTGAGGATCTACATTGCGTGCATGGAAACAAAAGTTCACTGGTAATTCTTAAAACCCACTGGATCCATTAGAAATGTTGATTTTTATAATTCAAGTCTCGATGATCAACTTTATCAGTAACAATAAAACGCATCATTCATTACTGGTCGCTAACTGGTTCCCTACATTTGCAGAATTACTTACATCTGGGAAAACAGTGCTTGACGGTTCAGTCAATGTCTGAGCTTTTCGGTACCAAAGAAAAGTCTAAATGATCCACTTTATCAGTAAAAATGAAAAGCATCATTCATTAGTGGTCCCCGCTTGTTCCCTACATACACAGCCCTCAAATTAGAGCATCTCATTGCTTACATCTAAGAAATCAATGCCTGACTGGTCAGTCGATGTCTGCCTTTTGTAGTTCATGGGCCGAGGACTCATTGTGTTGTGTCATTGAGAGGTTAGGTCCAGATCTGGGCGTCTCTGGGGGTCCCTGCCCATCTTTTCTACTCAGGCGGGCAGACAATGAAGCAGACACGCCTATAAATGGCAAGATAGGAGCTTGGATGTTCAGCCAAAACGAGCATCTAAACAATGGTAACAGGTGTGTATAATGCGTGCTTTGATAATGACCTTGGTGGCTGTAATAGTATGTCTAGACACAACTAACAGGAGGCATTTCTGTCTGGTCTCAGGAGTCCCGTGGGTGCTCAATTGCAAGATTCTAAGGAGCAGATATTGGTTAGGTCCTAGTCATTAAAACTAAAAGAGAACTGTCTTAGATGGTGTTTCCTATTTACTATGACACTGGCAGCAATGAGAAGCCTCAGAAAAGTTGAGTCTGCCACTCAACAGTAGTTTTTTTTTCTGTCTTTAAAATGTTTGTAGGGCAGTTTGCATAATAAGCTAAAAATCATCTTGAGTATTCAGAGATATGCACTTGAATAAATAGGAAAAAGAACTCCATTAATGTGGATGGCTTGCAATTTTTGATTGCGCCAGATACAGGAAGCTTGCTGACATGAACTAAAATGCAAATGCCCTTTGAGCAAAACAAAGAAATTGATTATGAAGTAAGTTTCTTCAGCACAAGTAGCTGGTTTTGAGTGATTAATGGGGGTGGGTCATTGATTTCCTTTTGTTTAGATCTTGGTTAACTTTCTAGAGACACAATTATAATTTGTTTCCAAACAATAAATCCAATCTAGCTTGAGCAAATTAAATTTCCCTATGGCCTCTTCTGCGTCATTTTACCTCTGAAATGGGTTGTTATCAAAAGGCATTGCATGTAAATGTCTGCTGTTTCTGTTTATATTTGTTACATTTCTGATTAGATATTGTTTTTCTCTGTATAATGGAAGGTGAGCACCTCCTAAGATTAGAATGAGCTGTTTACAGAGATCTGCATGACTTGTCAGCTACAGTGCCAAGGGTTAATCTTCCAAATCTCACTTCAATAGCTGTATGTCACACATATCAACATTTGTGATGAGCCATCTATCTACAGTATATGACAAAAACTGTCTACATGTTATGTGGAACATGCCAAAAGGATGTGTATTTGTTGAATGAGCACATATTGTCTGTCGTTACATTGGCTTTGCCAAAGGTAGGTGAAATGTTTTTGAGTTACAGCAGCACAATGTACTTTATATTTCTGTATATTTGCAAGTCAAATTGCAGTTTTACAGACTACTTTATTGAAAGGCTTTTGCCACATTCTTCAGCTTTGCAACTTTGAAAACTTCTACAGATCCAGACATTTATACTTCCTGATTTCTCGCATCATCTCTCCAAGATAGTGATAATACGATTTCTGTGTTTTTCGCTGTTGAGAAACAAACTGGATTATGAACAGATCACTACATAAACAGCTTTCTAAAAGGAGGCAGCTATTTTAAAAAAGGCTGAAGAAATGCAAAGAGGGATTTAAATTTTAATTTGAATTTATTCCAGCAAGTGAAAGGTTCTTTTGAGAGGGGATTTCAGCAAAGATGATGGTATTTAAAAGTGATAAACAAGCATCTAAACCTCCAGTGGAAAACAGTCATTTTGCTCCTTTCTAGTGTAGGGGAGGAATTGGGCTTGCTATGGCCACATCCAAAAAATAAGAATAAGTAATAGTAGTAATTAAAATGTAAATAAGCAAGATCCATGGAGATATTTCAACTGATTTCTGTCATAAATTGTGTAATTAACATTTTGTCTTGACACACCTTGTGACTCTGGATGTATAGCTATATGTCCTCAGGTGCAAATTCATGTTCTCTGTGTACTTGGCGTAGCGTACTTTATACTGTATATGGATGCTTAAAAAATCTTTCACACTTATCACATGGAATTTAAATCCTGTGCCTCAACACCAGAGAGGAACATCAGGCAAAGTTCAAAATTAAATGCCTTTCAAATTAGGACTTGTGTTCATTAAGGATTGTTGTTGTGCAGTTCGAGGCAGTATCTGCAAAATTCTAGTAAATTTGTGGCTGAGTGATTCACTCTGGGCAGTTACATGTCACATTTGTGTGACAAAGGCTGTGATTAAGCAAGGCTGTCATCTGTTTTATTTGTAATATATGGATTATGAGGATGTGACTGGATTTCAAATGTTTCTATTCTGTTGTGGATGACCACTAAACTTAAGCAGAGAAACCTATGCCACACAAAAAAGACAAAGAGTTACATCATTTTGTAGAACGGTTAATCCGATCATGGACAGTGTTTGTGCATTTGCTATCTTCGGAAAATGCCAGCAAAGGCGCTAAGTAAACCTATTTTACAAGACTCCCTCACAAGGATACAGTGCCAGTATCGGGATAAAATTTCACACAGCGGCATGGCTCAGTCACATAACCTAAGCAGGCTTAGGAAAATGGAGCACTACAAAGTATTGCACTTTCTTCCTGTATGTCTGTCGTGGCACAAAATGTTCAGATGACTGATGTGAGTTTGAGCATGAAAGCCAAAGTGAACTAATGGCTGAATAGCACATAGATACTGTTGTTAATGCTCTGAGTTGTTTAAAATGGTAGATTATGGAAGTGTGCACCTGGCATTCTGCAGGCTAGCCTGGCAACACTCCTCCCTTATAATTATAATGAACACACAGTAATTCAGGGTTGAGGCTGAAATACGAATGATGTCCTCTGAGACAGCTTGTTTTAATGGTTATGCAGAAGAGTTCCTAGAAGTGCAGATGGCAGATGCAATGCCTTTGAAGCTATTTACAGATTGTACATTACAAGGTATGGAAAGACCCATAGTGTGAGGCCATATTGCTCTTTTGTGCTGTTGAATTAGACATTAGGCTGGCTCATGAACTACTAATGAAAGCTAAGGTATATTTTAGAGTATATTTACTCCAGTACCGATAGCCCGTTATACTAACAGGTTTGATAGCATAGTAGTAAAGAGAGACAATGGCCCAATGAGAACTGCATGGCCTATGTGTTTCATCCAAATACCCCACTGTTCTTACTTTGTCCACATAGGGGTGCATTTGCTTAGAGCTCGTGTAGTCTTTCATAACAGAGAGTCAGAAGCCTGGTTTTAGTTTTTTAGAGAGATAAAAATCATTTACTGTTATATTTTGTGCTGCTGTCGACATTTTACACAACATGGGACATAATAGGCCGCAAAAAAAGACAAGAGCTAAATGCTACATGAGATAAACTTATCATAAAGAGTACATACTTGTTAGAACATGTTGTTTTGTTACATACTGATCCCTACTTTAACAATCAACCACCAAAACTGGCATCTCTAGCTATTTACAGTGATGGTTATTTATGTACTTCCATTGTAAAAATCATGTTTTATAATCATACTTTTAACAAACAATGTGATCTGTTCTTTTTTCCTGTCTGGTTCATGAATTTAAAAGCCATATGTCTGTACCTGTTTGCACTGAAAATATTCCACCAGTCTGTCTTTATGTACAGCATGGTTAGTATATATCTCTATCCCTGGCACGATCCCAGACTTATATAAAAGAGTGTGGAGCCTTTGAATCAGCCCACTACTGTGATACAAGAGCAGGTATTGAAACAACAAAAATGTTAACTCCAAGAAAAAGTTTTGCCGCATTAAAGTCACATAGGAGCCACATTAGCATGTGAAAAGAATAAACAGGAGCATTCTCAGTTACACACTCCACCTGGCTGCTAACCAACGTCCTTGTCAGAAGTCCACCCACCGCACTGGCTAACACTGAAAGACCTCCTGGGGACCGCAGTGACCATTCACTCGGTTCTCTCTTTTTCCCATGCACCTGTGACTGTTTTTGTGTTTGCTATTTTTTGCTTTGTCTTTTTCTGGCAACACTGTATCATCGGAGACACACTTTCCCTCAAAAGGAATTCTCCTGCCCAACAATGTGGTTTGTTTGTTCACCGGATATGGCAGGCCAGAGAGTCAAATGAAAAAAAAAAAAAAACAAGTCACCACAGTAATAATTAAAATTGCCACAAGAAAAATAAGCTGGGAGACACAGCAGTATGAATGGACTTTAAATAAGAAAATAAGGTACTTTTACCAACTGGTTTCTTGCCGAGTTGGGGGGCTTCACAGGTGCAGTTGGATAGGCTCTCCTCCTTACTCTCCTCGGACGGCTCATCCGGCTTCTCCATGGTCCTGGACCTTAGAGAGCTGCTTTTCCATTTTCCAAAGGACTTTGCCACAATCGCTTTGTCCGCTCCTTTCATTGTTTTCTGTAAAACACATTTACAGCATGACTTCCCAGGTTTATCCCTCTTGTGAGCCATCTGCCCCCTTTTTTGGCTCTCAATAAACCTGTGCTCATCTTTCCCAAACCCAAAGTAAGAGAGAATTAGGGCATTGTGTGCATATGCATTCTCTTAAGCATTCCAGAAAATTTCCTGATTGCCCTGGCATCTTTTTTAGAGAGCGCTTGGACATTGTTTTTCTCCTGACATTTTGCAGTCCTGTGTGGAGAGAGTGGTACTGATTGAAACAGTATAAAACAATACTTTGCAAAGTACCCACACAGTAAACAGTAGATGGAAACTGAAAAAAAAACAAACATGTTTTCACATTTAATCCAACTTAAAGGAAATAAAAATAGCACATTATGCCCTAATTGAGTGCTGTACAGTCCGCAAATACTATTACAAGGCCGATCAGGATTAGCAGTGGAACATACCTAGTTATCTATTTCTGAGTGCCAAGACTGCTAGCAGTGGGCAACTAAATTTCAAAAGCTGGCAAATCCAGTTGTCTCCTAAATACAGAAAGTACTTAAATCCAGAGCTAACAGAAGAAAAAGACGGATAAAGGGTGCTCTGCATATCACCGAAAAGCTTGTGCACTTTTCAGAATCACTGGCTAGGTTAAACAAATATGCTAAGTAGAGATCAAAACAATCCTTTGATCTGCAGCCTAGTTTCCAGAGGAATGGCTTGGCTGTTGTTGTAAATAACTTGTATAAATCTATATACCATTTGCCTTCAGGTAATATCAAAAGTGCCAGGGATTCACAGGCAAATACCTTGTGGTTAGGAAATAGATCAGATAAAAGCATATAAATATTTCAGCAACACTGCACTCTGTCATTTTTTGTATTATAGCTGAGTTTTTAACCCCATATGACCATTTTATTTGTTTAGTTCTATCATAGAAACATGACTGAGTAATATCTGATTACATTCTACCCCTTTCTATTTTGTAGTTTGTAAAAAAAAATGTCCTACCTCCAGCACGCCATTCAGGTCAAACACAGTGTAAAACATTGTGCTAAACTTCATACAAAAGAGGCTTGAAGAATCAGAATGCAGAAGCTATGCAACTTGCTGACTAACTTTGCCCTCTGTTTTGATCGAGCACACAAAGAAAAACGCTGTCCATTCAAAACAGACAGCATAACTCTTTTCAGAGAGGGGGGACTGTGAACAAACAAGGCCATGTCCTGAGCTGCAGTCAGTTTCCCGTCAGGCTTGCACAGTGCACGGTGAGGGCTGCAGGGACTGGGACCGGCTGTCACCACACTCACAGGCAACAGAACAACTTTTGTGCACACTATCCTCCTCCGGAGCTTTTTTTTTTTTTCTTTCTCTCTTTCTATCCAAATTTGGTTAAGTGTGCTTTTTGATTTAAAGCTTGCTTTACTTCAGCCCCTTTGGTCATACTTCAAAAACATGTTAACACATTTGTCATACTAATACTTTCAGCAAACTAAATTAATAGTAATACATTTCCCTTTGGGCAGTAGCATCACATCATCATGAAAAAACATGAAACAACTGAACAATGAGTAAATTAAGTGCTCAAAAAACACAGCACCTTTTGAAGCAAAACATTCCCCTTGTTATTCCACATAAAGACACAGATATTAAAAATATCAGTAACTATTATAAATATAAATTTAGCTTTGGCAATAATTTATCACGCCAACAGAGCTTATAAGAATTTAATACCATACTCACAGAAAGTTTGATACTAACTAGCTTACAAAGGGCTTACTAAGTAACCCACTATCTACCTATCTTTGATAACATACTGGCCTCCTAACTACCTTTCCTAAACTTGAACTGAGCTAAACACAAGAGTTGCTGCAACCAAACCAGATGTGTTACATACATCCTAACAGGTAGAAACAAGGCAACTGTACACATAAGCACCAGCTGTACTAGCTAACGTGTTAAAACTAAAAAAAGTACAGACAGACCTTCATATTCAAATCATAACATTTCAGTAATCATTTTTTGAGAATGAATGTTTCCTTTTATTCGCAATGACACTGTGAATACTTGCCAACACGCAGATATGTTAAAACATGGAGATGCTATACTCACCTACTTGTCAAAAGTTGCTCAAGTACAGACTAATCTTCATGTGCTGTTACAATTACACATCTTTTTGTGCCTTGCCGGTGACAGCCAGGGGCAGTGGCTTTATGTTGTGATGTTGGCCACTCATCTCTACATGTGTACATCCGTCCGTCTGTCCGTCCCATTCTTGTGAGTGCGATGTCTCAGTAACACCATGAATTCATTTCGTCAAATTTGGCACATCCACTTGGATTTAAGGATGAACTGATTAGATTTTGGTGGTCAAAGGTCAAAGGTCAAGGTCACTGTAACTGCAAAAAAACCCACTTTTTAGCCAATGCAAGACTTCACACAACAATTATGACAAAATTTCACCCAAATGGTTAATATTTTATATGATTCTGGATAAACTGGGATATAACTTGAAACTGGTCTCGTTAATTGTAGTTCATAATAATTTAAAGAATTTAACTTCCTGTAAATATATATATATATATATATATATATATATATATATATTTTTTTTTTTTTTTTTTTTTTTTTTTTTTTTTTTTAATTTGATCAGATGTTGCATATTGGTAAATTTGGTAAGTCTTCGGAATTCCATATTGTCATTTGGAAAGACTTACTTTATATCAGTGCATTCAAACTACATATTCAAAACATGTTTCTTGAAGGAAGTCAGGTCCTATCTATGAACTATTTGTGTCTTTTACTTTATGCCATTATGTGCTAACTACTCTACACTGCAGATTTGACCATACCTTTCTTCTAGAAGAGATATTGCATTTTAAGAGACTTAGATTCATGGAAAGTAGACAGGTATGAATCTTAAGGAAGATGTTGCATAATTTCATTAATACAAATGATTTCTACATCAGATGAGTGAGAGTTTTAATCCTAAAACCTCATCCTAGGTGTTTGAAGGATATCATAGGAGCTTTATCTAGCTTAGTCCTGGAAAAGCAATTTTGAGAGAGAACAGAATGTACCATATTCTTGACCCGTCTGCCTCAGATGCTTGCTGTATATGGAACTGAATACTGGACGTGAATTGTATCATTCTCTGTGTCAACTTGTTAGATGGCAGTTGCTGTAGTGGAGTGGTGAGAGCGGCACATATGCATTATAGGAGAAAATTGTGAAATGACAGATTCCGGGTGTGATACTGAGGGAATGACTAACTAATAGGAGGGGTGCTCCAGGCTGTTAGCTTTGAAAAGCAGTTTGCACATTACTTTATCTTGTCAATCAGATTCCTGGAATGGAAGAGGTGACTGATAACTTGAATTAATTATTTTCTTATTGCATGCATGTGTTAATTCATGTTAATTTATGTCCCTTACAGGCCCAAGCCAGAATATCCAGAGTAAAGCGCCACCTCTGGCACCCAGATCACCACACCACTCTCTTTGCATATATTTATATCAAATGAAAGACTTTTTTTTAATCCTGTTGGAACAAGGACTGACTGCCAAATTTGATTTTTAAATGTACTTTTAAGCTGTTCATGGTTTACGTTTGCATTTTTTCTTAACAACTGAACAACATGGAGCAGTGTTTACGGCTATGATGGGATTTGAAAGTTACAGATTATTTTTTTATAAGCAAATCCTACCTCTTAAAACATACCCCCTTTCTCAAAGAACACAGCTAAATAATGTAGCACAAGGTCAACACTCACAAGACATACCTCTTCATTCTCTAATATTGTATCTAGTAAAAAATAATTTAATTAGTAGTTCATCATCCAAAGCCAGGTTTGCAGTCATAAACAGCTTCTCTACTGAATTTGATCACAAACAAGACCGGGAGCAATTCTGTAGAATGCACACAGCATTCTTTAAACAATTGCATTTCACTAAACATCTTTAAACATTTTGACAAATTTAACTTCCTCTGAACACAGAGGATAAGAGGAAAAACATTTCTCTGATGAGAACAGAAACAGCAAGAAGTTCTAACAAGGAAAAGCCTGCCAGGTGGCGAACTGGCTGCACCAACAGAACGCACAATCTGTCTGCTTCTCCTTCCAAACCATTGACAGCTGCCATCACCAGCCTTGCACACTCGCACTCAGTGGCTCCTCAGCTCCCTGCCCATCCCTCTTTAGTGTTTCCTGCTAACCTCAGAGACAGGGTCACCTGGCCCCCTAGTTGCCCGTCTGTGGGGCCCTGCTGGCCCCCTGGAGACCTGCCTGCATGGGGATGCATGGCTAACAGAGGTCTAGCAAAGCCTCTTTAATATGCAAACCAAGGGGCTATTCCTTTGACCCGAGACCATAGCTTTTCTAACAGTGAAATCCAAAAATATTCAAGTGATGTACAACGATGAGATCTGATTAACAGTTTTTGATCTCCTGGTTATTTGATACTGAATATTATAACAGACAAACAGTACCATATTCAGGTATTTTCTTCAACCAGGAGGGTCATTTTTGGCTTAATTAAAGTGATATGTAGCATGATTGAATCCGATTATATTCTCCTCACTTGATCTGAAAAAAATAGTCGTCTACAGCTTTAACATTTCTGTTAAATTGGAACAGCATTTCTCCACTGAGTAAAACCTAAGCACACAGATGCACAGAGGCTAAACTGAGGAGTGTTCCACAAAGCTAGCATTGCAACTGGGCTAAAAATAAAACCTGGCAAAGTTATTCTGATCCCTTATTGGTCCCATAGTTTGATTTCACATTTAGCATTTGCATTCCCCTCCGCATAAACATTTCATTCTTCCCCTCCTGCAGTACAATGAGACTTGAGTGACTTTGGCAGCAGATTTTGGATCGGTGCTCCTGAATCCACCAGTGTATGTTATCAGCAGGTAAACAAGCTTTCGAACAAAGCCATAATGGAACTGCAAGCGGCATAAAGAGGCTCATCTCAAAAGCTATACAACCCATCAAAGCTGGTGTCATTTCCTCAACACTGCACTGCAGCTGGAAAATGCATGGCTGTTAGTTACAGTTTAAATCGCCTGTCTATTTTCAGACACTTCAGAACTATTTGTATTGATTATTTACTTGTCAGTAAGCAGCCAGATTACCAAAATAAGACAACAGATTTTAATGTTTACTGGATTCTTTTCCGTTTTGTTTTGTGGTAGAAAATCAAAAACTGTGTCATGCACTAAATTAATGGGATTTGCACTATAGGGTATTTGAATAATTATTTTCTACTGAAAATGAAATACTTCTATCTATATTTGGAAGGATTACTGATGGCATTGAACTTAATGTGAAAATAATTTGCCCTTTAAATACGTAGTTAAGCTATATCCTACACTTTCTGCTCACCAGATGCAATCTTGTTAACCGCACGCCTGGATGCTTGTCACCAAACTTTCCACATATTTGCCTTTTGGGCACAGCTCAGATGCACAACTAAACCTACGCACTCTCCTCCCAGTGAGTGGAGAAGCCTCAAAGCTTTCCTTTCATATGCTGCATTATCTCTATGGCGGTAATTATCCATAAAACTATGCCATCAGATGTTGATGATTTCCAATATGAACCCAATAAATGTGTTTAAATTTTGAATTATCATATTTATGTGGATATGTGTTACTAATAGTGATTATGTTCGTCATGTGGGTAGAAAATCAACCATCCTTATATTGCGCATTCTCACATATTTCTCAGACATTTCATCACACATTTAATCTGCCCCTGTCTAAGATTTTCTACTGAACCTGTAGTCAAGGCAGAGAGAGGACAATAACGGATGAGATTATGAAGCATGTCTGTTAAAGCATGTCTGTTTGATCATCATTCTGTTTAGGTGAAGTTCTCTACTTGGTCTCTTCAGTCCCTGACAGCAGATATATAACCTAATCTCTTTCCCTAACCCTTTTCTAAGGCATGAATAGGGTGGAAATGTGATGGCATTAAGTCGATTTACTCCTTGGTTTGCAGTTTCAGCCTTAATGCCTCTTGGCTCTTCTTCAACACACTCGTCCCATTTAGATTTTCAAAATATAAATGTTATGTTAAGGCTTTCCTATTTATTTTCATTTATCCATCATTTGAAGTTCATGCATATATTTACCCTACAAATAATGCTTGTTTATTTGCAGCTCCATCTATCTAGTATAGTGTCAGTGATATTGGAAAATCAAATACAACTTGTGTATTATCTTCAAATGCAGGAGATATCAGTGACAAAGGGCAAGATCTGAGACTGTATGACATTCTTTGTGAATCTTCTCTGACATCATTTTGATATTTCACATTTGCTCATCTAAACCTTAATTTAGTGCCTCCAGCATATGTTGACATGCAAAGAAAAGCTATTATAATCTGTCTTTGAATTTTAGCTGATGGCATTTGAAAGCTGCATTAATATACCTGTCCTTATACAATTACTGTAGTGTATTTGTGATGAATTTATGCTCTTGCACATAAAAAAGTTCAAGTTAGTTTTGAACTCTTGTGTGTCAGCAATAAAGGAGTTGAATTTGAATCAGTGTGTGCATGATGACATATTGTTAATAACGTCAGTATGATGTTGTGTTAAATTTTAAGAGGGTCATTTCCCCATGAAACTGTTTATTCCAAGGGTTCAGCAGATAGTACCAGCACTTCATTATTAAGTAATAAACATTTGTCCAAAATAAACATTACGTCTTGCAATTCTTCACATTATGAACTCTATATTTTATAAGTGCAAGGTTTTTTTTTTTGTTATTGTGTTGTCCATAAGAAAAACTGGTAAAACTGTGCTCTTAGTGCACCTCAACTCAACATTTGTTAAATGAGTTTCCTCTTTCATGTCACCTCTGAAAACTCATTTTTAACTGAATAAATTATATTTGGATAACATGTTTCTATGTATGCAATACATACTTTTTTTTGGCGTTCTATTTTTGTATTTGTTTTTTATACTATGTATTTTTGTTGTGTTTCATTGTAATTCAATTTGTTATGTCTGCTTTTGATAAGAGTTACATAAAAAAACTTTGCAAAAAGGGCTGTCTAGTCATTTTTGAATTATATGATACATTTCTGTTGAAATAGATATTACAAAACAAAAACAAAGATGAAGACCACATTGTAAGTTGCTATGCTTGCTGCTTAACAACAGCCAATTTTATGACATAGTAGTGAAGCTAAGTAGTCATGTGTTATAGAAATAAGTTTGACAGCAAGTCAAAAGCAGTTTTAATGATGGAACTAGCTAGAGACTACACATGGCAATGTTAAATCCCATTCAGCCTGATGAGAGTGACTCCCAGCAGCACTGAGCTCAGTGGGGGGTTGTAAACATTTACACTAAGAGCCTGTCCAGTGCACATGGTTGGTGCTTGCCAGCCACCTCGGTATCGAATGTTGTGTTGCATATTTTGTCATTCAGGCCTGTCCCGAAATTGTAGGAATCACACCATCAATTTATGAAGGAGCCATCCAAATGTGACAACAGGCTTATGCTAAATGGAGAAAATAGAGCTAAACATTGTTAAAACACCCCTAGACCCACATGGTAGAGAGTGCTCGGCGGAGAGCTGCTATGCTCCCCGCTGTGAACTGGGAAAGTGATGTTGGTGGGCTTCCTTCTCCATGAGGGCCGCATCGTTCTTGGGCCCTGATTTGAAGCCTTTTTGAAGTCTGTTTCCTGCAGCAGTGTGCCAACATTAATGTTTCCACAAAAGCAAAAATGCTAAATCAAATGAATGCACTATAATGTGCAATTCCACATTGACTCCTGAATCCTGCAGAAATTTTTAAATTAAAAGCATCATTAAAATGATATTTACTGTATATGCCCTGATAGGCTCCATGTGTATTTTGTTTTATAATAACAAGCTATAATAAAAATAATTTTTCATTAGTTGAGAGAGAAATCTTAATTTCTAGCAGGTGAGCAATTCTTCCCAAAAATGACCAATTGTCTACTGGTGTAATTAGGGTAAATTAGTATTTGTCCATGAACCAAGAAAACTTTCCACTCCCTAATGAACATTACAAGGGTGAGTCCAAAAGAACCATTTACATTTCTCATTTACATTTCAAATATAATCCCCAAATATGGAGCAATAATTGACCATCACAGAACAAAAGATTATGTTTGGGATCAATCCTTTATTGTTTCAAAACTCTATCTTTTACAATACAGTCATTTATTGTTACATGTGTGATTTGATGGGTAATGTACAATGTCTTCCGATAATGAAACACAGTCACAAAGTATTCCTTTCTACATATCAATATTCTATGATAGTGAGAAGTTTGTGCTGATATATTTACTTAGTTCTGACAGCTCAATTACTTCCCTTTTCAAATCAACAAAAGCATTGTTTTTGAAAGTGCATTTCAAGGATTGCAAAGCCGACTGTTTCCATCAGTCAGCCATAATGTACATTTCAGTATTGACAGAGGGCCATACTGCTTTGTGAGTAACAAACAGCATTAACTACATTTCCAACTACAACATTTATCTGGATAAGTAAATCAAAGAAAATATATCAATATGCATGCCATGAACATTCCTCCATAAACATTTATAATAAATGTATATTTTCATTTAATTATGTTGATAATGACACAGTATTTTCCACAAAAGGACAAATGCTGATAATGAGAACTAATATTTAACATCCAAATTTTGTTCAAATTTACACACAGGTCAAATGGCATAATGCCACAGTGTATAGGGCAATGCCCTAATAAGGTTAATAGCATTTGGTCCACAATAACAAATCTGGGTTTAAAAGAAAACAAAAATGTGGTAGCAGGTGGGATTTTGAACTGAAACTCAAAATAGTATGATGATCTCTTAATTCTTTCAATTTTTAAGGTCTTTCAATTTTCAAGTTATGAATTATGATGTGAAGTTTCTGTTCAAAAATTAAGCAATAGAAATATACATTTTAGCTCATTACTTGGCTATTATACTTTTCTGTTCCATGGAACAGCTTTCACTCTGTAGAACTTGGTTCCTAAAGGAACCTTGAACCTGTTCTGGGCCTGGTGAAGGAACAGAGACAAGGAAAAAGAGCTTTGTAAGACAGAGAGAAGGTACAAACTGTGCATACATTAAAATAACAGCATAAGTGACATGAATCAAATCAACACATCAAAAAAAAAAAAAAAAAAAAAAAATCAAATTAAATCAAAACCCAGTGTGGAATCTGTTAGTAAAAAATAAAACAAGATCTCCAGGATTATCATTCATCTATGTTAATATATTGTTTCTTAAATATTCATTAAAAACATTTTATATCTTGAGATAAATTCAATACCTTTTTTGCCTGGCAATATTCCTTCTCCATCACTTTTCCAAGTACCCACGGCCGTCTTGAGGTCCCCGATGCTAAACAACACAACAAATCAAACGTGTTGAACAAATACCAAGTACATACTGTATACACAGTCATTGTTATAAATCCATTCGTACTTCAGATATTTAGCACATCTTTATTTCATAAATCACAAAACAAATTCCAACCATACAGTTCTCATCATAATCACAAAAGGTTTGGACAAAGCTGACCTGGTTTGAGGTCCAGTGCAGTGAGAGACTCTGAGTGGAGGAAGTAGAGGGTGGGACCGACTGTGAACAGCACGTAGTTATCATGCCTTTCATCCAGGATGATTAGAACCAAATCGCCTACCTGGAAGCTGAAACATAAAAAGATGGACAAAGAGACAAAAGGATGATGACACACAGTTCTGCAAACTGCTAACAAAAACACAACACATTAATGGTAATTATATAATAATATGTATAATTATACTGCACGTAATGATGGTCAGAGTTTTAGTTAAAAATCACATCAGCAAGCACATGTTAAGGCCATGTGTTATATTCTATTCACTTACTCTCTGATGGCGATTTTGTCTGAATGCCGTGACGACACAGACGACATGCTTTGAGACATCTACAAAGAAAAGGATTAGGGAGACATTACACATGTTACAGAGAAGTGTTAACAGTATTGGCTACAAATGACTTCCAAGAGGAACATCTGTCTGACTAGAGATTTGCAAGAAATAGGCTTAGCAATTAGTATTCGTACTTTTACCCAATAGACAGAATTACACTAAAACTAATCTCAGTTGTGTCCTTTTAAATCAGGTAGTATAAGGGCTGATTAAAACAAACTTTTCTAACCATAAAAGTAGATTTTTCACACTTGTATACAATACATGTTTGTGTTTCAAGCATTCAATTTCACTAAAATTCATCCCTCTACACGTTCTAATGACACTCTTCGTAAAAATTCATTTGTCTTCACTGAGCTCTTTAACCTCCTAGGTCAGGATTTTATGCTTTGATGCTACTGCCACCTAGTGGAGCAGGGATTACATAGCCCATAGAGATGATAATTGACTGACCAGCCTTTGATTGAGGCGCTTGTTTTCTTCTTCCTTCATGTGTAAAGTCTGCAACATACATCAGATTGATTGAACAGATAGAGACATCCACAAACACAGTGGTTTGCACTTAAAATGCAATGTGAAAGATGAAGGTGTCCACTTACCCTCTCAAGTAAAAGTATCCGCTGTTTCTCCTCTGACATCAGGATATTATCACTAGAAAAAGAAAACACCAGGTTATTGACAATCATCCTCTGAAAAATGTCAACAAAACTGTATCATGTGAAAATGAAATGTGATTTAAGTGTGAAGAAAACTCTAGACTGAATAGTTCTCAATCTTGATAGTGATAAATAAAACACTTACACTGTCTGATCCTAGCCTGCCTTTCTTCCACTGTCAAATGTTCTCTCTGTCCATCCACTTTTGGCTATTGTACACAATTTCATGGTCTCCTGAAATTCTTCAGTAATGCAAAGTCCTCTGTCTGTGACTACCAACCAATTTCATATCATCACAACATAAAAGGCTCTCCGCTGTGTGCATTTTCAGCCTCCTTCAGGTCTGCTGTAACTTTGCTATGGGTATATTATGTAAAACTAACATGCTGAGAAAACAAAATTAGACCAAATTCAGTTTTTCAGAATTATATCCTTGATAAAAACCAAAGGGCAACTTAGTAAACAAAAAAGTACATTGAAAGTTGATACACAATGATTTAGGAAAAAAATGCTTCAAACTAAATAAGATTATTTAACAAATAGGAAAAAAATAAAATAGCTGAAACACATTAATTTGTCTGAAAAATATCTTTGTGATCCTCACTACTACATTTACTTGCTCTAGAGAAAACATTTTTTAAAAAAAAACAGAAGATATCCTGTACACTTAAACTCTTATAGGTTAAAATAAGTTGTCATCTTTTTAACTTAGTTTTCACTGCTAATAGCTAAATACAAAATGACAAGTTAGATAATGGCTAATATGCACTGAAGATAAAGACTGAATGCAGTGATTCACCGCCATTTATGTTTGATTGTACAAGACTAGGTTTACACACACTTCAGTAACCTGGGTAAGCTTTCTGCTGTAACTTGACCTTGTGTGCGTCATATAAACAAGGAGCAATGTTTCCTCCGTCAGGCTCAGAGAAAAAGAAAACCTGGTTCACCTGAGCTATATTTCTACTGAAGACACCCAACATCCTGACTATGTATATAGTATATGTACTGAATGAAACGGAGAGTTCTAAAGAGATTTCTATTTATAGGGCAACCTAGGAACTGGGAAGTATTGTAGTAACAGCAGTGCTTAGAAATGAAAAGAGATGAAAAAAATTTAAAACTCTAGGCTATTTGTAAATTCAGGCACATACACAGGCGCACAGGTAAGGTAAATTGTGTGCTTCCCCTCAAGACAGATTGTCCTTTCAGAGAGCTGTCAAAAACACCTTTTGGCTTCAGCATCACATAGTACTAAACAAGTGTCTTATATAACATTGTATACACTTGTAATTTGTCAATCTTGGTTCAAAAATAAGGTGTGGAGCGGGGGAAAAAAAAGAAAAATGCACTGACTGGCCAAATGCATGTCATCACAGGCCTTAATCTGGTTAAGAAAATGCATGTAATTATGTTGCCTTAACCTGATCTCTTCCCAGTAACCAGGTGAGATAAACAATCACCACAAAATATCTCTCACTGTCAACATGTTTACTGGAGAGAAGCTGCTTACTGGACTGTCACCATGCTGGCCTCTACTGCTGAATCGACATATTCGTCATCTCGAATGGCTGCCACAGAGGCCAGTCTGTCAGTTTCAGCCATGGACTCAGAAGAACAGGCCCCAGCCACAGGCAGAGCTCTGGCTGCTGCTGCTGCTGCTGCTCCAACCTCTGTGACCTCCTGAGCTGACGGGTTAGGAGTGAAGAAGGCAGAGGAGACTAGTGCAGTGCTTCGCAGGCGATTAAGCTCTTCTTCCAAGTGTTTCTTCTCCTGCATGACACTCGCCCGGTCCTCAGAGAGCGTCTCTATCAGAGCTGCGAAAAGAGAAGAGAAATAAGAAACACTGACAGGTACAAAGTGCCTACAACCTATAATTCATTACACTGGCTATTCTTAAAATATAAACAAAGCTTGTGACCATTTATCAGGTATAAAAATAGCCAGATTACATTACCATCTTGTGTTCCATGAAAACCTCTAATTAAAAAAACCTGTGTTTATAAATGTGAGCAGCATGTTTAAAGACATAATTTGCACTAATTAGTTCTTTCATCAGACAAATAAAAATTATTACCCTGCGCTAAAAGCACTCAGTATGCACAGCACTCACCTTTGTCCTTCTCCTGCTGTTGGGTAACTTTCCGCAACTTCTCTGTGAGCTCATTGATGATCTGCTCCTTCTTCAGCTTCTCTCGGGTTAGAACAGTGTTGAAATTAGTCTAGGAAAAACAAATTATAATAATTATCATTATTTAGAGTTTAAACAAGCTTGACAGCTATTTTGGTCACAAAGGAGAATTTATATCAAAGCACAAATGATTTGAGAGGATGCCTTTTAATTGTGAAATTTTAAGGATTCAGCTCAGCTGGCAGCCATGGGATTTTAAATTGTTTTGTTGATTTTCGATAATCTGTTTGAATTTCTGTATTGTTCCATACGTGATCTTTTCTCCATTTATTATACCTGGTGACCAAACAAAACGAAATGGAATTATGCAACTGTTTTTCAAAAAATTGGTAATAATGGTTGAATTATGTAATATTTTGTGCAAAACAAAAATCCTGTCAGATTAAACTATTAAGTGGGGAGAAACAGAGGGATCTGATATCTCTATAACAGAGATGTCATACATTTTTGTAAAAACAAAAAAAAAGGAGAGTAAGAGTAAAAATGTAAAAAGAAAACTCTTTGATTTAAACCAAACAGATAGACAATGATTAGTGCCAGCAAGGTAAAAGTGGATTTGCTGGACAAATTAATAATAGCCTGATCTCTAGATATGTGAGGCTTAACCTGAAATTAAGTGCAACCTGCTGAGTGTGACAGTGCCAATAACTTTTCAAAATTAAAGGTTTCAGTGAGTGAGTACTCTCTGCTGTGCTCTCTGACCTGGCAGCCCATAAACATATTAACTCTACACTTCAGACACTCAGTTGCCAGTTTAGTAGGAACACCTAGCTAAAACGACCGCAGTCTTTTAAAGAGAGCTGGTGATTAAACTTGATTAATATTTTGTAGGCTGCAGCACTGTATTGCATTATACTGAAAGCTGTTTGAAATATTGTTTTTTTTTTTTTAGGTGGGTCTCAATGCAATGCAGAGTGAATGTCTGCCATTATTAGAAACAATATATCATCAATCATGGTGATGATCTATGCCATGTCTTCCAAAGAAATTTGATAAAGGTTTAATTACCGCTGCACATGCCAAGACACAGTACTTTGTCAGCCCATTTACAGCCTAAATGCAAACCTGCTGCTCTGCGATTAGTGATGTCTTAAGGTTCTGCATTTCCTCATTCTTCTTCTTCTCAAGGAGCTCCATCTGGGACTGCAGGGAGGCCCTCTCCTGCTGCAGCCGCTCTTGTAGTGCTGAGTCCAGAGACAGGGGTGCTCCGGCATCTGCACGCCCCTCAGCATGCAGCGACAACCCCTCATCACTGAAAAGCACACAGTCAACTTTTATTCCAACAGGGTAATCACATAATCTGGACATGTAAACACATACAAAGACAAAGGACAGTAAACAGTTCTCTATCTATCAACAGTAGCTTCTTTAGCTTGTTTACATATCTGATCCCAGATTTTCTTTCAGTGTGTCATTTTAAATGTAATTTAATTTAGGCAAACTAGTCAGAACACACAAAAACACACAAACTGAGGTTAGATGTCTATATGTCATGTGTCTGTTATTGTGATCACACATTTACCTTTTTGAGGATTGTCTCTCATGAAGCTCATTCTCAAGTTGTTTAATTTTCTCTAACAGTCTCTTTTCCATCTCTTCCTTCTCCTGCTCTAACTCTTTAAAGGCATCTGGTGATGCAACCTTGGTGGTCTCTTCTTTTTCTAAATCTTTCTCGACTGCTTGTCTGTCCTGCTCTAGTTTTTCTGCCTGCAAATTGTTGATTACTGTCCTCAGTTCTTGCTCCAGTTCTTGGAAGCTCCTCAACTGCTTTTCTTTTTCTTCACTTAGAGCCACTTGCTGGTCTAATTCCTGCTTAAGTTTCTGCTGCTGCTCAGCATGGTTCCTCTCAGCATCCTGGGCTTGCTGCTGCAGGGATGAGACCTCGCTGCGCAACAAAATAGTCTCCTCCTCGTGTCTGTCCACCAGCTCTGAGATGCAGTGGTCCTTCTCAATCCTCATGAGAGTCCTCAACTCAGCTAGGTCCACTTCATACTCCTCATTTTTTACCTGAAGCTGTTTTCTGATATCTGCCAACTCTTCGCTAAGGACTTTGGTCTCAGCCTCTACCTGAGACTTCACAGCCTCAGCCTGCTGAATCTTGGCCTCCTCAAATAGGAGCCTCACCTCTTCTGTCTCTGATTCTTTGAGAGCTAGCTCCACCTCTACTTTGCAGCGGAGTTCTGCGAGCTCAGTAATATGAGCCTCCAAGTCCTTAATTTGGTTGTCCTTCTCTCTAAGAGCAGTGGTATGGTGATCAGCTGCCTCACTTAACTTTGCACTACTTTCAGCATCCAGATGTGCCAGAGCCTCCTGGTTATTCTTGGTAAGGGTCTCCAGTTCAGCCTTGTGTTTCTGTTTCATTCTGTCCTCCAGCTCCTTCAAGTGAGATTGCTCAACAATTTCCAACTCCTGTCGAATCTTCTGCTGGCTCCGTTCAATCTCGAAGTGCAGATTCTCAAGCTGGCTGGTCAGGGAGTCTCTTGAAGCTGTGAGCGTCTTGATCTCTTCAGCTTGATCGCTGATCATCTGCTCCAGGTTTTTGATCCTATCTGTCTGGCTACTCTCCCTTTCAACCCATCGCTCTTTCTCATTCTCGAGCTGGGTAAGTTCTTTCTCTTTGCGCTCCATAAGACCCTCCAGCTCCAGCATTGCGCGCTGGACGTCTCTGACAATATTCTGGTTTACTTGATTTTCCTCCATTAGTGTCTGAACCTGCTTCTCAAGCTCTTGCCGAACAGAGAAAAGCTGGCTTTGATGCTGCTCCTTCAACTCCAGTTCATGGGTCTGGCAGAAGTTGTCCACAATGTTGCGCACCTCTGTGGTCATACTCCTCAGAACAAAGCCAAAGTCATGATGTTCTTTTAACACTAGACCTCGTAAGTGACAGAGGTCATCCTTCACACTTCTTAAGTTGGAATGGGACTCCTCTGCAGCAGACCGGTACTTGTCAATAACTTGTTTGAGGACAGTGATCCTTAAGTTCTCTCTCTCTAGTGTTGTGGTATCCTGCATACGCTTGTTGTCAATAGCGTTGATCACTGAAGAGTACAGAGACTCCACCATCATATCAGGGCTCGTAGGGTCACTGATAGGGTTCGGGGAGGTCAAGTTCTCTTCAATCACAAACTCATTGACAGCAGACATGAAGTCAGACTCAGGGCTTTCTGCTAGAGAATCCAGGTCAAGGGAGCCCTGCTGCAGGACTGGATCCATGTTCGGATGGCCAATGGTCTCAAAGTCAAATGTTTGTGCGTCAATGCTGTCTGGTGACAGGTCCTCTAAAGGAGCTGGGACAGGAACATGTAATGGCTGGCAGCTGGGTCCCTGAAGGCTAAGAGAGGAAGGGGTTTTGGTGGACATCGGAGTGGTGGTCCCAGGTATGCTTTCCGACTGAGGGGTCAGCACAGTTGATCTGTGAGCGCTCTGAGAATAGGATGCCTTGAAAATCAAAACAGATGAAGGGAGAGGAAGAGAAGATATTTACTATCTACACAAATGAGAAAAGCAAAAGTAAAATCATACTATGCATAAAAACTTTTTGGATTTCATTCTGTATAAGAACTGTGCTTAAGAACTTCTTTAAATTTTAAAAGTAACCAGTCAATCTTAATTTTTACTAACTAAATAACAAACAAAGGGTTGCTGATGACGCTGTCATTACCCTTTGTTCGCTTAACAGGTCAGTAATAGTTTGAGACATCTCATCCACACTCTGCGCGGCTTGGACCAACTGGTGAAGCGTCTCTACATGGTGATTTAAGGGCTCAAAGTCACACATTGTAGGAACCCTAAAGGAAAAAAATACATACGAATACATTTCAGGACAGAATGATAACAAATACAACTGTTAACTAACTGCAAGTTAGTGCTATAATGGCTGGGTTTCAGGCCAATTTCCACACCACAAGATAAGGCTCCATCACAATCAATAAAATTTTATATATAAATGACTTCATTCAGAGCTTTAACATCAACTTTAACCAGCCAGTATATCCTCTATCTGGACACCCCAGCCTTTCCAACATATCTGGTATGATTTTACAAAATATTATCTCATATACTGGGTGTGCTAAATTGTAGTGTTAATCTAATTTGGTTTGCACATTGGCTTGACTGATTATCTACTTTTTGAAGCGATAGTGTGGAGAAAGGCAGGAATTGGAAATGCCTATTAAAAAGTTTTTAAAATTAGCTGGATAATTGTCCTGCATTCAACCCTGTGCCTCTTCTTTCACAGAAATGAATTACTTGTGAGAGATTTGATGACACATTCAGAAGTCTAACAAGTTTTTGTCCATTCTGTTCACAGTAAAAAACACATTTGATTATTCTACAGACAATTTGCATAGAAGATCTCCAGCCACATTCATATGATTGAGAAATGTACCTGTTTTTATTGCCCATCCTCTAGGAAATCTCAGTAGGGTTATATAACTGACAAGGTTATACCTAAAACCATTTCAGTGACTGAGGAGAGTGACTTACATAAGGAAAGGCTGCACCTCTACAGGACAGCAAGATTTCAAGTACTGCAGGTCCTCAAGTGAGATGTCTGGAAGTTCATCGTCAAACCTTCTGGGCTTTCGTGTCTATAAACAATAACAAATACAAGAAACCAAATTAAGAAACCCTTAATTAAATAAATTAAATAACATACATGATAATACCAACATCATGAAAGCAAACTTACGCAGAATGATGTTGGAGGCCATGAATCAAGTCCTCTAAACAAACGATTTCTGAGAAAAGACTTCCCTGAATAGACAAAGAATCAGGTTAGATCAAGACTGACCATGGTTATTACAAAAGCACATAGTGTGCTGTACAGTGACAACACAAATGTCATCATTTGAGTTTTCAAAAGACACTTACTGAAGAGTTTCCCAAAGGATTCCCTTTTGAACTTCTCTGCCTCGTACAGTCGTTTCCCATCCTTCACAAGTGCATAAGCCCACTGAAAAGATTCATTGTAAAGCCTTTACTACAACAAAATAATAATTGTGTTTTTTTTTCTATCCACTTTCCACTTTCAGGGCTTGCATATGCAAATGCATATGGAGTCAGGCAACAGGTTTAAATGTCACAAAACAATATTATTTAGCTTCACTCCAGTTAAAAACTGTATAATCAGTCTTATTATAGAAAGTACCCAGACTCTCAGGAAACTTAAGAGTTTAAAAAAAAAAAAAAAAAAAAAAGCAAGAGGAAGAACGCAACAGGAGCCGTTTCCTGTTGCAGCAACCACTGTCAAATAATATAATTATCTCAATAAAAGAGAGAACAAATATGAGCAAAATCAAGAAAATGATGTCCCACTCTTACAGTGCATTTGAACACAGCAATAAAAACAGGAAGGATGACAGTCATTATCACTTGCGGCTTAATAAACACAGGTGTCTTGTGCAAACATTCATGCCACATGCTATGGCACTGTTCCATTATCAGGGAACATACCAGACTAAAATGCTATCTTATCTAGCCAGCACAGGCATGTATTATCATATTATCATTTTATCATATTCTCTTACGTCTTACCATTTCAGGAATGTTAGATGTTGTGAGGCAAAGTACGTACATACAAAACATAAAAACAAACAATAAAAGACTAAAAAAATAAAGTTTAAAATTAACTTAATTTTCAAGCACTGGTAAACAACATAATAGGCTAGTTCTCGCTTCATCATATTGGCGAAGTCAGAGAACAACTACCCAATTAGAGCTGAATATGTAAATTACGTACTCAGTGCTAAACACACCCAAAAGCTGCAGTTTGAATCACTTTGTCTGGACGCACAATTACTGTCCAATAATGGCATTCTGAACTGACCTCTCTGTAGTGGCGCATAAACATTTTTCTCCTGACGACTTCCACCACTGCCAAGCAGTACATCTGGGGCACAGTACTGAGGGCATCCACAACTCGCACCCTTTCCATCAGCTCCGTCAAAAGTCTAAGCAGAGCCTGAAGTTTCTCCCCATCCTGGTCTGCATGAAGCATCACGTAGCAGCACCATCTAATTCAAAATCAAGTTGCAAACATAATTCCCTTGAAATTAGCATTTTGACAGTAAGCCAAAATCACTATGCACACCAAGTAGTGAGTTATGAAACAAGAAGAACAGACAATAAATAGTGGGGAAGAAGTGGCTTTTAGTTTTACTTGAGTCGGACTTGAAGGTTGTTTGCAAGTTCTTGTTTGGCAGTGGTGCACTTCTTTTTGATGTCTAGCAGCTTCCTGTGGTTGTTCAGCATGATCATCAGCTGGTTGGTGTGACTCAGACACAGGTCAGGGAGAACAGATGTATCCTTCAGGTTTTCAGCCCGCTTCTGATTGGCCAAAAACCCCTGAATGAAATGACATGTAAGCACAATTCATGAAAAACAGAAGATGGAGAGAGTAATTGAATAGTGTTTATCCCTTTCTTCACATACCTGAGCAAGTTCTTTCTGTTCATTTACCAACTTCTTACAGCTTGCAATCATTTGGTCTAGAGCATACAACCTGTCCTCAAGCCCCTTGATGGCTTTCATGTTTTGATTATCCAGCTTGGCAATTGTGTCACGACAATCTGCCAGGAAGGGTTGAATGATCCGTGGGTCAAGCTGAAAGAAATAACATTTTAATGAAGACTTTCACATATTTTTCCCCACACAATTTGTGACTATATATATAATACTTTTTTGACATTTCTATTCATTCATCACTGACTCACCCTATTGATGGAGTCAAAGCATTTCCTCACAACTGACTCCACATCATTAGGTCTGTCTTGCACGTTGATCCAGTCTAATAGTGTGACATTGAAGGAGGACGGGTTGGCGAACTCAGGCATGTCTTCATCTAATAGCGCAGCTCTCAGCCCACCACTGTCAGTCATTTCATTTGTTTCCTGGTCACCAGTTGGCTCACTTGTGGCTGTCCCCGTAGCAGATGCTGATAAATTGGAGGGCTTCTGTGCATCAGTATTGCAGAGCACCGAGTCAGTGGATTTTTCTTCTTCTGTTTCATCTGAATCCTTTTCTGGGGTTGAACTGGACTTCTCCATGGTCTCTCTGTAACTATGTCTTGTCAAACTTTCCAGTAGAGGTATCCTAGCCATTACGGAAACCGCTGTCCCTAACCTGCAATCATAGAAAGATTTGTATTAGGAAGGAAAGTTGATCAAGCTCATTCCCTTCTAACAGAAATATATCATTACTTGCAGTTCTTCACTATTTTTTCAGTCATTAAACTGAGCTAAGATTGTGATTACAATATTCAAAGTGTCAACAATGGCATATGTTGATATTAGTTAGTAATAATGAAACAGCATTTTAAATTCCAAACCACTGGATAAGATTATCAAAGACCAGTACAACTCTCCTTGGCAACACTTACTTTGTAAGTTTAACCTTAATTTCTTCCAAGTCATGTTGATAATTTGCGTATGAGGTGTCAAATTTCACAAGCAACTTCTGATAAGACAGAGTGCAGTCGTCCAGATTAGCCATAATAGCAGCCCAGCCTTGGTGTTGAAGGTGTTCATCATGAACCAAACGTTCACAGAAAGAGCAAAGTTTCTTGGCAACTTCAAACATTTCCTGAAAGAGCATGAAAATAAGGTCAGGCCAAATTAGGAGCATTCCATAGTTAATGGATTAGTTACACTAATTGAAAAGACTCAATAGATGTACACAATTTTAAAAAACAAATACACATAATTATAAAACAATTTGATAAAGAGAGTATGCAACTGACAGGCAAACATTTCAAAGCAATTTTTTAGGCTTGGAATGTCCCAATGAAAGGCAAATTTACAAAACAAGCAACCGACCAACCACACAAACAAAAAAAGTAGGTAACTACCAGAGCAAGTTGTGTTCGTGAGGCAACGGTGTGAAAGACAGCTGGCATCAGTAGAGACTCCTCCACTTTAACCTGAATCTCACTCTCAATGGATAAGGTTGTTTTGGGGATCGTTGGATCCCGGTCACACAAGATCATCTCTTTGTTGAAGAGGAATATGGGGTTGGTTTCCTACAGATCAACAGTAAGACATTAGTAATCAGAACATTGCACATGCTACTTTTACACCATCAAGGAAAATAAAAAACACCGTAACAAATACTATAGACTTACAGTGCCAGCACTGTAGCTGCAGACTCGTCGCTCTGCAGCCATACATTCCCCCCCATTGACAACAAGGACTTGATGTTGAATTGCAATCTTATATTTGGCTTGGATGGCATGTTTAAGCTCCAGTACACTGAAACAAGGGAAGGATTTATTTAGGTCACAATAGCCAAGATTTACAGACCACAATTTCTAACTTTTGTTGGTAAAATACCAGTTTCTTACGTTTGGACAGCAAGATCAGTGTCAAATGTCAATGTGCTGCCATTGTTGACCTGGAACACATACAACTTCATGTTGATTCTCCCAGAGTTCTTCACACTTGCCTTTCTTGCTCATTTAGTCATTCAAGGCAACCCTGCAGAAAAAAAACCAAAACAAAACACAAACATGAACATGAGTTAGCTGATAATTTCAACTTTTACATTTATGAAGTCTTCCTTATTATCAATAAATGTGTGATGTTGCCACTCAGCACAAAGCCATAAAGCTACCTGATTAATACCCATGTATGGTGTTTTCTGGGCTACAATATAGGCTATAATTATGTGCACAGATATTATTATCACTGTCTGTCTCTTTAGATAATTTATATCATTGACCTTCAGGGCCACCATGTCACCGTCCCTTTCACCTAAACTTGTAAGGGTCTAGTAATTTCTTGTCTAGTGAATAATTTAGTGTAGTCACCATGTTGTCAGTTACTAGCTACTGTCAAGTGTGTGATCTGATCGAATTAACCTAACATGTTGGTCCAATGTAAAGTGTAAAACAAACAAAAAAAATTAATAGCTACTTAACATTTGTTGACGTTCATCTCTAGAGCGGATAGTCACTAAAAAGATAAGTTGTGGATATTACAAAAAAAGACGTAGCGCTAGCTAACCTCTTACTGTTAACTGTTGTTGACAATATGAAATACCTTATCAACCAAGTTGCTATCACAGACACAGACAATGTGAACGTTAGCTAATTGCCATTAATAGCGATTTGAACGTCTGAGGGCCTCCTATCGACCACGGTTACCCGGGTACAAATGTTTATGTTTGCTGTTTTTAGAACAGGGAACACTTAGCCGTTGTTATTAACCTCGGGCCTCCAGTCTGCCGTGGTTACTGTGCCAAAGAATGAGCCACCAGCAGCTGCTAGCAAGAAGCTAACTAGTCAATAATAAACCGCTGACTGCGCTAACTGGCTATTAGCTAACGCAGCTGTCAGGCTAGCGCAGAACAGCTATTTCTAACGTCGATGATTTTGACAAATGTAATAAGATTACACAAAATAGCCCAAACCACCCGCTTAAACTTATATTGGTGTAAGGATGAGATTCCACATTGAATTAATTAAATAAACGAATTCGTTGGTCTTACCTCACTTTGCTCGCATCTCCCTGTTCTTGGTCTCCACCTCGCCTAGGCGAGCTGGCTAGCTAACAAGCTAGCAACTAAGCTAGCTAGCTAACCTGTTTTAGCTTGGCATACATAGAGCTAGCTTAGCAAGTCACTTAGCAAATGTTAGCTAGACTAAACAACACTGGAATAGCTGACAACCATGGTTAGCTGTATAGATAAACCATACTGTTGCAAACTAATTTTCCGATTTGGCAAACCCCAATCGAGATGGTGTGAAACAAGAGCTAAACCACCACTTGTTTATCCCAGGTAGCTAACTACGCTAACACCCTCTCAGTAGCTCTGTCTGTTTTGTTGTTGTCATCTGCTGATGGGCGGTCCGTGAACGATCCGTACAGCTGAGACTCAACTCATAGACAGTTCAACAAACGGAGTTCATTTACCGCTTTTACTTTTTTTTGAAAGGAAATAAGTGCTGTAATATTTATGCCGAATTTATATCAGTAAATTAGCATAAAACTTATCAAGATTTTATTTCTCAATTTTAATTTATACTATAACGCTTTGTTCTATGTTTTTATTCGTACAGTTTTACCCTTTAATCAATACATTTTGTATTGCCTCCACCCCTATAAGTCTACTAGGATGAATGAATTAAAATGACAAATATGTGCATTCCACTGAATAGGTTCAAAAGACTCGGTTCTGAAAACAGTGTCGAGTTTCCCATCAGTGCATGCGTTCGTCACTGTACTTTTCCAGGTGTATTATGGGAAACTAAGTCGAGTGTTTTGCTGCAACATGAGAAGGGGTGTGGTTAATGTAAGGCTGCAGTGTGTGAATGATCGTATTTTGCTGCAAAGAGGAGGCAGTTTGGGGGTTGTCGTAAACTGTAATGGGATTTTTATTGAACGAGAACTTTTAATATTCTTCTTTATATTCTTTATCCTGCACCGTTTTAGTGGGTTAAGACTTCAAAGCTAAATAAAAGACAATGCTTTGAACTAAGAAAATAAATACATAAAAAGTAAATTGAAAAATACCTGTGTAAAGTTATAATATTTGTTGTTTTGTAAACTTAAAAAAATCGGTAGGGACATTAAAACAACCGAAATAT
The DNA here is from genome assembly GCF_046630095.1 of Trachinotus anak. NCBI lineage: Eukaryota > Metazoa > Chordata > Actinopteri > Carangiformes > Carangidae > Trachinotus > Trachinotus anak. Next base: position 16,260,011 of record NW_027273863.1, read on the forward strand.
CTAATGTTTATCTATCTTGCCAAACAAAAAAATTGTGCTGTTTATATTAGTGTGTAGGGCACAATCAGAGGTCTTGGGTTGCTGTCACTCATCCCATTTTGCATCCCAACCTGAATTTTTTTTAGAAAGACCAAATATGCTACAGCGGCTGAAGAGCTGATAGATAAATAAATGCCTAATTCTCAGACTATCTCTAAAATATAAAGTCGTACAGTCATTCATGTTATTATTTCGCATTGCTTCCTGTGCTAAATGCACAATGCTGAATTGAATGTATGCTTTTCAGAGGGCACAGTTTGTGTTTGGCAAAAAAAAAAAAAATGTGGTAAACTGATCCTTTAATCCATATACTGTTTTATAAACCAAATTCCCTCTAGAGGTCACTGTGGCACCATAATTTATGTCACCCAAAGACATCAAATGGAAACAAATGGGTGTTTCCTTTTTCTTTCACCTTTATTACCTCTCACATCATCAGGTATCAATTAAGTCACAATTTTGGTTGTCCTGTTCCTTAACATTCCCATGGTAAACAAATACACAAATAATTTCCACATGGGAACCATTTAACCTTTACAATCTGAGCTTGCACAGTTGATGAAGGTGACAAAATACCAAAGTGACCATCAAGACATGTTTCATATATTACATGTTAAATAGGCTATGCAGGAATAAATATATATTGCTTTGGTTGTCAAAAATAATTCCCAGTCAAAGACATGTACATTATGTCCTACATAGTGGTATTAGTTGTTTGGCAACAATTAGACCCTGTATAGGTCTAACTCCCTGTTAAACCTCTTTTAAATAAAAGTCTGGGATGGGATCCAAACCCCAAACAGAAGTACAGCATAATTTTCTGTTGTGGATCTCTGAAACAAGCTCAAAACCAGGTTTGTAAGCAATTCTTATAAATTAGTATAAGTCATAACTCATCAATGCAATAAAACAATGTTATGTATATTTTTTTGAATAGTAAAAGAGGGCCCAGGATCCCACACAGAACATGAGATGTTACCGGGAGTTTGTTGACATTGATGATATGGCGTTCTACCTGCATGTCCATCAATAAAACCTGTCTTGTTTGGCCATGCAGCTTTACTGCAATCCACAGCTCTTCATTTTAAATTCTGGTCAAGAAATAAAGATTTCCAAAGGTGACAGCTTTTGCAAAGCATTTCCACAAGCAGAAAGGATTCAAATATTCTGTAATCTGTATGTGTGACTGTGGTCATATGGAGAATGCATTTATATTTCTACCAGTTGTGTTGATTTTATATGTGCTGTTATAGTCCCCAAACGCCCTCCCACCTCATGTTTTAGAATTCAACTTTGGACTGTGTTCAGTTTCAAAATATCAATTTGAGCTGGGAGGAAGGTCAGAGATTGCAGAGTGTTATAACAAATCCGTGCATCTTCAATTTGCCAATTCTAGCTCTAAACAGCACAGCCATAGCAATTTGTTACTTGTTCCCAAGTCTACTGTGATCAAACATTGGGAATAGCCTATGTATCTTGGATGTGAAAGATTCCTCGAGGCAAACAGAGATGCAATCTGTAACTAGTTAAGAAATTACTTGTTTTTCTTGCTGAAAATAAACTCAATTCAAGTGTGTGGTAAAAGGATGACCCTGGAGTTTTGAAATGGTTTGACAAATTGAACCTTAGCATTAGAAAAGGAGAGAGGAGCTCTGTCAAAACAACCAGAAAGGTCACTGGCTTGATCCAGGCACAGCTATCTGAAATCTCTGAGAGGCCTGTGTTCACTGTGCTGCACTGGTTACACCCTTAGATGGTAGTTTAAACTGGTGTGCCTGGATGCCACCCAAGAGTGCCTAAACATAGCTGAGAATCATATCTTCCCTCTGCAATTAGTTTAGTTTGCTCATGAAATGATGCTGCCTCTTGTGGATGCTAATATGTCAGATTTTGCCCTGAGAAACAAAATGATGTATTCTTATTTTAAACTCTCTTTGAGCACACTCAAACATCCCCAATCAGCCCTCTCTGAGAGGTCAAGTAAGTCAGGCACAAGAGACACATTGCATATTTAGGGTTTTATTTGGCTAGACTTAAATGTCTATAGGGTCCAAAGGTCCAAAGAATAAACTACATTAAAGAATTTGAAAAAAAGAATTACATTAGAGTACAACAGTAGATAGGGTAATATTCCCATTAGCTTTGGATAGTTTTCTAGTTTAACCTACAAAATGCATTTGCCCTGTGTTCTGTAAAACAGACAGAACTAATTTCAGTCACATTAAGTCATAAATGAAGCTTTGAGGTGCTTTGTGTTGCTCCTGGCCAATTATTAAATAGTAATTCCTTTATTTAAACAGGCAGTCTCATTGTGAGCAAGATTTTCTTTGTTCAAGAAAGAACACATACAGTGTAAAAGCTTAGACAAAAAATGATTAAAATACACAGTTCACAAACATAAGAGACAAATAAGATCCACATTTAACAAAATTAACCGGGTGAAAATAGATGAATGATTGGGAAATGAATTGTTCAATCTTCCTCGCTCACAGCTAGTGGGATGATCGTTCTCATTCTGCCTTGTATTTCCATTGCTATGCTGCCTGTGTGCGTTTTGTGCAACTAAGGGTATATTAGACAATCAATAATAACATAACTTGATTTCATTCTGTATGTATGGTACATCGCCAGAAGATGTTTCTATGGAGTCGTCTGTGGTTGGTGGATAAATATGCAATGGTTTTCAAGTGGCTCCATCTTGCCTACAGTAAAGTAATGTCATCAGAATTCAAGTGCCACACATCCTTCATTTGAAATGGTTTGATAGTGAGGCCTTTATAAAGATTCACATGAAGAGTTTGGCCACAAGGACTCATGAAGACTGGAGAAATTTCATCACAGGATGGTGTATTCATTTCTGCAAGTTAAAATGGAAACCAGTGGAACTACTTCAGACAGGTTTCATAAATGATGCTCTTCCACAGCTTTTGTGTAAATGAAACTCAACTATTCTAGTATTCATGACAACTTCCTGTCCTGTCCCGGGGCAGCTCTCAGAGGCTCTTGCAGACCATGAGGAGCAAGAAGCTCAATTACTCAGCTGTGAGATAAAACACTGTACTTGCTGATGCCAGTGTGCTCTGAACTTATTATTTAACTTAAAAAAAATAGAAGAACTGCTGATCCTAATTAAACACAAACTCTTGTCCCTTTTTTTCCCATTTATATTTATGTGTACCTTTGCACTTCCACATGTACAAATAAAAATGGATTTTGTACATATACATAAAATGTACAAGCCATGACATTTGATGGCCTAATAGATTTAAGTAAATTCTCTTTCAGCACAACATTTATGAATATTCCACATATTCTGATATACAACACTGTGTGAAAAATATATGCAAGTACATTACATGACACTGACTCTACATTGTACAGAATAGTTATTACAACCTGCTAGGTTAAACATTTGCGAATAAGAAAAGCCCTGCAGGTGATTCTTGTGTGTGTCATATCCCTTATAAAACAAGGTGCCTGGATGAAAAGCTGCCCCATAATAGCAGCGCCAACATTATCATGTGTCAATACATACTGAATGAGCCAGGGAATTAACTGCATAATTCATGTAATTGCAGAGAGCCTGAAGCACTGCTACATATAATCAGAAACAGGAAGTTACTGCATAGGGTAGGAAGTCAATCATCCATCTGAATATTGAGAGATTTTCAGATCCAAGTTGAACTTGCAGCACATGAGCAGGACAGGTAATTGTCATTGTTATGTAAATAAAGCACAAATGGAACATTGCTTTGAAATAAATTGGAGGGTGACAAAATCTTTACAGCCAGAGTAAACAAACAGTGTGGCTAAAATTGTTGTTCACACTTGGAGTGTGCAACAGGATGAGCATAGTAATGTCTTTGTAAGAGGGAGTTCCAAATTTGGTCAACAGATGGTGGCAGAAGGCTGAAGATAACACACACACACACACACACACACACACACTCACACACACACACACAGACTGTGAGGTGCAGTATGTTGCAGGAGTGGTTCATTGTTACGTAAAATAAAAGTAGACATGTCTGCTGCTTCAGATTCTGACCGTGTGTTGTAAACTGTGAGTTTTCAGAAAATAATAGCTATAAAAAAAGCATCGTTGATTCAGCCATATCTGTTAAGGGATCCTTCAGATTTGCTTCAGTCTCGCTCATTAGGAAGGACAAGGAGACAAAACAGCCAGGAGGCAAGTTGTTGACTTGGAGCAACATCATCCATCATGAAGTGATGACTGTAAATAATGATCTTAATCTTCAAAGCAGCAGGTTCTTCTGGCTGCTGAATTCACATTTGCTCAGATATGACACTGTTGTGCCACAGAATAAAAGCTTATGTGTCACAATGCAGCAGTTTAGAGATGTGCACCTTAGCTGCTACAACAGGTTTGGTTACATAATGAATCAAATAAACATAATTTGATAAACATACAAAATAAAGTATTTGCAAGCATTAAAAAAAATAATGAATAATACCATGGCACATATTAAAATATTAGAAACTATTGGCGGTATTTTATCCCTTAAAAAACTATGATGGTATGAGGTAACTATGAGGAATTTATCTACCTTTGCGCCCCTTGAAAATAACTGTGATAAAAAAATCAGTACTAATCTCTGACTGAAGCTGTGTTTCCAACTGCAAAGGATAACTAAAAAAGTGATTATTGCACTCTATGCTATTAAAGTGTGAGAAAATAGTTTCAGCAACAAATTTGTTGGTTGTCTGGAAGTTCAGGGTCTTAAAAAGTTTTCCTCCTCCTCCTTTTACATACAACTCCTTTCATTTTTGGCTCAGTTTTTCTTTCCCTTTCCTGCATCGAAAAAGCCTGGCCTGAAAGTATGACATACAAATTACATTCATGCCTTTCATTTGCAGCAATGTTCGGCTCTGTTCATTATCTGCAGCACACACACACACACACACTGCTGCAACAGCAGCGGAAGCTTGACTGACTGTGACAGTCACGTATGGCCTTGTACAGCTGTTGTTGTAAAGCGCATTGACACCAGCAGGTGGCTCCGTCTCTTCCTTTGCGCTGAAGAAAGGTCCACTATGATCCACATCACACCACCTCCTCTGAGATTCCTTAACGTAAGGCCTTATAGTGATATTTGCTAAAGCAGCCTGTGGACGTCGTGGAGAATGCTGGCCTCTAACAAAAGTGTAGGTGTACTCCGCATCACTGACTTTTGTGGTTTGCCAGAAGTTGAATTTTACAGTTGGCTTTTCTTCCTTCTGTCATTGCCCAATACAAATGTGTTTGTATAAGATATGACCACAGAACCTCTTGCAAAAGATAAATAGTCTAGGCCTAGTAGTGTTTTTTTTTTTTTTTTTTTTTGCCAGTTGTGGTTTTGAATCTGACACACTCACACATCAACCAATAATCTCTTCTATGATATAAAATGATGAATAAACATGCTGTATTTTTGGAGTTACAAGTTACTGCGCGCCAACGTGCGCGTACATGCATATGTGAAAGTGTGACTGCGTGGGCCTTACACGGCATACTGTAGCATGGGGGGGGGGGGGTTAATTCAACTAACTAACCACACATTTCATTCCTAATGTAACTGCAGTATCTGCTGTTGTATCTTGCAACAGCATTTTTTTTAAAAACATTTATTTATTTATTTATTTATTTATTTATTTATTTTGTGGTTGCATAACTGTCAGGTAGGTTATTATAATGATGTGCACGTTGCGATTTTCTCCCCCTCCACCAAACCCAATCACACCCTCCCCCATCTCAAGTACAATTACGTGATGGGTGACGTTTCAGCATGCGGAGGAGGGCGCTGGGCAGGGACCACTTGGACCAAAGAGGACTAAACGCTATTTCATTTCAGCGCAGAAACAACGCGTTCGAGGCAGTGGACCAGGGCGCCTTGCTTGAAGCCTAGCCCATTGTCTCCTTCAAGGAAAACGGGTTTGACCAAAACAGCGGTGTAGTCCATAAAGGAGTGCCCAAGTGGTAGGCATTGCGGGTTTGTAAGCCATAGAAAAAAAAAAAAAAGGGGGGGCCCTGGACAGATCTGGCCAATAACGGAAAATGAATCACAGTCAAGTTTTAATAATATGAACAAGAGCCGCGTTTTGTTGCAATTGGCGACCAACTATTGATGCTTCTGCGCCGATCGATCTCCAGACCATCAGTTCGCGCGGACTTCTTTTGTTCGCGTCGCTTGATCCAGAAGCCCTAGTCCGCATATCTGTGCTGCCGTTGTAGAAGAGTTAGTCGCTCCAAAAAAGAAAAGAAAAAAAAAAAAAAAAAACCCAAGATGAATTTCCAGTCGAGCGTCCCAGTGTCCGGTATCTCGCAGCAGTCTCAGCCAGCCATGCCCACTCCAGGAACGGTCCCGGCGCCCGTTCCCGTCCCAGTTCCCCAGTCCATCCCGTCCCAGTTCGGATCCGGATCGTCTGCAAGCTCGGGGGCTGGCCAGTTCGGTTCGGGGACTGTTTCGGGCCAGGCTGCCCAACCCGGCCCAGCGGGCTCGCAGTTTGTTTTGTCCAACTCAGCGGCCATCAGGGCAGAGATCCATCGGTTCGAGTCTGTCCACCCGAACATTTACGCAATCTACGACCTGATCGAGCGCATCGATGACCTGGCCCTGCAGAACCAGATCCGAGAGCATGTAATCTCCATTGAAGGTGAGTAGGGGGGGGGGTAATCATACTGGGTTTTCACTGTCGAGTGGTGCCTTTCATTCATTGAGGACTGGGGAAAAGGGGGTGGGGGGGCGGGGGGTGTTGTGTGTGTTTGTGGGGGGGTCCCCTTTCCCTTCCTTTTATGCACACTCGGTAACATTGTCACGGGCTCCTAGCACAGTGTCAACAATCACACTATGAGGTTGGGGGCGTAGGCGATCTAATAGTCCTGTTTCAGGTTTGAATTGTCCCCATACACTGCAGTATTAACAACGAAATGTTCAATTGCAGTCACAGGAGGCAAGCCTGTGCAATTGTAATTAGCTCCCCCAAAAACTGGTTCTGCTGCCTCATGGCATCAGCTAAAGGAGGCATTATTTTCCGTCTCATCCACTGCAGTCTGACCTCCAGTGAGTGTCTGAGATTTTTATTCATCCATCGGTTTTGTTTTGAACCCATGTCAGTGAAGCAGAGGCTGCCAAACGTAAAATCACGTGTTACATGAAAGTAATGATTGTCCTGAACAATGTGCCTCTGCATCACTCACACAGAGTTGTTACACAGGGAGCAGGAGAGAGGAAATAATGATGTAGGCTGCCACTAGAGATGGCATAATAGACATCGTTTGGTTTGTTATAAAAGCCGGTCAGCAGGCCCATTCTTTGTCGCTCTGGAAATCAAGTCGAAATGTCATTACCTTGTCCAAGGAAGGATGACAGTGACTGTGAACCAGACCACACCAGTGTGTGGAAAGCTGCAGTCGCCTGTCAAATTCAAGTGAGGATGATGCACTGACAGATGTGTGTGTCTTAAATTATGGTAGCGGTTTCTCATGTTTTTCTCTCTGCTACTCACCCACCCATGTATCCAATCAGTGGCTGCAGTCAGGGTACTGCCCATCAAAATCAGTTGTCTTGGGTCTTGAGTAGTATTACAGCAACTGTCTAGACATTCACATTTCCATCACTACTTCCAATACTGTGTATGATAGCATTATCTCCATTTAGATACATTTCTTAGAGCAACTCAAGTGGCGGGTCATCATGAAATCAGCCATCAATAGAATACACCAGCAACTGTTTTATTATGTTAACAGAATTTGAGAAAGAAAATGGAAAATCATCTAAACCAACTTGACTGCTTTGTAATGGACGGTACAATTTAAGCACTTTGTCATTTTAACAAAGATACAGCAATGGTTCTTTGGTCTGCATTCAACAACTACAGTTCCCATGAAGCTTTGATAGTATGCCAGTGGCAAAGATTCATGGGAAATGTTGTTGAATGCTAACAAAAGTCGTTTGATGCAACTTTAAGGGAAGATTTTGACATGTGAATCAAGTACACAATGCTTGCCTAAATGTAGATTGGTAATGTCAATGTTTAAAGGTTATCAACAGACCTAAGGAGCATCAGAGAGGATCTTGACAATATTTCCTCTATATGGGGGGAAAAAAAATGAACAGCATTTTCAAGCAACACTGGATTATGTTTTCGGGTTCATTGTGATAGCTGTCAAAAAACACAGCAGGCAATAACAGATTTGGTCCTCTAGCTCTCGTTGGATGGGATCAGTGTTATACTGTGTGATAGGTTAAGACAGATCAGAATGAAAATGAAAGTCATCTTGGTGTGAAAATAAACAATCAACATGTGGGTCTGTTATGTCTCAGTTCAACCTTTGGAGGACAGGATGAATTTCTTTTTTTTTTTTTTTTCTGATGCCTTATGTTGGTTGCATAATTTACTCAGTGAAGCCTTTATTCTGTGTTTCGATAGCACAACACTGGAGCCTTTTATGAGTTATCTCTTAGATGTACCTTTTTAGAAACAGCAAGGTTATTGACGACTCCATTCTCAAATCAGTTTTCTTACAAAGCTTTTGTTTCTTCTTCCTAAAAACATTAGCAAACACTTGACCCAAAGGAAAACTCCACCGTCAGCGCTCTTCCACTGCAGGATCTCGTACATTTGGAAAGCATTGTAGGAGTAATTTTGTGGTGCTGAACTTTGCTCTTGTTGTGGATTCATTCTGCCTCAAGCTGGTGTGTCTTCTTCAGTTAGAGGATTTCTGATTTTAACATTGGAATATACACAGCTAGCTAGCCCACAGCTTCTTTAGTTGTCACGTCTGAAGGCCACTGGACCTTTTACTGCACTGACAAGACAGCACATGGGCTGCATTATTCACATCATTGTTTACTGCAGCTACTGTCGGTGAAGGCATTGGTCTCTCTGTGACATCTCCCATTGTTTTTTTTCTTTTTCCCGTGCGATTGCTGAACATATGCAAAAGATAAGAAATATATCTGTATTATCTGATTCTAAAGTGTTGCCTGATGCTAAACGTCTAAATCTCTCAGTAGAATGTCACATTGTCTGTTTGGTCAGGTAGCCTTGGGGTATAAAAACAAAACAATGTTGTGGCATTATGTCCACATCTGCAGGCTTATATGAAATGTTAAACTGGGAAAAATATTTAACAAAAATCCAAAAACAGAATCAGAAATGCAAGACATACACTATTCAATTGTGAGTCAGTTTAGCACACTGGTAACACGTATAGGCCGGAGTTTGTCTTTTAAGTGCATGGAGAATGGTTTTGAATTGATATTTCTAAGCACACACTGTATGTCAAAAGGCATAACAGATTTTGATATCCTTTTCACAAAGACATTACATTAGCTTTGAGGTACATTCTGGTGCTTTTTGTGCTGTTAAATGAGATGCAGTTGCCTTAATGACTGTAACTTCAAGAGGCTTTGAAGAGCTGCAACAGGAGCCACTGGCCAACTTGTCTTCACCTGCACTGTGGAACTGCAGATCTGTTCCTCCTCAATCTTGCACCATTGCAGAGTCTGTTGCTAAGGAACCAGTAGCTCATGCATTTAGCTGAAAATGCTGAAGAAAGAGTGAATAGAAATTACAGCCCTTTCAAAATGAATTCCCTTCGTTACTAAGGTGTCACTGTTGTTTTGTTGAATAATAAGACCTTTTACATTATGATGACACACCATGCTGGTTTTTTTTGGGTTTTTTTTTTTTTTGGCCTCACATCATTCCTTTTGCAGTGACTGATATTCAGGAGGGTGCCATTTGGTTTGTGTGAGCTGACTCGTATTACAATTACAAATAACATGTAAGAAAAAAGTGATGGCTTGTTTTTCTCTTTTGTGAATACAAGCCAACTGATGCCTCCTCTAAATTAGATAAGCTCTGAGAGTGATCAGTCCAGGAAAGCAAAACGACAGTGGCAAAATATAGAGAAGTGGATGGCAAGTTTTGAAGATATTTCACCACTAATGCAAGAAACGGGGATAAACATCTCTGGGTAGCCAGGTAAACTATACATTGCTGGGTCCCTGTTGCCTCCATTTCCCATTATTAAGTACATGGCACACTGCCCGGTATAGATGGCAGCTTCATTATGTTTCACACACAGACCCAGACACCAACCAGTCCTGCCTACCTGGCCCAGATTTGCTGTATATTAGTTAATTTTTTAATTTGATGACATACAACTTAACTAGATTCTGAGCCACAAGATAATGTAATAATGCAGGACCCAGTTGTATTTAAATTGTGCAAATTCTCGGACAAATTTGCAAGTAATGAAATTACAAAAAAAGCAACTGACACATGGTAAACTGGAGACTGGGGTTGCCCACTTCAGCTGGTTGGTAAAAGAGACTTGTGGAAAACTTCCCAAATGTGTGACCTATGACCTGAACGACTGAGAACCTCAATTGGCATAAATGCTAAAATGACTCTAAAATTCTCAGGATTAGACGATGCGGTTGCTAATTTGGCAAAACTGGAGCTTTGTCAGTCTGGTTAAACTGAGATGTGCAGTTTCCTGGACAACAATTTGGCCTAATCCCCAAGTTTACAGTGGCTGTGCCAGTTAAACTTTGTCTTTAGTCTGGGAATATATGTAGGACAAGGCTTCATCTCTACAGGAGCAGCTAGCTCATAGATACTCTTTGTAACTTTGTCCCATGATGGAACATAATCACTGGGCTGGTTTTTTGAAACTTGTCGGACGCACTGACCAGCTAATTTGCTTCTGCCAATGGCTGGATCCTGCTACAAACAGTAAAGAGCAAATATTTTCACAGTGTCTACAAAGCAGCTCAGGACAGAACTGATCACAGTTAGGATAATTGATTCATTGTGTGAAATAAGGATGGAAAAACACATGACCCATTAAAATAAGAAGAAAAAGCAGCGAAACTATATGCAATCTGATAAAAACTGAAGTGTTGTTGGTCTGCATGGAAACATGTATAATTAGTGGTAGCTCCATCTTTCTTCACTGACAGCCAAACCTTTCTCTTGATATTCCAGTGCTAATCATCACTACATTACACAGTCTAGCCCTCTTGCCAGAGGCCATCTTAAAGCTTCACTGTGAAGTAACACTGATAATACAGCAGAAAAGTGAAGTTTGTTGCAGATGAATGTTGAGCTTTCAGCCAAGAAATACAAATCTAAGTGAGGATGGCACCACAGCAGTGATCAGCTGATAGCAAGTTAAACGCCGTCCTGCGTGCATTGGAATCACACAGTGGTTCAAAGGGAGTAAAAGGAAATTAATGGCTATTGAAGGGAAAGACATAAAATGTACTGTGCATGGCTGGATAAAATAGTTTCCAGCCTTTCATATGTAGGCATCATTATAAGGAATTTCATACTACATAATTAAAAGATATCCTTAGTTTGACTGTTAACCCTTCCCTGAACAGTTTTTAGAGTTAGTTCAGCTATCCAAGCTATAGAATATCCAACAGTCATCTGCCAAGACACTGGATACCGTGCCCTTAATGCTTGAATAATTGTTTGAAATAGCATATGATTTCCATTATATTTTTAGCCATTCATTTCAAACTGGAGTGTTCCATTAACAAGACTATACCCTGGGAATAGTTTTCTTTGGTTCTATTTGCAATGGGAATTCTGATTTCTACCCTAATTTATATTCTTATCAAACTTGTGCGATGTTCTTTAGTTTTCTAAGGACTTTCTGTAGGTAGTTGATAGATATGTGGATGTATGCAGATATAGTATAAAGGCACGTATAGACTGTGTGGCATGCATTGCCATGGGCAAGAACTGCACACATGAGTGATGGACAGGGCAAGCATGACACAAGGGTTTGACTTCCCCCTTTTTTTTTTTTGGCATTGCACTTTCTCAACAGCAGGTGATGATTTCAGGACACTGACCTGTGTGTCTTTTGTGGGGATTTCGTTGAGCCGAGTGTTATGATGATACATTGTTGTAAAGCTATATTGTGTCTTGAGTAATAACTGTAATTCATAAAGCAGCGAAAAGCCCATGGTGACATTCATGTCTCAAACTGACTGTCCAATGTCAAGGCAAGGGCAGTCACCTAAATCCACTGCTACTCAAGAGGGGTTCTTGGGATTTCAAGACAGGACTAATAAGCCCGCACAATGGGACACTGTGTGCTCCAGTAGCAAAAGGGATGACACAGAGCGATACAAAAAGCATGCAGACTGAAGCCTCACAGCTCTCTGTTGGCTTTGTGTGGCACCTAAGCAGCTCCCTGGTACACACTGCATCTCTCTTGTAGTCAACTGCCAAGGAGAGCATGAGCAGAGTGCTCATCTGCTAATCACAAGCAGAGAAGCATTACAATGCATGTTTCCATTGCTGCAGAGATGGGATTAATTTCCTCATGACCACTGAGATGCAAGACAATGAAATGTCTTAATTAACACTGTTTTCACTGACCACATGCTGCCATGCTATAGCAGCTGCTGTGTATAATACAGCTTTTGTGGTTTAATTAAAAGAAAAGAATCATGATGGTAAATATAGTCCTGATTAATAATTATTCATTAAAAATGAAATGAGGGTTGTGTTTATGGAGGTTTTCCAGTTAGTTGTAACACTATTAAGTTTGAGGTGTGTGTGTGTGTGTGTGTGTGTGTGTGTGTGTGTGTGTGTGTGTGTGTGTGTGTGTGTGTTGGGGTGGGGTTGTGGGGTTTGAATTTGATTTGATTTGATGAACTGGGCTCGCTGTCACTATGGGCCATCTGTGTCAGGAGAATGCCGCTGCCACTTCTGGCAAGTGAAATCTTCACAATGTGCTCATTATATTTCAAAACCGTATCTGTGAATATGGATTAGAAACTGTTATAGAGTTAGAAATGTCTGTCAATACCACCAGCTGTGTCTCTTGCACGGTATGTCAATGTAAATTGCTGTTAATGTGGAATGCTGGTGTTTATAGAGTAGCTCAGTAAGTATTTACTAGTTGTAGATCTTATGCCCAAATAAAGCCTCACATAAATACATCTGTGAAGCATGGAATAGGCCCAAGCATGGCCTGTTTTTTTTTATTTTTATTTTTTTTTCTGTGTACTGATTCACATACACAGCACAGATTAAGATACTTGTAGAAATAATCTAGATACTTGATACTAATTATTTTCCCATTATACTGAGGCACTGATGTATAATATAGCATAAGGGCAAGAAGCAGGGATGTAACAGCTAGCATGGCTCTCTTTAAAGTAAAAAAATCTGACAACTAATATAAAGCTTATTAATCACCATGTTTTATATTGTTTGTTTAATCTGTGCATGAACAGAAATGTGCAGTACAGTTTATGCCAAGCTAAGCCTCCTGACTCTTGCTCTATTCTTAATAGAGCTATTTGTAAGCTTTGCTATTGCTACATGGCCAATGTTAGCAGTAAATGCAACGATGGCCGAAGCTCTAACAGCCATTGATGTTTATGCTTGCTCTGTAGCAACAGAAAAACGTACAAATGGCTCCTTTAATGCACAGACGAGAGTGGCATTGATCCTCTCATCTAACCTTGGAGAGAAAATAAAATAAGTACATGCCACAAAATATCAAACCGTTCTATTAAATCGAATATAAAATTGTAATTCTGGTATTTTTGCCTATATAAGAAAGTTTAGAATGTGTTGAAGTGAGCTACAATGCTGGAACTGAACCAGGGGAGCCACTGTAAATGGCGTATGTCTTTGACTGACGCACCTCAAGGACGTCCTTTACTTTGCTGCCAGCGAATATTTCTGAAAATCAAGAGAAACACTCAAATTAACTGGAAAATATACATTTCATTTCAGTTGCATCTGTGCTGGATGACAGACTGATCCAGTTACTGAGGTGGAAAGAGCTCCTTATGCCTCAAAGGTCTACAACACCACTGTCAAGCTTTGAGTTGAGCCCGTTGATGTGATGTAACACGGATTAATCTGAGCACCTGAAATGTGCATGAAGCTCCCATGTCAGCCGCCCAAGCGGGGATTGATAAAGCATAAGCCTCTTTTGATTTCCCATTCTCTCGAAGACATTGTCAGATAGCAACTGAACCACCTCTGTGTTGTGCATGGCAAGTATCTGGTTTCAGCCATGTTTGATCCTTGAGAGCAGTGTTGAAAAACACTGCACATCAAGTTTACGTCACAGGTTTATTCTTGTGTAGAGTGTAGTAGTAACAGACTTTCCCCCTGACAGATGCACACCAGCTAACAGGGTTTGCACATACCTCTCTCTCAATAGACTCCCTGTTTTATGATTGGCCCATACAGTTTCTCTCAGCTGCAGCTTTAGAATGCTCATTACATCCCCATTGAAATGCGTTTTAACACGGCACCCGACTCTTGACCGGGGGGGTCAGCAGAGATGAGCTGAACTGGCGAGCTGTAAACAGAGCCTTGGTCCGAGGGTCTGGGAGGTCTGCGGGGTCAGAGTGTCATTTCTGCATCAACCCTGCTGTCCTCTCTCTGCTGCAGCACCATAGCATTGGCTTATTGAATGTGACGCTATCCTCCACAGCAGAATATCCTCCATTGTGTCATTAAACAAAGGCTCTCTCTTTCCCACTGATGGACGGCAAATTTTTTTCTTGTGTTCTGAATGAGGAGGGGCGGGGGTGAGCTGGTCAGGGTTTTTTTTTTTTTTAAAAAGGAATATTTTGAGTATACTCATCCTAATCTCTCATGAACAGAAAGTAGAGGGTTGTTTTTTTCTCTGTCATATACTGACATTGTTAATGGGTTGTGTGAAGTAGCTTTGATCTAATGCTTTATTGAAGGGAAGAGCCATTGAATTTCTGAGCTGAGTTCATTTTGAATCACTGGGTTTTCAATACAGCGTAAGAGATAAATGTTTGTCCCAACTATACATGAATCTGTGATTCAACATCAAGCAGCTTCATTAGATTTAGATGAAAGACAAAGGAAGAAAATGGGAGTTTCTGAAGATACATGGTGATATTTTCTCTGCTGCAGGGATCTTGTGAAATTGTAAGGATGTGACGTTTCAAATTACATTTCAAATGACGGTGTACTGCAATATATGTGATACTGGATGCTAATGAAACAGCATAATCCAATGTTGTACAGTATATACTCTTTAATTCACCATAGTACTTCCTGTCTTCAAGCATACTGGAAACAAATGGCGGTAAAAATAATGGTATCATAATGGTCATAATCATAATAATCATAATACCAAAAATGAGATTTTTCTGCTTTCTCTGTCTGTAATGATGATAAATGTTGCTAAGACAAAGCAAGCAATTAGAAGATGTCACCTTAGGCTGCAAATGTTTTTTTTAGATCAAACAATAAGGGCTACAACTTCTTTTCATTATTGGTTTATTGTTTTGTCCATAAAATATCAGTAACATATTCAATTTGCTGTCATGTATGACAAAGAAAAGCATCATATTTTGCATCACTTCAGCTAATAGAAAATAAAGAAAAATGACTAAAGCGAATATTTGATTATCAAAATAGTTCCAGAAAATAAGTGGCAGATGAGGTTGTATTGTCTTGTGATATTCGTAATTCTTCTTTTAAAATTATCGTGTTTTGTTGTAAGGCTGAGACAGTTGTCAATTAAATTTGCCGTGGGCTCTTCTTTTTTTCAATTTGTGCATCATCCATATCCTATGGTGGAAGTGCTCATGTTTCCTGCCAGTGGGGTAGGGCTGGAAACAGATGGCTGCTGACAGAGGAAGGGGTTTGGAAAGCAGTGAGTGAGCAACAGATGGAAATGCGCATATGCCTCCAAGTCCCCTCAGCCTGCCAGCAGTCCCGTGACTAACTGTGGGAAGATTCTGGCCTCGTCCAGGTTGGGGATGGATAGAGGATCATAGTGAAGAATGAAGTGTCCTTATAATAGCAATAGTTATCTGAGACCATTTTGTCTCTGGAAACTTGACTGTGGGAGGATTCAGATCTTATTTAATTGGGGATGAATGGAGAATAGTGGCAATGAGTCAACCTGGACCGCAGCAGCATTTTTATAAAACGCCATGTAGAAAAGAAAGCAGTGATCTTGTTTTAATGGTCTTTTTCTTTAGGAAGAAAAAGCTGCAGTTGCCTTTTCTCTCTGAAGAGAAATATCATACAGGGAGTTCTCTGGCCCTCAGGGAGGACATTTTCTTCACTGAATAGGAACATGCCTAATAATGAAAGTGTGGCCTACAGTGTGTGAGGCCATTCTGCTGCAGAGGATGGCAGTGTACAGTATGTGGTGTTAGAAGTCAGTCACTCCTGCTCCTGGAGAACCATGTAATTGAGAACACACAGACTATTTAAAGGTCGCAGGCCTGTGGAAATTCATTGTAATTCCCTTAATAGCTGAGGGACATGTCACAGTTTTTCTGCGTCAGTCAATCTTCAAGGACATGCCTTGAGTTTGTTTGTTTCCACATGAGGCCAGTGGAGTTTTGCATGTTACTGTCCTGTTGTGCACTCCTCTGAAGGGCTGTGTTGTTCCTTATCTGATAGCCTGACTGAGTTTATACCCCCCCTGTAAAAGTTGGATCATTTTGACATCAAACAAAGCATTTCTGAGGATAAAATCAGTTACACTTATAATAACTCTTGTGTTGGCCACCCCAAGGGTAGAGTCACATGGTGTATTTGTAGTAGTTAAAGCTAGATGTGTATATAGTAGCTTGACATTTGCTCTTACACTTGGCTGTGAATAGAAAATCTTCACTGTATATATTAAATTACTTCTTCTCTGTTGATCTTCATTAGACTGAAAATAGTTTAAGCATTGCCAACACTACTTTCCTGAGGTTAGCCCTCTTGTCAGTATAGCTTCTTTAACATGTACCAGCTGAGTGTTATCACACAGGTCCTACATTCCTTTTGTAGATGTCATTGTTTTGATGGTGTTTCGACATGTCCTCTGGCCTTGTGTTCGCTGTCTTCAAAGGGCTCACTCAGGCCACATGTCAGGTGCTCGTTTTCCAGTTTGTTTATTAGATGATTGTGGGAAAATGTGTGTCATAGTTGTAAAAGTTAGAGAAAAAAAAATCTGCAGTGGACAGTTGGTTTTAATAAAGTGATAAAAAAGTTTGATTCTGAGCTGACGCATCCGTTACTCAGCTTAAGTCTGGATCAACTGTGATATTTTGGTCACTTGTTTTGTGAAACATAACTAAACTCTGTTGAGGGTTTGTTGTGAAGAGATGTTTTATTCTGTGGGAATCATTAGAGAGGAAGTGTAATGTGACCCCCCATTTACTGTTTATACCCCCGTTTCCTGCTTTCTCTGACTGGAATAACCTAAAGTTGTTCCGCTGCTGAATCCCCCTGGCCGTGACCCGGGACTGGTGGGGTATGTGAACTGCATGTACAGCCCCTCTAGGAGCACAGTCACAGTTCCAATTTTGGACCCGACATCTGAGGGGTTTTCAGAATGGCCGCTGTTAACTCAGGACATTGGCTCTGAGCTGTAAAGATCAACTTCCTGTAGGACTCTGGCTTCATGTTGTTCACTCTTTTCATGTACGAATTTGTATTTGTTTCCATTGAGCTTTGAATACACCCCACTGTCAACAGTGCATAGACCACATGCTTCCCATAACTGATAAATGCATTATTAATGAGATAATACTTAAATTTAAAGCATGAAAACATTTTTTTTCCATTTTGAAGCAAACAATGACTTGTAGTGAGCAGAAATAGTAATGCATAATACCAATGTGGTTTTGGGGTCTAGGTTTATCATTGCATGCTTCATCATCATTATCTAACATTTCTAGAGGCAGAACGGTTAATATCTCTTTGTGTGTAGGGAGCT
This sequence comes from Trachinotus anak, assembly GCF_046630095.1. Classification (NCBI taxonomy): domain Eukaryota; kingdom Metazoa; phylum Chordata; class Actinopteri; order Carangiformes; family Carangidae; genus Trachinotus; species Trachinotus anak. The sequence continues at coordinate 16,277,811 of NW_027273863.1, forward strand.
TTACTGCTACAGTACTTTGTATTCATATGCATAAATCATGACAGACTGTTTGCCTTGTTACAAAAGTAGAGCCAAAGTCCTTATAGGCAAGTCTTGCCACTTGGCAGCCATCTTAGCAATGCCCTTGGTTAATTATTTCAAGTTAACAAGGCTATGCCCTTATGTAAATGAACGGGGAAAGAGCCATAATTGCACTTTCAATGGTCAACAAGACATAAAATGCCCCAAAATAAGATTGAAACGCCTTTTTTCCCCACAGGTTACACTCTTACTACTCGTATGGAAGGTTTCACAAGACCACTTCTTTCACGGCTCAATCCAGAGTGACGTGACGCTGTCAACTCTTGAGCAAATGCAAGAGTTTATGTCTGAGGTTTTGTTTTGATATCCTCCTCTTCCACCATTATTCAAAGTCCTGCCACCACATCAGCAGAAAATGTTGTGAACCTCAACTGTGTGCGTATGTCAGTGCAACAACATGATTGGCTCAATATGTTTCCTGGTTAGGCTGTTATAAAGCAGATGATTGGCTTTTTTGGGGTAGGGGTGGCATATGTGTCATGCCATCTTTTGCATTACAGACTTTTCTAGTGGTTTGTCTCCTCCCTTCTTCTTTGGTAGAGCCTCTGGCAGAAAGAGACCCCATTTATCTCAGGGTTCAGCCGAAATTATAGTAGGCCACAAAATGCCAGTACACAAAATGCCAAATGCCAAACATCAGAAGACAGAAGTGACTAAAATCTGAAAAAGTCATTCATAGAGTCATACTCTTAATAGCCTGCCAATTAAGAGCGCTGTTACTATGGAGATTTGGAAAAAGAAGGCTACCAGGATGCTGCAATGTTCACCAAGAGCTATTTTTTTTTAATGCAGTGTTTGTAATAATAGACAGTGCTGCAAACTGAGTGACTGTATCGTCCTCTGTGTGAACGGACACTTTGCTGTGTCCATTTAATATACAGTAAGCTGTTCAGTGTCTTGCTCAGGGCTGTGTCAGTGCAGCTTCTCAACAGCTCCGGTTTGGATGATGAGAGTTTCCTCATTGAGGAGCCTGGCGTGAAAAGTGCACTGTTCAGCACCCTGACGTTGTTCTCAGAAGATGAGTTCTCCCTCGGTTTTGTGTTTGCAAACTGGAACCAACTGCTGGCCTTAAATAAAATACCTTCCAGTTAAAAAGGAGGAATTATGACACTTGTGTTGCCACACAGTACATCTCAGGCCCCACTGTGCTCTTGGGCCCACTCTGTTGTGAAATTGGACCAACTGTTGTCTAGAGATGCACCCTGCTGCTGTATTAAAGCAGCGAGAGCCATTTGTATCCATTTTGCAAGACATTTATTTCTTTAGAAGATTGTGTTCTTAGCAGCATTTTGGTCTTGATTTTCATGTCTCTGTGCTATTTGTCCACTTGCAAGTACTCTGACAAAAAAATATGTTTAAAGTGACTATAACTCACATTGCTAATGTTTTTGTAGCGCTGCTATGAAGGTATTCACACTACCAAATTGTGGCTTTTCACATATTTGGCTTCAAGAGACTTCAGCTCAAAAAAAAAAAGAGTATCTTTTGTGTTGTGTCAGAATCTGGCATGAAATCTGGCTTTGTCCTGAAAAATTGGCAGATAATGTAGGCCCAAGCTAATTCAAAGCCACATTCTGTCTGTTTAAACAATAAAACAAATCTTCCTGTGGTCTCTTCATGCCAATAGGGCTTTTAGTAAATAGGACCCTACCTTTAGTGGGCTGGAGAGTGAGAGCTTGGGCATGATTAGTGGCCCACTTTGAAGACAAATCCTTTGGCCACGCTCACCCTCTCAAATTGTCAGATGTCACGTTTGGGAAAAGTCCATTTGACTGAAATCTCAGTTTACACCGTCAGGACAGACATAGGTCATTTAGCATTAGCAGCCCAGAGGACCTGTCCTCATTTCTGAAATGAGTCTTCCAGGGAGAGAGATTGGGAAGTGAATTGCTTCACTTTTGCAGTGTACAGGCTCTGGTGAGTGTAGTGCAGCTTTGCTGGTGGATGGGTAGGCAGTGGCATGTGTTATGTAACACTAGTAGGTGGCTGGAGTAGCTGTGCGTGAGTGTGTTTGTGGTGTGCATGTGGTGTTTTCTGGATGTGTGAATATCCCCACACACAGGCCTTTGCCCCTGACCTGAATTGGTGTCTGTTAAAAGCAACAGCCTGAGGAGATGGATGCACTGGTGGTTTTGGTTAGTTTCTTTGGGGGGTAGGGATGGTGGCGGTATTGGAGCAGTGTCATGTTGACAGAGGGTCAGGAATTTAAGTTGCTGAGGTTGGCCTGTTGTCTAGGAAGCCTCTTAACACTACATATCTGGTAGTCTATACCATTTTCTAGGATTATAACCACCTTTTAAGTTTTTTTTCTTGGTCCTCTCAGTATCTCTGTAGCCCCTGTACAGATAATTGACCCTATATCACACTGACTGCTGGCTCAGACCTCTTTGTTTGCAGCTGGTCCAAGACTAGACATCCTTATTTCTGACAAAGAAGGGATCAGATCTCATCAGATAGAGTACCCAGAGGGCAGGTCGACCTGAAGTTGTCTGAGCTGGAGCTCCTGGGCTGATATATTTGGATAGATGGGATATTTCAACACAGTATTTGTTCACTAAAACATCTACACAGCTTTGTTTGCAGCAGTGCACTTGGTGCAATGACACGTGAGAGAAATTTTAACCTTTCTGTCGACCACAAACATTCATTCATTCATTTTAGTTCTGTTTAAGGTCACAGGGAGATGGAGCATGCACTGTATGGAAGGCAGGGAAGTGCTGTCATTGGATGGCCTCATACTGCAGACAGACACATTCAGACTGCAGACAATTTTCTGTCCAATCTGCATGCTTTTTTTTTTTTTATTTGAGTCGTCCATGAGTCCAGCCATTTCTTTGTGTAAAATGGCCAAATATTTCCTGTTTTCACAGTTTCAGCTTGTTCTGATAGTAATAGGAATTATAATTGGGATATTTTATAGATTAATTGAGAAAGTAGTCGGCAGATTAATTGTCTTAGCCTTGTCGCAGCCCTGAAACAAGTGGACTAGAGCCACATCCAACACCATCCACCAGCTTTGGTTGATGCATTAGCTTTAGTTTTATTCCACAGCCTGTTGGTTTCATTTTTGTGGTACGTATGTTTTGTTGGTCACAGTGTATGAGGATGCATGTACTTGGCTGCTGGTAGAACGAAACAATCTATTATATGATGCACTGTGCGAATTAACTGGTATGCTGATGACTCATTGAAAATTGTTCTGGTCGCATATGACCCTGTGCTGAGCAATGCAACACCTCAGCCTGCACTGACTCAAGGACAGGGATAGCTACTGCAAAGCCAAACATGGAGCGGTTTTGGATGACTGTGAGTTATTGGACGTACAGTGGACCTGAGAGGAAGCACTACACACATAAATTTTTCCTCAACATGGAAGCAGTTTAGTTTGTTTGGTTGTTTCTACGGAGCCTTACTCGAACACCCTGGATCATTTGTCCTCTTGTGTCCATCTGGAGAAAATAACACCCACACCAACCAGTATTTTTTTGGATCCCTTGATTATGAAGACCTTTATGAGGCTGATTTGAAATGTTCAGAATGTTACATAATATTAAAAACCTTTTTATGTGTTACCCATTATCAATCATACTCTGCAAATTAGTGCAGTAGAGAGGCATAGTTTTCTTTCTGGATGTGAGGCTGCACTCCTGGTGTGATTGTTTACATAAAGGTTGCCTTGAACTTGTACTGAGTTTAATATTTAGTCTGCCAGAGCTGAGTGACTCTGGGTGGACAGAAAATTGCTGTTAATGCAGGGCAATGACACAGAAAGTGTTTTGACATACTGTCTGCTCAGTGGCATTCCTCTGAGATTTCTTGGTATGTATGTCAGGCCTGTTTCTATCAGGTTAGACAGAACCATGGGGGGAGGGGGCAAGGGTGGATAGATTAGACTGATATTCAACTAACTCAGTTAAGCATCTGCGAGTCAGCAGATTCTATGGACTGGAGATCGAACAGCTCAACCAGAGATGATCTAAACTCAATAATGAACATCTCTGATGTCTGCGATTGCTTTGGTGTGATGTCACTGAACAGGAATGTCATCCGTTATCTGATTTTATCAAAAGATTAGGCTTACATATAAGTGTGGCATTCTCATTTAATGCTGCTAGTCAAATCTGACACTTCACCACAAAAAACCCACGCAGTCTGCAGTAGAAAGTCTCAGGCTTTGATGTGACATCTTTGACGTATTTTTGACATCTTACAAAAATGTGAAAATGTCAACCATATGGAGATTCATAATGGATAAATCGTATCCTGACAACTTGTGTCTCTTTGTGATGATTTCATGAATTATTCATTTAATATTTTGAGATACATTATTCAACTCCTTTATTGAGTTGCCTAAGACAGATTGCAGTGTCATGAGGAAGTATCAACAAACTGTCAACAAAGTAAACTGTCAAGTGAACACAGTGATTATTACACTAATGAAACAAAACTTATGCAGGTGGTTGGTTGAGAATTTACTCTGAAAGGTGTCAAACTCGGGATCATATCAACAAGACAAATAAGAATAAATGAGAATTAACAATGACAAGAATATTGATATGTGTTGACAGCATACCCTTAACTCTCCATTGTTGGCAGAATATTAGGTCTGTCCACAGATTCTCTATTTTATCACAAGTGCTTTCATGTTTGTACTGACATGCTGTCAGTGATCCATAAGGTTTGGATTTGATCACAGGTCACTGGAATAAAGGGCGGGGATTGGATATGTCAGCAAGGAGACTCAGGGGTCATGTACCACTGGATTAGTGTATAGGCAAATAGATATAACTGACTCCTAATGAAAGACATTGCCTCACTGAGTAACCCGCGGAGGTCTGAAGTGATATACTTTCAACTTAACATGTATTGAACTACTAATTGATTTTCTTTCTTTCCTCCCCCTTATGCCCCCATTGGACCATCTTGATGGATTCCCAACATCATGCAACTCTGAAGGTAAGCCATGCAAACATAAGCCATTATTACTACACACTCAAGAACAATGATCATATTGTCAGATACCAGGATGTACAGTTATGCTGTTTGTTAAATGACACAACTGGATAGATGCATTCATAATTTGGGGGTCAGCTAGCCTGCTATACAGGGTGTTTCACCTTACATCTGATCATCAAGCAGACAAAGCCCTGACTTACTGGCCTTTCACCCTCGGTATTTCTAACAGCCAGCTGTTAGTTTGCATTATTACCTGTGTATCAGTAAGGCTGTTCTTTGTGGCCATGGCCATCTGGACATTGTGTGTGACAGCAGGTACCCTGCGGGTCATGGGACTCAATAAGGACTGAATAAGAAGTACCAAAAAAATTGCTTTTCAAGAGCTCAAACGACCAAAGAGTTTTAACTTTGTGACTTGATATAAGATCTTTTTCTCAACATGCAATCTACCCCTAAGCCCTCTAATAGCTGATTTTGCATTCTGATCTGTTGATGGAAGAAACATTACCTTGTGCTCTCTGTACTGAATAGATTTCCAGTTTGATTATTTCTGACATATGCACTGTGAAAGGAAAGCGTACAGCCCAAGGCAGATTATAAGCAGGCCAGTGCTGATGACATAGTAAGAGGTATTAGGAACACATCTTTCTGGATCTTCATCTGGAGCATGGGGGTTGCTCATAGTGATAACCAGAGAGGATCCCAGATGGGTTTGCCATCCTCTCAGCTGGCCTACTTCCCTACCACTCATCACACATAGCAATTTGTCCAATTCGGCGGCTCCTCTTCTCATGCTAAGCCAGCCATGTAATTATTGTGTGCATTTTGGCCTTGCTACAGTTGAAGACACTTGTCTTACTGCATGCAGAATTTCCATACGGTTGGTATACCGGTGCTGTGGGCAGCTGTGTTCAGAGCTTTGCGTGGCATGAGTGACAGAAACAAGAAAGTAAGAAAGAAAGAACTGGAACATAGTAATAGAACAAGTCTCCATAGAAACTACTGTACAGAGGAGCTACAGGAGCTAAAAGCTTACAGTAACATAGTGTGACTTTTGAAAATGAAAATTTTACCCCCATTCACCTGCACGATAACACATGCTAAGCCAATCGACATTAGCTCAGTGGCACAGCTTCATTGATAGCGCAGACTATCAGAAGCAGGACTGCTTTAATTGCAGGTGAGCTCGAGCACCTGCTGTTGTGAGGATGCAGTTGACATGAATATGATCACAAGCAGCTTGGTGTGCTGCACTGAGCCAGTGGAAATGGGGCAGTGTTTTTTTTTTTGTAGCCACTTTACACTTGAAAGGGAACCCACTGTGTTTCAGGAACTGACGGCAAGCTTGTAATCTGAGCTAACCTGTGAGTGATTCGCTCATACTTGAGAACCGTGAAGTCACCAGTACGTTCATATTGTTCGGTCTGTGTGGTAAAACGTATAACAATAACCTTCGATTTAATGGAAGCATTTGGTTTTTGAAATGGAGTGAAACTAAAAACCCACTTATTTTTTAGTTCTACTGCATTTATTTATGCTATTAGTGCAGTTATTTGAGTTTTAAAAACCAGGCTTAACAGGTACCATTGTGTTGATAAATCTGGGGTCTTGTATAGTTTTTATGCAACCTCCCACCTGTAGGATGCTTTGGACTTGGTCTGATTCATGTGTTATTTAAGATGTTTTTTTATGGGATGAAATATGATAAAACATGATTCATTAACTTAATTTGCGATTTATCATTCAGCATCTGCACCTGCCTGAGTATTTATCATTTAACACGTGCACAGCCTAATGTGGTGTGTCAATCTGAAAGCAACACCTATGACCCTTCAGCTCTGACTCAGTTTTATGGACTGATAGAAATCCCCACAGTCGGGTTGCAGTCGTGGGTGAGAGGTGTAGGTTTGAAGCTCCACTTGGCACCTGCAGAATGATTTGGACTTTGTTTACATCTCTTTACTTGCTGTCAACATATTGACATGGACAGTGTGGACTTGGCATTGGTTGGCCACACAAACAGCATCTAAAAGGGTATGTGTAATAAAAACCTAAAACATTTCAGGACTGTTAATGGCCATGATGCACGACTGACAATTTGGCTAGTGCTCATGTTATGTAATAATTGCTCTCTCCAAATGTACCGAAGCATTAATCAAACATCAAACATGTCTTTAGCGCTGCTGCTTTTATGAAATCATTCAACCGCATCATTAATTTTCTTCATCGAAAACGAATCAAACTGAAAGAGCAAATTTCTCAAACCAATTTAACATGAGTTTTTTAGTTTTTGTGAGTACAATCACTCACAACTCATCTAGCTACTATTCCTTCAACTTATTTTCTATGCAGTGTTTCTAATAGTGAAGGAAAAACCAAAGGCCCACCACCACTATGAAGCAAACATCTTTTTGTCTTTCGTGTATTTAACCTCTGTTAGCTTTGGTGACTTTGCAGTGATTTCTTCTGGGAATGTGGTTTATCAGATTTTATTTTACATAGCAGAAACTAGGGTTGAGTGGATGCTAGAGTTGTGTGACCCATACAGTAAAGGCACAGCACAGTCAATGGAAAATCAAAACAATGAGTTTAAATAGGATAAAAATAAAATCTCTACACGGCTCCATAGTTAGGTGCCAACTGCTGTGAGTTCACCACTAACGTTGCGGATTTGATTCAAAATGAATTTGCCTGCTGGATGAGAAACTGTGAAGCAAGAAACAGCGTACATAGACATGAAAAATATATTACATCCGGAACTCAATAATCCAGTGTCTACAGCCATGCTAACAGCTCTGAAGAGGTGCTTTGAGTTAAACGCAAGCATTGATAGCGTTAACCATATAGTCTATGGTGCTAACATGCTGATGTTTAGCAGGTATGACCTATAATGTTTACCGCTGAGGCTGATGGGGAATATCATTACTTCAATCAAACGTATTTGGTTATCAAAATTTAACCACCACTGATTGGCTTGTCTGTAATGAATATAACAGACAAGCCTATAATCACATGCCATTTATAATTCTGTTTTAGCTCTATTTGTGTTTTAGCAGTATTTTTGAAAATTAGGTAATTTGCTTAAACACATATAGTAATATTATGCTGTTTCAGATCAAAGGAGAAAATGATTTTAAGTATGCTTCCAGGTGATTTTTGGCTGCCTTTTGTAACATCAGACGTTATATGTGCTGTAATTGACTTGAAGAGATGACAACAGCATCTGGTGATGGTAGGCAGCACCAGACAGCACCAGTCTTTCTTTCCTTTCTTTGCTTTTACGGTCCCGTTTCTGTAATGACTACAAAATCAAGGATTTGACAAAGGCGCATGGGCACAGGCGGCGCAGAAATCATTCATTGCCACCCTGTGGAGTGGCTCATGGCTTCTCCAGTTGAATGGAGTTACGTAACATCTGCAGCCTCGTACTTAAACAGGCTAGTCATAAATCAACCGGCACAGTCACAACAATGCAGCAACTTTTGCCTGAGCCGTTCTGAGTGCTCCTCATCTCTTATTCCTTTGTGTCTTCCACTTCGCTCTCTCTCCCTCTTTCCTTTATGTAATCTGGAGGAGATAGAGGAGGGAGATGATTGTAGCATTTTTTTTTTAAAGACTACCAGCCTAAATGATTCATTACTTTTCTCAGACTCTGAGAGTATGAATGTCGGTAATGATAGCAATTTAGCTGGAAATTGCAAAAAAAACATAGTCTTTTCCTTTGTCACATCACCACTTCTTTTCACGTTTCTTTACTGCAGTGCACTCTGAGCCCATATTTTTCAGACGCACAGCCCTTTTTTTTTTTTTTTGCAAGAGTTGCCACTTTTCCTTGTCTCATCAACTTTTCCGAATGAAGGGGGAAGCCTCCGATTCTGTGTTTCCTACTGTTTTCAAGCATTCTTTCAGCATCACATAGTAAGATTTTGGCGAGAGCATCTCTTGAAAGTCTTCCAAAACTTTGAGAAAATAGAAGCTGATGCAACTCTTTCCATGCTTGTTGAATTTAGCGTTTTTGGCCAGATGATTCGCTCTGCCGCTCTTGGAGTGTGAAATTTGCTGTGACGTGCTCACTCTGTCTCCCGTGGTCTTTCACTCCATCTTTTGCCGTCTCTCATTCATTCTGCCAAACAGTCTGCATCACTTTTTATCTTCTCTTTCTTTGCCCTTTTCTTGTTCTCATGCAGACTCAGACCCTAAATGAATTCAAGTTTTAGCTCAAGTATCTACAAGAAACCTTAAATGATATGTGCTTTCAGCTTTCATGCTGCAAAATGGGGAAGGTTTTTGTGAAAAGATCTGCATGCTATTAATCTGTTGCTCTAATAGAATTTTATTTTAATTATAGTGGTACAAGTTTTCTGCCTGGGTCTACTTTTCACTATTTGTCATTTATCGAAAAAACAATACGATGCCTGTGCAGAAGTAAATAAATCATTATTTTACACTACACTTTTTTCCACTTTGTTGTAATTTGTTTAATGGCCTCTCTTAGTTTTTTTTGCATTGACTTTATAGCACTCCCATAGCATCATGTCGTGTTACTAATAAACAGCTTAACACCTTGCTGAAGCACAAAGACAGGGGAGCATCCGGTCTCCGTGGCTATGCCTGGCATATGACGGGAGGATGAGAAGGAGAATGGGACTCAGCCACCGGATGTGTAGTCAGGAACCAGTCATCACTCTCTTCCTAATCTCCCTGTTCACCCCCCTGTTCAACCACCATCTGGAGAGGATGCCAGGGACTGGCCCGGTGGCAGAATTAGACTCACAGGCTCGGAGTGCTGCCAGGCTCGAGAGGAAAATCCTGGAGGGAAAAGGCCGTTTTGCAGTTCACGCTTGTCTGTCCTGCGTCCTTGCTCTGCGGTGTTGGACAGCAGCCTGTGGTGCTGACGTACGCTGCCCTGCCTCTCAACAAGACAACATCTAGCTCATCTGGCATCCAAAACATGCCCATAAGACCAAATCCCCTGATTGTGGATTAGTCCCAGGCTTTAGAGAAGCATCAGTTTAGGGTGCATTGCAATCAAGCTACACCCCGGATCAATGCAGTTATTCTGTAATCTTTTCCCTTCATATTCTTTGCTTTGCAAGTTCCATTCAACAAAATAAAAAGACTTTTCTCCCCCAACCCCACCCTCCCTTTTTTTTTGCGGTAACCACCTAATTTAAAGCAGTTAAGGTCAAATTTGAGGCAGAGGTGCGTGGTCTCTTTCTAAACTCTATTCCCCTGGAGAGCACTGAGCTGCAGAGAGCTGTCTCTCTCCAGGTAATGAGAGTGCTAGCTGCCTAATAGCTGCCTGCAAAAATAATGAGCCCAAAGACCCACTGAGCATGTGTTCATATCATGTGCTGTACTTTTATATTGACTGCCATGTGCTACACTCTTTACTAATAATACTGTTCTTGCTGCGGATAATGGAGGGTGCATCAGATGCTGTCAGCTTTGCCCCTCTTGTCATTTGATTCAATACAGGTTGGCTAATTGGTGATATGAGCGGTGATGGAGAATGAAGCAATCCCCTCTCCATGGTTACCCAGGTTTTATGCTTACAGCAAGCTACAGTAAGGAACATTTTGTCTCTGACAGTGCGGTTGGTAAGCCAGATGGAATTCAGGCTGCATGGAGAAATAATTTTAGTTCACTCAGTGGACTGCTGATGCCAAAGCATCTGATTATCTCCTTTCCTGCACCTCTTCATCACTACTAGCAAGTCAAACTATTTGTAATAATCTGGAGGCCACTGCTTCGCTTTCACCTTTTTATATCCTGTCGGCACAGTGCTTTGCAGGGAGAGGAGACGGAGACAGGAAGTTGCAATATGCTGTTTGAGAGGGGTAGGGGTGGGGTTTGCCAGTGTTTGTGTGTGTGTTCACAAACAAATGGCCTTGAATATGAGCCATGAGTCTCATCCCATGAGAGGCGCTCATCCTCACTGATGAACTGCCTCTGATGGACTCCCTCCCCCCCGCAGCAATATGGGTCACGGTCATAAGGGATCTTCAGTTGATAACACAGATCAGTCATGTCCAACATGACTTTCAGTTTACTCAGTCTGGTTTAATTTTGTTGTAAGCAGCCTGTAAAGACAGGGCTGAAGCCAGGATTTTAGAAGTCATGAGTCCAGCCACCGTAACCTTCTCCATCCTCAGAAAACTTTCACGACAGTGTTTTATTTATTCAGTTAACTGTTTATTTACACTTTGTGTATTCTTCATTTTCCACTAAGAAGGTCTAAATGGTGGTCAATGGTCTGAATCCGTTTCCAAACTGTCTAGGGGAGCAATGCTGAAGCCCTTATTTGTGTATTATTTTGTTGTCTTTTAAAATCTAGTGATAAAAAGATAATGTGCAAGTGTGTAACTGCAGAGACTCCCACCCCCAGGTTGCTAACACAAAAAATACAGAGGACATGACCTCAGTCCTCTCAGTGGTAGCTACCGTCCTGTGCAGCTCTCGTCTCCACCTCTGCCATCATATCATTTTAAGATCTTACAGGTTTTAGGATGGAAAATTGTTGGTCTTACATAACATGACTGCACTTTGTTTTTCTTTTTTCTTTTCTCTGCTCCTTAATTATGAAAACCGTGTTTCATGATTATGCTGCAGTATTCAGGATTTGAATCTGAGTGTTGTCGAGGCAGAGAAGCAGTAGTTTGTTTTTTTTTTTTTTGAAGGGAGGATTCATATGTGTTACAAAAACATGCAGGCAGAAGTTGTTCTTTTCCCGCACAGATATGAATGTTGCTCTGACCTGAGGGATAAACAGCAACTGAGTCTTCTGAATTGGCTTCTCAAACAAGAGGAGGTTTTTCTCATTTAAATTAATTTACCCGGAAATGGCTGGAAGTTTAGGAAGGGTGAGCATGTCCCCATTATATACAGAACATAAACATAACCTATTGGTGTTTGCTTTCAGCTCTATCCAGCTGTGCAACCAGGGCTATAGTAATCAAGGCCCGGTATTGCCACCTTGGATTTGTGTTATATGCGCATGTATTGTTCGTTGTGTAGTGGATTGTAAGGAAAACAGCATGGAGCAATATGGTTTGTCCTCCCATAATGCAACGTTGGTCTCTCACTGTGAGAGCGAGGTTTTCTCTTCTACCACTCTCTCTCTCTCATTGAACGTGGGCGGCTGTACAGAGCATGACAGCAGTGCTCTGTTGAATGTAGGCTAGAAATGAGGAAGAGAGAAATACACCCATGGAAACACTGAGACAGTTGAAAGGGGCTTGTTTGTCTTTAGGGCTGTTGATGTGCAATTGTTGAGCCTATAGTTGTGTTGCACCACCATTTTGTGGCGTGTTTGTGTGTGTGACACTCCCAATTTTAAGAAAAAGATTGATTGCGTGACGTTTTTAATTGGAAGTGAAAGTCTCTCATTGATGCCTATTTTGTGTACTAATCTGCAGTGTTGATGGTTTTCTCTGTCATGCTGGATGTTTTGTCTGCGTTCATGCCAGAGGATGTTTGCATCCCATAATGCCTTTGTTTCTACATTCGCCTTTATGTAAGCATCCTTTTCCTTCCATCGTCTGCACTCCTGCTGTGATTTGTGCAGCGAGGGGCTCGACAACAGTGACACTGATGAGCACAGCATCAGCCTCTCTGTGTGTGTGTGTGTGTGTGCGCGTGTGCGTGTTTATGGCTGTGTGTGCGTGTGTTTCATAGTGAGTTTGCCTGTGCATGTCACGCCCCCTTTGACAGAGCGCTGGCATTGATGAATGCAACAGCAGCTGGGTTGAAGTGAATGTTATTTGTGACTCTGCCTCTCTCCGTCTGTTTTTTTTTTTTCCTTTTCTCTCTCTGACACAAAACCCAACAACAGATAGACATTTTTTTCAATTTCCTAACCCATGTTATTTTCTGATGGACAGAGAAAATGGTTTTGGTTAGTGGGATGGCTGCACAGCAGTCACACAGGGTGTGGAATCGAGGCTGCCGTGGCTTGCTGGGTGATGGGTGACTGTGCAGAAATCACTGGAGAGTGGATTAATATGTGAATGGTTCCATGAGATACTTCTAAAATGAGCTGTTTCTGAATGATCTTAAAGTCATTTTAACATTTAATATCACTCCAGGTCATTTTAATATTAAAGGCTTTGTCACTTTGGATAACATTAGCCTCATCAATCGAATGCACAGCTTTACAAAAAAGTGCTATAATCTGCCATGGACATTTGATTTCAATGCATTTATTACCATGACTGAACAGGTGAGGCAACATCTGTCTCCTGTTATGTAACAGAAGTGATGCCATGTGCTGATATCATGCTTACTTAGTTGTTTGTGTTTGATATTTGATTTCGATCATGCCTTTGGCTTTTTATCTACACATATAGATCACGTCGGTGGAAACAACACACTGTAATTGGAATTCAAATGATACTTATCTCTCAGAGCTATTTGAAGATGATCTCCTCATGGCCTACTTTGTGAAGATAGAAGACTGTGGCAGTTTTATTGCTTCTTGTCATCTGTATGATGGATAGAAAGCAGCGTCCTAATGGCTGTTTCCCTAATTTTCCTAATGTGCCTATTGTCAGATTCCACGTTTATCTGGAGACTGTAGAGTTAAAATGCAAGGCTCAGGTTTGCTCACGGGCAGATGTGGAAATAAATTAATGAATGGATGGGTGAATGAAAAATGAACGGCTGTGCAAATAAAATGTAAAATGAAATTTGTCTTGACACCTAAACAGGCGCGAGGGTTTTGAGGTTGCCTAGGCAACTGGTTGCCTGCGAGATGGATGGGCAAGTGGGCGTGGAGTCAACAGGGGTTTGTGGGCCGGTGAGAGCGGAGGCAGGCGATTGGCACACAGCGCAGGCCGCACTGGGGCCTGTTGGTGATGATCTGACAGCGGTGTTGACCGTCGTCCATCTGCTGGGAAATGAGGAGGGTCACAACAATGTGGCATGTTGGGGGTGCACACGCCCCTGCCTTGGTGCCGCGCCGCAGCAGGAAACCGACAGCAGTGTGTGAAAACTTCACAATCAAGGAACACCTGGTGGAGCAGCATCTGTCCTTTCTTCAGCCACCGTTGATTTTTAGATGACACTCTGTGGTGGACGTTGTGTAGACGATCATGCGCCACATCAGGCTTTTCACATCTTTAGAGCTTTGACTTTGAGGTGCACTAAATGAGTTGATTCATCTATTATTCGATACCATTTTGATAAATGATTTAAGTCACGGTTTTAGCAGAATGCGATTCCCTAGTTACAGCTTTTCAAATGTGAAGATTTGCTGCTTTATCTCATGTAATGGTTGCATCTAATGATTACTTCAGTGATTATATCTTGATTAACTGAATGATTGTTTTAAAATGTCAGAAAATAGTGAAAGATTTGCATCTTCAACTTGCTTCCTACCCAACTGACCAACTGACAGGAAATTGTGAAAAATTCAGTTAATAATTGATGATAGCCCAAGGTGAAGTATTAAAAATTCTTGTTTTATATAACCAACTGTCCAAAAGCTCAAATATTATGATGAGGAAAAGCAGCGAATCCTCACCGGAGGAACTAGAGTCAGGGAATCTTTGGCATTTTGTTTTGACTTACTGATTAATTGATTATCAAAAATAGTAGATTTGGGTTTTGGACTATTGATTGGGCAAAAAGAGGAATTTGAATACGTTGCCATGGGCTGCAGGATATTGTGGTTTGCATTTTCACTATCCTCTGCCATTTTATTGACCAAATGATAAATCAATCATCCAGGAAGATAATCAGCAGATTACTCTATTATGAGAATAATCATTGCAGTTGCAGTCCTACTGATAATATTCTTGAAATGTTCTGCAGAATAATTTCATATAAAAAATAATGCTTGTTATATGAACTATCACGGCAGGGGATGACATTTTCATGCAAGCAAAATTTCCATCCCAATATTTCAGTCGATATTTCCTCTCACCAACAAAAACCAATAGATGTTAGAAGCTCTGAATCCCGTGGAAACAGCTGTATAGAAAAAACGAAGCCTCCCATTAAAGGTCAAGGATCTTGAGGTTTTTGCATTAGTACGCACTGTAACCACAGTGTGTGGTTGACCACACTCTGCTGTCTGTTTACAGTTTGTGCAGTGAAATGACCCCCTCCCATATAACAGACAGGCAGTGGGTTAACATGGAAACAACAGCAACTGCTATAGGTACATTTATTAATGCAACGCATGAATAATGTTTGTTTTGCTGTAAGAGCCTAATTAGCATTCCCCATAAACTTAAAGCCGCCCAGTTCATTTGCATTGAGTAACGTCTCTTTAATGGCTAATTATTTACATAAATTTGCAGCCTCCCTGCTGCATTTTTCTACTCAGCCAGTCACCTCAGCCATTTTGTTCTTACTTTGAGTGAGAGGCCGATCAACAGTGAGAGATTCCACAGAGGATGCGGAGTGCGTGGGCCACTACCCCACTGATGAGCTTCTTATGTAATATCCGTCTTCCAACCTCTCTGTGCACGCTGGTGGTGGATTGTCCACAGCGAGCACAGGCTGGCAGAGTAGTGTGCTCTTTTGTGAACGTGGCTTACAATTCAAGAACCATGTTTTATACATACTGATCTGCGCATTAATCATGAAGCAGGATTTGAAAACATCTTAAGATTTCTTTTGGATCTTCTGACAGGAGTTGAGAAAATATGAGCAAGAAAAATCTTGGATGGTTACACGCAGAAAAGTCCTGTATTCTCTGCTGGAGTTTGTCTTTGAGGGTTTCTACATCATTTTTCAGTGATAGTATTAAAAGAGGCCTGTAGCTACAAACGTTTTTTTGTGATTGTCTAAAAGTATTTTGCATTTTTCCTACAGCAACAGTGACCCCCTGTGGTGATGCTCTGCCACCACACACACACACACACACACACACACCGGCAGAGTTTCTCTTTTTGACCTCTGAGGTGGAACTCTGTTTATGCATTTCAGCTGACAGAGGAACAAAGTAGGTACACCCCATCAAATTGAAGAGGGACTACAACAGAGCCACTGCAACAAACGGTATTACCCATGAGCACCGGGGGGATGCAGAAATAGAGGATGGCTGTAGTGTTATGCCCGTCTCTGCGCAGTACGTGGGCAGAGCTTATGTTGGGATTTAGATGAATCTCCTCCGTTTATTGTGTCAAGGCAGTGCTCAGTTGTTGGCTAAAGTCAGATTAGCTATTTGTTTGCTCTCTGCAGCTGTCCTTTCTCCAGGGGTTCTGCACAGAGGCTATTATGTTTGGGTTATTATCTGTGGATCTAGCAGTCTATCTGGAGTATCTGAAAAGGCCAGCGTGGCGATTCGATGTCCTTATCACTTGAGCGACTATATTCCACATTTACACTGCACCTTTGCTTGAGAGAACCAGGAAAGCTGAGAAACTTTCCCCAAGTGACCTGTACATTTAATTGGAGGTGTCCTGTTTCTTTTTTCTTTCTTGCATTCTTACAGTTTTCCACTGCAGTGACGTTATTTCAGTCACAAGGCAAGTTTATGACAGAAGTCTTAGATTTAAGTGGCTGCGCTGTGACTTTGCCTCCAGCTACTATATGTTTGATGACACAGATGCTCGCTGAGAAGTGGAAAGCACCGCACACAGTGAAGAAATCAATTAAAACGACAGCTGACTGAACCAAATCTAAACATTCAAGTTGCACCTTCACATCAGCCATATCTGCTTTGATGCTTTCCTCTGGTAATAAATAAGTAGGACTTTCTAACTTTCTATGGCTAACATAATAAAGGCGCCTAGCGACATTACTCGTGAGTGAGTAAGTCTTGCCTTATGAATAGAATACCTTGATAGATGGATTCATCTTTCCCTAGGCATTAGTTCTATTGCAGCATGAGTCATTCCTGGACCATTAGGAGATATGGAGACACCAACAGGATTACAGCAAACCAAGCAACTATTTACATGTGAAGTGGATAATTAGCAATCTGTCTCCCACATATTTTTATTATTAGAACAGACATTAGAATAGTCAGGAGAGTTTATTCGTGGTCAGTGCCCCACAGGATCCTAGCAAGTATGGTCTTGGTGTAAGCTAGGCATTCTCGGTGGTGTTTGTTTCATGCCGAATGTGCATGTGTCATGACTTTCTCAGTGTGTGCTTTCAAAGCAAAGTCTACTTAGCGCTGAGAAAGTGAAAGCCAGCGCAAATCAGACTGAATCCCGAGAGCAGCTGCTTATCTGTCAAGTATTTCATGAGCAAACATGTATTTACCTCCTTACACAGTTTACACGGGAATTTAATTTGCCATTGGAGTAGCAGGAAATTACCACTGAGATTGACACCATATACAATCACTTGTTTCTTCCAAATATTATCTGGATTGCTGCTTGCCTCACACTCTTATCCTGCTGGGTTTTTATTTATGGTAAATCATCAAAATGTAGTTTTATACCTTTCCAGGTTAGATGCTCATAAAATTCTTGAATCAAATAACTTTTATTTGCAACTGCCACGGACTGTAAAAAACATTTCTATTACTGATGGAATCACTGTCTCCACTCTGAGGAGTGACTTCATATCTTCCGGTTCCAGAGTGTCGATCATCGCAACTTTAATTTATGCATTGAGTTTTTGAGTCTGATGATGATCTTTAAAGTAATCACTCATTGTGACACTCATTTCGACAGACTTTGTCTCCCAGCACACATCAGGTGAGAGATTATCACTTGACGTCAGTACAAGATTAAAGGAGTGATTTCACCTGAATACATGCATCTGGGTGTTTAGGTGGTGGCTAGCTGATAATGAAATATGCGGCAGTCAGAATGATATGTGCTGGATGAAATGAGTGTCATCTAATAATTGAAATGAAAAGAGCCTGTTTCTGCTTGTTTACGATTCAAACTCTGGCCGTTTTTTATTAGGTTTCAAGGACTCAAATCTTCTGTTTGATCGTGTTTAATGGTACCCACTGCATCAGTGCTTCTGACTGTATACCAACACGAAGGAATAACATCAAAGGACATGGACTTCTTGGTTACACAGTCCTTGGGAAAACCTGTTTTCGTGCTGCTGCTTCTGATAATTTCAGTGAAACTCATTCAGTTTTTTCCCATCATTTCCCGAAATGTCCCTAATTCAAAGACTGCAGGATTTTTATTCTGATTGTTCTCATGCATTGGACAGGGATTTACCACAAAGAAACACATGGTCTCTTTTATATCATTGCACTTTACACTTAAATTAGCATTATCTCGTCACAGTTTATTCAGGGCCTTCACTTTTATGCATGTGGTTGCATGAGGGTATTTCTGTTTAGAAGCTTGTGATTATTCAGCTGATTTCCACAAGAAGAGGCAGCTCCATGCTCTAGAACAGTGGATCCAAAGGGGTTGCAGGATAATTCTGAGGCACCATGATTCACAAACAAACACTGCTTCTTTTTAAGGCGTCTTTAGCCAAAAAGATGTGGATCCACTGCCCTAAAACACAGCACAACACCAGTGTACTGTCTGCTGAATGTTCCCTGCTTCAAAAGATACACACTTTGTGTGTTCAGGGCTTAGTTGGCATTCAGATAATGTACTGTATAATGCTGAGATATTGGACATCGTTCTTGTTCAGAAAAAACACACCAAAAGATGGTGTTTTTGATTTCCATTATCATGAAAGTCTCTTCAGTTAATATCTATTCTCTGGCTTTTTGTACTGTCATTCATAAAGTTCTTTATCACTCTGAATGCAGCAGCACTGTGTTTCAACAGATAGATGAGGTTTGGGTTATGAGAAAGGGAGACTGATGTCGACATAACGCTGGCCATCCTGCAGCTGTCACTCTGATGAGGCGCAAAACTGACACTGCTGCTGTGCTGATCTCATTGGCATGCAGCAGCGGCAGCAGCCAGGCAGCCGCTTCAGACTCACTACAGACAAAGGGCCTATCAGTCAAAAATAACAGCAGGTTACTCGAGCCTTTACCTTTTGACCCCCAGACACTGACCTTGACTCACAACTGTTTAAACTGCCTCTGTCACACTAGTGGTAAAAACAGCGGGAGAGTTGGGATCCCGGTTATTTTTTGCACCTTGGTATCTTTCCACCATCAGCCGTGAAGCAGTGGAGTGCTATAGCACCTTTCAGCAGGTTTCTCCCTCCACAAGCACTCACACCTGTCTCCTCCTGCCAGGAGCCCAGAAATAGTGCACTGCAGCAGAGTGCTTCTCCAAAGGGGTGGGCAACCATGTGACCTCAGAAACTATAGTACCTATGGAGATGCCTGAGTAAAAATAGCATCAACCGTCATCTTCTCCTAGTACCGTAGATCATTCAGTGTGTGTGTGTGTGTGTGTGTGTGTGTGTGTGTGTGTGTGTGTGTGTGTATATGTGGGGGGGGGGTGGGCTTCCCCTGAATTTCATTAATCTTGGACTGTCTACAGTTATTTATCACGCAGGATTACGTAAAAGAGAATCACATTATACAATCGTATCTTCCCAGAAAGTGTGGGTGCAGATGAAGGCGGTGCATCTCGTGGTTTTTTGAAGTGGCAGTTGTTCGTAACGGTCTAGTTAAAGAACAGGTCCTCCTTTCTCCTGGGGATGCTGCTGATGCGGTATTCAGCAAGCACGCGGAGGGTAGAGGGTGGAGGGCTGTGGGCGGATAGGATCGAGTTAAAGGATGAAGCGACGCAGAAGGAGGGAGGAGGAGAAGAACCTGGAGGAGATCACGTTCACGTTGTGTCATTTCTGCTGCTAAGGATTGTTTTCCAGCTGCCTCAACTTAAATTCTCAGCTCATTAGGCTGCTTATTTCACTTTGGATTACACAAGGGAAGATAAAGGGTGGGGGTGTGTGTGTGTGTGTGTGTGTGTGTGTGTGTGTGTGTGTGTGTGTGTATGTATGTATGTATGTATGTGTCATAGTCAAACACAATCCACCTTAGTGGCAAGGGGAAAAAAAATCAATTGCTGAAAAGTTGGCATGGATTAGAGGTGTAGGAGGTTATGACACTTCAAATCTAAATGAGGCGGTAATGTTGAATAATGTACACTGTACATGCTCTGCATGCAAGATACTTGCCATTAAGTGCATACAAGAGGTCTCTGGTAAGTGAAATAAATAAGCTGGGGGCACATAAGCATCTCAAGTGCAGCATATTTCACTCTTGCTTATTAAATGCCCATTTACTGCAATTTAGATGCAATTTTCTTTGCTGCCAATAATTAGTTTCATGTGGAAAGGTGCTGAAACTCTAGGCATATTGCTTGAAGTTGGTGCAGCGTAAGCCCAGTATCAACATTGCTCTGGCTCTGTGACGCAGGGAAATGTGATATTTCATCAGTAAAAAGTGAGAGATGATGACTGCATCATTCCCATGGATGTTTGCTTCAAGGTCTTAACTGTGCGTGCAGGGCAGCTGCATGCTTGGACACTCTCCACGGAGCTGCAAGAGTTATTAAATGAATCTCTTTGGTACAGCAGATATGTGCCTCCATTAAATCGACCAGATTCTGACACTTCCCGAAGGGAGAACTCCCCCCTGTCTAATAAAGATGGCTTGTCAGCATTTGGAAGAGTCTGAACAGGTTGAGATTATCTTTTGTGGTGATTTTCTGGGAAAAGAGAGTGTTAAGATGGATATCAGTTAATATAAAGTCTGAGTACATTTTATATTTTCCCTTCAGGTTGAATACATGGCTCTCGTCTCTTCGCGTGATGTCTCACACACACTCACACTTTTGCCCCCCGCGTTTTGTCGAACTGCCAAGCTTGTTTTGTGCACTTTTAGTTTTTCTGACATCATGTGATTTAAAAGTGCTAGTTTTGTGAGGGGGGATTTGATCACTAATATCTCTGTGTAATACTTTTTACATGTTTCAGTTGTCAAAACCTGACGAAGACTCTGCGGCACTATAAGTGTGCAGTCAGCACACTGTGGTGCCCTGCAGAGAATCAGATCCTCTGATCAGCAGTTTTGATATCCTCACATTTAACATTAAAGATGACTAGAGGAAAAAGTGACAACGGCCAGCATATGTTTTTGTATTACCATCATGTTTGTGAGTGTGTTGAGCTGTTGTGTTTGTTTCTTAATGCCCCATCAAGTCCATCTTACTGCTGCCATTTCCAGACTTGGCTGACATTATATCAAAAGCCCTCCAGCAGGCCTCATTTCTCGAAAGCCAAATTGCAGAAAATACTGGCTGAGCACCATCACTCAGTGTCTCCGTCTCTGTAATCACATTCAGGTTTTCCGGCTCACCTCGACCTGCTGCTCTTGCCCACATCGTATTGAGAAACAACAAGCATGATGAAATGTCTGCTCCTCCGAAGTACCCGGAAAATACAGGATGATCTATCATTATGTTAAGGGCACCTAAAAATGTCACAAGGAGGGTGTAATGTAACTGCTCCATACTGACTTTAACAAATAGAGCTGTCATGACACTTCACCAATTAGGATACAGATGTTTGTGCTGGCCTCTGCAGCCTCCCATGTCTCTGTCATTCAGCCACTGTAGACGACGACTGAGCTGGAACTAAGTCTCTGTGCCTGGCTGTCTGACTGGGGACATGCTCTCAACCAGAATACTGATGGCATGTCATTTCTGATACAGCTTTACTATAAATGATTTTTAAGTTATTCAATGTCATGCCAAAGACCTGCTTTTGAAGCTTCGGGGAGATTTCAGGCCTGTGCAAGCTGAGGAATCTAAATCTGTCAATACAGTGTTTTGTTTTTTTTTAAATTGAGATATTATAAATAAACATATTTTTATTTTCAAAGATTTTTATATGTTTACCTCTCTGCCTTCCCTTTTGAGCCCACACTCCAGCACTGCATGCCATGCTAATTGTTAGTATCCACGTTACCACGGTGCCCGTTCTACAGCCCGCCACTTAACTTGAACTGGTGGAGCGTGGCTTAATCGTCAGTCACCTGTGGAGCTAAGTCTCCCAGAGCTATTTCACAGGCTGAGGATCTGAGATTTTCATCAGTCACAGATATGCTACTTAAATGAACATAACAACAATTAATCCCACTTTGAATACAGAATCTATGATGCGTCACTATCCTGGAGCCATTATCTGTTGAAAACTGATTGCATAACAGTTTGCAGCAAGCCAACGGCGCTGTACCAAGGGAGGAAGACTGACCCTTTTCACACAGTTTTTTTATTGTGTAAACCTGAGGTTCATGAACTGCATCAGCTCGATAGAAACAAATAAAGACTGTGTTAGATCTGTGAGCAGCTGCTCCAGGTTTGCATGTTATTAGCACTGGTTGGGGTTGGAGGGGTGGGGCGGGGGGTGGGGGCATTGGTGGGAATGATGGTATTCCTCCTGACTTCTTTTGTAAAACGGCGTTGTCAACTTCATAACGCAGCTCCCAGCTTATTGTCTCAGCGTGCATGGGCGGCACAGGAACGGAGACAAAAGGCGTGGGAAATTACATGGGAGCATGTGCCCAAATGTGTCGCTATTCTTGGCCCTGTTTTTGGAACAAGCACGGAATGTAGAACCTTGAAAGGACTGAACAGAATTAAACAATGTACTGTAGATTTATTGCTTCTGCTATAGACACACAACAGACTTGTGGTTTTTACGGGGGAAACCACAGCAAGAACCGGTGATAATGGCCTGTTTTATGATCATCATCTCAACAGCATCATTGCAACCTAATGAAAAGCAGCAAGGGTATATAAAACCCAGAGCTGGTGTAAAGTTAGCTTGATCGTTGTAGGTGCTTTACCACGTCGTAGCGCGGTGACGTCCGTTTGTGGTCGACTGATGCTGTGATTGGCAGTTCCATTTATTTTAACAACTGCAGCAACCGGAAGCCAGATGGCGCGTGACAGATTACATGTTGCTTTTGGAAGAGTGAAACTGGAAGACGATCCAGGTAGCACGATCGCATGAAGGCCACACGTACTGGTGATAGATGGTGAAATATGTGAAACTGGGACTAGTCTTTTCAGCCCTTCTCCTAAATGATGCTGATTAAAGGGATTTATTTCCGTTCAAATTACGTTTCACAAAAAGTGCCCCGTCCCTGACCTCTCTTAGTTAACAATCGTCTGGTGCTTTACAGAGATGACAACAAATTATAGCACATTATAGCAATCACTGGCCATTATTTTCAGTGAATTGATCCTCTGAAATCATGCGCATCTCATCCCTGCTCCCTGAAGATGATCTTTGAGGAGGCTTTTCTATGTTGCACTGTAATAATACCCAAAATAAGACTGATATTGCAGCTACTCCTACATTGAAATAAAGATTACAGAATGCAATACCACATCAAAGCTATTGCATAAAAGTGAGTTTGAAGGCAAGTTTGAAAAGATGACACCAGAAGTAAGCGGGGGTTTGCAAACTAATATGTAGAGGAGGAGGACTGGGAGCCACCAGCCCACACAAACCTGCCTGTAAAAACTGTGCTTCTCTCTGCAGCTTCCTCCTACGTCCTCTCACTGGTCATTTTGTCATCTTCTACAAACCAGTATGTTGCCTCCATGTTTCCCTGACCATTCCCAGTTATTGAAATTCATACTGACCTTTTCTGTGTTTATTTGTTCCATTCTCTCCACCCAGCGTCTGCAAACCTCACCCACAGTTTCCCGCACCTCAAATTTCCTCAGGCTGAGACATCAAACGAATAGTAACATATTGTCTGGCAGGGAGGTGGTTGTGATAGTTGCAAGAAGCAAAAGTCAAAAAGTCAAGTCTCCAATTCATATACGATTGCAGGTACAAATGCACAGATGAGAAACCGATCCTCGGCACTTCATGTTTGGTTTTATTTTCTGTCAAAGGAAACAGGAAAATTAGCAGTGAGCATCTTGAATGTCAAACATTTTAATAAGGGGACTTCATGCTTCATACACAGCTTAGGTTACACAACTAATACACACTCGGCTTCACTGTCTCTCCTCCATTCAATCTGATCCCTTCTCTGCCTCTGTCTCTCTTTCTCTCGCACTCACTATAGAAATGCACAAGCTCTCTCAAAACCTGAATTTTAGAGACAGAAGCGTCTGGAATTTTTTCACAGCCTCCCACAGACGTCCTCGAACCTATCATTTTCTCTGCAGTGGAGCAATGGTGACGTATGCTTGTAGCTAGTGCAGCTGAATTTTAAAAAGCTCTACACCCACGCTCAATACCACTACTGCAAGCCTAATTATCATAAACTTTCCTTGCTGTCTGTAGCCCCTCTGTCTCTTCCTGTCGTATTTAGTTGCAGACGTTAATTCAGCGTTGATGCAGAGAGGGGATGGTGAAAGTGGGGGTTGGCAAAATTGATGTCTTATTGAAAATTGGCAGGTCACTGTGCGTTCACTGGTGCTGTGTGCAATCACCTGCACATGGGGGGTAACAAAAGCACATGTTTTTATATTTTCACTGTGTGTGTTTTTGAGTGTAGTGATATGTGTGTTGCTGCATGCACAGATGCACAGATTGCCTTGTATCACACCCAAACTGCAGTTTGTTTACATTATGTCTGTGAGCGATTTTCATAGTAGCATTTGTGAGTAAACACTATTGTGGAATAACTTGGGGGAGACACACCTTCCACTTTTCAGCTATAACAATCACTCCTGTGTTTGTTTCCTTATCAAAATATTCCAATGTTTCTAGGGAATTCAGTATTTGACAGACGTGTTTGTAATTATTGTGGGGAGCCGCACTAAGAGTTAATTGCGCCACAGAGAGCTGAACAGTTGCACAGAAGAAAACATTAGTGTTCCAGAGGAGCTTACAATTAACAGTTATAATTTATTCACCCTTTTTATCTTAAAGATGTAGTGAGAGATTTTTAACTTCGTTTTTTTTTTGTTGTTGCTTTGTTTGGGTTGTCAGTGCCACAGCAGCATGATCAGTCAGGGAAATGTTCAGGGAATGCGGTGAATTAAATAAATGTGGAGCTGCAACCATGCACCCAAGAAATAAGAATAACAAGTAACAAACACAACTCGCACTATAATTAGAAATAGTTTTTCAGACAGGTGACATGCAAATGAATTTACACATTACATGACTGTAGAGGGGCAAGCAACAATTCTTTTCGTTATCAATTTATTTGACATTTGAATTTCTTGGTTTTTCAGACCAACACTTTAAACCTAAAGATATTCAGTTTATACCAGAGAATATTTTTGCACATTTGCATAAAAAATTAGCCAAACGATTAATGGGGCCGAATGACAAATTTTCCATAATGTTGCATATACTACTGCTGTTTAGATATTATCACAGTTTGTTGGGGAATTTTGGACCTTAAATCACATTATAATAACTTTAATGCAATTAGAGCAGGAAGAAAATGTACTGATACAGACATTCATTGTGTTATGGACCGATCTAGTTCAGATAATCTTGGTATATATGTTTTAGTTAGTGACAAGGGAACTCGGCTTGGCTTGCCATGTTAATCTGCATAACGAGCTTAAATGCTATTGTTTTCAATCCAACATATTTAAGACATGATCTTTCAGCAGATCACTTCATTGCAGAATTGCAGTTATCAGTGAGTAAGTATTTTGAACCCTTTTTATATTCTTGAAAATTTTTCATAAATTTTTTTTTTTTTTTAATGTGTGAAAACACCCACATTTGTCTATTTCTAAGAATGCTCAGGGGCAGTTCTTTTCCGTATTTAGTTGAACATATTTCCGTCTTCTTCCTGCTTGGAAGCATTCGTTGCTAGCAGCCAGCTAAAATAAAAAAGCCAGAAAAGGACACTAGGAGTCATTTGGTTTGACTGAAGCCTCTGGCAGAATCTCTTACATGGTCTGTTACCAGTTGAGAGCCCATGTGTTTGGTTTGGAGATGCTAATCACAGTTTCTGACTCTGTCCAGTGAGGTCAGAAATTAAGGACTTTTCTGAAAGGTGTGAATCATGTCCTCTCCTTTCTCCATGTTGGGCTCCCTGTGAAAAACGCAGATCTACATTCACATGAGGCTATATTTCCAAGCGTGACCTCAAAACCTATGGAACCTCGTGAACATTTTTGTTCTCATTACACCTTGTGAGTCACTGCTGCAAGCTCTGACACAGATTTGTCATGCAGAGCTCTCGTCGAACACTTGTGAATAATGCAGATGACACATGTGTGCTTGTGCTCTCAGAAAGCAGATGACACCAGAGGTTTTGTCTTTTCTGCATGATACAGGAGGATGCTGGGTGCTCGTCAGATGTGAGTCGTGTTGCTGTTGTTTATGCGTGAATGGGGTCACCAACACCTTCTTGACAAAAAAATTAAAAAAAAAAAAAAAAAAAATCAGGCAGCGTTCAACTACAACCATCTCTTCACCTCCCGCCTAACGCTGTTTATCCTAAGTCAGGGAGCCACCTTCATCGACTGTTCCTGTCACTGTGTTTGCCAGTGGAAGCAAACTGTCATCATGAAAGCGCGTACATATGTGCACGGCTGTCTTCCTCACAGTGACTCATGTTCTAATACTGACGAGGGGTTAGTAAGCTTTACTCATGTGGCTCGGATGCATCATGCAATCTGCTAGACAACACCAGTGTTTGTCGCGCATGGTGTCTGTGTCCTTATATAAACACACCAGTGCTGCCTGTCTGTCATGTCTGCTCTTCACACATACCTGCCCTGTGGTCCCCGCTAATAGGTATTCAGAAGGTATCACCATCCACCCCTGAAATTGCTTAGGCCCTGAGGGTAATTGATGATGCTGTGAAAACCATTCTCAACCTCTTGCTACCTCCAGGCGTACAGTAGGTGAGTGCAGCGTGGAGACATCTGAATGAGGTGCTTTCATTTCAAAAGTTTAGCCCAAACTCTCTTAAGAGTGTGTTTGATTTTGAAAATACTTCAAAACCTAATCTTCAAATCAGGACGCAGCTCCTTAGTGATGTGACTGCCCCCCACTGGAAGTGACAAGTATATTGGGTCAAATGATGTCAACTGAAAATGCAAATACTGTTGAATAATATGGGCTCTAATTGAATTCAATTAAGAAGATGAGACAAAGACACAGTCTAATTAGGGATTGTAATATGTTTTTCCAACAGACCTAAATAATGATTCCTGTTCTGCATTAAATTTGGGTGTTATTTCCCATTAGATAACAAAACAAAATTTTTCCTCTCTTGTATTCAAATTTATTTTAGATATCCTCTATCCAAAAGAGTGTGGTGCACTTATAATGAAATGCTTTCTGGAAATTTTCTGGCAAAGTAGAAAGGGCTTTTAGGATATTCAACAAAATACTTTTCAATATCTTTTTTTTTATGACATTTACTGACAGGGAATGATTACTGATAGAGGAGACAATGATATCATATATGTGAGAGCTGCGTGAAGAAGTAAAAGCAAATGCCCTAAAGCACTTAGGAAAGCAAAGGTCAAAGTCCGGTCAGAGCCACGTTGGCAAAACACCTACAGTACAGTCACAGTGACGAATGCAGATGAGATAAATGGACAACACACACAGTATGGCATCCGGCACACAATCAGGCAGATGTGTACACACACAGATACAGACGAGGAGGAGGCGGAGGGTATGGAACCTCAAAACACGCTAATCCTGTTTTTCTGAGAAACCCTCCCAGCTGCAATCAAGATACGGTTACAACAGGGAGAAACATTTAGCCGTGGGGCAGAGGAGGAGAGAGGGGCACACAAGAGAAGCTCTGTTACCTGGTCAGCACTTTGAAATCCCAGGATTTACCAGAGCGTAGGTTTCCCCCGGACCGAACCGCAACAAAGACAACAGGATGGTGGATTAACTTTAATCCTATCAGTGTTTCTTATGCAGGACCCTGCTAACCAACACCTGTATTACGACTCCAAGTGAAGCCACTTCCTCAGACTGTCCAGTAACCGGTCAGGCTTCTGCTGGTAACCGCATTATCAGGTCTGCATGGAAGGTACATCACGACCACAGCATGGTGCAGCTGCCAAAAGAGAGTTTTATGTAGCCATCCTGGACAAAAGCTACAGAGGACCAACATGCTGGAGCTGAGGGGAGATTTTCACAGCGATGCCTGAAAGACAAAACCCAGGAGGCGAGGACAATGAAAAGATAACCAATAACTCGGACTGACTGTTTTTTTGACGGGTTATTTTGTGAGCCATGGAGAAGTCCTTTAGGTTATAGGTAGACTATGCTGCTGTGCTTCGGGAGTCGTCGTCGAAATCGACACCACCAGGTCCAATGGAGCGAAGAGGACTGTTTGCTTGACGATGAGCCCCAGATCATTACAAACCCCTGCTTCCAAGACAAAGGTAAAATCCAGCACAGTGAGCTCTGACAGCTTAACACTGGACCTTACTTCACTGTCAAGACATTTTACTGCTACTACTCAGCACACTCCCTCTCTCTCTGATAAGAAACATCAAGATTTCCCTGATTGTGCCTGCATACGTGTGCTTACAGAACATGCTAAAAAGTAAAGCAGCAGGTTTCCTGGAACAATACCTTAAATGTTTTCAGTTGTTTTCATTCTAACACCACCCAGTCTGCTGATAAGAACACAAACGGTGCAGAAGATATGAAACGGCAAAGGCCTTGATTCTGCCAGTTTAAAGTGATGGTTGTTTTGAGCGTTATATTCCCTTCAACCTGAGGAAATGATCAGCGTTTCAGCCATTAGAGGGCTTTGGGGTGCTTTCATGAAAAAAATAGGTTTTGCAATTAACTGCTGTCAAGAATCAGCTTTTGGCACATAGCTGCTTTGATGCCTGGGCTGCAACTTCCAGCTTCATGGTTACACTGGATTTCCCATAGTGACGCAGTGATGCTGATACCCGATTGCCCACAGTGACGCACACACAGAATGGCCAGTCAGTGTTTTATTCAGTCAGTTTTATTCTAGGTTTTCTCTGCCAAAAACTATAATAAGCAGCAATATTAAATTCTAATCATGCACCTGTTTCAGGGTTTATATGCAACATAGGAAATGTTGTATTGAGAAGATTCAGTATAATATCCAAATATAGAGAAAGTTGTTCTGATCTTGTGTCATAAAAACATCATTCAGATGAATTACACCAACGTTCAGGTTAACTAAATTGGTACCAGGGTGACCTTAGGGAAATTTTCCCCCAGTTTTTCTGATTCCAAGATACCAGCATGTTTCTCTTTTTGACCACTAAGGGGCAGCGTTCCAGCCCTGACACCACAGAGTGCTGCAGAGCTGAGCAGGTAAAATCTGGTTTAGCTCAGATGGTGCTCTTCATGGTACAAGATCCTATATTTGGCATCATAAAGCACTGAAAAAGAGGAAATGGAACAGGAAACTATAAAAGCTGTTTGGTCTTATCATTACTAACATGTCATCTAATTAGAGTTCACATGAGGATTTTTCTCACTGGCTCACTGTGCCAGATTTCTTAAAGAAGTTGGATGCTGATTAGCCTGAGCAGTAAATATCTAATGATGTCGAAATGCAGAGAATGCTATTTTAATTAATGTCCAATGTGCCATTTTCTTCTACAGTAACTACCAGTGCTTTAAAAAGAATACAATTTCCTCACCATAAATAGCTGTCAGCCAATCTTGGAATTAAGCTTAAGTTCTCCCACAGTGTGTAGGCTGTGTAGTGGGAGCCACTGGAAGCGTGATGTGTAGTTGTGTGGATACTCCATGTTACTAACACAGGTTGCGTTTGTATTCGTGTTCTCTCTTTGTGTCCTGTGGTGAGAGGCAGGCTTTTTTTTTTTTTAATATATATTACATTTTTCTTTCTATGAAAGATATTTGAGCAAATCATGTACAACCTAAGCAGCATAGCTCCTTCAGTTAAAGACTGTTTGGCGGTCACTATAATGTAGATCAGTGAATAAAATAGTGAACTCTGTTCTGTCGTCTTCCAATAAAAATGAAAAAGTGCCCCTCCCCTTTAGTGTTTTGCCAGTGGTCAGAGGAATACAATGTGTCCATTCATGGCTGATTGTTATGGATTGTAGTCTTTGCTGATTACAGCAGTGTGTAATCAGCTCTGTCTTCTCTCAAACTTGTGTTCACTTTTGTCTGTGTATGTCTCTGGGGGTTACTAGCAATTCTGGAGAAATCAGGAGGGCGTGTTTAATGCCCGTGGGATCCACTCCTTGTTTTCCATCTATCCCGGGGGTTGGAAGGCAGCTGAAAGTTCAAACACAGACACACTCCCTCATGCTCTGCATGGAAAGAGCTCAGAGATTAAGGGGTTTGTCTGCACCGCCAACAACAAGGATTGCTCACAGTTCGTAACTTGCCAAAGAGGAAGGATGATTCAGTTTTTTTTTTTTTTAAGCTGCAACTTTTGCAGCTATTACAGATTTGACTTTGTTGCAGAACAAGCTGTGGATAACCTGTTTTTCTTTTGTTCATCTGCTTGTGCAGGACAGGTAGAACAAAAGTGTGGGGAGAGAGCTGCTGTGTGAGTGAAGGAGCCAGAGGTTGCAGGTGGCAGCAAGGCTTTACTTTAACTTGTTTGAAGTTTTTTCCCATGTCAAAGGTGAAGGATTATGCCTGCCATAGGAATTTAGTCCTCAAGTGAATCTCAACAACCCTCAGGAAGAATGTGATTATTTGCCCATGCTACTCGCTTGTATCAGTGCAAGAATAAGGATGCATGTGTGAATCAGTTTGAGTGAAGTGCCATGCTATTCCTCAGCAGTGGGGCGGTGGATGCGACCCCAAGGAGTACAGCTATTGGCCAACTGCAGCAGGGGAAAACCGTTTACCACATCTCTGTAATCCTGAAAGAAACACAGGGAGATGCGCCCGGGTCAGTGCTGGGAATGGGCCGGGTCACCCACACCCAGGTGGAGAATTGCCAGCCAGGAGGAGAGCTAATTAGCCTTGTGCCAATGGAGAGCAGCCCTAGGCTGGGCAGGGCACGGCAGGAGCTTGACAGGTGGCCCTCCCTGAGCTGTACAGGTAGAGCTCAGAGGCGGAAAGAGGAGGTAGTTGTGGAGGAGAATGAGGAGGAGTTGGAGGAGGTGGAGGGAAAAATGAAGACCGACAGGTTTTTGAAACAACCCTCCAAGAACTCAGGTAACTCTTCACAGCAAGGCACAGACGTGGCAGAGTTAGCTGCTCAGACAGGCACCCAGGAGCAACACATTCGGAGCTCAACATTACGCTCTGTCACTGTCCATTCTAAAGGACTCGTCTTTGGGGAACATGGCACTATTACAAAACATAGCTCTCTGCCATGGGCCGTGTTGCGAAGGCCGCGTCACGATGAAGCCCCGCTCAGCAGGAGGACAGTGAGCATGTATGGCGACCCACTCAAGCAGCAAAGAGATTCTCAACCTGAACAAGAAAGACCGCTGCGGAGGCCCAGGAGTGTTTGCATGTTGGCAGGCTCAGGCCCAGTCCTGTCGGAGCCCCAGACCCAGCAACCCCCCAGGAGGGCAGGCATTTTAGAAAACAGCCAGCAGTACAGGAGCAGGAAGGCTGAGTTGAGGGCAGTGGATGGCCTCAATCCCATCGTGGCTCAGCAGCCTTCAGTTCCTGCAGAGGTGACCCCCAGGGTCCGCCAGAGGAGCTGGAGGCCCAGGCCTGTCAGTATGACAGTGCTGGAGCTAAGAAAGAGGGGCTCTGATGATGAGATAGACAGCCAGAAGAGCTGCAGCCACACAGGCAGCGATGGAGGTTTTCTCAAAGGAGGCTTCCGTTGGAGGCTATTTAGCAAAGCAACTCCAGACAAGACCAGGGAAAAGGACGGTGACAAAGATGCTAAATCTTCTCCCAAACACAGCAAACCTGATGCTCCAAAAAGTACACTGAGCACTTTAAGACGGAGCCTCAGCCTGCGAATCAGGAGGACTCGGCCTCGGGACAAAGTTACATTAGGGTCTGAAGGGGAGTCTAAGGAGCACTCTTGGACTAGCAGTACTGCTGAGGAGACAACAATGTCTCCAAGGCCTTTTTCGTACCTCACAGGGAGAACGCTTCCAACTTCTAGTGAGCAGATCGAGGATGGGGGCATGCAGTATATTCAATACCACAGCAGGGGGAAGGTCAAGGTCATGGAGGTACCCCTCTGTCCAACAAAACTGTCCTCCAAACCAGTTCAGGAAGAACCAAGCATATGGCAGCTCATAGCCAACCGTTTCAGGAGGAAAGAGCAGCCATACAGTGGCAAATGTGAATCCCAGCAGTCCCAGAGCAAAGACACAGGCCAGTATCCTCTGGCTGGGGATAATAAGTCACAGCCAGTCTCCATAGAGACTCTGGCAGGCA